>NW_024543071.1:8470000-9070000 GCF_018167655.1 Microtus oregoni
CTTATGTAAAAGAAATATTACTAGAACTCAAGGCAGACATCAAACCACACACACTAGTAGTAGGAGACTTCAACACACCTCTCTCTCCAAGGGACAGGTCAATCAGACAGAAACCTAATAGAGAATTAAGAGAATTATTGGAGGTAATGAAGCAAATGGACTTAACAGACATCTATAGAACATTCCACCCAAATAGGAAAGAATATACCTTCTTCTCTGCAGCTCATGGAACCTTCTCAAAAATTGACCACATACTCGGAAACAAAGGAAACCTCCACAGATACAAAAAAATCTCAGTGTCCACCTGTGTCTTATCAGATCATCACGGATTAAAGTTAGAAGGCAACAACCACGCTGCCCCCAAAAAACCGACAAAATCATGGAAACTGAACAGTCAACTACTGAACCACGCCTGGGTCAAGGAAGAAATCAAGAAAGAAATTAAAGTCTTCCTTGAATTTAATGAAAATAAAGGGACAACATACTCAAACCTATGGGACACAATGAAAGCAGTGCTAAGAGGAAAGTTCATAGCACTAAGTGCCCACTTAAAGAAAACGGAGAATGCATACATTGGGGACTTAAAAACACACCTGAAAGCTCTAGAAAAAAAAGAAGCAGACGCGCCCAGGAGAAGTAGAAGACTGGAAATAATAAAACTGAGGGCTGAAATCAACAAAATAGAAACACAGAAAACAGTCCAAAGAATCAATGAAACAAAAAGCTGGTTCTTGGAGAAAATCAACAAGATCGACAAACCCCTATCCAAACTAATTAAACGACAGAGAGAGAACACGCAAATAAATAAGATCAGAAATGAAAAGGGGGACATAACCACAGACACAGAGGAAATTCAGAGAATCATTAGATCTTACTACAAAAGCCTGTATGCCACAAAACTGGAAAATACAAAAGAAATGGACATTTTTTTAAATAAGTATCATATACCAAAGCTAAACCAAGACCAGGTGAATGATCTAAATAGACCGGTTTCTCGCGAAGAATTAGAAATGGTTATCAAAAATCTCCCTTCGAAAAAAAGCCCAGGACCAGATGGTTTCAATGCAGAATTCTACCAGAACTTCCAAGAAGAATTAATACCTATACTCCTTAAGGTATTTCACAATATAGAATCAGAAGAGTCATTGCCAAATTCCTTTTATGAAGCTACAGTTACCCTGATACCAAAACCACAAAAAGACCCAACCAAGAAAGAGAATTACAGACCGATCTCACTCATGAACATCGACGCAAAAATCTTCAATAAAATAATGGCAAACCGAATCCAAGAACACATAAGAAAAATTATCCATTATGATCAAGTAGGCTTCATCCCAGAGATGCAGGGCTGGTTCAACATACGCAAATCTATCAATGTAATCCACCATATAAATAAACTGAAAGAAAAAAACCATATGATCATTTCACTAGATGCGGAAAAAGCATTCGACAAAATTCAACACCCCTTTATGATAAAGGTCTTGGAGAGAATAGGGATACAAGGGTCCTACCTAAATATAATAAAAGCTATTTACAGCAAGCCAACAGCTAACATTAAATTGAACGGAGAAAAACTCAAAGCCATCCCACTAAAATCAGGAACACGACAAGGATGTCCACTCTCGCCATACCTCTTCAATATAGTGCTTGAAATTCTAGCAATAGCAATAAGACAACATAAGGAGATCAAGGGGATTCGTATTGGAAAGGAAGAAGTTAAGCTTTCGTTATTTGCAGATGATATGATAGTGTACATAAGCGACCCCAAAAATTCTACCAAAGAACTCCTACAGCTGATAAACAGCTTTAGTAACGTGGCAGGATACAAGATCAACTCCAAAAAATCAGTTGCCTTCCTATACACCAAGGATAAGGAAGCAGAGAGGGAAATCAGAGAAGCATCACCTTTCACGATAGCCACAAATAGCATAAAATACCTTGGGGTAACCCTGACCAAGGAAGTGAAAGATCTACTTGACAAGAACTATAAGTCTTTGAAGAAAGAAATTGAAGAAGACACCAGAAAATGGAAAGACCTCCCTTGCTCTTGGATTGGGAGGACCAACATAGTAAAAATGGCAATTCTACCAAAAGCAATCTATAGATTCAATGCAATCCCCATCAAAATCCCATCAAAATTCTTCACGGATCTGGAGAAGACAATAATCAACTTTATATGGAAAAACAAAAAACCCAGGATAGCCAAAACAATCTTATACAATAAAGGATTGTCTGGAGGCATTACCATCCCTGACTTCAAACTCTATTACAGAGCTACAGTATTGAAAACAGCTTGGTATTGGCATAAAAACAGAGAAGTCGACCAATGGAATCGAATAGAAGACCCTGACATTAACCCACAAACCTATGAACACCTGATCTTCGATAAAGGAGCTAAAAGTATACAATGGAAAAAAGAGAGCATCTTCAACAAATGGTGCTGGCAAAACTGGATGTCAATCTGTAGAAGAATGAAAATAGATCCATATCTATCACCATGCACAAAACTCAAATCCAGATGGATTAAAGACCTCAATATCAGTCCGAACACACTGAACCTGATAGAAGAGAAAGTGGGAAGTACTCTACAGCACATGGGCACAGGAGACCACTTCCTATGTATAACCCCAGCAGCACAGACACTAAGGGCATCATTGAATAAATGGGACTTCCTGAGGCTGAGAAGCTTCTGTAAAGCAAAGGACACTGTCACTAAGACAAAAAGACAACCCACTGACTGGGAGAAGATCTTCACCAACCCTGCAACTGACAAAGGTTTGATCTCCAAAATATATAAAGAACTCAAGAAACTAGACCGTAAAAGGCTAATCAACCCAATTATAAAATGGGGCACTGATCTGAACAGAGAATTCTCAACAGAAGAACTTCAAATGGCCAAAAGACACTTAAGGTCATGCTCAACTTCCTTAGCGATCAGGGAAATGCAAATCAAGACAACTTTAAGATACCACCTTACACCTGTCAGAATGGCTAAAATCAAAAACACCAATGATAGCCTTTGCTGGAGAGGTTGTGGAGAAAGGGGTACACTCACCCATTGCTGGTGGGAATGCAAACTTGTGCAACCACTCTGGAAAGCAGTGTTTCGGTTTCTCAGGAAATTCGGGATCAACCTACCCCTGGATCCAGCAATACCACTCTTGGGAATATACCCAAGAGAGGCCCTATCATACAACAAAAGTATATGCTCAACTATGTTCATGGCAGCATTGTTTGTAATAGCCAGAACCTGGAAACAACCTAGATGCCCTTCAACGGAAGAATGGATGAAGAAAGTATGGAATATATACATATTAGAGTATTACTCAGCAGTAAAAAACAAGGACTTCTTGAATTTTGCATACAAATGGATGGAAATAGAAAACACTATCCTGAGTGAGGTAAGCCAGACCCAAAAAGAGGAACATGGGATGTACTCACTCATATTTGGTTTCTAGCCATAAATAAAGGACATTGAGCCTATAATTCATGTTCCTAGAGAAGCTAAATAAGGTGAATCCAAAGACAAACACATAGGCATCCTCAGGAATATTAACCTTCATCAGGCGATGAAAGGAGACAGAGACAGAGACCCACACGGGAGCACCGGACAGAAATCTCAAGGTCCAAATCAGGAGCAGAAGGAGACGGAGCACGAGCAAGGAACTCAGGACCACGAGGGGTGCACCCACACACTAAGACAATGGAGATGTTCTATTGGGATCTCACCAAGGCCAGCTGGCCTAGGTCTGAAAAAGCATGGGATAAATCCAGACTAGCTGAACATAGCGGACAATGAGGAATACTGAGAACTCAAGAACAATTGCAGTGGGTTTTTGATCCTACTGCACGTACTGGCTTTGTGGGAGCCTAGGCAGTTTGAATGCTCACCTTAGGAGACCTGGATAGAGGTGGGCAGTCCTTGGGCTTCCCACAGGTCAGGGAACCCTGATTGCTCTTCGAGCAGATGAGGGGGGGGGGGGACTTGATCGGGGGAGGGGGAGGGAAATGGGAAGCGGTTGTGGGGACGAGGCAGAAATTCTTAATAAATAAATAAATTAAAATAAAATAAAAAAAAAAAAAAAAAAAAAAAAAGATCACATGCCTTTTATCTCAAGTTTCCTAAAGGAAAACTTGGCAGGCCTCCCAGATTGGTAGTTTGTAGAGGCAAGATATTCATTGATTCCATTTCTGAAGAGCCCGACATAGGGAAGAAGTGGTTTTTTTTTTTTTTTTTGGATTTTTCGAGACAGGGTTTCTCCGTAGCTTTTGGTTCCTGTCCTGGAACTAGCTCTTGTAGACCAGGCTGGCCTCGAACTCACAGAGATCCGCCTGCCTCTGCCTCCCGAGTGCTGGGATTAAAGGTGTGCGCCACCAATGCCCGGCGAAAGAAGTGGTTTTATTCAATCCCTTTTCGTTAAGTTTTTCAAACAGAGAAGCAATTTAAAATGGGATACTTTGGTAATCAAAGCCAGTTCTTGGCAGGTACCAAAGAATTGTGCTGGCTGATTATGCTTTTCCCTATAAAGTTACTACCTGAATGTCTCCTAATTATGTCCACCAGGACTCTGAGATGATTCTCACAGCCAATGGGAAGCCATAATGAGAATATTACATGGTGAATGCGACTAGCAGTGTCACTGAAAATAAGTGTACATAAATCCTGGAGACAAAAATGTTGGGACACATCCCAGTATCTTAGATAGCCAAGGGGATGCCAGGTTTCCCTGTGGTCTCTAATAGTGAAGCTAACACTTGGATGCCTTTAAGCACCAGTCATGATCACAAGTTTTATTCTTAACTTGCAAAAGTTCATGTATAGTAGCAAGGTGAATAACCAAGATTTTAGAGTGCAGTGTTTTTTTTTTTCTCCATAGAATTTATGTTCTTTGTTTTGGATCATTTCTTTCTTTATATGCTTCTGTTTTAAAGATAAAATTTCAGGGGAAAATTATGAAGAAGGATGACAAGGTAATCACATAAAAACATACTGAGAGTGTGTACCACATGAAATGTTTTTAGAAAAGGAGAGATGGTAATAATGGATGGGACCATTGAATGTCAAAGCTGGGAGGCATTTATAGTCTTTTTTCCCCACATTACATCTTTAAGAAAAAGGCTGGGGCAGAGTTGTGTTTCATTATGAGCACAAGAGTGAATTGATGGGAATGCTCTTGGAGCTTTGATTAATTACTAAATAAGTTCAAATTTGTTGGAAATCATCGTTTGCAGATAAAGAAGGGGGTTAATTAGTTCAACTTTTAAATCAGGTAGAAGGAGAGAAACTCAGACCCGTATGGATGCACAGTTTGGTTGCCATGAAGACATTGCTGAGGAGAGAATTTCATTGGAGGAGAGAGATGGTTACTCTGCAGGGTTATTCCTCTGAGGCTTAGAAAACAAAGGCTTACTGGCTAGGTCTGATGACACATTATGTTCTTTGTTCCTCAACTCTACCTGAAATATGGGTGATTAGAGGCAGAACGGAAAAGCAGGAGTTGTTGCAAAACCTCTCCCAATATAGTCTCACCCAGTTTCTGTACTTTTAGCTGAGTTTCTCTTGATAGCCTAGAGTTTGTTCTCCTGAGAGCCATGGAGACCAGAAGACAGTGTCAGAACCCCTGGGACTGGGGTTGCAGATGGTTGTGAGCTGCCATGTGGGTGCTGAAACTGAACCCTGGTACCTCGAAGAGCAGCCAGTGCTCTTAACAACAGAGTCATCGCTTAACCCCTGTAAAGGCTCTTTATATGCTGAGATGATTTGGAAAATGAAAGAACCACTAGGAACTTTTCAAAATTAATGGACTGAGGCATAGTTCAGTGCAGAGTTAAAGTCAGGTAATGGGAACTATGGGTTTTTATCAACAGGTCATTGGTGTTTATAGTTTCCAGTTGCCTTATACATAAAATAAAATGCAAAAATGATCTACTTCATTTTCTGGTTTGGATCAAGAGGTTATTGGGCTCTTATTTCTATAAGATGACTATTTCTATACGTTATATATTTTTCTTCTATTTTTTTCTATATAGTCTTTGTTATGATCCAACATGTAAGTGCCCCTCTTCTTGAATCCCTCAGAACAAGGTTCAGATCTTTCTAAACTCACATCTCTTATATTACAATTCCTAAGACTGTAGATAAATTCCATTTATGGATTATGAATTTGAATTTATGATTGACACATGGTAGTGCTGTGTATGTGAGTGTGTGCACATGTTGTATGTATGTATAACCATTGTACTATTTTCCATGATGGCTGTACTAATTTGCATTCCCATTGGGATGTACCAGGGACTCCTTTTCTTTGCACTATCTCTGTCACTTATCATTTACTTTACTGGTAGTGGCCGCTCTAACAAACATGACGTTATATCACATGGTGGTTTTAATTTGCTTGTTAAATAGTTCCAGCACATGCCCATTGACTAGGCGGGTCTTCTTTGAACAGTCTCTATTTTTGTCTTATGCGAAAGTTCTTTGCTATTGAGTTGTTTCTCATACATTTGAATACAACCTTTCCTGGACTTATTATCTGCAAATACCATCCTCTATTCAGTAGGTTGCTCCCTCAAAGGTTATTTCCTTTGCTCTACAGAGGCATTTTAGAGTTTGTTGAAGTCCATTACATTGTTTTTCTTTTTGCTTTTTATTTTTGTGGATGCTTTTGGGATCCATTACAATTTCTATCTTTCAGATTTATAAACTGAAGTCTGGAGGGGTTGGATGATCTGACGATCTATGGGATTGCGATAATGGTCAAATGCATTATTTTGCAGATCCATTGGCACAGTGCACAGAACCACAACACACAGCACTTGATAAATGAATAACTACCACCAATAATGGGATTACTATTTTATTCCTATTTCAAACATGGTTTTAACTGCCTCTGTGGTCTAGTCTATATCCATTCATAACCTACTCTCAAAGTTCTTTCTTATATTTCCCTCCCTAGTATACTCTGGAGCTTCCTTTTTTTTTTTTTTTAGTTTTCCTTCCACTCACTGATGTGGGATTCCCCTCTGTATGCTGTAAATACCATTGGTTAATAAAGGAACTGCTTTGGGCCTATAGCAGAGCTATAGAGGAACATTTCTAGGAGGAGAAAACTAGACAGAATGCTAGGAGAAAGGAGAAAGAGTCAGAGAGAAGCCATGGAGCCTGCTGGAGCCAGACAGAAGTTTAGCTGGTAAGCCACAGCCACATGGGATACACAGATGAATAGAAATGGGTTAAATTAATATGTAAAAGTTAGCCAATATGAAGTTAGAGCTAATGGGCCAAGCAGTGATTTAATTAATACAGTTTCTGTGTGGTTCTTTCAGGGCTAAGCGGCCGGGAACTAACTAGCGGCCTCCTCCTCCTCCTACACATCCACAAGGAGCAATCGCTCCCCCACTACAGTCTCTCCCACTTGTCCCCTCCCCAGCTTTGTGTCCTGAACTTCTATATTTCCTGAGAGGCTTCTGAATTTTTCTCATTAGATGTTAAATTACTGCCACCCCAAAGTGACAAGTGACAGCTTGTGATCTCTTGTCATCATAAAGCTCATGCAATAAAACACAAAGGAGCTGTAGAGAAGCGAAGTTCGAGGAATTATAAGGGATATATGTCTGCTCCAGGCAGCTTAATCTAAGTGGCAGGATGCAGTGAGTTAAGAAAGAAGACAGCTTGGGTTAGGAAATGATGTACCCGGGAACACGGGTCTGTCACTGTCACTGTGTGAAACAGAGGGTTTTTCCTTGGTAATGCAGGTACATTTCTAGGAACTCTGGTGCATAATGGAGCATTACCCAGAGCAGCGATTTTGTTAATAGACGCCTTATGTCAGCTGTCAAATGTTTCCTTCCCATCCTTGGAACCTTCCAAACAGATTTCTGATCATGGTTCATTGCCTTCCTGGAGATGTATTTTCCTAGTGGATTTGACAAAGACAGTATATTCACCTGCATTTCATAGGCGCAGTGGCTGCACCTAACAGAGCCCCGGGATCCCAGTGATCCCAGTGATCCCAGTGATAGACCAGTGTGTACCTCATAGTCACGGTGGCTACACCTAACAGAGCCCCGGATCCCAGTGATAGACTAGTGTGCACTTCACAGGCACGGTGGCTACACCTAGCTGAGTCCCGGGATCCCAGTGATAGACTAGTGTGCACTTAGGCACGGTGGTTACACCTAACAGAGCCCCGGGATCCCAGTGATCCCAGTGATCCCAAGACAGGCCAGTGTGTACCTCATAGTCACGGTGGCTACACCTAGCAGAGCCCCGGGATTCTGGTGACATTCCAGTGTGCACTTCACAGGCACGGTGGCTACACCTAACAGAGCCCCAGGATCCCAGTGATTACAGTGATCCCAGTGACAGACCAGTATGTACCTCATAGTCACGGTGGCTACACCTAGCTGAGCCCAGGATTTCCGTGCTTTTTGTGAAAGCGAGGCTGTAGAGATAGAAATCCCAGAATACCGGAGCTGAAGAAAAGCCACCCTTGTTTCCTCTCTGCATCCCCCTCCCTCTCACAGCCGGCATCTCTGGAGAGCTCCCCATGACTGTCTTTTCAAACTGTAGCTGGTGGAACTGGTCATAAGTAAGCTCTTAGACAAACGCAGAGTTTCTAGTGGTCGTGAATCACCAGTGGCTGTTGACTGAGTCCTCCTGGGTTTGGCTTTCACGGCATCATACCCACAGCCCAAGTTTTCCACTTACTGATCCTGTTATAATCTGTTTTCTTTTGAGAGAGGAGGAGGCTCTGTTTTCAGGTTCATTTTCCTGTAACCCCAGCCGTTGTCCTTTAGGACTGTACTAAGCCGCAGACTTTGTTTCACACTTTTTTCTTACTCCGAAGAATCTCATCCAGGACTTCACCTGGCTCCTGGGTGCAAGCGACCCCATGCAAGCGTCTACCCTGTCAGCTGTGGGTCCGTCTGACCTTGTTATCTCCTCAGAATGTCTCCAAGTGTTTAAAGACTCCAAGCATTCAAGTCCACGAGGTCATTTTTCTTCCACACTCCCTCCTTATTTTTATATTCACATACAATTCATGAGCATGGCACTTGAAATTATTCTCAGTAACTTCCTTTTCTTCTAGCTCATGTCTGATTAATCAGTGACCCATGCTTGTTTTATGTTTTACTGTTGTTTAAACTTCTCCACCTCAGCAGCCCCAGGTCAGAACCTAGCATGCAGAGGAGCTCAACACATATTTAATGAGTGACTGAATCTCCCATGACACCCTACCTCTCCACTGCTATAGGCTCCAGCCAGAGTCTGGCATATATCTCTTTCTAATCTTGATTCCCTTTAATAAAAACAGTTCTTTATATTATAACAAATGTGATCTAGTTCAAATAGTAAATATGACTATTTATCCATGTTATCCATCTTTCCCTAGCTCAAAGCACTTTATTGGTTTCTCATTAGTTCTAGAAGTGACGAAGCTAATAGACATATCAAAGCTTGTGTAGTTTTTCCTCGGCCTGTCTTGCAGTTTCATCTCATGGGAGGATCTGTCTTTCCTTCTTCTACCAAGCATGCCCACAGTGCCACTGTGCTCCGGACTCCTCCTGCCATGGCACCTTTCCCTGGTCTTCTTTCCTTTCCTTTTTACAATTACCCCTAGATTAGGAGTGCTCATCCTCAAGGCTCTGGTTCCTGTGTCTCGTATATCCTCAGAGCCACTCATTTGACTTCCCATGGCACCGTACGAATAATAATTATGCTTTTCTAAATGTGTATAATTGATTAATGTTTATATTTTAAGGATATATGCTCCTTGATGGCAGGAGAAATGCCATTAGTTTCTCTGTTGCCTTGGAAACCAGCATCATTAGTGTTCAACACTATTTGCTAGACTCATTGAATAATTATAAAATAGGAGGCCTAGGACCAGGTCTCGGCTTTTCTGTGGTTGACAGCATGACTTAAGGGACAAGAATTGAATTGTTTCTTGGATCAAACAAATTGTCTTTCATTATTGAAATTTATGTGTGCAATATAAAAATTTTGCCCACTGGGGTATTCAATCCATTTGCTGATAAATTCGTTAAGTAGAAGTCTCAGTATTTAGAAGCTTAGATCCAGCCAATTAAAGCACTCAACTGCCTCAATTTAATTTCCTAAATTCTTTCCATTAGCTGTGGTAAGTGTCCCAGGGTGCAGATTGTATCTGACTGAGTTTTCTGTGATGAACTGCTTAGATCAGTGGTTCTCAACCTGTGGGTTGTGACCCCTTTGGGATCAAGTGATCCTTTCACAAGAGTCACCTAAGATCATTGGCAGCACAGATATTTACATTACAATTCACAACAGTAGCAAAAATTATAGTTATGAAGTAGCAATGAGAGTAATTTTATGGTTGTAGGGTCTCTGCAATGTGAGAAACTGTATCAAAGGATTGTAGTATTAGGAAGGTTGAGAAGTACTGGCTTAGAAGTGGAGATGCAGGAAATGCCATGCTGAGTACAGTCTGCATGTTCAGGGTTTATCCTGTTGATTTGTGCATTGAACATCATCACAGCCTGTTGGTCTCTCATTTAAATCCTTCTGATGTGGGAGTGTCATATATCAATCTGTTGATTTCATTGGTTAAGAAATAAAGAAACTGCTTGGCTGGCCCTCATAGGTTAGAACATAGGTGGGTGGAGTAAACAGAACAGAATGGTGGGAGAAAGAAGCTGAGTGAAGGAGTCGCCATGATTCTCCCACTCCAGGCAGACGCAGGTTAAGATCTTCCCTGCTAAGCCAGCTCGTGGGCTACACAGATTAATAGAAATGGGTTAGGTCAATATGTAAGAGCTAGCCAATAAGAGGCTGGAACTAATGGGGCCAGGCAGTGTTTAAAAAAATACAGTTTCTGTGTAATTATTTCGGGGCATAAGCTAGAGCTAGCCATGTGGGCGGCCGGGTGCCGGGGACACAGCCCGCCGCTCCTATTTCAACATCCTTCCCTTGTTCACTTGCTTCCAGAGTCATACGCATAATTATAATTGAAAGACTCCACATGGATCTTAAGAATCAGCATGCCAACATCCAATTAAATGGAGAGAAACTCAAAATAATCTCACTAGAATCAAGAACAAGACAAAGCTGTCCACTCTCTCCACTTCTAGTCAACAAAACACTTGAAGTTTTAGCTAAAGCAATAAGACAACCGAAGGAGATCAAGGGGATACAGATTGAAAAGGAAGGAGTCAAAGTGTTGTTATTTGCAAATTCTCTGGTAGTACAGATAAGAGGCCCTAAAAATTCTACGAGGAAATCCTACAGTTGTAAAAACTATCAACAAAGTGGCTGGATATAAGATAACAAACAAACAAACAACCCCCCCCAAAAAAAAACCCTCCAAAACACAAAACAAAAAACCCCTCTCTTATATATAAATGGCAAATGAACTGAGAAAGAAATCAGAGAAATAATACCCTCATAGTAGTCTCAAATAATATAAAATACCTTGTGGTAACTTCAACCAAACATGTAAAAGACTTTATACATGTCTTTAATAACGCCTGGATTTTATTTGCTCATTATATCTCCATGGGTGCTTCTCTTGGATATTCAGGCTTTTAGACTCTCCATGGTTTGATGACTTGAAATACTCTTGACTGATGAGGCACCGATAACCAAGTGTTGACTTCTTTAGTGAGACAGGACCAAGTAACTGTTGGGTCCTCGGCATCTAAAGAGCAAGACAGCTATTGTTTCTATTTTAAAAAAGCTGATTTAATAAATTCTTTTATTCCATCTCTCTGTCTTTCTGTCTAGTAATCTTATCAGTTCTGTTCATGTAGGGACTAATAAAGGGAGTGAGAAGACAGCCTCGGATTCATGAGGTGGAGCTTTGGTGTATTGCGGGGTTCCTTTAAAAACACAGGCCACCTTGCCATTTGAGGGAAGCCAAGTGACCTCTTTGGGAACTCAAGCACTCCTCTTGTTCCATAAGTAGTCACCGAGTTCAAAATGATTTCAATTAATAGATAAACCTGAGTCTTTTTCATAATCAGTTTCCCTCAGGCAGTTCTGCTTATATTTACTCATGTGACTCTTTATTTTAAATTTACACTTTGGGGTCAGCCTGATGTTTTTCTTGAAATGTGGTCTTTATCTTAGTGCCTTTATGAATGTGTTAACTATTGGATGTGGAAAATATATTCCATATGCATCCAGGGGAAATGGAGGGTAAAGAAAATCACTCATCATCACGTGCATCACTGCTGGGCAGATGAACAAAAGCAGCCCCTTAATCATGTCACTGGGAACACAGCACTTGCTGGGACGCACGTTGGCCATGATAATGCAAAGTAGCAAACAAGCCAAGTGCAGTGGGGACGTTCTGCCAGCCAGGGGGGTGTGTCCTTGAAAACGCTTGTTTGTTTTGGAAGAAGAATAAACTTGAGCAAAGAAAATTAGACTTTCACTATAATGACTGTTTTGGCCTCCTTTGTGCTTGTGCCTAAAATATATCTGCAGATCACATCTCAGTGTAGAAAATTTGTCTTAGTTGCTTTTCTTTCTCTTTTTCCAAACAGATTTGTAGTGTCCCTGCCATGCAAACAAGATTTGTCCTGAAATGTGACTGCATTGTCTGCGTCGCACTGTGAAGGAAATGAAGGGTCCATTAGAGAAATATTTCAAGCAGTCTTCATAATTGAGCACATCTCGCAATCTTACATCTCTATATCCAGCATAACCAGCAGTCAAGTCTTCCATTGCCATTGTTTTGAAGAATACATCAAGAAGCTAAGTCCTTCATTTCTCAGCGTAGGCAGAGAGGAGCAGAGAATACTGCCTATTGTGCCAAAAGTCATGTATAGGTCAGTAAGTTATTTGCTACAAAGATACGTGAATTTCTCGCCCTGCCCTATAGCTGCATACAGGAGAAAGTGGAGCCGCGGGTTGGGAGTTAGTAGAAGCAGACCTGGTGACCTGTGCTCTTCCTTGGCGGGTGCCTTATTCACATCATCTGCTGCTTCCTGTCAGGAGTCTTTGTTCTGGTCCCTGGGGCAGTAGGTGGTCCCCAAACTCATTCATCTGAAGTGCTCCTGCTGTCAGACTGATGGTGAGCCTACATGAGTTCCCAGCCTAGGAAAACTCCCTTCGTATGCTTCAGTTACTCCTTCATCATATCACATAAAACAATGGGAATACACATTTAATACTGTGAGCATCTGGTCATGACTATGGCGTTTACTAGACTCTAAACTCTTAAGGACAGGGGCTGTGTATTTATAATTATAAGTCATTTCAGAAGTTTGTGGAACTGCAGAGGTGGGTGCTGAGGATAGTGAGCAAAAGGGATGAGCAAAGAGGTCAAGACCATGATGGGTACACCCACGGAAACAGTCTACCTGAGCTAATGGGAGCCCACCAACTCCAGCCAGACTGGGAAGGAATAAGCACAGGACCAAACTAGTCCCTCTGAATGTGGTTGACAGTTCCATGGCTGGGGCAGACTGAGGGGCCACTGGCAGTGGGACCAGGATTTATCCCTACTGCTGGTACTGGCTTTTGGGAACCTGTTCTCTTTGGATGAATACCTTGATTACCTAGATATAGTAGGAAGGACCTAGGCCTTCCCCCAAACAATGCGCCTTACCCTCTCTGAGGAGTGGATGGGGGATAACTGGAGGGAATTGGAGGAGGGGAGGGAGTGGGTACTTGTATTGGTATTTATAATGAGAAAACATACTCTCTATTTGGAATGTCCATCCCTGTTTGTTTAAGGCAATGTAGCCATTTCCTGTGCACTTGTTTGTCAAAAAGAGCTGCGCACAACCCCGGTGTGAGCAATCAGTTTGTAGTTTAGCTCTCAAAATCTAGCTTCTCCTCATGTTTTTTGATTAGAATTTTCATTTATTTTACATACTAATCACAGTTTCCCCTACCTCCTCTCTTCCTGTTCCCTTCCCCACCTACCATCTACCCCCCATCCACTCCTCTTCCATTAAGAAAAGGGCAGGCCTCCCATGGGAGTCAACAAAGCATGACATAGGAAATTGAGGCAGGACCAAGTTCCTCCCCTTGCATCAAGGCTGGGCAAGTCATCCCTCCATGGGAAATAAGTTCCAAAAAGTGAGCTAAACACCAGGACAGGTTCCGTTCCCAATAGCTTCCTAGCTTTTGGTCCAGAGTCAGTGATCTACCACTAGCTCAGGTCAGCTGTCTCTGCGGTTCCTCCATCATGACCTTGACCTCCCTTGCTTATACAATCCCTCCTCCCTCTTTTCAACTGGAGCTTGGCCCAGTGCTCAACTATGGATCCCTGCATCTGCTTCTCTCAGTTACTGGATGAAGGCTCCTTATTGACGATTAGGGTAGTCACCGATCTGATCACAAGAGAAGACCACTTCCGGCACCCAGTCTAATACTGCTAGGAGTCTTAGTTGGGGGTCATCCTTGAGAATTCCCAGCAGTTTCCTTGGCACCGGTTTTCTTCCTAAACCAAAAGAGACCCCCCTCTATCAAAATATCTCTTTCTTTACTCTCTCCCTCTGTGTGCCAAGCCCAGCTCGACCAACTTGATCCCTCATGTTCCCATCCCCTCACCCTATGCCCCCAGTTTACCCAGCGGATCTCATCTATTTGCCCTTCCAAGAGAAACTCACAGTCCCAGAGAAGCTAGGTAACCAGGAGGATCCTAAGAGCGATGCATGGTTTTTCTCATATATTTGCCCCTTTTCTATTACTTTGACTCAATTCCTTGCAAAGCAATTCCTTTTGCTTTTATCAGAAAACAAAATTTTACACATAGTAACTAACTCATGAAATAACATACCTACCTGATTTTTTTTCACTTTCTGATTTCATTAACTTGCTACATATGGAGAACTGAACTACTATTTACATAAAAGTAATTTACCACCCGCCAGGAGAAGTTTGATGATCAAATCGTAAGACATTCAAGTGAGAACTTCTGAAAGACATCACTCTTACTTATAAACAAATTGAATGATGTGGTGTGTTTGGTCTCCAGTACACTATTTCCTTATAAATGATGACTGTTCTTAGAAAAAGCCAACTATATTCTAATTTCAATGCTTACTTATCTCACAGTTTAAAAAATAGATGATGTCTTTATATACATATTCCATTATACTCAGTGAAAGCATATTTCTAAGAACCAGAGAGAGAAACTATCCAAGGTAAATATGTGCGGTTAATTTCAAAATTACTGTCATAATAATTTTGGCATGCACACACATGCAGAGAGAGAGACACACACACACAGAGTACATAAACACATACACACATATAGAAAGATAGAGAGGCATAGAAAGAACACACACACCCCTAAAACAGTCCTTTATTTTTTAAAGGTATCATCCCATTTAAGGGGCTAACGATAATGGCACTGAGATTTGTCTCTACTGCATGTACTGGCTTTTTGGGATCCTATTCTCTTTGGATGCATGCCTTCCTAAGCCTGAATGTAGGATGGAGGGCCTTGGACTTCCCACAGGGCAGGGTACCTTGCCCTCTCTTAGCACTGGAGGGAGGTTAGGGGGAGGGTGTGGGAGGCAGGAGGGAAGCAGAAAGAGGGGAGGAAGTGGGAATTTTGATTGGTATTATTTATAAAGTAATAAAAACAGGAAAAAAAGAAATTATGAGAGTAATTATTTTATGCTTATACTGCTTTCAACAAAATTAAATTGCAAAATTATAAGAAATAAATATATGCACCTTCATATTACCAATTATATCTAAAATTTTAATATTTATGATAGATTCATTTTTCAAGACTGCTAAATTCTTAAATTTCACTATAACTGAGGACGCTAAAGAGATTTGCACTGATTTTACACTATTAAATATGTGAATTATTTTATTGGTTCTTTGCTTTATATTTCAAACATTGTAATCCCAAATTAATTGAATCTATTCAATAATATTCAGTGGATTTTAATATAGTATTTTGATATTTATATATTATTTTATTATTATTAAAATATTGTTAAAAAAAGAAAATCACGGAAACCCTGAATTTAATTGTGAGACATGTTATAAAATCATACACTAAGCTGAGCATGTTTTTTTTTTATTGAGTTCTGTTGGCATTAATTAGAAAGGTGATCCTGAAGACTGTGATGGAGACATTGTTGGGTGGACAGGGTGGACAGGGTTCCAGTGGAGAATTTCTACCTTCCCTCTCTGGAGCCTTGCCTGCAGCCCTTCATGTCTGAGAACTTTGGCTTTCTCTTTCTTGAAGACCTTTTAACAACCTCCTTTCTTTTGTTAAGTTATTTCTGTTAAAACAATGTTATTACTATCTTTCCAACCTGATGTCCAATGATGCATTATCCAGAAAAATTGGTCTTATTCTCCTTGAAAATTATTTCCTTTATTGGAAAAGTTGGCCATAGTGACTACATGTTAGTCTATGCAATTCTTGGGACTTTTTTTCTACCTTACTTACGACCAGATTGTAAATGTAATTTAAGTACAAAGTCCCTAATTATAAGAATAATATTTATAGGTTATACAGTTATGTTTTCAAGGGTAGTTGGTTGATTCTGTAATGACATTTCACAGTTTAGAGCTTCCTGAATCTCATTTCCCTCCTCTTTTGAGTTACAGCGATAATAGCAACTATCGGCGAAGTCAAGTATTTAACAACAAAGTTTGGCTTCACTACCTCTAAATGCAAACATTTTCCTGTGTTTCCCACTGTTATTATTACAGCCATAAAAACCCAAACACAAATTAGCGTTAGCTAAGCAAACGTTGTTGTGGGATGACAACAGAGTTCCAGATTCCGCTAACGTGATGCTCTGAAGAATGTCTCACAGGACTTCCGGCTTCCTTTATTAAAGTTCTATGTTCCACGGATACACAAAAGTTGTATTAGCAGAATGGACAACAGAGTTGGTCCCATCATATTTATAGGAAGTCTTTTTTTTCTCTGTTTTTCATTCTATTATATTTAATGAAGTGGAATCTATTTGCTGTGCTTTATACATAAAGTACAAATGCATCGGCATAAAAAGAAATTGGTTCTTGTCCTGGCCACTTATGAATTTGGTGAAGATATGAATGCTTCACTGGTTTCTTCTGATGGCATCTTAAGTACCTTTATCTGGTTAAAGACCTAGAAACAACAATGGTGGTGTTTTTTGTTAATGAAGAAAAAAGAACCAAGGCTAGTCTGACCTTTGCTTAGCCAGAGCCCTTTTAGTTTAGCAAAAATTCAATCTGCTTGAAATGAAAAGAAAATTGACTTTCTCATTTCTTTTGTCCTATCCTAGGGGGAAATAAACTAAAGAGGTGAATAGAGCGGTCTGATCATCACAAAGGGCTGCCTCTGCCTTTTTGCAACCATGGAAGTAACGGAAATTGAAATTTACAGCACCACGGGCACAGTTCCCTCTCCGAGGCAGGTCACCCTGAGTGCATTTACATTATTGGTTTGTTTTACATATTCATCATATTCTTCCCCAGCCCGTTCCTTGTAGAAGACTGTGGGGCTCTGAGATCAGAGACTCAGCAAGCATGGGTGGACAGCCTAGGACATTGGTCAGGCAAATACCATTCTACTTGGAAAATATTATTTTAGGCTCTCTCTCACCCGCCCACTTCTTATCACCCCTGTTCTTTGAATCAGTCATACTCATACCACAGAAGGCACTTAGAGCCCATGAGTAAGGCAAGAGACTGCCAATCTTAACTTCCCGGGCTTAAGACTTTGCAGGAGGGAGTTCTCAAAGACACGGACAGATAGTGTTACTTTTCAGGGGCACCTTGTTCCTGTGTCCTCAGAGCTCTTAGTTTAAGAGGAGACCCAAACTGTAAACACTCTGTGCATAGTATGGTTAAGATTTTTGGGGTACAAAGTTCTGAGGTCTACATTCTGCCCTGTCACTCACCAGGTGACATTTCTCAAGCTCTCCTTTTCCTTATGTATGCTTTTATAGCACACAGGGATGGGTAAGTACATAATAAAGGGACCAGAATGAGAGGGTACTGCAGAGTCCATATGCAGGTGAACCCCAAAATATCACTTGGGTTTCTTGCTGAAAATACAGATGATTGCATGGTTATTTGTTGACCTGGTGAATCAGGATCTCTCCGTGTAACTTGTGTGAAATAAACTTTTCAGGTGACTTTGACTGGAGGTTGAATTTGGAGGCTCGAGGGACATAGACGTAGTTGAAGGTTTTAATCCCTTATTATTCTCATATTTTGTATGTATATATGTGTATGGATTTCATGTATGATACTTGTTAGTGTGAGTCTGTGCACATATATGTCCTGATATATATGCTGTTGCACATGTGTATCTGTGAAGGTCAGAGGTTGGTGTTGGGTGTCTTTCCTGTATTGTTTTTTATCTTTAAGATTTGAGATAGTGTCAGTGATTCTGAAGCTCATTGGATTAGCTAGACTGGCTTGATCAATGAGCTTCGTGGGCTTCTCTTTCTCTGTCTTCCTTTCTCCCTATTTGGATGTACACTCATACACTATTGTGTCTTGATTTTTACTTGGGGTCTGGCACACAAACTTGGGGCCTCATGCTGCTTGACTGACCCTTTGCTGCTGGGGCATCTTTCCACTCTAAATGCTCAACTTCTAATACTCAAGCTCTTTCTTTGATATCTTCACTAAATGTAGTTTAGCACCTGCTTAAGTCCACCAGAGACAGACCACTCCCTATCGTTAGCGGCAGACCTGTACACATTGAGCAGCTTTCAGATCATTTTTGGGAGTCAATAAAAAAATCGTATCTAGTGTTTGTTTTCTCATCAATAATTTTATTCCTGGGGACTGATGGAGGAAGGTCATTGGTTAAATAATAAGAAACTGCTTGGCCCTCATTGGTTAGAAGATAGGTGGGAGGAGTAAACAGAACAGAACGCTGAGAGGAAGAGGAAGTGAGCTCAGACTCCACAGCTCTCCTCTTGGGAGCAGACGCCTCAGAGAGACGCCATGCTCCCAGCTCCCAGGCAGACACACGCGATGAAGCTCCAACCCATGATGGACATAGGCTAGAATCTTCCCGGTAAGCACACTTAGGGGTGCTACACAGATGATTAGAAATGGGCTAAATTAATATGTGAGAATTAGCCTAGAAGAGGCTAGATAGAAATGGGCCAAGCAGTGATTAAATGAATACAATTTGTGTGTTGTTATTTTGGGCATAAGCTAGCCAGGCAGCTGGGGTGCTGGGGACACAGCCCCGCCGCCCTTATTACTACAGGGGACATTTAGAACAAATTTAATTCCCTTTCACTTTTGAAAACA
This sequence comes from Microtus oregoni, assembly GCF_018167655.1. Taxonomy (NCBI): domain Eukaryota; kingdom Metazoa; phylum Chordata; class Mammalia; order Rodentia; family Cricetidae; genus Microtus; species Microtus oregoni. The sequence goes on from NW_024543071.1 coordinate 8,489,235, forward strand.
CCCTACTTTTCCCTCTAGGCATTTGATAATACTTGCATGCCCCTAAGAGTCCTTTGTTTACTAAGTTTCAATATCTTGCATCCTAGCACTCATTCCCAAATTCCAACTCCTGGAATATCCTAGCAAAACACATCCTCATGGCTACAGATTCAGCGGCTGTATTTATCCTGTTCTCGAAGAACTGAGTAACCTTCATAGTCTTATTCTATTGTCACTCTTCCACTCTGCCGAGTGTGGGCAGAAAACACACTTTCCATATGACACTTCAAAGGCAATATCACATATTTTATCTATGCTTTCCATCTCTTCAATTAGAATGCCAATGCCACAAAACCAAGACCATAACTTTTAATATGAGAGTAGAAGATATTAAGTCATAGGACAGAGATGTCGATGAGGGAGTTGGCGCACATCTTTCTTTTATCAGACCCATTTTACAGAAGAGAAATGGAAGCACTGGGTAAGGGGGTGTAACTGAATCCCCCAAATATGTTTAAGCAATGTCTACCCAATATTCAACTATGAGTAATTGTGACAGCAAACTTTATAGGTGTATACGCATATGTCTTAGGCCCTGATCTTTCAGATATGCCTGATAGACTGATAAAGACTTTAAACAAGAAAATATGGAGGCCAGGGATGGTACAGTAATTGAGTGCTTACTGCTTTTGCAATACCTGTCTTGGTTTCTAGCAACAATATCAGGTGACTCAAATCATCTTTTACTCCAGTTCTGGGGGTTCTGATGCTTCCACAGACACCTGCATAGATTTGATGTACACATAGTCATGCAAACACTTATAAATAAAGATAAGTAGATACACATTAAAAAAAGAAAATATGAGGGAATCTAAGAGATGGCTCAGGGGTAAGAGCACCTGCTCTACCAGCACCAGGGTTTGAGGGTTTGAGGTTGAATCTTGGTGCTCACATATGGATTTGAGCATGACCATGCTTGTCTGTATCATGGCATAATGATGCTTGTCTGTACTCTGGCATGGCAGAGTTTGTCTGTATCCTGGCACTGGGAGTTTGAGCTAGGTGGTTCTTGAAAGCTCACTGGCTTGCCAGCCTAGCTGAAACAGCAAACTTCATCTTCACTGAGAAAGCCTGTCATAAAGCAATAAGGCAGCAAGTACTAGAGGAGGGTACTGCTTTAGCCTGCATATGCACACACTGGTGCACTCATGGGCATGCACCCTGTCCTTGCACATATGTGTTAATATTAACATAAAAAGCCAAAGTAGTTCAAACAAAGCCCTGGACTTCTGGCTTCTCTCATAATGTTGCAACCTTGTCATTTCATATGCTGCATTACTACCCAGAACTGTAGGCTCGGTCTCTGTGGAGCTTTCCTTCTTTCAGTGGGCCCTAGACCCTCCCTATCATCTACCTATTCACATATGTATTTACATTTACTGTAGTTCCATTAGCCTAGAATTGTGTGCTTTTAAAGCAGTTGTTTATCTAGCATTGCACATGGACTTTAGGGTAAGTCAGTGCAATAGAGAGAGCTGGTGTAATCACAATGATGTAGAAAATCCTTCTGTATATGTGATCCTTTATTGGTTGATGACTAAAGCTGATTCAGCCTATGGAAGAGCAGAATAAAGCCAGGCAGGAAATCTGAACAGAGATATAGGGAGAGAGTAGGCAGAGTCAGGGAGACCCTATATAGCTGCCAAAGGAGGCAGATGCCAGACCCTTACCAGTAAGCCACAGCCTGTACTGATACACAGATTAATAGAAAGGGGTTAATTTAAGATGTAAGGGCTAGTTAATAAGACGCCTGAGTTAATGGGCCTAGCAGAGTTGTTATTAATATAATTTCTGTGTGATTATTCTGGTCTCAGCAGCCGGGAAACGAATGAGCAGTTTCCGCCTACATCACAATGCTTAGATATATACATGATATAGTGTATCACACAATGCATAATATAATATTAGGTGCAAGATGAAGGAATACTCAAGTCCCCTAACATGTATTGGGTAGGGGAATAGTGCCAACTTTCTGGACCTCTGAAACCAAATTTCCAGGTACCAAATCTCGGCTCTATCATTTAAAGTTGTATAATGCAGGCAAGAAAGTAATATTTTGAGGCAATTTATTTATCTTTAATATGAAGAAGAGGGAGCAGGCATTGTCTATCCCATAGCATTGCCGGGGCAAGTCAGTGAAAAGATGTCAGAAGAAAGAAAAAAAATTGAATGCAGGTTTGGTTACTACCAACTTTCTAAGACTAGGAGAAGGATTGAGGCCTTCTGGCATTAAATGGAATGCTATTTCCACTCTCCTGATGTATCACACTGGTCCACCTCTTACTCGTGTACATTTCTAGACCCCAGTTCCTGGAGCATTGCGAAGAGAAGGTCGTGCGGGGGCCTCGGGTGAAAACTGTTTTATGGGCTGTTGGTGGGCATTTGATGAGCCACTGAACTGTCTCAGCCTCCTGCCCAATCAGATGAAGATAATCATGTTTCACGCTTTACTAGATAAATGGATGGCTTTGGGATTCCTACTGATGTCTTTTTTTACATCATGCTGAGAGCCTTTCACAATTGATTGGCTACCAAAACCTGTAGCTTTATTTCTGTTGAGTCTTCAGATTGTGCCAATCAATCATCCCCAGATGCAGAAGCAGGGGAAAGTAGTAAATTTCATGTCCTTGCAGGTATCCTTTTGTTTCCAGTTGTAGTCCTTTGATTGCTCTTGTGGTAGATGCTTGTGAGCTATGTGTGGCAGAGGAAAATTCAGACTGCATTGCAAAGAGACTTTCACTGTTTGAGACAGTGTTTTTTTGTGCCCAAGGAGCCTAGAGGAAACATCTGGGGAGCTTCTTTGGAAGCACCTCTCAGAATTTTGTCCTTAACTCACCTGCCTCAGAGTTGCTTGAGAATTTTTTTAAAAAATTCTAAAATGCTAAATCTGCTACAGATCTATTGACACAAAGGCCTTTTAACAGGTGACTTTGCAGAGTCTGCTGGTCCATGCATGTAATCCCAGCACTGAGGAAGTGAAGCTGGAAGGACTGGGAGAAGCCAGCCTCAGCTACAGCTTCAGCTATAGCCTGAGTTCAAGGTGACATATGGTTACAGACTGGTTACCCATGTTTTTTTTGGATTTTCGAGACAGGGTTTCTCCGTAGCTTTTGGTTCCTGTCCTGGAACTAGCTCTTGTAGACCAGGATGGCCTCGAACTCACAGAGATCCACCTGCCTCTGCTTCCCGGGTGCTGGGATTAAAGGCGTGCGCCACCACCGCCTGGCTTACCTATGAGACTTTGTCTCAAAAGACAAGACAAAACAAAACCAGGTGCTCCTCCTTCATGACACTAGTTACAGAAGCTTGTCAGCCTGGGAACGGCTGTAGAATTAGGGAAGAGTTAGGGTTGTCACTGGAAGAGGTATTATTATGAGCCAGACACCAGGGACTATCAAATGCAGTACCCAATCTTTTAGGAGGGTTATGTATATCCAAAACATGAAAGAGTGGAGGGAAAACACAACAAAACAAGGTAGTAAGTGTTACTATGTAGGTATGATTAAGCATTATTGTGAGCAGGCAATTCTGGTGACAAGTGTTGTAGGACTTTCAGGGCTGGGGTTACCAATAGAAAAGAGCTTGATATGATCAGGAGATGATACAATTGAACCAGAAGTGATATAGTTAGAAGTTAAAATATTAGATGGGGGAAATAAGATATTTCCAAAGTGTGAGCAATACTAGCAGCTGTGAATTTAAGGTAACACATAAAGTATTTAGAGATGATGAAGAATAAGATGAACAGATCAGGATAAATAATCTGTTCTTTGGCCTCAAAGAGGAGTTGAGGCAAGATCTGAGATCCTCAGGCTCAGGGCTACAAATTCTCAAGTCTTTTTTAAAAAAATTGTGTATATGTAGTTTGAATTATGTGTATAGTGCATCTCTGTGTGGGTATGTGCATAAGACTGCAGATACAACTGGAGCCCAGAAGGGGGAGATGAATCCCTGCAACTGAATTATAGGTCATTGAGAGCTGCCTCACGTGGGTGCTGGGAACTGAACTTGGGTCCCCTACTTAACTGGTGAGCCTTCTCTCCAGCCCCAATTTGTGGAGTCTTAAAGTAATATTTATTTATTTGGAGGGCATCCCGGAGGATGGTGCATTTTCTGGGGGCCTTTGACATCCAGAGTCTCTTGTCTCCTTTGAACATCTGCCAGAGAAGTGTGCAGACTAGCTTTACTTCAGGAAAAAGGAAATGGGGCCAAAAGCGAAGGTAGCATTTGAAAGCACAATCAAACCTGTCTACAGAGGAAGGAGGCAAAGAAGAGGGAATGAGATGAGTGGATCAGGACAAATAATCTGTGCTGTTGTCTCAAAAGAAGAGCTGAGATTCTCAGCCTCAAGGTTATAAAGTCTCAAGTCTTCTTTTAAAGTTATTTTATTTTTAATTATGTGTATAGGTGTGTCTCTATGTGGGTATGTGCACATGACCACAGGTGCCACTGAAGCCAGAGACTTACTGCCTATGCTGTCTTCCTAACAGATTTGCCACTTCTGGTTGTGGAAACCTAAATCCTGTGTCTTCAGTGATCCATGCATGTAGCAAATTTTGCTTGCAAAGATTAGCACTGTAAAATACTGTTTCTAAAATGGGAACTAAGGGCCTCATTGATTTTCATAAGACTGAAACAGAATTGTGTAGAATATCCCTTTACACTGTGTCAATAAATATATGTCACTGTGATTAGTTTAATAAAGAAGCTGACTGGCCACTAGCTGGATAGGAAAGGGCTAGGTGAGAGAATCAGACAACGGACACTAGGAAGAAGAAAGGAGGAGTCAGAGGAATCGCCTGATAGATACGGAGAGGAAAGAGGAGGTGCAAGATGAAAGAGAGTTAACGCCATGTAGCAGAATGTAGATTAATATAAATGGGTCACTTTGCTGTAAGAGCTACCTAGTAATAAGCCTAAACTATTGACTGAGCATTTATCATTAATATCAAGTCTCAGTGTTGCTTATTTGGGAACTAGCAGGTAGGAAAGAAAAGCCCACCTACAGAATTGCATTCATCTTCTGAATACAATGGGCTTTTAAAAATTGTTTATCATCATTATCATCATTGTAATCCTCTGTGTGTGTGTGTGTGTGTGTGTGTGTGTGTGTGTGTGAGAGAGAGAGAGAGAGAGAGAGAGAGAGAGAACAGCATCATTTAACTCAGGTTGACAGACTTGTGCACCTGCTACCTTGTGAGTCATCTCACAAGTCCGTGCATTAGACTGAAATATTTATTAATTCTTTGAAAATTTCATATGTGTATTTTGATCATATTCACCATCCCCCACTCAGGTCCTCTAAGATCCATCCCTACATCCTTTCCATCCAGATTTGTATATATACATTTTAAAATCGTTTGTGCTGCCCAGATATTCTTGGGTATGTGGACTGTTCTGGAGGAGAGTTGAGATACCAGGGGTAATACCCTTAAAGAAAATTGACTCTCCATTTTCTGGGAGTTATCAATTACCCAACACTTTCTGATTGGCTTTAAGGCTCTGCTCCACTAGATGAAATTCATACCAGACCCTGTTATTGGATCAAAAACCTGAGGGGAGATGGTCAATGGATGTAATATTAAAATGACTCCTACTGACTTATTGTTATAACTATAGTTTGGTGCCCAATCTCATCAGAAAAGCTTGTTCTTGAGGTTGATGGTAAGTAACACAGAGACCCACAACTGGTCATTGTTCAGAGAATAAAAGACTGGGGAAGGCTTAGCCATAAACGAGACCTCTGAATCACATCTGGCCCCTCTAGGTGCAGAGATCACCAGGAAGAGGAGGTAGAAAGATGGAAAGAACCAGAGGCAGGGGGTGAATGAAAGGAGGATATGTTTTCTGGATACAACAAAAGAGCCATGCATATCAACTCTCCAGAGGTTGCGACAGCTCAAGCCAGACAAAACCCAGCAAAGAGAGGGGAGGTGGGCATGAAGTCTCACCCCAGTACTGGATTTTTAAAGTGACTTTTTATCTATTAATTTATGTGTATTTATGTATATATGTGTGGGTGCGTGTGTGCCACAGCATGGGTGTGGAGATCAAGAGACAACTTGCAAGACTCATTTCTCTTCTTCTACCATGTGGGTCACAGGCGCCACACGTCATTAAGCTTGGCAGCAGGGGCCCACACCATTTCTCTGGCCCCCAAATTGATTTTTTTAACCTCAAATTTTCTTATGCTAAATCTTAGAGTGAAAAGTCTTTACAAGACCAACATTTTTTCTTAGAGTTTAAAGTTTGAAAAAGGTTCCCATTTTCATGTTGTAACCAGATCGATATTGTTTATACAGTGTGAGGATGAAGGCTAGATGGAAAGATTATGTGACTACGTGTTAAGCATCTCGGGTTAGTAGCTGCATGAAGACCTATTGAGTCTGTAAAGAATTTGCTTGTGATTTTGAGTGGAAGGTAAGCACAGCAGCTGGAGGCTTTGGCTTCTAAAAGCTGCATTGTAGCAAGGTCAAGCATTGTACTGCTACCAGGAAGCGTTCCATGTGTTGATGTGAGAATATATACTGGGACTAACTTCATACCGAGCCTGTAACTCAAGAAGTTTATGTATATATTGTGAAGAGTAAATGTTTATTTTTTTATGTTACCCAACATTAATTTTTATTTCTTTTGAACCCCCTCGACTGTCACTCCCCAGCAACAATAATGTTCCTTCTTGTACAGTTGCTCTGTTCTCTGAGAGCGTGATGCAAATGAAGCTGATTCTATTTCCTGTTCCAGGACAGGGCATGTGGTTTTAGACCTGAGACAATCAACACCATTCTCATTGAGAAGTAAATATGTGCACGAATAGCACAGAACCAGCCTGAGACCTTGAGAACGAGGTGGGCATTGGGTGGCCTGGAAAGAGACCTTCAATTTCTTTCTTCCAGGGTTTAATAAATGTCTCTCGGAACCCCGTAGCATCACATCAATATGATAAAAAAGGCGGCAGAGAGCATAGGAGAGTCAGAGAGGATGATATCATTTGACCTCTGAGTCAAGACACATGGGAAGATAAATACACCCCTTAGATGCTTTATTTCCACAAGAAAGTGAAGTCTTACGATGCTTAAGCCGTTTCTGGTTGGCTGAATACTGAATTCTTATAAGCCGAATCACTTGCTTTTTTTGATGTTAATCAACCACTTTTGGAATTACCATCTCTTTATAGTCATATTGAATCTTGGTGGATCGAAATAATCACTTTAGTTCTAAGCTCCTTTAAACACCTCCAGTTTTACTCTAACTAATGTGCTATTGCTAAAACATTAAGAGACAGGAGGGAAGCTACCCACTTAAAAAGCCTCCCGGCGAACTCCTACTGTGAATTAGGAGAACCTGTATAAACCACATTACACGCTGGATGTATAGCTTTGAGGATTCCACTTTTCACCTTTCTGTGGAGCTATGACAGCTAAGACTGCGTTCATTCAGTTCTCAGCTCTGACTGGCTGGTCACACAGCTGTCGGCACCACTCTCTGAATGACATATAGAATGAGACTTACTTATTGGGACATAGAAGAACACTTTGCCTAATCCTCAACACTCCTTGAATTGTAACAGACATGTCAGATTGATTTTCATGTCAAGCCATGTCAGATAGGCTTTACGTTTGTATACCTGGAGGCCAGGGACATAAGTCAAATTGTAAAAGAGGAATAAGTTCACAACAGGAACAGCCTCTTGTTCCCCGATGAAATGTAGCTGTTGGGAGTGAGTAGCAAATGTTAGGGTTCTGTAGCCATTTTCCAGCTATGGCTGATTTTTGAAGTTTATGTTGTAAGAGTCGAAGGGGGGAAGAAGGGAATAGCCATGTCCTCAGCATTTGGCAAGTGGACCTTCTGAATGACCTCCCTGTAAGCATGTTCCACAATGTGACCAAAACTCGGATGCTCTGCTAAGGAGGTGAAATGCTGTTTGTCTTATTTTCTTTTTCATTTAGTTTTGAAATTGTAATTTAATTACATTTCTGCGTTCCCTTTCCTTCCATAAACCCTTCCCTGCTTTCCTTCAAATTCATGGCTTCTTTTTTCATTAATTGTTGTTGCATTCATGTATGTATACACCCATATTGTATATTGCTTTTAATTTTGCTATAAGACATAATCTCACAGCAAAGTTCCTGATCCTCTGGCTTTTTACACTCCCACCACAGTTTGCAATGTTCTCTGAGCCTAAGGCGTGACAATCGTTTTACTGGTGTATGTATTGGAACTGGGCTCCACAACTCTGAATGTTGCTTGATTGTGGTTTTCTGTAGCGGTCTCCCTCTGTTGCAAAGAGAAGATCTCTTGATGAGGGGGCGAGGACTACACTGATCTGTGGGTAAAGGACAGGTAGCTGTAGATTGATATTGGGGATCATGCTGGACATGGAACTCTACAGGTAGGCTAGGCAGATGGACAAGCATGCTCCAATCATCTGCCTGTTTCTACCTTCTCAGTGCTGAGATTATAGGTGACACCGCATTAGGCTCTTTTAAAAATAAGAATTCTGGGGGAGTGAACTCAAGTCTTCATGCTTAGAAGGCAAATACTTTATCAGTTGAGCTATCTTTTATTTTAGTCCCATTTTCTACCTTTTAATTACAAGAAACTTCTCATCAATTGACTTCTTTGTTTTATTGTTTTCAAGCATTGTAGCTGAAATATCCAATTTTGAGAATGTTTAGAGACATGGAATGGGAAAGGAGACTGTAGTATATGCTTCACGAAATTGAATCAGAAATCTTAAAAGACACTAAATGCTTCTCCTTATCTCAGCCCTTTCTAAAAATGCACTTTTCGTCCCCAGTTAGTATTTGCCTCACATGACTTAAGTGTTTCTCATAAAGTGCACGGGGTCTGCTTTCCCAGTAATTTCTCTACTTGCTAGGGATGCTTTCATCATTTTATTATGACCCAGTATCCTGATTAACCAGCTTCTTCAGAGTGAGGCTCTTAAGGGATACACTTTAAAGGAAGCCAGAGATAACTGAACAGACATAGATGAGATGCATGATGAATTATAAATACAGATGAGTGAGGTGGGATTTGATGATACCGGAGCATAAATGAGTTCAGCTTACTGCTGCATCCAGGTTTCCTATAGCACATCATGTTTTCACATTTCCATTGCAAATGCTCAGCACTGGGAATGCGTGGGAACCCATTAGCAGGTATTCTGTCCACCTCTTCATCTTCCAAATGCAATGGAAAGGGTTAATTGAAATGGTTGTCTGTTGGAAAATTTATCTGCATTATTCTCCATTTTTATCACTCAAAGTCTTGAAGATATATGTTTAGACTGATCACAGTAAATCTATAGACATACTTTGCAGCTTAGGTAACTGAGTGCAGGAAAACTGCCTAGCAAGGCTGGAGCGCAGGGTAGCCATGAGGCTGGTGTGAAGGGACATACGAGGCAACTAATGGGTTGCCTTTTTCCAGTGCTCTGTGTCCTTGTCTCAGTCAGTATGACCTCCATAGTCTCTAGAACCCCAACATCACAGGCTTGAGAGCAATGGGCTCAGAACGCCTGGCCTAGATTCTCAGTCCTCCAGTTCTGAGGGTGCTGATCACTTCCTTGTTTCCTCTCACTCAGAAGAAAGATGCTCAGAGTACCTGACTGTATATCCAAAAGGATCAAAGTTAGGCATACAACATATAGTATATCCGTGCTTCTTGTTGTCCTATCCACAGGGACCAAGTTACAGATGACTGGATAAAGGAAACATGGTGTATATATACAATGGGGTCTTGTTCCACCCTATGAATGAAGAAATTATGTTGTTTGTTAGGAAATGGGGATAGAAGTGAAGATTATCCTGCTAAGTGGAATAAGCCTGACTCAGAAAGACAAATTTTCATGCTTTCTCTCAAACATAGAATCTAGATTTAGAAAGAAAAGTATGAACATTGAAGGGGGTCTATTTTGGAAGAGGAAGGATACAGGAGGAGGAGGGTGAAGATGGTGGAATGAAGCTCATTATTTTGTATAATTAATATATACTAATAGAAAAGGGAAATAGTCCCTCACCCATAGGATGACTGAAAATCCAAGATAAAATATGTAACAATTAGAATAGCTCCTGGATAACACTAAATGATAAACACTAAGGATTTCTTCAAAACTCTAGCTCCATTAAACTCTCTAGTTGTGTCCTTAAGAATGTCAAGTTTAAGTTGTATTCCACATCATTTAGTGCGGTATTATAGCAACGGCATGAGCTCAGATACCAAGTTCCATGGCATTTGCTCTCATTATTGATGATATGCTCTTATTTCCCAATGATTTCCCTCTATTTTTACAAATAAATTAATTATTTTGACACAGGGTCTCACGTAGCCCAAGTTTAAGCTTGCTACGTCGTCAAGAATAACCTGGAACTTCTGACTTTCCCATCTTCTCCTCTAGAGTTCTGGAATGACAGGCATGCACCACTATGCCCACTTTATGCAGTGCTAAGCATAAAATCCAGGGCCTTCCATATGCTAGGCAAACCCTCTACTAGTTGATCTGTATCCCTAATTTGGTGATTTCTTTTGACTGGTCCAGGGCTAGGAAATGCTAAGCACATGGGTTACTATCGTTTCATAACAATTGCAGCCACGATCAACCAACTGTCCCATCTACAACTAAACCCATAAAAGGTTCACAGTTCTTCTCAACGATCAGGACAGCCTTGTGAATTAGGGTTGGCTCAGTGGTAACCTATTTGGATGTTTTTATTCTAGCAATTCAGTCGTAGTATTGCCTTTGTGGTGAAGAAACTGAACCGAGGAGGGGGTTAAGGCTGGAAGAGAGCTCAGACATGACTGATGTGCTTGTTAGCATCTGCTGACCCATTCTCTGTCATGAGCACCCGATCTTCCCTACTCCAGTGTGGTGATTTGCAAGAGCATAAAATGAGCTAATTTTGGAAATTTGTCAGTGTACAATCTCAGATAATAAAATATCCAGATTTACACAAGTGCTGCTGCTGTGGAAACAACAGCAGAAGTTATCTGTGCAGCTGGGTGGGGTGGATGCTGTCTGTCTGTGCAGCTGGGTGGGGTGGATGCTGTCTGTCTGTGCAGCTGGGTGGGGTGGATGCTGTCTGTCTGTGCAGCTGGGTGGGGTGGATGCTGGCTGTCTGTGCAGCTGGGTGGGGTGGATGCTGTCTGTCTGTGCAGCTGGGTGGGGTGGATGCTGGCTGTCTGTGCAGCTGGGAGGGATGGATACTGGTTACCTGTGCAGCTGGGAGGGATAGATGCTGGTTATCTGTACAGCTGGGCGGGGTGGATGCTGGTTATCTGTACAGCTGAGCAGGAAGGATACTGGTTATCTCTGTAACTGGGTGGGGTGGATGCTGGTTGTATGTTCAGTGGGGTGGGGTGGATGCTGGTTATTTGTGTAGCTGGGTGGGGCAGATGCTGGTTATATGTGAAGCTGGGCAGGGTGGATGCCTTAGAGTGTCAGCTGTCAGCTTGTTTCAATGTGTGGAGAAGTTTTATTGCATTTATTCTTTCAGTTTAGGAGTGTGTAGCTAAGCTTGATTCAGAAATTAGAGAAAAGGTCTATGAAATGCATAGCTTTTGTGATTTATTTTAGAGTACTGTAGTCTGGATCACAGAATTTGCACATGACCTTTGGTTAGGAAAATTGCTCATCAAGTCAATACAGAATGTTTTAAGATAGTGGTTCTCAATCTGTGAATTGAGAACCCTTTGCGGTTTGAATGACCCTTTCACAGGAGTTTCCTAAGACCATCAGAAAACAGAAATTTACATTACCAATCATAACAGTAGTAAAATTACAATTATGAAGTAGCAACAAAATTAATTTATGGTTGGGGTTCCCAAAGCATGAGGAGCTGTATTAAAGGTTCATAGCATTAGGGAAGTTAAGAACCCCCGCCCTAAGAGGTAAGATGAAAGCATGGGGTAAATGCAGGAAGGCCCCCCATAACCTGACATTTGAACACGGTCCTTGATGTTGTCTTTCCTCTAATATCTTTTAGCTCAATGTTTTATGAGTCCAGCATAACCTTGGCCTAAGTTAAGCCATTCTTTGAAGCACATACGGGAGCATTTGGAGAGGTATTGGCCCTTTCATTATTGGGAGTGAAGGTTAGGTTTGCTTCAGCTAATGGCTGTGTCTGTAGCTTCTTTATTTCCCATAACCCATTCTCTCTCTCTCTCTCTCTCTCTCTCTCTCTCTCTCTCTTCCTTTCTCTCTGTCTCTCTCTATTTTTCTTTCTTTTGCAGAGGAAACAGGGTCTCATGTACTTTATGCTCGCCTTGAACTTACTTTGAAGCTGAGGATGACCTTGAACTTCAAATCCTCCAGCTTCTATCTCCTAAGTTCTGAGATTTCAGGTGTGTGCTTCCAAGCCTACTTTTTGTGGTGGTGGGGATCAGGCTAAGTTTTTTTTTTTTTATGAGACACTACCATTTTATCAATTGACCTACATCCCCAGTTGATTGTTTAATTTAATTTTGTTTGGTTTCCCAATATATATTGGTTTCCTGGTCCAGAGGAGGAACTGGCGTATGTTTGACTCACATCTCTGTTTCCAATAAACTTGTTGCTAACTAATTTGAGCTAATCCCTTTTCTGTCTCCTAGGAATTCAAAACTCAAATTTAGAGATTTCTATAGAGTTACCTTTTGCCTGTGTTTGTCTTGTACAAGAATATTCTGTAGTGGAGGGCCCATTGTCTTATGCCACCATGAAGACTCAGTGACTAGGAAGAAAGGGAACAGGAGAGAGAGGAAAAGAGAGAGAGAAGGAGGGAGAGAAGTAGAGAGATATTCCATTTTTATTTGCCAGACTACATTCCATTTCGAGGACTGATGGTTTGCTGGGTCATCCCATGCATGAGAGTGAATTTGGCCAGGTAGAAACGCAGCCTTCGAAGGCCCTTAGATTTCTGGTGTTTTAAAAAAGTCGCCTCTCTTTTTATGCTCATTCTGTGAGTTTTAGCACAGCTCCTAACATTAAGTAAAACGCCAATATCCAGTCTTCAGATCACCGTCCCAGTAAAATACAATATATTCAATCCAAGAGAAGCATGAAGTAGTCAAACATAACCCAAATCCTCTCTGCTTCAGACAATGCCTCTTTTCTGTGGATTGAGCATTATGAATAAGACAAAAGCCTCAAATAGCTGTTATTTTTGTCTAATAGATGAGACTATTGAGACTCAGGAGAGATTTTATAGTGGAATTATTCAAATAGCTGGTCAGTGACACAATTAGAATTTTTAATACATTGTTTGACTTCAATACCAAAGCCCAACAACCCTTAGGTCCCTCACTTCTTTCTACTCTCTAAAGTTGACATGTTGTTTACTTTCATTGGTAAACATTGGTCTTCCACCCAGGTCTGAGTGACCCTACGTCTAGTTCATCTTCTACATTTTACTTTTCAATCATGTATGGTAACTTGGCATGAGTTGACTCTGGTGAGATGCTCTGGATAATGGGTGGATACATTTGTTTACCTGTAAAAGTCAAAGGAGAGGAAGAAAATGAAACTACTAACTTGGATCAGGTAGATGCAGGATCCATGTAGCCCTTAGAGGCTCAGATGTGCCCAGACTTTAAGGAGAGCTATTAGAGGTACCACCCCTCAGCTTTACTCATGTCTGCCTTTGACCTACAAGCTGATATTCAGTAGTAACTCTCCCCTTCCTCTCTTGTCTCATCTGTGTTTCCATCATTTGGGAAAGGTGAGTGGTTCATAGGTGGGTTGGATAACTGAAGACAGCTGTCGAGTGCCTTCCTGCCTTGCACACTGCCCCTGCCTCCATTTACTCCTGTTCTCACCGTCTCCTTCATATTTATGAACTTTAATCAGGAGAAAGAAATTAGGTATTTCATTTTGTTTCTTTTTCTAAAATATGTGCCTCAAAATTTCTGCATCACTGAAGAGAATAGATCATATATGTTCAATAAAGGACATTATATTCCAAGTGAGAATATTTTTGAACAGTATTTCGTGCCCCATTCTAAAGCTTTACTTAGCTTGGCTTACCTGAATCCACCTTAACTTTGTCATGGTGCAAAGTTCAAAATTCAGCAGATATTAAAGATATTTGACCACCACTTCTCCATCAAAAGCACCACTCACACCCAGTAACCTCATCTTCTTTGCCCCTTTCCAGACTTTTGAATTGGCCAAGAATGTAGTAAGGAGATGCTTGTTTGTCCCAGCTGCCCAGAACCAAAATAACCACACAGAAACTGTATTAATTAAATCACTGTTTAGCCCATTAGTTCTAGCTTCTTATTGGCTAACTCTTACATATTAATTTAATCCATTTCTATTAATTTGTGTATCACCACATGACAGTGGCTTACGGGCAAAGTTTCAACATGTTTGACTCTGACAGGGGCTCCTTAGCGTCTCTCTGTCTCTGCCTTCTTCCTCCCAGCATTCAGTTCTGAAGTAATAAGGGCGGCGGCGGGGCTGCATCCCCAACACCCCAGCCGCCTGCCCTGCTAGCTTATGCCCCGAAATAATTACACGGACACTGTATTCCTCCAAACACTGCCTGGCCCATTCTCTTCTAGGCTAATTCTCACATATTAATTTAGCCCACCTCTAATCATCTGTATGTAGCACCCCAAGGTGCGCTTACCGGGGAGATTCCAGCCTAGTCCATCCTGGGTCGGAGCTTCATCCCGGGAGCGGGGCATGGCGTCTCTCTCTGAGGCGTCTGCTCCCGAGAGGAAAGCGGTCCAGTCTCTGAGCTCACTTCCTCTTCCTCCCAGAATTTTGTTCTGTTTACTCCTCCCACCTATCCTCTAACCAATAAAATGGGCCAGGGCAGTTCCTTTATTAGCCAATGACCTTCCTCCATCACAGTTCCATCTTTCCTGCCTACCTAAGTTCTGCCCTGCTATAGTTTCAAAGCAGTTTATTCATTAACCAATAAAAGCAACACATAAACAGAAGGACCTCCCACACCACAAGAATGCCCTTGTGTAGTCTGAATGAGCATGTCCCCTATAGGCTAAAATGACAACAGTTGATCCAAAGTTGATAGTGATGTTTGGGGAGGTTTAGGTGGTGTGACCTTGTCTGAGAAAGTATGCCCCTGGAGGTGGACTTTCAGAAATTAAAGACTCCATGCTGCTTATAGTTTGATCCCTATTCTTTGTTCTTGCAGTTTCAGCTGAAAGATCTCAGTATCCTGCTCCTGCCATCATATTTCCCCACTTTGATGGATTCTTATATCTCTGGAGCTGTTAACCTAAGTAAAGTTTCTTCCTCGAGTTGCCTTAGTCATTGTGTTTTATCAAGGAACAGAAAATCAGTCAATGCAGTTCTTGTGTCCATGGTTCTACTCTAATGAAGCCTTTTGTATTTCTGTATATACTCAAGAGCAGCCCTGCTTAGACAAGAACTGTAATATTGTTCTCTTAATCCGTCCTATCTGTATAATATCTCTAAGGTCTTTAACGAGACCCAAGAGTCTATTCTGGGCTCATTCCAGTGTCTTTGCAATAAAGATCTTTTACTAGGAATCTTATTTATGTTTCTTTGGTTCTCAAACTCCTCTTTAATTACTGCCTACACAGAGCTCAAGACCTGCCACGAATGATAAAGACTCACTCTCATTGCTGCCTTAAATCTACTTCCCTTCCACCCAGTGCAGTAACCTTTATTACTGTAAGTTATAGCTGTACGGCTGTTCAAAGGGAGCTAAAGAAGAGCTTGCTTCTGTGTAAGATATGAAGGCAAATGAGTCACTGCTTGCTGTATGACAACAGGTTGGGGAATGGAACATGAGTCATTTGATGGATCCATAAAAATGCATTATGTGCCTTTTAAAAGATAATTATCTAGGAGATATTTGCTTAGTTTAGCTAGAAGTTTCTTTCGGAGGTGATAAATGTGTGGAAGGAAAAGAAAAAAATGATGGATTTGCTCACAACTGAAGAGATAAGGAGCAGAAGAGATGACTGGAGTGAAGACCAGGAAGGTCCTCAGTGTCTTGAGAGCAGTAGGATGTGAGATATCTCCTAGAAAGGAAGTCATGACAGCGACGGTGTAAGCCTGGAATTTGGTTATGGAAATTGCATTTCTTTCTACATTATACTGCAGTTTTTGTTTGCACATGAGGAAAATCATCTCCACCCCAAACAGAGAGTTGATATGTGATTGTGACTTGTAGTTGGGACAATATCACAGCTAGAAAATAGGTTACCCCTTGAGGCTTCATGCCCTACAACAGTTTTAGACAGCAAGTGCTATGTTAGGGACTTGGCCTTTCTTCTTCAGCTCAGCGTTTCATCTCTTTACCATGCTTGTTCTCTTAGTGTCTTAATGGAATTGCCAGGCAAATCCCCCAAGCCCAAGTAAAACACAGATTTCTGATTGGACACCACACATTTATCACCATTCATAAATGAGGTGACTCTGAGCCCAGTACAAGGCTACCTCTTCTCTACTGTACTTCTTGTTCATTTTCTCTGCCTTCTCGTGGATCAAGTGGTTCCTAATGTCCCATTTTGATCTTTTCTACTGGTTTAATATTATCACATCCTTAATGAAGTTTTAGTGGTTTCCCAAAACTTATGTAAGAATTCAAATATAATGAACATACATTGAATGACTATCACATCTTCCCATGTGTAGTGTAAGGACCTTAAAAGTGTTGCCCATTTCTTAAATTTTTTTCCTGTCATTGTTTTGCATTAAAATTTTTAGTATTGTGTGTTTTTTCAACTTCACATACATATGCATTGCATACTGGTCACTCTTCATCAGCCCACCTCCCTAACATCCCTGTCAACCCTTCCCCTTCTCTTTAAGTCTTATTCATGTCTTTTAATTTCATTTTGTGACTCACCAAGATTAACCAAGGGCCATCTCTGTGATTATGGGCTTGTAACTACTCGTCAGAGTCTGATGGACTCAGCAGAAGACATAAAACAAAAGACAATGATTCTCCCCCTCAGAATCTATCAGGAAAAGGGATGGGCCCTCTAAGCCCCTCCCACCTACTTGACTGATTGCTAATAGGGTTAGTCTTTGTACCCAGTAAAGACAACCTCAGCAGGCGTGAGTTAATGATTATAGTGCTCACACTGAATCCAGAAAAGGGCATTTTGTGACTCTCACAAACGTCCTGCCCCTCTTCTGCAGTGTTCCCCACGTCTTAGAATGGGTGGTGGTACAAATTACATGTTTAGGACTGGATCCACAGTCATCTTTTTTCCTTGTTCTTGGTAAACAACATGTCTCTACATTCACCACTGTTCGTAGCAAACAGAAACTTCTCCGATTAAAGCGGGGAGCTTCTTATGTCGGAATAACATAGGTGTTTAGAAGGCAGATTATTGTTATGCACATTTAATCACCAGAAATGTGTTCCATGAATGAGCCTAATACCTCTCTAGACCTGGATTGTTAGCCAGGCTTACTGTCTCAGGCAGTGCTCCTTCCTCACACCTCTGGAATGGGTCTTGGATCCATTCAGAGAACAGTTGGCTACTATCCCAATAGTCAAGATGCTACTGCACAGGAAGGCGTGTCTTGCTTTCCAAATAGTTAAATTATACTACCTTAATGCCATTTAATCACACCTTATCCCAACTTCTCTTCTCTTCAATTCCTCTACCTTCCTTCTTGACTTAACCTTTCCACTACAGTGTTCCCTTTCTTTATTTTCTTTTTACAACCCCCCTCTTAAGAAACCCCATCCCTTTCCTTGTTTTCTGGATTGCACGGGTACTCCAAGTTAGAGACACCACACTACAGAGTTGAAGCTAGGATCCTCATATGAGAAAGAACATGTGGCATTTGTCCTTTTAGGCCTGGGTCACCTCACACAGAGTAATTTCTCCATTTAATATGATATTGGCTAAAGGCATGCCATTTATAGTCTTTATTATTTTGAACTATGCTCCATCCATCCCTAGCTTTTCCGTGGCTTTTATTATGAAAGGAAGTTGAAATTTTGAAGGTTTTTTCTTCTTCTGAGATAGTTATGTGATTTCTCCTTGAGTTCATTTGTATGATGTATTGCATTTATTGATTTGTGTATATGGGACTATCCCCGAGTCTCTGGAATGAAGCAAACTTTATCATGAAGAATGTTTCTTTTTGATGTGCCATTGAATTTAGCTAGCCAGTATTTCATTGAGAACTTTTTCATCTTCTTTCATCAAGGAAATTTATCTGCAATTTTTTTTGTGTGTGTTCCTTTTTGATTTTGGTATCAGAGTAATGCTAGATTTATTAAAAGAGTTTGGAAGCATTTCTCCATTTTCTAATTTATAGAATATTTGAGTATTATTAGACTTAGTTCTTCTTTGAAAGAATTCTACCAAACTGTTGATATATAGTTTTATTTCATTGTGATCTGAGAGAATATAAAAGTTATTTTAATATTCTGTATTTGTAGAGACTTGCCTTATGTCCTAGCATGTGGTTTATTTAGAAGGTTCTATAAGATCTTAAGAAGAATGTGCATCTTTAATGTTTGTGTGGACTTTGTAGATGTCTGCCATGGCCATGGCCATTTCATTCATTGTTTCATTTAACTCCAATCTTTCTCTTTTCTTTGTTGTTCAGATGTGTTGTTGTGTATTGATGATAACGAAATATTGGAATCTCCTAATATTAATATGCTGGGATCAGCATGTAATTTTATTCAAGTGGTATGTTTCATGAAGTTGGAAGCAATTGTGCTTGATATGTATATGTTTAAAATTGTAATATTCTTGTGATTATTCCTTAATGAATATTCTTATGCTTCTTAAAAATCAGTACTCTATTTTTACATTTATTTAGAATATTCCATATATATGATTACTTTTTAAGACTTATTTTATTCTCAATTATATATTCATGCATACATATATAAATTCTACATATGTATGTTTGTATAAATATATGTGTGTGTGCACATGTACATGTTCATATGCAGGGGTCCAATGAGGTCAGATAAGGGTGTCGGATCCCTTGGAGCTGAGGTGGAGTTACAGGTGATTTTGAGCTGCCTTTGTGGGTGCTGGGAACTGAAAGTGGATCCCCTCAACAGTGATAAGTCCTCTCCACCCCCGAGTCCTCTCTCTAGCCTCTGTTATTATGATTTTCTTTAACAGTTATCTTGCTGACAAATGAATAAAGGAGAGTAGTTTATTTTACTATACTTGATGTCAGCCCCAGTGTTTCACTTCTCATAGAAAGCCTGAGTTCTAGCCTGTGTCTCATTTTTCCTTCTACAATAGCTCTTTTGAAAAATAAAACATTTCTTATGCAGCACTTGGGCTTTAAGTAAACTATTGATTTTTTTTTCTGACAAAGTCTTTATCTTTCATTCACTCTTGAAGTTTCTTTTTATTCTGATTATAGAAGTCTGGGTTGAACCCCTCCTTTAGCTTTAAACATACCTACTGACTGTCTCCTTTCCTGGTATCTGAGAAGCCTGCTATAACTTCTAGCCTTGTTCTGCTATAGGAAATGCATCTTTGTCTCCCTCTTAGCCCCTTTAAGATTACCTCTTTATTTCTTGGCTAGTTTGAATATAATATGGCCCCTCTTTCTCTCCTATTATTTAGTCAGTGTTTTCTGACCCTACACAGCACCTACCCGTTCATTAGAGACCTTATTGTTTTAGTTACAATTATTCTAATCTTCTCTTTGGTAGTTCTCATGTGTCTTTGTCATGCATGAGTTCACTTTTGTGTTTTGGTGTGTTTGTTCTGTGTTTTTTCTTGCCTTTTTGTTTCTTATTATTTATGCCTTAAAAGTTTATTATTGAAGAACTGATTTTGATATATATGTCAGTAGTACTGAAGGTGTGTGTGTGTGTATGTGTACATCGTATGTGTGTGCACGTGTATATGCACATGCATGGGTGTGTGTGTATGTGCCTGTGTGTGCATGTGAGTATGCATTTGCATATGGACTTGGAGATAGTATACTCCTCTTTTTTGACTACTATATAAATGTGTTCATTATACAAAACTATGGTTCATATGCCATTTTATTCATGTGTACAATGCACTCTAATCATGTCTGTCCTCTATTCATTCTTGCCTCCTCTCCCATTTGTTCCAAATAGTCTTGCTTCTATATTGTCTTTTCCAGAACTAACTTGCTTTATTTTATTTTAAAATATGACATATTTTACCTAATTCTTTAAGTCTTTCATACATATATATGTTTTAATCTACTCACCTCAACTACTCCCTACAACTGCCCCCAGGTCCACCTCACACCATCATCTCCTCTGAACTTTCTGAAAAATAACTCATAGAGTTCAGTTTGTGATGACCATGTATTCCATTTCAAGTGGAATGTAGTCTACTTACAAGGAGTCACACCATTTGAGCAAACTGATTCTTCATTTCCCAGAAATTATCAGCTGCACTAGTTCCTCAGCTTGGGATGAAGGTTCATTAGCCCATCCCTTCCACATTCATGTCTATGAGATAGTGTCTTCTACATATGACAGAGAATCTATATATGTCAAGAAATCTCCTAAGTTGACAAGTCAACATAAGGGAATTCTCCCAAGGCTTCACCAATCCTACGAGATCAGTGATAAACATAAGTGATCAATATTAAATGAACTCAGCAGATTGCACTTATAAATTTCTACACACATATGTAAAACTGTAATTAAAAATAAGAGGATATGTGTTGCTGGAGGCTGCTTGTTTGTTCCTGGTTGCTCAGACTCGAAATAACTCGAAACTGTATTAAGTAAATCACTGCTTGATCTATTAGCTTATGCATAGTTCTTGCTTGCTTTTATATTTTAAATTAACCAATTTCTATTATTTTATATTTTACCATGAGGCTCGTGGCCTACTGGCAAGGTTCTGACTGGTGGCTTGCATCTTCCTCCTCTGGTGGCTACATGGCTTCTCACTGACTCTATCTTATTTTTCCCAGCATTCAGTTTAGTTTTCCCACCTAGCTCTATTCTGCCATATCATGGGACAAAGATGCTTCTTTATTCATTAACCAATAAAAGCAACATATATACAGAAGGACTTCCCCCACCATTTCCCCTTTTCTGCCTAAATAAAAAGGAAGGTTTTAACTTCCTTTTAAAGTTTTAACTTTAACATAGTAAAATTACATACAACAAAACAAGTATCAAGCAAGAATTATAGTTACAGTATTTATATCTACTTTATCTTTTATAATAACTAAGGAAAACTATAATTATTTATTCTTCAACGCCATCAAAGACTCCAGAAAAATATATTACCTAAGTTAAACATGAAGTGCATTGTAAGTAACTTCCAGAACTCTAGACTTGACAGAGGCATCTCATTACCTGGACAGTCACCTAAGGTTCTTCTGTATTGTTGGTGCATCCATCTTCAGCCTGCAGGCCCATAGTATTTGGCAGACTTTCCCATGAAGCAAAGAAACTTCATTGGGGCCAATCTGTTGAAGGAGGCTGCTCGTTTGTTACTGGCTTCCCAGACCCAAAATATTCATTCAAAAACTATATTATTTGCAATACTGTTTGACCAATAGCTTAAGTGTATTTCTAGCTTGCTTTTACATCTTAAATTAACCAATTTATATTATTTTATATTTTACCATGAGGCTCGTGGCCTAGCAGGAAGGGTCCACCTGGCGGCTTGTGTCTTTCTCTTCTGGTGGCTACATGGTGTCTCCCTGACTCTGCCTACTCTCTCTCTATATTTTCCTTCTTTACTAACCAAAAAAAGCAACACATATGCAGAAGGACTTCCCACACCAGATATGAATTTGAAAAGGAGTAGGCAGGACATGAGAGGGATTTGAGGGAGAAGGGGAATTATGTAAATATAATTCTCATATATAAAACTCCTAGTAAGTAAGTATCAAGGTTTTGCACAGGAGAGAATAAATGGAGCATTTGTTTCAGTTTGTTATGTCAGCTAATGTGAAGGTTTGCAGCTCTATTCGTCTCCCTTCAAATGACAAAGTCTTTTCTCTTTGGAGAAGGCTCCTCATTCTGCTAGACATTTTAATCAGGAGTTCAGAGTGGCTTCAAGTGTGTTTTGGTTATGCTTACTGTTACCCTTGAGTGAAAGGCTTCAGATTCCTCTAGCTATAGTTATATAAGGCTTAGTTAGGGTGTAGATCAGGTCATCAGAATGACTTTTTTTGATGTCTGCTTCCTGCCAGAATCTGGATTTCCCTGCTTGGCCTGTGTCCTTAGAAAGGCACAGTCTAGGAAAAGCTGATGATGTAACCAGTGAGCACTGTCAGCTCTCTGACTTAAGATGAATGGGCTGTGACTGAAGCAGCCAGAGAAAATGGAGTTTGGAGCGGTCTCCAGACTTCCTTATGTTCATGTTCAAACTTTTAAAATTATTTTATTTAATTTTTAAAAATCATTTAATTACTGAGCAGCAGTGATATAAACAATTGTATAATATATAATTATTATGTAAGTATGGAGCTATCCTGTTGCTATACCAAATGCCCAAGGCATTTCTGTCCATGGTGGACCTCAGCAGAGCCTGTGACACTACACTTCAAGTGGTACACCACTCAGCACTGTCTCAGGGTACGACATCTATTTGCTCTTTCTATGCTTAGATATTCTCCAGGTGCTTGTCTTGGCATTGAGGTCCTATACTAGCCTTGTCTGCATTATACAGTAACTGGGAGAAAAACTACTTTTGTGTTTTAAATGGAGAGTTTGAGTCCATGAGAAACATCACCAAGGACTCAGGCTACAAGGTGAAGATATGTGTTGGAGACTAATTTTTGGCCCAGGAATAGGCAAAAACTTAGCAATATTAAGACAGAGAAAGGTTGCCACCTGGTTAGACAAGCAAAAGTCCAGAATTCCCAAGGTGGTTGGCAAGGTTAGGCTTTCCTTCTATCAAGGAGTAGTCGTTCTATAGCACTGGCATGCTGATAGCACTGTGGTGCTGCAGCTCATGCAGTTTGCAAGGTTAACATGCAAGGTTTTGTTATCGCAGGCTGTGATGTGAGAAATGGATGTGAACCTTAAGTAAATATTACGTACCATTAGAAAGGTTCCTATGCAAGCAAGCAATGCTGCCCATTGCTCCCTGTGAACCTTATGAAATGAGCATCTTGCTCAGCCTTTGGGAACATTCCAGAATGAGAGTCAGATTGTGGTGGAGTTCAGTTAACCCAGGATGTATTTCTAGGAAATCTGAGGTCATGTTCTGCTTTTTTCCTTTTACAAGATCTATTTTTTTTATTCTATGTGTGTGGTCCATGTGGTTACATGTGTCCCTGAATGTCAGGAGAATGTTAACTCCTCTGTGACTGGAGTTGTAGGCAGTTGAGAGCCGCTATGTAGGTGCTGGGAACAGGACATGGATCCTCTGTAAGGGCAACAAGTGCTCCTAATGAAGGAGCCATCTCTCTGATCCCCTGAGGTCATGCTTCCAGAGAAATTCTACAATAGATTAATGCACAAGGCGAAATGTCAGTGCACACGCCCTGTAAGTGATCTACTTCTCAGAGCAAGGAACATGTTCTCACAACTTGGACCATCCTTACACGGAAGCTGAAATAAAGTCATCTAGGAGACACTCAGCTATGTGATCCCAGGCCACCATGAGGGCAGAGCATACAAGGAATGAGGGAAAATCCAGAGAACTGCTACTCAAGGGAATGAGACAGGAGTATTATAAGTACACACCAGTCTAGGACAAGATAATGAATTAAAGGCCAGCTTGGGTAAGTTAATATGACTCCATATCAAGATAAAACAAAAATAAAAATAAAAAATAGAAGGTTCTTTTGAGTTGGCTACTGTGACTGGTGATCGTTTTGTTCCAGGGTACTTTTGGGAAGCTTGTAATGTATATTCCATGTTATCTGTGTAGGAGATAAAAGGGAGACATTTATTCATAAGTTTCTGGTTCCACAGATTCTGTATCATCTGTCTTTCCAGGTTGCACCGTATGAGGGTTGAGTGGGTCTGGGTTATCAGTTGCTGTAATTTTGGAGAAACCCGGAGTAATGAAGCAAGAGGAGATGGGTGGAGCAGAGCCTGCGATGAAGCACTGTCAGACTGCACCTGTGTGGAATGGGTTATGTTTCTATAACAGGGACTGGAAAAAGCAGGGCCAGAATGAAGACATCAACCTTAAAAGCCAGCCCAGAAGTCACCTCCTGCCTAGTCTCCTGAGTACTGTTCTTTGCATCTGCCTAAATTCAATGGCTGGGCAAAATTCCACAGAATTACTGATTCAACAGACAGCTCATTCAAATTATGCCTTTCCCAGGAACCATATTTACCGGCTCATGTCTTAATTTAGACTTGAATCATGCTTCACAGATGGCTACCATCGAGGCAACAATTTCCATGTATAACATTAGAGTTCAACATACTAACAAAGTCAGGACTTTTCAATATTCACCCTAGGAAGATATAAGTCTATCCTATATTGATATTCTTGTGTATGAAAATTAATATTCTTATAAGCTTTTGAGAAATACATTAATAGTTCTAAGCATAAAATTTTTAAATGTGAAGGAACTTAGGTGATCTATAATGGATAGAAATGCACTTTTTAGTTCATGGGTTTTTTGGAGCTTTTTTTTCAAATTTGAGAGACATCAGTTTTCTTTCTTTCAGTTGGAGTGAAAACAGTTTTCACATCTGTCATTAGAATGTTTTCAAACTTTCATAAATCAACAGAAGCTGAATCATCCTGATGTCTGTATTCAGGTCAGTGAGCACTTGCTCACCCTGGAAAGGAAAGCAGCTGTTTTTTGCTAATTACAAATTTAACTTACAGTCCGTAGATTCATGAGCTGTGGTGATTACAGAGACAAGATTTTGGGATGGGGTTGTGATTTTCAGTATCTTTTCCTGCAATGGGCTGCTGAACTACAGTTATGTCATTTTGTGAGAGTGTTCTTAGGGCAAACTTTAAGTACGAACATAATCTTGTGTAAACTGATCACTGGTCATGTAGAGGAGCCATAACTTTTTATACAGTGTGCTCCTGACCTTAAGGTTGTGAGAGCAGCCTGTTTAACTGCTATCTTTCTGCTTCTGTAAAGAATGTTTGCTTCCTTCCTACAGATATCCACAGCTGGCTTCCTGTATACATCACCATCACACACTTGCAATTTTTGCCTTTAAAAGATCAAGCAAGTTGGAGGTCAGGGCTGCTTCTGACTGCTTTGCGTGGGATAGTTCCACTGCTAGAGAATAAAAGTTCGATGTAATTTTACTTATTCAGGCCTCTTGGGTGGTCTATTTTTTGGGTATCCCATAATATTATTGTTTCAAGCAGTAGAATACAGATGAATAGATTGGCAGCCTTGACCTCATTGAAGAAAAGGGACATTGATGGTAGAAGCCAGCAGTACCACCTCCAGAGCATACATGGTTGTCACCTTCTTGACCACCTGGGAAACTTCTGGAGCTATTGCTTCAGATCTTGCCCCTTCTCAATGATGTACAGACACACTTGTCAAGCAGATGAGAAAAACTTAACAATGGCATCTGTTTTCTTTGGACTGGTGTGTGCATCCTCTAAGTATTTATACATATGGATCTTACTGACACCCATACCGGCATTTGGACGTTGTGGTAATATGGGGCGGCAGGGCTGCGTCCCCCACACCCGGCCGCCCACATGGCTAGCTTATGCTCCGAAATAACAACACACAAACTGTATTCTTTTAAGCACTACTTGGCCCTTTAGCTTCTAGCACTTACAGGCTAATTCTCACATCCCGATCAACCCATCTCTAATAATCTGTGAGAACCGGTCTTACCGGGAAGATTCTAGCCTAGTCCATCCTGGGTCGGAGCTTCATCCCGGGAGCGGGGCATGGCATCTCTCTCTCAGGCGTCTGCTCCCGAGAGAGCTGTGGAGTCTCTGACCTCACTTCCTCTTCCTCCCAGCGTTCTGTCCTGTTTACTCCTCCCACCTATCCTCTAACCAATAAAATGGGCCAGGGCAGTGCCTTTATTAGCCAATGACCTTCCTCCATCATTTCCCCTTTTTCGGTTTAAACAAAAAAAAGGCTTTAACATAGCAAAATTACATATAACAAAACAGTTATCAAGTAAAAGTTACAATAATCTTTATCATAACTAAGGAAAACTATAACTATAACTAACTATTCTTAACTCCATCAAAGACTCCAGAAAGATACAATACTACCTAAGCAAACAAGAAAAAAGCAACTTTTAAAACTCTAGACATGACAGAGACATCTCGCTGCCTGGACAGTCACCCAAGGTTCCTCTGTACCGTTGGGGCATCCATCTTCAGCCTTCAGGCCCATGGTATCCAGCAGACATTTCCATAAAGCAGGAAAATTCAAAGTCAGTTCAGTCACTATCTGTTGTGTCCTGCAGAATGTCTCGCAGACTCTTTCATGAATCAGGAACCCCGAAAGATCATCTCACCTTAGGCAAGTTCAGTAGTCCTCTCTCTGCGGGTTCTCTGTGTCCAGTTTATGCAATAGTCCAGGCAAGAGCAGTTTCTTGCCCAAATGGCTATCAAACTCCATAAGGTGCCTCTTCGATGCCCATCTTCCTCTTGAAGTACATTGGTGCTGCCAGGAGCAGAGTGTCTCATTGTCATGAAAATTCCTAAGTTATTAAAACAGTAAATGTCCTATTCTGTAATCTTTGAAAGACATGAAGAATGTCTATCTAAAATATATCTCTATATATCTAGAAAATCTAACTAACATGACTACAAGCTTTACTATTATCGATGATTATCCATTAACAACCTATATATATTACATTTTTAAATGAACTACACAATCACAACACCTTAATCAATATCAGAAATACATATACATATAACAAAATTGACCTTAAATCTCTATCAATAAAGCAAAATCTATACTAATGCAAATTATTCATACCGATATCATATCCCCCTTAAAATGTAAAAGAACGTTTATAAACAATATTTGGGAACATGGACGCAGTTTTTTCTCTCCAAACTGCTTCCTGCTGAATGGGGGCGTCGTTAATTAGGTCTTTCATGGTATAACCTGTGTGCTAGTTTATCTCAGTTGGCAGTTGAGCGAAGCAATTTTTTGAAGGCATTCACACCAACCCTTCAGGAGGGCGTGGTCTATCATACCATATCGGGATAAATGCAATCCACAAGGTCTGATCCTCTGTGAAAACAAAAGAAGAATCTCTTTTCCAAAGTATCATATCCTTAGATCCAAATTCTGAAATCATACCCTCATGATATCCGTTCTGGTTCCACTTGGCAGCCCATATAATGAAATGTCTCTCTGTACTTAGCTCCTTCACAGTCAAAAATTTTAAAGAAAACACAATGTACATAATCCAGACTCTCTGTGAATTTTCCATTTTTATGTGGCTTATTTTTCTTTATTTCTTTTAATCTCTTAACTATCTGTACTCTGTCTCTTTAAAGACTTTACTTTTACTTTTTTAAACCATTAACTTTATTCTCTATATTCTTTTTCTTCTCTCTCCCAAGCCTACGTACATTCATCCACAGTGTGACTCATTTAGTGGTCTGAATCTGTCCTATTGTGAATCTGCAATTTTTTACTATCCAGGGGCACTTTTGATTTGCGCCTTTAAATCACTAGGCGCTTAAGAATCTAAGCTGTGACATTCCTAGGTTAACTTTTTGCTTTTTGAGCGTATATCTTTGACCTGGAATATCTCTGTAGACCAGGCTGTCTTTGAACTCTCAGAGATCCGCCTGTCTCTGCCTCTCAGGCAGTGGGATTAAAGGTGTTTGCTACTACACCTTGAACTCACAGAGATCTGTTTGTCTCTGCCTTCTAGGCACTGGGATTAAAGGCGTGTGCTACCACACACAACAACTCTCTTCCTTTTTTTTTTTTGTTTTTTACTTTAAGAACTTCAACTTTTAGTCTGCATATATTTTTAACACACTGTAAACCATTTAAAAATTTTCTTTGTCTTTGAATCTCTCTTTACTGTATATCTCTCTTTTTCTGACCACATGAATCTTTAATTTACCAAGCAATCTCAGTAGGACTAAAGGCGTGGCTTTGCCAGCTAGATCCAGTCCATTCCTTAGCTTTCCATCCTCATGGCTGAGGTACTGGCTGTAGCCAGCAAGCGAGCTACAACAGACAACACTCAAGTCCTCTCTCGGTAGCCGGCCCTCCTGCCTCAAATAGTCAGAGTTTGCCCTGGCAGGACGGCCCAGAAAGCCGGCATTTTTAAACGGCGCAGCTTTTTTCCTGTTATGGCTGAAAACCGAAAAGCATGTGTTCAGCTTTCGTCAACACCGTTTAAGTGTTTCGTGGCAGGACCTCTTAATGAGCTGCAGGCTTTGCAGCTAAAGCTGAGTCAGGAAGCCTCTCTTAGATGAGGCGCTTGCTTGCCTCTAGCAAGCAGAGTAGAACCGAGAAATTGCTGCTACCATGAAACCAGGCACAATGCTTTCATTTTGTTCTAGAATTACTTCCCAAGCTGTCTCAGGCTTTATGTGGAAGCAGTTGTCCACGTGGGCGCCATATGTGGTAATATGGGGCGGCAGGGCTGCGTCCCCCACACCCGGCCGCCCACATGGCTAGCTTATGCTCCGAAATAACAACACACAAACTGTATTCTTTTAAGCACTACTTGGCCCTTTAGCTTCTAGCACTTACAGGCTAATTCTCACATCCCGATCAACCCATCTCTAATAATCTGTGAGAACCGGTCTTACCGGGAAGATTCTAGCCTAGTCCATCCTGGGTCGGAGCTTCATCCCGGGAGCGGGGCATGGCATCTCTCTCTCAGGCGTCTGCTCCCGAGAGAGCTGTGGAGTCTCTGACCTCACTTCCTCTTCCTCCCAGCGTTCTGTCCTGTTTACTCCTCCCACCTATCCTCTAACCAATAAAATGGGCCAGGGCAGTGCCTTTATTAGCCAATGACCTTCCTCCATCAGGACGTGGGGCTTTGGAGAGGCGATTACATCAGGATGAACCATGCTCCATTGATGTTGGTTACAGTTTTTCTGAATGGAGTTGGTACATTTACAAAAGAGACCCTGGAAAGCTCCCATGTTCCCGTCTGTTCTGCAAAGACGCAGCCAGAAGACAGCTGTGCTCAGAATGTGCTGACGTGAAGGGCATTTGCAGCATTGTGGCATTGAATTTGCCAGATCACAACAGAACATCACCATGTAAGATGGTTTTCTCAGCATAATAAAACATGGAGGACAGTATGGCAGGAAGGAGGTACACTGTTGATTTGCCCAGCTATCCAGAACTAAGCATAGGGAACATGACCCAGAAAACTAAGCGACATTTGCTGCTGAAAGAAAACCTGAACATGAAGTCCCAAAGCCACCTAGAAACTTTGGGAATAGCAGCAGCATGAGGTTTTGAACTGTCCCATGAAATAGAGGATCAGAGATAGAGCAAAGCATTCAAAGTCACAAGATTAAACAGAATCCAACAGGGAAGGACACTGAAGTCTGGGGTTCCACCCCTCACAGTCAGCACTCATCTCTTATTCCACATGAGTCAAGCCTTCTCATCTTCTCAGGCAGGGAACCCCACGTTTTCAGAAGAAATCACGTGCTATCTTTCTTCCATGACCATATGTAGTGTTGTTCTAAGTACCCCGAATATGAAACACTCTAACCTCAGAAGTTAACAACGGGGGCTTTGTGTCTTTGTGTCTGCCCTGAAGTCTCTTTCCTTCAAAAATAAAAGAAGCCCTTTACAGATTGTTCTGCCACACTCTCCCTTATATGGCTCTTTCCAGATAATGATAATAATACCGTAGACAGACACTATTTACAAAATAGTCTCAAATTGCTTGGTCACAGAACAATTACAGGATGGCATTAGTCTCATCCTAAGATTAAGAGGACAAGTTAAGTCAAACATGAGTGACTTCCTAATCTCACATGTTCAGTAGCTGGGCATGAAGAAGAGCGTGCAAGGTCTCACATGTTCAGTCGCTGGGCATGAAGAAGAACATGCGAACTCTCACATGTTCAGTAGCTAGGCATGACGAATAGCACGTGAGCTCCAGAGGTGGGGTTAGTTTCCGTCTATTTTATGCACAGTGAGTCTGTCCACAATTAATTGTTGGAAAAGCAATTATGAAGTGGAAAGTTTGCGAACAATGATGATGAATTATATCTAAAGTGTCTCGGAGCTTCTGAGAAACTGTGACCAAAGGCAAGAGAGGTGGATGTGTCAGTTTCGCTGAGGTCTTGGGTATGTCGTATTTGGAGTGAAAGCTGCGATTTTGTCCCCAGGATTAGCAATATCTCAAAATTCCAGTACTGGAGGCAAGCAGGAAATTACACAGTAATGCACCATGGGAGAGGAGATTGCTTTCTGATCCTCCAGGCATTTGTTTTATGTGCTGACACAAGAACGTTTGATTACTCTCTTAGCTATCTCATGGGGAATAGGTGTAAATGCTAATATGCACCAGACATTACCATAACCGTGGGGACAAATTTCATGCCAGCACGACCTGCAGGCGTGCATTCTGTGTCATGGCAGCCAGCCTGCCGTTGTAGGGTAGAGAGACTATCATCAGACTCTGGTCTCGGGAAGACCCCAGGGTCAGAACTCATGAGCTGCAACTTGTTATCGGAGTCACAGTTTATTCTTAGAACTTACTGTTGGAAACAACAGGAAATGTATTTCTGTACGGGAGGAGAGATATTCCAGAAGAAAACATAGATCCTAAAGTTTAATGAGGGAGCAGTTGAGGGAAGTCACAGGTGAGTTCTTCTGTCATAAAGCAATTGGGGTCCTTTTAGCTTCTCACAGTGGAGACAGTAGAGACAGTTTTGTGCTTATTCATCTTCCCCAAGGCTCAGTGCTTTGAAGCACCTGATGTACGCCTGACATCCCCTTGTGACTCAACTAATTCCTTTGCTGGGCTAATGTTGCTTTGAGACATCATATATATATATGTGTGTGTGTGTGTGTGTGTGTGTGTGTGTGTGTGTGTGTGTGTGAGTTGCCTCTCCTAAAGTCAAAAGAAATTTAGAGTCAGTATATTATTGTATAAAGAGCCTCAGTCCTGGGGAAGAGTCCAGAGGCAGAGATAAAAATGAAGCTGTTGATGGAGGAGGGGCTCATGAGTTCCCATCGCTAGCTGAGGAATATTAGGGGTTGATGGTTGCTAGAAGGAGAAGAGTAAGTTCTCTTCAGGAATGTGGCTTTTTGTAGGTTGCCCTGGCTCCAGTGGATGGCCCTACACCTATGCATACACAGGGACCACCAACTGGACTCTGTGGACTAGTAAGAAAAAAAGTAAGAAAAAAAAGAAATGAAGTTTGGAGGACAGGGAGGAAGGTCTTGGAGAAATTAAAGCGGAGGAAGTAGGGACAGAGATAGTTAAAATATATTGTCAACATGTGTAAAATTATCAAACATAGATAAATAAGAATTTAAAAATTATGCTGAACCCAGGAGAAAAGATAAATCTCTGATTCTAAGGCAAAGGGGAACAGAGTGGGTTATTGGATCTTTTCCCAGATTTTAATGACAAAGAATAGCTGAAAATAACCAGATTCTGTCATTGTAGACCCAGTGTCACCTTGATGGACAGCCAGAGGATGAGAAGTTTTTCTTTGTCTTCCTTGTTTTGGAACTAGTAGTCCTCAAAGCTGGGGACGATAGGAACCAAAATTCAAATAAGGCAAAAAGAAATCCAGAAATATTAAAATATTTTAGACTAAAAATGATTATTTGACCTATAAGTCAACTTTTGCATGTGCTCACAGAAAGCAACTCTCACCAGAGCAGTCCTCTGGTCTGGAGAAAAACAAATAGAAGATCCCATGACAGTCACTTACCACAAATACAACAGATTGTGAGATGATTGTGTCCAGGTGTTGACAACAGGCAGAGGAATCCATGATCCTCAAGAGAAGGAATACAGAAGAGTTTGGATAACTGAGGCCCTTTCAGGCCCATGGCTGGAGAAGATAGGGCCAGCCTGTAGGTAGGGGAAAGCAGACATTATAACTAGATCTTTTTAGGGTAATAGCTTGGCACCTGGTAGTCCCAAGGTGCTAGGCTTGATCACCATTGTGGCAGACCAATTAAAGACATAACCAATGGAGCAAAGCAGAAGATTTGTTCAGTGTTTTCTGTCTGAAAAGAGAACTCATAAAGGAGTCTGGTCAGCCCTAAGTTGTTGCAAAGGAGAGGGCCTGCTTGTCGTCCAGGCTGCCCGGCTAGCTTAGCCCTGAAATAACCACACAGAAATTGTATTAATTAAAATATTGCTTGGCCTATTAGCTCTAGCCTCTTATTGGCTAACTCTCACATCTTGATTTAACCCATCTCCATTAATCTGTATATCGCCATGTGGTAGTACTTACTGGGAAAGATTCAGTATATCTCTCTCAGGTGGAGAATCCATGGTATTCCTCTCCCACTCCACCTTTCCTCCCAGCATTCAGTTCTGTTTTCCCCACCTACCTAAGTTCTGCCCTATCAACTAGGCCAAGGCAGTTTCTTTATTAACCAATGAAAGCAACACAAAGACAGAAGGACCTCCTACACCACTTAGATCATCATTGGGGTATTTAATGATCCTTTTCTGGCCCGTGTATAGCAAGACCTGGCTGGCTTTGAACCTGTGATGTTTCCTCTGCCTTTGCTTTCCAAGTGCTGGGATTACAGGTATGTGCGACCACACCCTGCTTTCGTGTAGCTGTATTTAGAAAGATGTAACTGAATCAATGAATTAATTAATAAGTCAATAATTTTATCTGAATACTTCCTAAAATTTGGTTTGCAACGATGTTTTTTTAAATTATGGTTTATCAGTGAGAAGTTTTCTACATAGTAGGAAATCACCTGTTTCCCCACCCCCTCTGCAATGCTCCCTTTTGGAACAAGTATCCCTGCTATCATAATTCAGATGGGTTTTGTTCCTGGTCCACCATATATTACTGCATTGGAAAGTCAGGCACATGACTGACACACACACAGCACAGGACGTGCCATCCCCAGAGCCACCAAAGTTTAGACTTTGGAGACGAAGAAGACACCATTCAAAGAGAGTGATGTTTCTAGCTCTGTTTTGCGCCATAGGAGCTCCTGCGCATCTGCTCTGTTCTGTGTCCTTTAATAGTGAACTTGGCTCATGGTATTAATCCTATTAATTCACTGAATGTTTCCCCCATATACCTACAGATATCCAATTAAATGAGGCATTTGGAATCTCAAACTCATCCATCTGAAAATATCTTTCCCTGATCTGAGACGGGTTCATTAATTTGTTCATTTGACTGCGTTTAACAGCTTCTAGCTACGGAACATCTATACCTGTGAAGTGTGGGCATCAGCAAGAGTGACGAAGCGAGACAGAGAAGAAAGAGACATGACTTTGATCTTAGAGGCCTTGCAGTGTGAGGGGAAGAGCAGAGAAGCAGAGGACTGATGGCCACATGCTGTGGGATGAGCTGTGGTGGACTAGAGTGGGGTTTGCACAGCATTAACAATCAGTTTTCTCACAAACCTCACGTTGCACACACCCTCATGAATACTGGGAAAAATGTAAAGATAGGATTTCCCAGTGTCCACCCAGTGAGTCTATGGCATTAGGGCTGAGCAATCTGCTTTAAGAGATTACTCCAGGTTGTTGCTAAGTGCACTGAACAGTTGAGAGAATATTGCTATAGATCCATTGACTGAAACTTGCTATAGATCCATTAATCTCTCTCCAGTCTCCACACTCACCAGAAACCCACAGCAGGCTGTGGCAGATAGCACAGGTCCATTGTAGAGGTAATCCTGACTCAAATGCAAACTACTCAACTTTTTGGTAAAGGTATTCTTACAAATTCCTGGCAACTCACTGTTTAGTAGATTAATAAATAAGAAATTTTGTGTTCTAGAGGCTAAGGTTTGGATTTTGGGGCAGAGCTCTATGTCTGCCCAGCTGTGATGCTTTGAGTACACTGTGTTTTCATTTCCTCATTTTTGAGACAGGGTGATAGAAACACTACCATGAAGGACTGCGAAGAGAATCAATACAGTTACACATGTAATCCGAGAACCCTGAAAACCCTGTGATCTGCTCCACTGGCTGTCGGTTCCCATCTCCTTTCTAACAGTTTTTGGGGACATTCCCAAAGGAGTGCAGAGCAAGGCCACTGCTTTACAGAGTACAGTGAGCAAGACAGTGGGTCCCTATGTCATCCACTGTGTTAGTTTGAATGCAATTGGCCTCATAATCTCATAGGCAGTTGCACTATTAGGAGGTGCAGCTTTGTTGGAGTGGATCTGGCCTTGTTGGAGGAAGTGTGTCACTGTGGGGGTGGGCATTGTGGGCTCCTATGCTCAGTGTCTTGCTTGGCTTCCTGTTGCCTGCAATATGTAGGACTCTTAGCTGTTTCTTTAGCACGGCCATTGCCTGAATGCCTCCATGCTCTACATCATGATGACAATGGACTGAACCTTTGAAACTGGAAGTGAGCCACTCCAATGAAATGTTTCCTTTATAGGAGTTGCTGTGATCATGGCATCTCTTCACAGCAATAAGGCCCTCACAAGACGTTAACGCTTGAATAACCTGTGACCTGACATGGGCAGAGAGTCTGCAGGTGGAACCTGGGGAAGGAGAGGGTAAGTGGAAAATCCAGTTACACCCAACCCAAGTGAGGAACTTACCCAGGCCCAGTCAGACGTTGATATAGCCTTGTTGGCACTGTAGATGGAGGAAAGGACTCTTACTCAAAAGATGCAGGCAACCTCTGGAATCTGACAAAAGTGAGGGAATGGGTCTGCCAGAAGGAAATAAAGTCCAATCAATACATGAATTTTAGGTGGATGGTTCCATGTCAAAGTGATTAGTAGTTTAACTGCCAAGATATTGTAGAGGCACTGAGTTTATGGAATTCTGTTTGAGCAGAAGTGGAAAACTAATACACATGTTCTTAGAGACAAATGTCCCCCTTTTAATAATATACACATCAGTATTCATTTATAAGTTTTGTACTCAGAATGTAATTTCCTCCCATTTCAATGGCATAGCCTCTCATCAGTGGAATTAAGGAGTTGCCCTGATGCTAAGGATTTGAAAGCTGTTCTTTAATTTCAATAAGTCTTCTGTCTTCCAGGGTGCAGGGTATAAAGCCATTCCTCATGATCTTTTGTACCTCCTCCCTAACATCCTCATATTTAATTATATCCCCCCTCCCACTTCCCTTAACCTTTAGAGGTTTGTTTCTACAGGATTTCCACCAGATAGTACCTCACGGATCTCTGTTCCTGTTAAATGTCCCCTTATTTCACAGATTCCTCCATGGTGTGCCTGGAAACAGGGTCTGGGTAATTGGCAATCACATTATTTGCCTCAGCACTCTAGAATGCCATAAAATTAACTTCCAGCTAAATGAACCTAAAAGAAATAATGCAACCAGAATATTTAAAACCCCAACTAAGAGAGTTTTTGCATTATTCTGAACTTTGGTTACTAAGTGAAGATAATTTTTAAAGCTGTGATTAAAGATACATTTAAATTAGAATGTAGTTAGTTAAAAGGTGAGACAGAGCTTATGAAATCTCATCTGAGTAAATGTATCCCTTGGGAGAAGATGTTGTCTGCACTCCTCGTCGTGGTTCATGGTGTCTCTATTGTGCAGGAAGAACAATAACAAAGCTTGCAGCTCAGTGCACTGAAATTGATTTAAGTTTCTTTTCATTAGAATATACATTTATGATAGCTGCCACTAGCAAATAAAGGCTTAATTTTCTAATTTATTCAGGCATTCACAGAGCTGTTTGCCTTTTTTTTTTTTTTTTCGAGACAGGGTTTCTCTGTGTAGCTTTGGAGCCTGTCCTGGAGTTCCTGGAGTTAGCTCTTGTAGACCAGGCTGGCCTTGAACTCACAGAGATCCACCTGCCTCTGCCTCCCAAGTGCTGGGACTAAAGGCATGTGCTACCACTGCCTGGCCCCTGCCTTTTGTTGTAAGAATGGTTCCAGTAGTTTGAACTGGTTTTAGCTCACTTTTCCTTGGGAAAGTTTGCAGTGCCTGGAGTTGTTAATCCAGGTGGTAAAAGGGTCCTGAATCACTCTAAGTGTAAGAAGCTTCCAGAGGCATCTTCTGTGAGGTACCAGAAATGTTGATAGAAGTTTCTGTGTGTATATGATGTTGTGAACCCAGAGTTTTGTCCATGTTGGGCAAAGATCTCTCCCAAAAAGCTGGGCAAGATCTTTCCTCAACCTTTGTTGGAATCTTATAGTAGTTCTGTATCCTCTGAGGCTGCTTTGGAAAACAAATGGGATATTGATTTCAGGCCACTCTTGATGAGGGCTGCTATTTATTAAAATATGCCACAAGATTTGTGTGGTGTACAAAACACTGGGGGACATTTTTACGCAGCAAAGGAAGAATTGATGGGACGCAACAACTGAGTTCAAACACCTGAAGGGACCGCATGTGGAGAGAGAGGTTCACTTACTTCTGCCTTTCCCGAAGGGATGTAAGCGTCCTGCAGTAGGAGATACACTGAGGTTGATCTCCTGGGACCAAACGGTGTGAAGACGGAGGTGATGACTGTCCTTAGAGCCGTACAGGCATCTCCAAGAACCAGAGGTTCTTGTTCGACCTTGACAACCCATGCTTTAGGAATCTCCCATGTATTTCTAGGTCAAATGAGGTCAAGTATTAAAGTCCCCACATCCCCCCCCCCCCACAACACCTGCATCCTCTCTGCTACACAGAATCAGGTTGGGCACGGGCAGATGCTGACAAAGTGTAGGCATCTCTCCCACAGCCTGATCCAAAAGGGACCAGGAGCAGGTCTGCGGTTACAGGATATAGACGGTGACTTTTATGCGACTATTTGTCCCCCCCCCCCCTTTCCACCACTGGGGAACTGCCTTCTAGGGCATGGGTGGAACCCCAGGATTCTTTTCTACACAACATCTACACACTTCTGTGGGTTTGCAGATGGAACGCCGTCTTTTTAAAAGGCAAACTTGTGAATGTGCCTTCAGCCCCCAGTTCCTGCTTAGTCAGCGTGTCTTCTACTCCGGGGCTTGCAGTGTGCGTTCCTGCTTTGTTGACTGACGACTGTTTCTTATCTATACGTTCTTATTTTGATGTTCTCTCTCTCTTTCTGCCCCCACCTCTGTGTACTTATGCATGTGCAGGTGCTTGTGCATGTGTATAGGCTAGAGGTCAGCCTCAGCTGCCATCCACATTACGTTCCTTAGGTGCCATCCGTGTTACTCACTGAGACAGCGCCTGTTCTGAGCCTGGGGCTGGACGGCCAGTGAGCCTCAGGGATCCATTAGCTGTGCTTCCCCAGTGCTTGGATCATACGCTTAGGTCACCTGCTTATGTTCTTCTTTTTCTTCACTTTTGTTTTTCAAGACAGGGATTTTCTGTCCTATAGCTCTGTCTGTCCTGGAACTCACTCTGTAAACTGGCCTCAAACTCACAGAGATCCACCTGCCTTTGCCTCCTGATTGCTGGGATTAAAGGTTTGAGCAACCACCTCCAGCTGGCTGTCTTCATTTGGATGTGGACTCTAGGGATGCCACACTCTTGCAAGGCAGGCACAGCCCTGACCGTGCCGTCCCCCGGTTCACATTTCTTTCTGGTTTTCTCTGGCTTCCCGCTTCTCCCTTCTTGTAAGTATTACCCTAACAGCATCGGTTCCCTTCAGTAGCAGCTACTGAATCCAGGTTTAAGTTTTTCAGCTTTCTCAGAAGCAACTCCCCGACATCTTTCCAGGGGGAAAATAGCACCTCAGAGCCACTGCTGTCCTTGAAGGTCTAGAACTTGGCTGCACGGCACTCTGGCTGTGCATGCAGTCACTATTGCATCCCCTCAGCTTTTCCTGCCCTTCTCTAGAGTTAGGAACTCCCATGACTGTGTACCTTTGTGACTCTTACTTCCTTTAACCTGTTTATACAGTACAACTGTCTACCTAATTAAATGTCATTTGACTTTCTTTTCTAATACTGGTAAAAATTTTTGGTCACATTTCTCAGTAACACTCTTGGCTACCGTCATGTCCCTCTCGCCTCCCACCTGTCAATTAAAATGCCGCTTTACAAGTGTGAAACACCAGGAAAAGAGAAAGGCTACCCTCCAGGCCCGCTCCAGACAGTGCAGGAGCACAGCTTGATGAGCGACTTCCTGGACAAAAGCTCAGCGTGGATGTGATGTCATTACCTGTAATAAAACAGTAGGATGTGATATGGAAGTGGTTTTCAGGAATCATAAAGTCAAAATGATTAAGTATCAACAAAAAGCTTACAGATAAAAGGATTTAAGGAAAATAAAACAGCATTCACATCATTCAGCTAGGAACGTTAAATAATTACTAGAAAGGCTCACAAATCAATGAAAACAGCAACGTGTCTAGCATGTGGCCAGAAAACGATCCCTCCTGCAGTGAACAGATCTGCGTGGAGATAAAAAATAGACTAATACCTGTACCTGCCCTTCTGGTCCAAGTCCCTATCCTGTCAGGATCATCTGAATCCCGAGCTTCCTGCAGGTGAAAGTTAATTATTTTTGATAATACTGCCTCTTAATCATGTACTGTGTTATGAAGCAAGTGTTTTGTTAGGCACGCATTGATATATGGTGTCTTATCACATTTAATGCTTAAGAAGTCATGTTCCCATTTTAGGATGAAGGAATCTGTGTTTTCAGAAGTTGGTAATCGTTCAGGGTTTCTCAGCAGCCAATAATGGAGCCACGATTAGACCCTTGGTCAGGCTGATGCCTAACCTTGGTCTTTTAACCATCTCCAGCTGCTCTCTCTTCCTGCCCTCTGCTTCTTTGCCATTTGTAATGTTTCTCTTATTTACTTACCAGCTTTTCTTACTATGCTCTGTAGACTGCTCCTGGCTTTCAACTCAACTATTGATTCCAACACAGATTGACTAGCAGAGTCTCTGTCACATGCTTATATCCCGGGAATGGACCCTGGAGGAAGACAGAGGGTGGGGCTGAGGCAGGAAGTGAGATGATGGACTAGTCTGTGGGTAGAACAGGGTGGACTCAA
Organism: Microtus oregoni; assembly: GCF_018167655.1. NCBI lineage: Eukaryota > Metazoa > Chordata > Mammalia > Rodentia > Cricetidae > Microtus > Microtus oregoni. Next base: position 8,528,209 of record NW_024543071.1, read on the forward strand.
TCTGAGCCATCTTTAACTCATCAGTCTCTGGGATTCTTCAATGTGTGTGCTTCTGAGGCTAGCAACCTGCTGTGCCAATGTTAACCTCTGGTTTGGTCTCTTAGCAAAGGAAACCTCTTACATCAGAATTACCATCACTAAAAGCTTCTAGCTCTTTAAATGGACACAGTGACCTTTGGTTGACCTTTTCCTTAGTTTAAAAAATAGCAGGAAGCTTCCACATTTATATTTGATGTTCAAGAAAATCTCAACCATGGTCAAAGGGCCAAGGAAGAGGAAGGGCGGCTGCCCTTACTGGAAGCTATGAGTGCTACCGCTGTTGCCCCTGTAGCTTTCATGGATGAGCAGTGGTGGTTAAGTCCTAAGCAGGAGCTACTGCTGGGAGGGTGCAGTTCCTAACCATCAACCTCGGTCTCTAGCTTGTAGCATGGAATGGAAAGTTGAGTGGGCTGAAGAGAGGAAGTGTGTGGGGGGGACTCAGGTCAAGTGAGCCTACCTCTCTGGATATGGAATGAAGTCAATTATGAACAGGAGACTCAGTATCAGCTGTTAGTTCATGGGAGATGCTGGAAGCAAAGGCAAGAGGATCTCAAGCCACCAATCACCCTTTTCAGAGGATTTGTGCTTATTAGTAAAAGCTTCCCAACATGATTGGGATTAAAAGCAGCAGAAATTAAATAGGGGGAATTTTGGAAGTCATATGAAACCTCCTATATGAGACCTCCTATAGGTCTCATAGCCTGGGTGAACTGATCTCCATTTGCTAACCATGGATACTTTAAATTAGGAAAGCCACAATCTTAGAGTTCTTTTTATATATAGAAAAAGAGGCTGTGTGACCCAGTTCTAGCCAGTGAGCTGGTGGAGGTGGGCTGCTTCCATATATTCCCTCTGTCTTCCTTCCTGCTGGGATGCAGAGATGAAGTCTGTGACATTGCAGTCTTTGGTGAATCCTGAAACAATAACAATGAGGACAAAAGCCGATAGACTAGGAGGAGGAAAGACGAAAACATCTTGGATCCCCGATGACATCACTGGCATCACTGGTCCTGGAAGGCTGACAACCGAGCTGGTTTAAAAAGACTTCTTTACTGTTTTTTCTGTACTCCATTTTTAAAATTGGGTTATTTGTTCATTTGATGACCAATTTTTTGAGTTCTTTGTATGCAGTCCCTTTGGATATCTGTATGGCTATTTCTCAGGAAATTAGGAAACAACCTTCCTCAAGACCCAACAATACATTTGTGTATATATCCAAAGGATACTCAATCATACCACAAGGACATACATGTGCTCAAAACTATATTAACAACAGCATTCTTGTTATAACCAGAACCTGGAAACAACCTAAATGCTCCTCAACCGAAGAATAGATAAGGAAAATGTGAATGGAGTACTACACAGCAGAGAAAAATGATGATGTCTTGAAAGTTGCAGGCAAATGGATGGAGCTCTAAAACATCATACTGAGTGAGGTAACCCAGACCAAAAAAAGACAATTATCATATGTACTCACTCATAAGTGTTTTTTAAAACATAAAGCACAGAAAACCAGCCTACAAATCACAACCCAGAGAACCTAGACAACAATGAGGACTCTAAGAGAGACATACATGGATCTAATCTACAGGGGAAGTAGAAAAAGGCAAGATCTCCTGAGTAAATTGGGAGCATGAGGATCATTGGGGAGGGTTAAAGGGAGAAGAGAGGCAGGGAGGGGAGCAGAGAAAAATGTATAGCTCAATAAAATCAATAGAAAGAATTCTTCTATTTTATGTTTTTAGTGTTTGTCTGCATGTGTGTACGGGCATTATGCCCATGACCAGTTCTGGTGGAGGTCAGAGGGTTCAGATCTTTGTGGCGGCAACCCAGACTAGCCACCTGCTTCCTCTGTTTTCCTGTGTGTTGTCTGTGCAGTGCGGCTTCTCCAAATGAGCCTGTAAAGTGTCAGATTCTTGGCAAGTTTTGCGGACTCAGGCTGTGGACCTACAATCAATAAAGGAGGGAAACTCCTGGCAGTTCAGTGGAAAGAGGAGATTCCTCAAGTTAAGAGCTGCCTTGGTGTTTAAAAGTCAGGTTTCAGTCTCCATCTTGTCATCCTGGTCTATGTAGAGACTGTCAGCCACTGCTCACCCCTTGTAAGCATCAAGATTGAATGAGGACTGTAGATGAGATTTCTTCTGTACAACCGTACATATGCGACTCCAGCTATTCATTCCAGTGAGAGAAGCAGTCGCTAGCATTAAGAGTTCTAACTGAAGCCAAAGTTTCTTAAAACTGTTTATTGCTTTGGGTAAGATATTTATATGAATACATAGTCTCACACACACAAACACACACACACACATGCACACACACATATACATAAGTATGCATACATATTATGTGCAAATTTCTCATTTTTTGAGGTGCAATTTCTTATTCTAGTGTGGTGGTTCTCAAAATTTTGTCCCTTTCTTCCTTTGGGGACGTTTGGTTAAGTTCTCAACCCATTTTGGGTTGTCATTTTTTTTTTTTTATTGAGAAAAGGAAAAAAAACAAGTTTCCGCCTCCTCCCAGCCTCCCATTTCCCTCCCCCTCCTCCCACCCTTCTCCCCCTCCTCCCACCCTTCTCCCCCTCCCCCCACTCCTCTCCCCCTCCCTCTCCAGTCCAAAGAGCAGTCAGGGTTCCCTGCCCTGTGGAAAGTCCTAGGTCCTCCCCCCTCTGTCCATATCTAGGAAGGTGAACATCCAAACTGGCTAGGCTCCCACAAAGCCAGAACATGAAGTAGGATCAAAACCCCGAGCCATTGTCCTTGGCTTCTCATCAGCCCTCATTGTTCGCCATGTTCAGAGAGTCCGGTTTTATCCCAGGCTTTTTCAGTCATAGTCCAGCTGGCCTTGGTGAGCTCCCAATATATCAGCTCCACTGTCTCAGTGGGTGGGTGCACCCCTCGTGGTCCCGACTTCTTTGCTCATGTTCTCCCTCCTTCTCTCCTCATTGGGAACATATACACATTAGAGTACTACGCTGCGGTAAAAAACAATGACTTCTCGAATTTTGCATGCAAATGGATGGAAATAGAAAACAGTATCCTGAGTGAGGTAACCCTAGACCCAAAAAGATGAACATGGGATGTACTCACTCATAATTGGTTTCTAGCCATAAATAAGGGTCACGGAGTCTACAATTGGTGAACCTAAAGAAGCTAAGTAAGAAGGTGAACCCAAGGAAAAACATATAGTTATCCTCTTGGCTATGGGAAGTAGACAAAATTGCCGGGAAGAAAATTGGGATCTTGGGGGTGGGGTGGGATGGGGGTAAGGGGAGATGGGGAGAGAAAAGGAGAAGGGGAGGATGGGGGGAACTTGGGGAAAAAGGATGATTGGGATAAAGGAAGGCTGGACAGGTTACATGGAAGCACAATTCTTAGTTAAGGGAGCCACCTTAGGGTTGGCAAGAGACTTGAACCTAGAGTGGCTCCCAGGAGCCCAAGGCAATGTCCCCAGTTAGTTCCTTGGGCAGATGAGGATAGGGAACCTGAAATGACCCTATCCTATAGCAATACTGAGGAGTATCTTGCATATCACCATAGAACCTTCATCTGGTGATGGATGGAGATAGAGACAGAGACCCACACTGGAGCACTGGACTGAGCTCCCAAGGTCCCAATGAGGAGCAGAAGGAGGGAGAACATGTTTTTTTGAAGTATGTTTCCTTTTCCCTGGGCCAGTCTATAAGCTCTTGAGGACTCGCAGTCCATTGCCTGTCTCTCCACATCCTGACCTACTCGTCACCTTGAGTTTGTAGGTTCTCAGCACATAGCTGTGGCAAAGCATGGGACAGATGGAACAGCGTGAAGCTTCCCAGATGAATTCTGATGTGTCCAGTAGGAACTCCAGTGAATTGAGCATTGTAAGTCGGAAGGAAAGAATGTCACTTATGTATTTTCATTTTCATGTATTTTACTAAAATGACCACAAGATGGAAACTAAATTGTTTATTTGGATTATAGACTACCTATTGTTAAAAAAAAAAGGCACCTTGAGGGAAGATGGTTTTCCTTTTCACTCAGAATGCTGGATAGAGAAGTCAGGAGTTGATTTCTTCCTTTTCTTCTATAATTTTTTTAAACAAACTTGAGAAAACCAAATAATGATGCATCAGATATGAGCTGAATGTGTTCTTCTGTTATTTCCCAGGTTACACACCAGCAGTGTCTTGCCTTGGATTAATATCAACCTACTTTGCATTGTGTACTTCGTGTGCTGGCTTTAGTTGAGGAAACCACCTGAAGTACGTTATTTCTGGAACTAAAGCAATCAGGATTAATAAGGAGCATACAGCTCAGTGGCATGCACTTGTCCAGCATGCACAAGGCCATGGGTCAATCTCTAGTACTGAAAAAAAAACAGCACTAATAAAGCAAAATATCTTGCCATATTGTTCATATGGAATTTCTTAGCTTTTCAAATCTAGGATTAGAGAGAATATCTTTTCCTACAACAGTTTTATAAAAGAAGCATATGAAAAACTAGTTTAAAATAGGAAAGTATTATTTTTGACACATATTTTACTTAATGAATAGATAATGTTGGCTTTTCTTGAAGAAATTCATAGTAATGATTTTTTAAATATACTCAGATGAAAACGAACAAACTTATGGAAATAATTGTATTATTTTTTCTGCATGGTTTATAAAAACATGTCCAATTTTCGTTTTAAGATAAAAATTCAAGATAATGAAAATTAGCTTCTGTGCAGTAAACCTCAGAGTCTTCAGGGCAGTCTTACAGCACAGGAATAGCTAGTTCATTTGATCTGACACTCAGTCACTGCTTTTACTTCCTATGTGGTAGGCAATGTTTCACATTTGTTTATTGCTAAAGTCCTATCTGCTTTTAAATTTTTTTTCTTTTGAGATAGCATCTTATATAGCCCAGACTGACTTTGAACGCATAAGGATGTTTTTGAGCTCCTGATCCTCCTGCCTTCATTTCCCATGGATTACAGGCATGTACTACCATATTCAGTTTTTAATCTCTTTGTGAGTTTGTATGTGTGTATGTGGTACGTATGCTTATGTGTATGTATATATCTATCTATATCTATCTATATATCTATATATCTATATATGTCTATAATGTGTGGAGGCCAAAAGAAGATGGCATGTGTCCTGTTATATAATTTTCTGCCTTTCCACCTTGAGACAGGGTCTCTTAAGGAATTTAGAGCTACGCTGGTAGCCACCAAGCTTCAGTGATCCTCAATAACACCGTGATGGCTCAATGACATGGGGTGTCAGTCCCTGCATGGTCATTCCTAGCTTTTTATGTAGGTTCTGGGATCTGAACTCAGTTCCCCATCCTTATGTAATAAGTGCTATTACCCACTTAGCTATCTCTCCAGCCTCATAATCTTCCTTTTTAAACCAAAGCAAAGTTCATTCTTTGGCCCTTTTGACACAGTAGATTACACTGGAGAACATTATAGTAAGTTGAACATACTAAGCACATGGACACCAATACTGTATGATTTCATTTACATATGGAACCTGAAAATGTCAAATGCATAGAAGCAAATGTGTATGTATGTGTGTGTGTGTGCGTGTGTGTGTGTGTGTGCATATAATTTAGGTCATGGATATTTCAATTAACTTGATTATGTCAATCATTTCAGTCAATTATCTATCTATCTACTATCTATCTATCTATCTATCTATCTATCTATCTATCTATCTATCTATCTATCTATCTACTATCATTTCTCTCCTATCTATCTATCTATCTATCTATCTATCTATCTATCTATCTATCTCCTACCTACCTACCTACCTACCTACCTACCTTCTTGCCTATCACCTAAGAACTAAACACTCTTAATATACATGATTTCTTTTAAGCAATACTACTCCAGTGAGCTGGAGAGCACACTCTTCAAACTCGCGTTAGAATTTTAGAAGCAGGTAGAATTGGTGTGGTACAGAGTACGCATAGTGAGTACATGTTGAACTGAATCAGTTGAAATCTGTGTTAGAAACCTTTTGGCATCCTTCATCTCAAAATCAGTCTCAATCTCCACTGGTGAGTGTAGGAAGCACATATTGTCTAAAGACTGATGCTTTCTGGAGTACATTCAAGTCGAGCGTCCAACACAGATGTTTCATGGGGCGGAGTAACTGTTTTCAACACTCAAATATTTCTGTGAAATTTCAACTTCATTTCCACAATTCATTAATGAGGCAGTGAGAACATTTAAAATGTTAGCTTTATAAAAAGCCAGGCCAACAAAATTATAAAAAATCACAATGTGTCTTGATTTAAAAATCATATCAAATTATGAACATTCATTCTATGCCTTTAAAATATTGTCATCCTTAAACTTTTTAGTAAAAGAATCTTGTTTTGACTCAATATAGGAACTGAATCAAATCAGTCTGCTTTCATTAGCCAAGAGGAAGGCATTTTGTAATAAGTTGTTTCTTGAGCTACAGTCTGACGTGGCTTTGTTGTGTGTCTGGCATGGCAGAGTTGCCACTGAATACCCAGGAGGTGTGGCGCTGAGGTGTGGCACAGAACAACATGCACACTCTACTGCTTCATCTTTCATTTGTTTGGGTTCTCAGAAAAGATTTCTTTAAATAATATTATTTTACTAAGGGACATCTTCTTTTGTCTTGAAAGTTGTCAGTCGAAGAATCCTAACTGAGTTCATAGCAATGCCTGATTACATCTGGGGGATTCTTCGAGAAGTACCAGATGGGTAATGGGTGCGGAGAAGTGACACAAACGAGAAAATTAGGAAAGCACATTTCCCCACAAACTGAACATCTGCTCACAGTGACACCTAACAGACGGGATGTGTCATTTCCAAAGACAGATTTCTCTTCTAGCAACCGGGGTCATGGTGCTGTTTTTGAATTGATTTTGTAGAAGACAACTTTATTATACTTTTCAAATTGTGACACAATATTCATATGCATTTATGAAATGTGACATGACAGTTCTGTACCTGTGTACACCATATAGTGATCAAATCAAGTTAACAAACACTTCCATCTCCTCAAACAGCCATTTCTGTGTTGGTTCCTTGCACACGCTTTTTGTTGTGAAATACATCATAGATTGTTGCAGAAAACAGTTGCCTGTTGAACAGTTGAACTCATGTCTTCTGATTTTCTGTATTTTGGGGCTTTGGTTATGAATGTTTTTTGTCTTCCCTCTATGTTTCAATATCTAATGAATAACCACACTCATCTGTGAGATTAACTTTTTGTTTCTTGTAGAATGAGAGCTGTTTGGTTTCTGCTCTTTTCTCGCTTTGTATAATGTCTTTAAGTTCATTGCCTCAGATCACCTGTTGGCTGTTGAGGACTGCACTGCACAGGAGCAGAAGAATCTGTTAAACATAATCATATTCATTTCTTTTGGATTGCCTGATTATGAGGCAGTTCCATTGTATTCTGTTTACCATCATGGTCATACTGCCTTGCATTCCCATGAATAGGATATGAGAGGGCCTCCTCCTCAGCATCCTCACCAGCAATTTTCATTTTCCTTTGGTCTTTTTGGTAGTAGCCATACTACCTGGATTGAGGTTCTATCTCATTATGTCTCATTGTGATTAGGACTGTATTTGACTGATGGTCAGTGATATGGAACATTTGTGTGTGTGCTTGTTGGCCACTTGTGAGTCTTCTTTCGAGAAATGTCTGTTTAGATTGTTTGCCTATTATTTAATTTACTTCTAAAAATGTGGGGGTTTCCTGAGTTATACAGTCTAGATAGTAGCCTTATGCAAGCTTAAAAGTTTGTAGACTTTTTTTGCCCATCTTGACTTACTCTCTTGACCATGAAGAAGCTTCTGAAATCAGTTTGTTTAATTTTCTGTTGCCATCTGTGCCTTTAGGGTCCTTGGGGAAAATTCTTGGGCTCCACCAGTGTTTTACAATATTCCACTTATGTTTTGTTGTAATAATTTTATAGCCTCATGTCTTTCATCTAATTTTTAAAAATTTATACATTGAGTTTATTTTTGTGTCTGGTATGAGATGGGGATTTAGTTTTATTCTAGTCTTCTTTTTGCATATAACCATTTTTACTACCAAGATTTGTTGAAGAGAGCATCCTTTCTTTAATATATCCTATTGTGGCATTTTTAAAAGATAACTTGGCTTAAAACATGAAAACAATTCTGTCCCATTGCTCCATAATTCAGTTTTTATGATCATACCAATGTTATTATAGCTTTGAAGTATGTTTTGGAATCGGCATTGCAACGGTTCCAACCTTCCCCCTTTCTTTTCTTCTCAGGAACACATTGGTTATTTTGGGTCTTTTGTGGTTTCATATGAATTGATGATTATTTTTTATGTAAAGAATGCCAGTGGTGTTTTGATGGGGATTACATTGACTCTATAGATGACTTTTAGTAATAGGGGCATTATAAACAATATTAACCTTTCTAAAGCCTGAGCTTAGGATACACTTCCTTTCCTTTGTAGACTCTATTTCTTTCATCAACATCTTATAGTTTTCACTGTAAAATTTTTTCTATTACGTGGTTAAATTTATTCCTAAATAATTTTTTCTTTTTTTGAGGCCAGTTTTAAAAATTTTATTTGTTTTACAACCTGACAGCAGTTTTCCCTCCCTCCTTTCTTCCTACCTTCCCTCTACCCCCTTGTCCCCATCCACTCCTCCTCTGTTCCTGTTCAGAGAGGGGCAGGCCTTCCATGGGTATTAACAAAGCATGGCATATCAAGATTTAGTAAGACTTAGCACCTACCTTTGTATTAAGTCTGGGAAGGGCAATCCAGTTTGAGGAATAGGTTTCCAAGAACCAGCCAAAGCATTAGGGACAGCCCCTGCTCCTACTGTTGAGTCTTACAAGTAGAGCAATCTACACAACTGTCACATATATGTAGAGGGCCTATGTTGGTTCTATGTAGGATCCCTGGTTGTTCTTTCAGACTCTCTGAGTTCCTATAAGACAGGTTAGTTGTTTCTATGGGTTTTCTTGTGATGCCCTTGGCACCTCTAGCTCCTACAATCCTTCTTCCCTCTCTTCAACAGGATTCTCTAAGTTCTGCCTAATGTTTGGCTGTGGGTCTCTGCATCTGTTTCCATCAGTTACTGGATGAAGCCTCTCTGATGACAATTGGGGTAGTCACCAATCCAATCACAATGGACGGTCAGTTCAGGCTACACATCCATGATTTCCAGGAGTCTGAGCTGGGATCATCCTTGAAGATTCGTGGGACTTTTCCTTATACAAAGTTTCTACCTGATCCTAAAATGCCCTCTCCCCTTTCCTAGTCATCTCGTTCAGTATTTTGCGCCCACCCCCGTCTGCTCAGATTTCTTCTATTTCCCTGTCTCAGGGAGATCCATGCATTTTCCCTTGGGCCCTCCGTGTTACCTGGCCTCTCTGGATCTGTAGATTGTAGCTCAGTTATCTTTTATTTTACAGCTAATATCCACTTATGAGTGAGGACACACCGTAGATATCTTTATGGGTCTGAGTTACTTCACTCAGGACGATTTGTTCTAGTTCTATCCATTTGCCTTCAAATTTTCTGATGTTGTTGTTTTTAATAGCCACAAACTCTTTATCCATTCTTTGGTGGAGGGACTTTTAGGTTGTTTCCAGGTTCTGACTATTACAAATAAAGCTGCTACGAACATAGTTGAGCAAGTGTCCTTGTGGTATGATTGAGCACCCTTTGGGAATATGCCCTAAAGTGATACAGCTGGGGCTTGAGACAGATTGATTCCCAGTTTTTGAGAAACCATCATATTGATTTCCAAAGTGGCTGTACAAGTTTGCACTCCCCACAAGCAAAGGAGTAGTGATCCTCTAGTTCCATATTCTCACCACTATAAGCTGTCACTTGTGTTTTTTATCTCAGTCATTCTGACAGGTGTAAGATGGAATCTCAGAGTTGTTTTGATTTACATTTCCCTGATGGAAAAGGATTATGAATATTCCTTTAAGTGTTTCTCTGCCATCTGGAATTCTGCTGTGAATTCTCTGTTTAGGTCTGTGCCCATTTATAAATTGGATTATTTGGTATTTTGATGTCTACTTTCTTGAGTTCTTTATATATTTTGGAGATCAGCACTCTATCAGATACAGGGGTGGTGAAGATCTTTTCTCATTCTGAAGGCTGCCTATTTTTGTCCCATTGACAGTGTCCTTTGCCTTACAGAACGCTTTTCAGTTTCATTAATTTATTAATTGTCAATATTAGTGTCTGTGCTTATAGTATTCTATTCAGGAAGTTGTGCCAAACAACCGTCCTGTGCCAAAATGTTCAAGGCAATTTACAACTTTCTCTTCTATCAGCTTCAGTGTGACTGGATTTACGTTGAGATCCACTTGGACTTGAGTTTTGTGCATGGTGATAGATATGGATCGTTGTGCTTTCTTCTATATGCTGAAATCGAGTTATGCCAGCACCATTTGTTGAAGATATTTTCTTTTTTCCATTGTGTGATTTTGGCTTCTTTGTCAAAAATCAGGTGTCCAAAGGTGTGTAAATTTGTGTCTGGGTCTTTGAATCAATTCCATTGATCCACCTGTCTGTTTTTATGCCAATGCCATGCTGTTTTTTTTTTTATTACTATAACTAAGTATAGAGCTTGAGATCAGGAATGGTGATGTCTCTAACACTTATTTTATTATACAGGATTCTTTCCTATATTCTGTTTCTTTTTGTTTTTCCATATGGAAAGAGTATTTTTCTTTCAAGTTATGTAAAGAACTGAGTAGCATGAATTCTAATTGGTTTTACTGATAAAAATTCAGAGTCAGCTATCACGGGGTAAAAAAACTGAAGGATCAGAGAAGCAGAGTGGCCAGCCGCTAGAGTTCTTACTTCTACCTATACTCAGACAAAAGGGGCGATCCTATCCTCAGACTGCAGCCTCAGACTCACTGCTGCTCAGAATGAGTGTTTCAGATCTCTCTTTCAGACTGCACTGAACTCTAGTATCCTCTGCCTTATAATTTTCTCTCCGTCCAACCATATCACTCCTGTCTCCACCTCCTTAGTGCTGGAATTAAAGACATGTGATAACAAGTACTGGGATCACCTTTATGTGAGCTTTGTTTCTCTTTTAGATTGGATCAATTTTGTGTCGACCAGGGTGGCCTTTAACTAACAGAGATCCACCTGCCTCTGTCTCCTGAGTGTGTGCTACCCTTGCTTGGCGTCTATGGATAACTAGTGTGGCTAGCTCTGTGCTCTGATAGTCAGGCAAGCTTTATTTTTTAAATCATAAACAAACTATCACCACAGATTTTTGCTAGAAATTTGATGGGGGTTGCATTGAATCTGTGGATTCTTTTGGTAAAATGACCAATTTTTACTATGCTAATCCTACAAATCTATGAGCTTGGGAGATCTTCTATCTTCTGATATCTTCTCCTATTTCTTTCTAAGACTTAGAGTTCTTGTCATAGAGGTTTTTTACTTGCTTGGTTAGCGTTACACTAAAATATTTTATATTGTCTTTGGCTATTGTGAAAGGTGCTGTTTTCCTGATCTCTTTCTCGGCCCTTTTATTATTTGTATGCAAGAGGGCTACAGAGAAAAGAAATGGACATTTTTTTAGATAAGTACCATATACCAAAGTTAAACCAAGACCAGGTGAACAATCTAAATAGACCTGTTAGTTGCGAAGAATTAGAAGCTGTTATCAAAAATCTCCCTTCCAAAAAAAGCACCGGACCAGATGGTTTCAATGCAGAATTCTACCAGAACTTCCAAGAAGAGCTAATACCTATACTCCTTAATGTATTTCACAATATAGAAACAGAAGAGTCATTGCCAAATTCCTTTTATGAAGCTACAGTCACCCTGATACCAAAACCTCACAAAGACTTAACCAAGAAAGAGAATTACAGGCCTTTCTCACTCATGAATATCGACACAAAAATTCTCAATAAAATACTGGCAAACTGAATCCAAGAACACATTAGAAAAATTATCCATTATGATCAAGTAGGCATCATCCCAGAGATGCAGGGCCGGTTCAACATATGCAAATCTATCAATGTAATCCACCATATAAATAAGCTGAAAGAAAAAAACCATATGATCATTTCATTAGATTCTTAAAAAGCATTCAACAAAATTCAACACCCCTTTATGATAAAGGTCTTGGAGAGATTAGGGATACAATGGTCATACCTAAATATAATTAAAGCTATTTACAGCAAGCCAACAGCAAACATTAAATTAAACGGAGAAAAACTCAAAGCCATCCCACTAAAATCAGGAACACGACAAGGATGTCCACTCTCTCCATACCTCTTCAATATAGTGCTTGAAGTTCTAGCAATAGCAATAAGACAACATAAGGGGATCAAGAGGATTAGTATCGGAAAAGAAGAAGTTAAGCTCTCGTTATTTGCAGATGATATGATAGTATACATAAGTGACCCCAAAAACTCTACCAAAGAGCTCCTACAGATGATAAACACCTTTAGTAATGTGGCAGGATACAAGATCAACTCCAAAAAATCAGTTGCCTTCCTATACACTAAGGATAAGGAAACAGAGAGGGAAATCAGAGAAGCATCACCTTTCACGATAGCCACAAATAGCATAAAATATCTTGGGGTAACTCTGACCAAGAAAGTGAAAGATCTATTTGACAAGAACTTTAAGTCTTTGAAGAAAGAAATTGAAGAGGACACCAGAAAATGGAAGGATCTTCCTTGCTCTTGGATTGGGAGGATCAACATAGTAAAAATGGCAATTCTACCAAAAGCAATCTATAGATTCAATGCAATCCCCATCAAAATCCCATCAAAATTCTTCACAGACTTTGAGAAGACAATAATCAACTTTATATGGAAAAACAAAAAACCCAGGATAGCCAAAACAATCTTATCCAATAAAGGATCGTCAGGAGGCATTACCATCCCTGACTTCAAACTCAATTACAGAGCTACAGTATTGAAAACAGCTTGGTATTGGCATAAAAACAGAGAAGTCGACCAATGGAATCGAATAGAAGACCCTGACATTAACCCACAAACCTATGAACACCTGATTTTCGATAAAGAAGCTAAAAGTATACAATGGAAAAAAGAGAGCATCTTCAACAAATTGTGCAGGCAAAACTGGATGTCAACCTGTAGAAGAATGAAAATAGATCCATATCTATCACTATGCACAAAACTCAAGTCCAAATGGATTAAAGACCTCATTATCAGTCAGAACACACTGAACCTGATAGAAGAGAAAGTGGGAAGTACCCTACAGGAGATGGGCACAGGAGATCGCTTCCTACGTATAACCCCAGCAGCACAGATATTAAGGGCCCCATTGAATAAATGGGACTTCCTGAGACTGAGAAGCTTCTGTAAAGCAAAGGACACTGTCGCTAAGACACAAAGGCAACCCACTGACTGGGAGAAGATCTTCACCAACCCCGCAACTGACAAAGGTCTGATCTCCAAAATATATAAAGAACTCAAGAAACTAGACGGTAAAAGGCTAATCACCCAATTATAAAATGGGGCACTGAGCTGAACAGAGAATTCTCAACAGAAGAAGTTCAAATGGCCAAAAGACACTTAAGGTCATACTCAACTTCCTTAGCGATCAGGGAAATGCAAATCAAGACAACTTTAAGATACCATCTTACACCTGTCAGAATGGCTAAAATAAAAAACACCAATGATAGCCTTTGCTGGAGAGGTTGTGGAGAAAGGGGTACACTCATCCATTGCTGGTGGGAATGCAAACTTGTGTAGCTACTCTGGAAAGCAGTGTGGCATTTTCTCAGGAAATTCGAGATCAACTTACCCTTGGACCCAGCAATATCATTCTTGGGAATATACCAAGAGAAGCCTTATCATACAACAAAAGTATATGCTCTACTATGTTCATAGCAGCATTGTTGGTAATAGCCAGAACCTGGAAACAACCTAGATGTCCTTCAATGGAAGAATGGATGAAGAAAGTATGGAATATATACATATTAGAGTACTACTCAGCAGTAAAAAACAAGGACTTCTTGAATTTTGCATGCAAATGGATGGAAATAGAAAACACTATCCTGAGTGAGGTAAGCCAGACCCAAAAAGTGGAACATAGGATGCACTCACTCATATTTGGTTTCTAGCCATAAACAAAGGACATTGAGCCTTTAATTAGTGATCCTAGGGAAGCTAAATAAGGAGAACCCAAAGAAAAACATATGGGCATCCTCCTGAATATTAACCTTCATCAGGCGATGAAAGGAGACAGAGACAGAGACCCACATTGGAGTGCCGGACAGAAATCTCAAGGTCCAAATCAGGAGCAGAAGGAGAGAGAGCACGAGCAAGGAACTCAGGACCGCAAGGGGTGCACCCACACACTGAGACAATGGGGATGTTCTTTCGGGAACTCACCAAGGCCAGCTGGCTTGGATCTGAAAAAGCGCGGGATAAAACCGAACTCGCTGAACATAGCATACAATGAGGACTACTGAGAACTCAAGAACAATGGCAATGGGTTTTTGATCCTACTGCACATACTGGCTTTGTGGGAGCCTAGGCAGTTTGGATGCTCACCTTACTAGACCTGGATGGAGGTGGTGGTTTGTTGGACTTCCCACAGGGCAGGGAACCCTGATTGCTCTTTGGGCTGATGAGGGAGGGGGACTTGATTGGGGGAGGGGGAGGGAAATGGGAGGCGGTGGCGGGGAAGAGACAGAAATCTTTAATAAATAAATAAATTAAAAAAAAAAGAAACCAGGTGGTGCATGCCTTTAGTCCCAGTTGTGCATGTCTTTAATCCTAGCCCTAAAGAGGATTATAAAATGGCAGGAGCCAGCTCTCAGACACAGTCTCATTCTGAGATTCCTGGAGGCAGGATCGCCATTTCCAACTGAGGTCGAGGTAAGTGTCAGTGGCTGGCTGCTCTGCTTTTTGGATCTTCAGACTAAAGTCATGTTTCTCTCTCTGAGTTTTTATTAATCGTGTTTCACCTTTGTTTCCTCTCCATGTTTCCAGGACCAGGCCTTGGGATCCAGCTTGTGTCTTCTCTAGCGAGAAAGGTACCATCTTAAAAGTTTTCAGTGATATCATGGTCCCTATATAAAAGTCTTGAGTCTCAGTTTTACATGACTTTGCTGCTGACCTACTGTATCCCATTAGGTAATCCATTTAGACTCCATGCTTTAGTTTCTACAATGTTATAGCACAGATTATAGTTTTGTCTACTTTATAGGCTTATTCTTGGAACCACGTGTGTTCACAATTGGAACTGCAGCATGCAATCTATGAGTGAGCTTTTATTTTGACTCATAGTGGGAGCCAGGTCATGGACACCTGCTGTCTAGTTACAAGAGGGTTCTGAGTTAGCTTGTGTAGGGAACAGAAAAGAGTCTTTTTTCCTCTGCAGTGCCCCTAAGGCTGTCCTTCCCAGCATTTCTAATAACTCTCATTATGTGTTAGGAGAGTATTAACTCAGATACATCTTTTCTAGAACGTTCCTTCTCTGATGCTCGTAGCACCTTGTGACTCTTAGCCCATGTGAGCTTGTACACTCTGGGATATACTGATATAAGGAGTATACTGACCTTTATACCCATTATTCGCTCTTATCAGCCTTAGGTGAGTGAGTCTTATTAGAGACAGGTGACAATCTGACACATCTCTAGGAGGAATGTAACACACTAAGAAAATGAGCACAGTCATCAAGTGATTGATTTGAAGACAGAAAATCCAGGAAGCTTTGTAATAGATCTTAGAGAGCATTCAGTATGACTTGGTTCTCTCCAGACCTTGCCAGAGGTACTTCTCAGTGATAATCATATGTGACCCGAGTCATGTCTGGAAACCCCAAAGTCAGCATCTGTTGAATTTTCTTCTGAGACTGTCAACATTTTCTATCAAATTATAGAATCTTCCATATCTAGATGAATTTGATGTCATTTTCTATTTTCTCAAGGTTTTTGATGTTTTGAATTTGTGAAAAGTTATGTAATCTAACTCTCTTGGAACTCGGTCATGATTTTAAACACACTGACAAAATATAAGTTCTTTGATTCAGAAAGTCCCGGTTTAGGGACACATAAAAAAGCTCAAGGGTCTTTTCAGTAGGGGGAAGTGTATACGATTGTAAGAGCCAGAGGTAGAGAATGATTGCAAGGAGGCTGTTTTCTAGACACAACAGGGCAGTTGTACCTACAAACTCACAGCAGTTATTACAGCTTGCACAAGAACTGTGCAGGCTGAAGCCAGACCAAACCCAGTGTGGAGGTGGAAGAGGTGCATAAAGTCCCACCCTGTCTGAAGATTAGTAGGTAGCCATTGGGAGAGGGAGAGCTAGCTTTCTTTAAGGGTGTGGTCCCTGGTAGGTCAGCCATGCTCTAGTGGAAGGCCAAAAACCTGAGTATAAGGGCAGCACAAGTTGAATTTGATGGTTCAAACAAACAAACAAACAAACAAACACGTAAGAGGATACAAGGTTGGGTGGGTAGGGAAGGTGCGGTCAACCTGGGAAGAATTGAGGAAAGAGGGTAAATATGATCAAAATTCTCAAAGAACTAATAAAAAATGCAAAAAGCAATTAAACTAGAATAAGAAAAATCTGTCAATACATAAATCTTCATTGCATTGCTACTGGTAGTTGCAAGAAACAGAAAGGAAAACAACTTAGTCCACGAAATAGGCAAATTCAGTCTATATCAATCTATAGAGATAAACCAGAAAGCCAAAAACCAGTGTGAGATACTGTGCCTTCTAGGTCAGCACAGGTAATCCTCCGAATAGGGTTATAAATGAGGCATTATTGTTTTGTCAATATTACCAATTCACAGATGGCGTGCGGAGGCTGAGAATGATGACTTGCTGAAAGACAGACAACTGAGAAGTTGGGAAGCCATGCTTTGGATGCCCATCATCCAGACATAGATCTGATGACTTCTCCAGGGAGCTGAGGCAAGAATCCTCACTCAGTTCAAAATGCTTCTCACTGTCTAAAGAAGAGCTGTGGTTCCCGTGTAGAGGCACTGGCGAAAGCGATTTCAACAGTAGCAAAATTTATAGGAACCATAGAGTAATGGGGAGTGGGGAAGAGATAAGAGAGAAATAAGGTCATGGAGTGAAATCCGGCAGACACTGTGCTGGCTAGATTTACTTTTTGTCAACTTGATATAATCTAGAGTCATCTGGGAGGAAGGAACCTTTTAATCAACTGAAGAAAGCTCACGTAAACTCACAGAGACTGTGAGCAAGCACAGGCCTACATACGTCTGCAACAGGTCTTTTGTGTGTATATTACAGCTTTCAGTTTAATACTTTCTTAGACATTTTATTTAATTTTCATTTTTTAAAAGAAAACAAACTATCTTTTTTCATTATACATACCTATCCAAGTTCCCATTCCCTCCTCTCCTCCCATTCCCTCCACTTATCCCTCCACTCCACCCCCATCCAATCTTCAGAGAGGGTAATGCACATTGCTTTGGGGAGGCTCAAGGCCCTCCCTACTATATCTAGGCTGAGCAAAGTATCCATCCAAAGAGAATTGGTTCCTAAAAAGCTAGTCCAAGCAGTAGGGATAAATCCTCTCCTGCAGAAGCTGTCATCAGTGTTTTTGATCTTGGCCGTCCATTTTCATGCAAATTTCAAGATGTCATTGTTTTTAACTGCTGAGTAGTGCTCTAATGTGTAAATGTGCCACATTTTCTTTATCCATTCTTCAGTTGAGAGGCATCTTTATTAGGTCATATATTCCTACTTTTGGTTGGGAAGTTGCTGCATAACCAGATGATTTGGGTTTGTTAGTACTCATTAAAATAATTATATTCACATGTGGTTTTCCAAATTGCTCAACATTTATAGTGCATGTTCACCCAGTGCTTCATATAAGTCATCTGAGAAAAACTAAAATAATCCTTGACAATAACCATAATCACAAACAATGATGGGATATGTTTACCTTATTTGAAAATGTTTCCTTGGCTATATATCACCTCCCATATATTCTGTCAGCCTTAGGAAATGAAAATTTATTGCCACTTTATGGAATAGGGACTTTGCCTCAAGAGATTAAGTGGATTTCACAATAAAATTAGCAATTAAAATCTGACCATTAGATCAACATAATTCTTAATAATATTCTAAATATTATCCTCATATATACAGATAAGTGTGGCTCTCACTCCTCATCAAAGATGCCTCCCTTTACAGTAAATGGAAATTAGTACAGAAAAATCACAATTGGGTACAATGCAAAGATCAGTAGATGGTGGGGACTCAAGCTCCGAAGGGTCCGTCTGCAGAGCTCCTCCATCTACAACTCGGGTAACAATGTGGAGCAGCCTTCAGAAGATTGTAACAACCAGAATACCACGAAGTCTACTGTGAGATTGCCTTTCTTAGGAATGACTGCAAGAATAAGGCCTGAACAATGACATTAATAGACTTGCTAACAAGGAAGGTAGGATAATTTTATGAGGTTCCACTTTTAGGCAAAGAATCACAGGTAAGTAATGACCACCGAGGAGGGTAAACTAGCCTCTCTCTAAGCATGAGCCTCCTAATTGGTTACCAACACAAAGTAGTCAGCCCTGAAACCATATGTACCCAAACAACAAAAGCAGATTTTTCAGGTTGCATTTTTATATTTGCATGTGCACACACACACATATAAACACAAACATAAACACACACATATGTATAACAGCAATAAACAAAGATTTGAGAATGAGGGAGACATGTGAGGAGCTGGCATTCACCACCTCTGGCTCTTACAATTTTTCTGTTCCCTCTTCCTGATGATCCCAAGCCTATGGAGGGAGGGAGGGAGAGAAGGAGGTTGACAATGGGTAAGGGGTGTTGGGTGGGTAGGGAGAAACTCGAGTCAGGAGTCACACTGCTGGTCTGTCCTCTTTCAGAGCACATGCCCTGTGAGTGTGTACTTCCTTCTCAAACTCTTCAAGGTGGTTGTTCATACATACAGTATGGCTGCAATAACTAAGGTCAAGAGCCCAAGGATAGCAGGAAAGTCCCCAACAGTACTACTTAGGCTTACTTCCCTATTTTCAAAGAGGAAGTGGAGACTCAAGTTACAATTTACTGCCTAGGAGGCAGGATAGAGAGAGGCTTAGGTCTGATCCCTTCAGACATCAGCTACATAATGGATGCAAATTGAGAAAGGAAAGGTTGTGACTTAATGGTGATATGTTTGTATGTCAAACTGACAAGTGGTCAATTTTGCTGGCTAGTTTTATGCCAACTTGACACAAGCTGAATTCATCTGAGAGGAGGGAACCTCAATTAAGAAAATGCCTCTATAAAATCAGGCTGTAGGTAGGCCTATAGGGCATTTTCTTAACTAGTGATTGATGGGGGAGGGTCCAGACCATTGTGGGTGGTTCTATCTCTGGGCTGGTGGTTCTTGGTTCTTTAAGAAAGCAGACTGAAAAAGCCATGAGGAATAGCCAGTAAGCAGCACCCATCCATGGCCTCTGTATCTGCTCCTGCTTCCAGGTTTTGGCCCCATTTGAGTCCTGTCCTGACTTCCTTCCATGATGAACTTTGAAAAGGAAGTGTAAGCCAAACAAACCATTTCCTCCCCTGGTTGCTTTGGTCATGGTGCTTCATCACAACAATGATATCTTAACTAGGAAAGACACGATCCTTGAAGTCCTTGTGTGTGGTCCTTCTGAATATCTGCATAGACAGAAGGATTCACTTGATTGGCAAACACAATCTACCTACTGAGACTCAGCTAGCTTGCTCTAGTAAAGATACCACACCTGCTACTACTGCTGCAAACATGGGATAAACTGGCTTCAGTGCATGGTAGTCATCATCAGTAGCAGGCATAACATCAAGGATAGTGTTAATCTATTTTTTTCCTAAGACATAATACAAGTTTTATGCATTAATTTGGCCTGGGTAGTGGTCTTTTTCACAGTCTGAAACTCTGATACTTCAGTTGAGTCTTTTTAGGTTTGATACTTTCCTTCTCTGTATATTTTTCCTTTTTAACTAAGCCACTCCCATGTGGCTTTGGCTGGCCTCAAACTTACTGTGAGCTAAGGATGATGTTGAACTCTATTCTTCCTGTTAAGTTTCCCAAGTACTGGGCCACAAGTGCACGTGGTACTCTTGGTTCCTGCGATACTGTGAATCAAATCCAGGACTTTGTCCCTGCTTGGTAACCATGCTACCTATTAGGCCTAACTTTCAAGAGAAGATGGTTTCTTCCTGGGGCTTTAAGAGGACTCTTTGGATTCAGTTTGCTAGTATTTTATTGAGAATTTTTGCATCTATGTCCATAAGAAATCTTTGTCAGTAATTTTACTCTTCATGTGATTTAGGTTATAGGGTAATTGTGACCTAAGAAGAATTGCACAATGTTCCTTAAGTTTCTATATTGGGGGGCAATTTAAATGAATCAGCATTAACTTTTCTTTGAAGACCCAGTAGAATTCTGCACTGAATCCATCTGGTCCAGCTCTCTCTTTAGTTGGACAACTTTCAGTGACTGCTCCTATTTCACTAGGGGCTATAGCTCTGTTTAAATCGCTAAATTGCTTTTCTGATCTTGATTTCACTTTAGAAAATTGTATATATCAAGAAATTTACTCATTTCTTTTACAGTTTCCAAGTTGGTAAAGTAAGATTTTTAAAATATGTCCTGATAATTTTCTAGATTTTTTCAGAGTCTGTTGCGATGTTCCCCCTTTCAACAATGATTTTTATTGAATTGGATATTCTTGCTCCATATTTTAGTCAATTTGACAAGGGTTCATCAATCTTATTATTTTTCTTAAAGCACCAACTCTTCATTTCATTGAGCTTTTGTATTGTTTTCATTTTGCTTCTATTTTACTGATTTCAGTCCTGTGTTTATTTCTTGTTGATTTCTTTTGGGCCTTATTTCTTACTTTTGTTATAGAGCTTTCAGTATTTTTCTTAAAGCACCAACTCTTCATTTCATTGAGCTTTTGTATTGTTTTCATTTTGCTTCTATTTTACTGATTTCAGTCCTGTGTTTATTTCTTGTTGATTTCTTTTGGGCCTTATTTCTTACTTTTGTTATAGAGCTTTCAGGTGTGCTATTAAATTGCTAATTTTTTAAAAATTCTTTTTCAATGTAGACACTTAGTGCTATGATCTTGTCTCTTAGAACTTCTCTCATTTTGTCCCACAGCTTTAGGTATGATGTGTTTTTATTTTCATTCAATTTTAAAGAATTTTTAACTAATTTTATTCTTCATTTCCATCTTGATTCATATTTTTATTTATCAGTGAATTGTTTAGTTTCCATGAGTTTGTAAACTTTTGTTTGTTGTTGGTATCCAGCATTACCTTTACACTTCCCTTTTTCTTTCATTGTTATTCTTCAATATATTCATGGCCCCCCACTATCAGTTTCTAAATCCAACGTCTTCATAACCATTATTCTTTATGAAGCTCTTCGTTGTGTGGAATTTTATAGTGCTTTTCTGTCTAGCCTGATCCCATTCAGCACTGATGCAAGCTCCCCAGTGCACTGCTACCACAGGCCTAGGACTCTTAGGTCCCACATTCTGCCAGTGATGGGTCCTTATTTGTGGCAGACTGTCAATAATTCAGAGGCAACATTTCTTTCCATAATTCTTCTACTGATCATTTCTGTTGTCAACAATCATAGGTTGGGAATGCAAAGACATCAACTTTAATACTCTCAGCTGTGAGGAGCAGAGAGAGGGGTAACTGTGGTCATATGTATTGTAGGAGAAAAAAACCCAAACAGTCATCCTTTCATGTAATAGCGTTGTTGGAGAGTAGGTTTAGGAGAGCCAAAACCAAAAGTACAGGGCAAATGAAGATGCTCAATCGCAATGCAATTTCAGTAGAGTATTTCATTGTCTCTATAAGCATAGTTTCTCCTGAGCATCCTTTTGGAATTGATCTTTAAGTCAAGTAAGCCAGAATATTCTTCCACCTCCTAGAGGGAAACTGGGGTGGTATGCCACAGTAATCATCACAAGATCAAATAATTCATCTAAAGTGTTTGATAGAGTTCCTGACATTAGTAAATTCCCCAAACTGACAGTAGTCATTTTTGCTTATTCTTGAAGATTTGCAGATAATTAAGTAAGGATGACCTGATTGTTAGATGGTGTGGACCCGGGGATTAGGCAAAGGTCAGGGTTCCTATAAGAAGTGGCATGAAATAATTGTAACTATATCTGACCTGTGTTCTTTGCTTCTAGAGTTGCAGACAAGTGTGTCACAGAAGACCTGACCCTCTTCATTCCTTTTCCTCAGGACAGAGTTTCTTTTTTTTTTCTCCATGAGTTCAGTTCCACTAGGTCTTGAATTATATACTGCCAAAGTGCAGAAGAAAGCTGTGTCCTTTCAGAAAATAAGTACTGATTTAGTAGGAGGGAACTTATTATGTACATCTTCTTTTTAGTTAGAATAAATGAACTCAGGTTTTTGTTTTCTTTAGCTTATGGACAGATTGCTCATTGTATCTGTTCTAAGACCAGTCACGTGCTTGGTTAGTGATGGTTACTCATGACCTTTTCTTTCCATGGGTGGATTTGTTTTAATGCATTGTTTTTATTAATTTATTGAGATTTTCATGCAACACATTTTTTTTTATCACATTAACCCCTACTTCTCCTTTTAACTCCTCCAAGATCCATGACACTTCCCTAACCCCACCAACTTCATATCCTCTTCTTTTAAAAAAATATTTGATTGAGTCCAAATTGTTCTGCCCATATACTTCTGGGTGTGGAGTCACCTACTTGAGAGTAGTTGACCTACCAGGGGCTACACCCTCACATAAAACTGACTCTTCCTTCCCCGGAAACCATCAGATTTCCATACTTCTTCACTTATGGATTGGGATTGGTGAGTTCCTTTTTTGTCTGTGTTGGAATGTTGACTGACTTGGTTCTATGAAGTCAACCACAAGTGCTCTGAATGCATGAATGCAGCAGTCTTATACCCAGGAGGTACTATTTTTCTCTGCCCCTCCCTAGCCTCCAGATTTTACAAGATTTCCATCTGTTCCTCCTTAGTGGTGTCTGAGCCTTTGGGATAGTGTGATATTCATGTTCCATTTATGGCTAAGCACTCCAAGGACATTCTTTAGTTGAGTTTTGCTATGAATTCTTTCCACCACCCAAAGAAACTTCTCTGATGAGATCTGAGAGCTGCACTAATTTATGGGTAGAGAGATATGAACTTATAAGATGGTTGATACCATATCATTTAGCAGAATGATAGTTGTAGGTTTACCCCTCTTCAAACATGGGCTCTTGATCAGATTTATAGTACCAGACATATGTTTCCTTTGGTGGAGAGGCTCTTAAGACCAATCGGAAAGAAGTTGGTTATCCTCGTAGCATTTATACCAATCCTTTACTCATGGGCAGTTCTTGCTACACTGATTATTATTGTGGTTCACAGGGTTCATGGCAGGTAAGACTGTTGATGATGCACCGATCTCTATCAGCTACATGACACCTTTAAGTATGATAAGCTATTGATTTTATTATTTAGTATAATAAAAACTCCCTTCCAGCAGGGAAGAACTTTCCTGGTCAGCCCTAATGTGATTTCTCTGTTCCCTGGGACAAATGTGTATGATATTCTCATGTTTTCCCATCAAGTTCTAGCCAGAAACCAGGAATATTTGTGCTAACCTGTACTGTTTCAGAGGGGAAAGGTCTTTAGGGCTTCTCTGATTAACTACTTGAAGATAGCTGTTCCACATCTGGTCCCAAACCTTTTATCCTGCAACCTTCTGGGAGGAACAATATTCCCTATGGAGAAAAATTCCAATTACACTCTTTTATATGAGCATGTATGTGTGTTCATGTGATTGCCTGCACATGCATGTGTATATGTTCGTGTGTTTGTGTGTGTGTGTGAATTAAGCTTACCAAATAGCACATTTCCATATAACCTTTTCAAATATTCTGATTTATCTTATCCCTCATTAAGGGATAGTGGTGGATAGTGTCTTAGATCAGAACAAATTTAAATACATGTAGATGGCATCTATTACTCCTAAAACAAAATGTTCCCAGTATATAACTATTGAATTGTACTTAAAAACAAGATTCTAATGTCCTTCCAGCAGACAGGTAGAGGTAAGCCTCTTGTTCTCAGAGTACTCGAAAGGTTTATAAAACGTAACGTCTTCTCTGCAAAGAACTCCGGGAGGAAAATTGTCCAGACTCAGGAGCTGGGGTTTCTATTTGGGCTTCACTCAAGGCGCCCCGCTGAACTCTTTGGCATATGTAAACCTCTTTGCTGATTTTCCAGTCTCTTCCCTGTGAAAGTAAGTGAGAATCAATTCAGGGACATTTTTACATGGAGCCTGAAAAATTGGATATTTCAAAAGCCAGCCTTCGCAAACCCCATAGGCTTTCCTTTCTTTAAGAATGATATTAAAGTGAACAAGAGCATTTGAAATGAAACAGATTGAATGTTCTTTCATGTTGGGAGCATGGGAAGATTTATTAAACACACGTCTGGGTTTCTCTGTGGACATTTCACGACTTCATCAGCTTCTCCACAACACTTTTCAAAGCATTACATTTATGTGATGAGAATACAGTTACTGACGACAGTTTACAGGATGGGGGCCCAATGAAATGAGGCCTTGGAACCTTCCAGCATTGCACAGACAGTAATATGTTTGTGTGCATATATGTGCATGTTCATGTGTATGCAGATGCATGCGCATGTGTGGACGTGTGGAAGTCAGCCTTGTGTGTGTGTGCCACTCTTCGGGAGCCGTCTACCTAGTTTTTTGAGGCAAGGTCTGTCACTGGGACTTGAGGTTGCTCATTAGGCTAAACTGTCTGTCTAGTGAGCCCCGGGGACCCTCTGTCTCTGTCTCCCCAGTGGTGGGACCCTCTGTCACATCCATCTTTTTACATGAGTGTTGGGGGCTGAACAAGTCCTTATGCCAATACCATGCATGATAGCAACAGAGTTAGTCTGCCCTATAGGTGTTTTTAATACAAAGTTTTGTGCTTTCATAGAAATTATAATTTATTTAAGGAGTCAGGACAAATAAATATCCAGATAAGACAGACAGACACACACCACAAATGCATATTAAGATGTGTGTGAGTAAAAAAAAAATGCCATTGCTTATCTGCAAAGACTCTGTGAGGTGAGATGCTTTGAGGAGTCTATAAGTGGAAGGTGCCCATTGGAGAGACAGGTAGGATTCCAGCCGATGGTGTTTGTGTTGGTTGTGGCCCTCCTGGCTATGGCAGTGTAATCTGAATTTATAGTTCACTTGCTTTGCTGGCCCAGAAGGTGTCTTGATGAAGGGCGCTTCCAAGAAATCCCACAGTAGCTCAGAATTGAGTATAATATAGGGTTATTTATTTAGGGGTAGGCTCACAGATCACAGTCTTCTGCTGGAACAGGGAACAGCAACTGAATCCTGCAGCTGGAAAGGAGACTGGATGCGCACTTTACATTGGCATAAATAGTATAAAAGGCCATGCTCAAATGGGTGGGTAACTTAAAGGCTACTGGCAGTAGGGATTCCTACAGCATTTTGAGCTTGTGTGAGGTTCTGGGGTTAGATACAACAGGGCTTCTCCCGGAAAAGTGTAGTTGACTCATGCATTCAGAAAGCTGACATGTTGAGGCCTTCTGCATGGCACTGTGGTGATAACAAGAGGCAGAGCTGAAGAAACGGAGACCTGAAGTAGAAATGGTGTTGCCTACTGCGTGTCAGCCTTATGGGTCAACTGCTGAGCATTTCCCTGCCCCTGTATCTTCCCTTAAAGTCAATGTTCCCCCACTCCCGTGTATATGAATAAAGAATTTAATTAGGGTAGCTTCTAGGATCATGGATGAGGGGTTATTTATGACCATAGGTATCTTATCAGTGTCCAGAGCACTGAAGACAATGTCTCTTCCTTCTCCAGCAACCACAGTAAGTCTTCACTGAAGGATAAGGCCTCATAAGCCCCTGCCACTCTATGCAAGAACACTGACTGGCCTAATAGAATGCAAACGTTGTTCAGGTGATCACATCTTCTGGGAGAACAAGAGTGGACTGGCCATGTCAAACCCGAAAGTCAGCCTTCCCCCTTTCTTTCTGCTCTTACGTTCTTTCTGCTTCCTAGTAAGTGTCTGACTTTTCGGTACACTGACTTGACAGGGGGAAATATACTGCGCTCATTCTCCCTGCTTCTCACAGGCTTGCTCACACTGGTTCCAAATAGTGATGGATTTGCTGAAAAATTTAGCCAGGCGTTTGCATGCTTATAGGGACTCAAGGCTGCTTGACAGAGCGTCAGTGCTGAAGTGGGTTTTCTTACCAGCAAATGTAATACATAAATCAGGTTTCGGGACCAGGTCCCATGATCAGGAACTGAGTGAGATTTTTGTTATATGCTTTTAATAAAAATGTGAACTTCCTCCTCGTTTCCTTCTACAAGGATTGACTGACACGTATTAAGATCGTGTCTAAATCCCCTCAGTTCCCCATTCTCCAATTACAGACAGAAAGGTGCTTCTCTATCGCTAGTTTATTACCGTGACATAGCAATCCTTCATTTAGAGAACTCATAATCTGGATAACTAACAAGCATAGCCAAAAGCTCTATGGATTTCCCCCCACTCACTGGAATATTCTTCCTTTGCAGAGGCCTTGGCCTTGACAATCACCTACCCAGAGACTAGAATAAATGAATAAATATGCGCTTTAAAGAGAAAGCAATGTCCTGAAGGAAAACTTCAAGCTCAAGTCCTGCTTGGAAACAGGGCTATCTATCATAGGTTTGCGATTTTCTCATCCTGCCTGAATTTAATAAAATTGGCCTAAAGCAAATCTGCTGAAAAGTCAGTCTCCAAATCAAGGCACATAAGCTTCTCTGAAGCTGAGTCCAGATTTTGTACTGACTGAGCTCAGAGAACCTTCAGATGGGCAGCTGTTCTCTTAAGCCACGTGAAGGATGCAGGCTGAGGTGGGGATGGGTGTGACTCTTTTTCCAAGGTCACCCTGCAAGCAAAACTGACTCCTCTATGCACAGTAGTTCACCTCTCGAAAGTCCATGCTCACAATTAAATACTGCGTAGGTCCAACGGGCCTACCTAGCTCAGTATTCCAGAAACTGCTGTAAAATTCTGCTGTCAAGACCCCTTTGACCACAGACATCCAGGCAGCTGATCTCAACATGTGCGCCCCTCCCTACTTAGACACAAAGAAAATTACATGGCTTATGGGCATCTAAAAGTATGGTCAATATTTCTGGGAATTCTGGGGTTGCAACTCTTTTCTTCTTTTCTTTTCTTTTCTTTTTCTTGGACTCCTGACTTTTCATTAAAAAGTCCTACTATTCTTCACACTGCCCAAGGTTCATTTCAGTCCCTTTCTCGGAACCCCCCTCACCCAACTTAGATAAACACACAAGACTTCATGGAGTGGGTATCACTTTGTATCCCATAGATCCCATATAGCGGCCTCTTTTCTTATGAAAGGATGTCATGACAACCTCATCACTCAGACCCAGCCTCAATCTGTTTTCCTCCTGTTGGCTCCCATTTCTGTTCTTCAGATTTTCTATGCCTAGAGATAAGGGATCCAAGAAATTTTCACCTGTCTTTAGCAACACCTGATTTCTAGGTGCTTTGATCTTGCCTTTTCATTTAATATTTATTTCCACACAAATACGCACGCATGGGTGCATTGATGTACAGATGCATGTATACATGCACACATGCACGTACACACACAAAGAATCCTGGTGCTTTTTGCTAGATAGTATGTTATTCTGTTTATTTTTTCAACGTCACAGATACAGCAAGATGGTTAGCCTCCATGATATCCAAACTTAGCTTGCTCCCCTGCCATCTATCCTATTGAAGAAAGACGAGACGACAGCAGAGAAACAGCAAACATTTGCCTGCGCTAGCAACTCTTCACAAAGCGGCAGAAGTCTCAGTTCCAGAATTGTAAATGGCATCACACTGCTCTAACTGGCCTACTTATCTTCAAACACTGAAATACAATGGAGACGTGTGAATAACACCAGCCGACCCTTGGAAGGCAACAGAGATCTCCTGGAACAGATACACATGAACAGAGTTACATTCTATTACAGAAATCCAGGGATTTGAGTTCTTAAACATCTTTCTAAGGCTCAGTGTTCTTCCCTTCTGACCTCCCTCTTGGGGCAAACACATTGCGGGTGAGTAGTTATAATTGTTATAACAGAAATCTCCCTCTAATGAAATAATGTGCTTATTTATTCTAAGAAACACAGCTGTAAGATGAATGGAGGAGTGACTTAGAAGTTTTTGTATTCAATATGCCACCTGTAATTGAAAAATAATTAGCTTCTCCATCTGCTTTCCATCATGCGTGCCTCCATCCCCTCCACTGTCTACAGTACTTAAGAACAGTCAGCATGTTTTTAATACTAATTGCCTACTAATAAGAACTCTGTAGAGAAATTCATTGCCCTGCTATGCAACTTAGTCATCATTTAACATACTGTTGATCTTTTAATAGATTAAAATTTGACTATGATGAATTTGCTTCTGACTGATAATTTTTATTTTGCCATGCCAATACTATTGAGATTTCCCTATATTTGTATTTAATAGACACAACAGAAAATAGGTCATATATAATATAGGTGTTGGGTGAAAGGTGCACACAGATTACCATTCTGTGTTAATATTATTCAGAAATAAAGGTTGGAATAGATCATATTCTAGAGAGCCAATTAAATATGATCTTACTGATTCTCCCTCCAACTAATTGCAGCTGTGGTCCTGTGAAGTGGCATGATGCTGCGGGAGGAAACAGTATTGACTTCACAGCTAAGAATTCATTTTTAATCCTTCACATTTAGGTATCTTTGTTTTTTCTTTATCAAAATAACATGTGCAATGCTTTTGGAAGGAGACTAAAGCCTTTTAAATATTCTTATTGACCATATTTTTATTAACATAAAAACTACTTTTATTGCAAAATAATATTATAGATTTAAGAGATTGTAGTGATAGGTGCGGTGGGGCTGTGTTCGCAGCACCCCGGCCGCCTGCTAGCTTATGCCCCGAAATAACAACACACAAATTGTATTCATTTAAACACGGCTTGGCCCATTTCTCTCTAGACTCTTCTCGGCTAACTCTCGCACCTGGACTAGCCCATTTCTAGTGTAGCCCACGAACGAGGTGGCTTACCAAGGAGATTCTAGCCTACGTCCATCCTGGGTCGGAGCTTCATTGCATGTGTCTGCCCGGGAGCGGGCAGCATGGCGTCTCTGCTCCAGAGAGCAGAGCTGTCAGTCTGAGCTCACTTCCTCTTCCTCCCAGCATTCTGTTCTGTTTACTCCTCCCACCTATGTTTTAACCTATGAGGGCCAGCCAAGCAGTTTCTTTATTACTTAACCAATGAAATCAACAGATTGATATATGACACTCCCACATCAAGAGATCACTACACTTACCATACAGATATAAACATTACCAGTGTTTTTTCTAAACTTTTAACTAACATAATGCCTGTGAACTATTTATTTATTTATCTTATCTATTTTTTTCTCAATCTACAAGGAGTGCCTGTCCACATCACTCAGTGCAGATCACAGCTACCCTTATCATGGTGGCATGGTCATTTGCTCTATTACCTGCAGCCCACACTGTTTTACACCTGAGTCATTCTGATAGTTCCAGCACTTTGATTCTTGCCTGTTCTGCTTCTGACTCTGTCCTTGAGGCTGAGAGAGTAGGTGATGTATGTCCCTTGTCACTTTGTCCAGTTCCTTGTCACCTCTAGGCCTCTGGCTGAACGATTTTCTCCTTTTTTTTTTTTAAATAGAAATTGCTTTGGTTTACATAGAAAGAAAAAGAAAGAAAAGAGCCCACAATTTACTTGAAGATTCTGACTTTCTTACTTGATGCTCCTTTTCTCTCCTCCCTCTGTTTACTATTTGGCACAACAGATCTCAGTGACATCCCTGGCCTTTGAGAGACAGTGGTCCGGGAATGAGAGCAGCTGCCTCTTCCACTGCACATCATCGGCCGCTCATAGCTGACTCAGCAGATGGGCAATTTTATATTCTCTATTATTTTATATCTTGGGGGAAAGAAGCAAACAAAACCACATTATGAAGAATTTCATTTTCTTCTTAAATACCTGACAGAAAGTCACACTGAATGTTTAACTGTCTCTCTTCTATTATTTTCTTTATTCTCTCTTTCTCTTTTAGCATTCTTGTAAAGAAATAAAAAAGAAAAATAAGGTAGTTTGGTTAGATTTACAAACAGTTAACAGTCTGTTTTTCAATCAGAGTCTTGCAGATTTACTAGTGTCTGCAAGGTCCCCATTGAAAGATACCTCATCCGTGAGGCCATCCTGGGTTCCCCACTTTTCCTCCCATCCCCAACACCATGGCATACAACTAGGCTTTTAGAATAATGCTTAGCTTCTGTAGCACGAATCTAATTTGCCTTAATCATAAAAACCTGAAGTCGATATTAGGCGGTGAAAGCTGAAAGATCAGAGAAACAGAGCAGCCAGCCACTAATTCTTACCTCTATGAAATCCTCAGACAAACTGGAGCATCTTTTCTCTACAAGTCCTCAGACTGAATGCCATGACCTTCTGTCTCCTCCCACCTTTTATTTCTCCCTCTATCCTTCCTGTCTCCTTCCCTTGTTCTGGGATTAAAGGCATGTGACTCCCAAGTACTGGGATTAAAGGTGTGAGACATCAGAGCCTAGCTCTGTTTTTCTTTTAGACAGGATCAATCTAGTGTATCCCAGGGTGACCTTGAACACACACAGAGATCCAACTGTTGTCCCACCTCCCGTGTGCTGGGATTAAAGGTGTGTGCCACCACTGCCTGGCCTTTATGACTAACTAGCGATTTAGCTCTGCACTTTGATCTTCAGGCACACTTTATTTGTTAAAGCACATAACATAACATAAGCTTCCTTATGAGAAATCTGAGTCTGAAGTCCAGGTTTAGTGACAACATGAATGTGAGTCTGACCATCAACTTAGACAGGTGCTTTCCCCCAAAACAGGAAACTTAACTCTTCAATTAGGCTCATGCCTTGCAGCTCAATTCTGTGGATATGCCTCTGGAAGCCTGGTAGCTACCTTAGGAGTAAGATTTGTCTCATTTTGTGTCTCCATGGTCCCAGCTCTTGTAGTTTACCCTAGCTTGGAATGGATTTCAGTCTAGGCTGGAGGTGAGGGAGTGGGAGTTTTGGGGGAAATAGAGGAATACAGGGAATGAAGTTTGGGTGGTGTGGGTGGTGATGAGTGTAGGTGTGTGTGAGAGCTTGTATCTAGAGACAGAAATAGGCAAGAGAAAAGTTCAAAACTTGAGCTATGCTTTACTCATATGCATTCTAATCCGTTAGTTCTGGAGAAGTTCAATAATAGTTCATCCCCGTCTTCCCATCTCAATTAGAGGTGTGAGCCGATCCCACCGTGGAGCTCCATCCATCACAACAAAGAAGAAAGCAGCAGACGAGATAACACGGCTGAAAAAAAAAAAGCTGCGTGGACCTTGTGCCAGAGAGTCTCTGCCGGTCCTGTGTGATGTTTGTGAAATATGAAGCCACTCAAAGGAATCCCGGCTCTCACAGAAAATGTGTTTTGTCATCCAAATCGACATCTATTCAAGTTCCTTCTCTGCTTCCAGCTTAAAGAGCTGCTTAGGGCACACTTACAGAAGGAATCACCATCGAGGTAAGATGGTGTTTGGGAAGAGCATCCATGGACCAGCTTCTGCTGTGTAATTAAAGAGATGCTTTTCACACACCCCAGGGTCCTTGACTCAAAGCACAAATTGACGCCAGTTTCCAAGATGACGTCTGCTGATGCATCAACACAAAAACTAGGGCAAAATTATCACCACAGAGGTAGGGCCAGGTGCCCTCCTCTCTTGGGTTTTCCCACCATTTTCTTTATCTGGTAATGTGCACCTAAGTTACTTCATCAGTCTGCCTACTTGTATGTACTGCTGAAGACCTCCAATGTGCTCAGACTTGCTGAGATATGAGTTACAGTGGCCTCTGTGACTTAATTCTCAAGCCTATGATGAGATTTAGATTTTCTCAGGGATAGTTTGAGTATCATTTGAGTGCTTTAAAGATGTCAAGAAAGAACAGGCTACTTAGGCAAGCCACGAAACAAGACACAGAGCAGGTGAATGATGGTTTTTTTCAGCTCAGCAGGGCAACACACACACACACACACACACACACACACACACACCTAAACATAACTTGCAGATTCCAGTTTGCCTTTAGTGTGTACGTGTGGTCTGGGGGCTGACCATTTGGAACTGCAGTCAATTGGGGGCTCATCCCCAAGGGAAGCTGTTTCTTCTTCTCTTAGCGGTTGTTTCTGCCTGTAGTTCTCTGTCTAGGGATGGGACCTTGTGAGAGTTCCCCCTTTCTTTTTTAGCCGTCTACCGATGCCACTATAATTCAGATCTTTCCTTTGCAGCCGTTTCCAGGAGATATGGTCATGGCAGACTTCCAGGCTTTCAGGCTCTGATGACCCTCCCACTTTCTCCTCTCTGATGCTCCCTGAGCTGAAGAGAAGGAGCTGTGCAGCAGGTTTGAAAACTAAACCGGAAACCAACATGAACTTGTTGCCATGATATAAAAATAAAACATGGGGAAAATCATGATTCTTCAGACCACATTTAGTCACCAGAAAATTTCTTTCTCTTTTTTTTTCATGGAGAAGAATGAAATCTGAGAATAAAACACCAAGTGTTAGCAGAAGTCAAAGTAAAAAGATCTCTGAAGAGTGAAATCTCATCTGGACATTGTGCATGCACTCTCTGGCCCTTTCAGCCAGTGCAAGGCAATTGTGTCATACAGAGAACTTAATTGTTCTCCATATGACAGACACAAGACGAAGGCCAGCTATTCACACCTTCCTCTTCAGGTTCACAAATGGAACATGAAAGCAAAAGAGGCTCAGCTTTTGTTTGAGACCTCAAACCTGTGTCAGAGCCGTGGCTGCTGATGGCATCACAGGGACAGTTTCAGAGCATGAGTCTTGAGGTCAAATACTAGGGCATGGAATTTAACCTCCACATGTGCAATTTTTGACTTATAATGAGTCAAGAATAACAGTTATATCTTTATCACAGGTAATTAAAGGGCATCATAACTTGCCTGTGGGTATAAGCAGCTGTTGGATAACATTAAAGACTTAACAATTAGGAACTATCTTTATTACAGCATTTGAGGGAGTTTAGTTTCCTTCGTATAATAATAAGCAATGTTCCTTCTCTGGGAAACCCTTTTACTCTTAAGAAGCTCCTGGGTTCAACAAACTCTTTATATTAGGAGCTACTTTTCAATGAACATCTCTTATAAACTAAATAATTATATATAGAAAAAAGGTTCTAAGAAGTACTCATCTATACTAACTTAGGTGTTTTAGGTTTTAAAAGCTCAATGCATTTTGTTATGATAAATGTTTTAACTTTAGCTTGGTTGTCACTGGAGAAGCTAACCAACCTAATGGGAAAAGGAAAAGCATTTGTCTGTGTTCTTCCATGACACCCCTAGTTCTGCACTGCCCCCTCCTACTTCTCTATAGCAAAGAAGCCATCACCTATAAAGCTGGAGTTGAGTGAACTCCTAAAGGAGACGGGATCTCTCTAAATCTACTAACACACCTCTCTTGCAGCTGAGAAGCACAGATTTCCAGCTTATTTCCTCTTTCTAGCACCTGTTATTTCATGGAGGTGGTGGTGGGATTATTAATCAAATTTTAAAAATATTTTAATAATATTTAGAAATGCAAATCACTTTGTAGACAAGTAGGATGTCACAGAATTCATCCCTTCAACTAATACTTTGGATGTCAGCTTATTAACTAACTAAGGGAGAAACCTGGCACTCCTTCTTTAGCTAGTGGTAATCATAAAACACACATTAATTCTACATAATAAATATGAGCTGATGAAATTTTTGTGGTTTGTTGTAGGGTAAGATTTAGTTTTGTTGTTTTGCCATGTCCCCCTAGCTATCTCAACCCACTTTGACTTTAGTGGGTTGTATGGATATAAACTCCATGGCTTTGAAAACCACTTGGAAGCAGTAAAGAGTACATGCTGGGTTGACCAGATGGTCTGATGTGGGAGAGTCTTCTGTTTTGTGTTGATTTCATTGGTTAATAAAGAAACTTCCTTGGCCCTTTAATAGAACAGAAAATTAAGTGGGTGGAGTAGAGAGAACAGAATTCTGGGAGAAAGAAAGCAGAGTCAGGCAGTTGCCATGATTCTCCTACCCAACACAAATGCAGGTTAAGATCTTTCCTGGTAAGCCACACCTCGTGGTGCTACACAGATTATTAGAAATGGGTTAATCAAGATATGAGAATTAGCCAATAAGAGACTGAAACTAATGGGCCAGGTAGTGTTTAAAAGAATACAGTTTCCGTGTAATTATTTCGGGTAAAGCTAGCCTTGCGGGAGCAGGGGGGGACGAAAAGCAGGCCCACTGCTCCTCGCTACAGTGGTCTCTGATCCAATGGTTATCTGATGACCTGACAGGGTAAGTGTGTTTACAATCCTGGGAGGGATGCCCACTGGGATGGATGCCTGCTGCACTCAGTGCTTCTTTAATGTGTTGCCGTTTGTTCAACCTCTATAAAGTGTGACAAGAATATAATTGTTTCTCCTACCCCACCATACTCCTTACTAAAGAGAAGTTTAGCTCTTGAAGAAGGTATCACTTTGTTCCTTTTCTCATATAAATCCTGCCTCTGTAAACCAAAACTGATATCATTGTCACATTTCATCAAAACTACTTTTTCTGTTTACATATAGACATACTTTAATCTTAAAATTGCTAGCAACCTGACAGTGAAAAATAATTATAACCAGTTGCTTGTACCTGATAAACAAGTAAGGGAGTAGTCTTGGATTTGAAATTTTGCATTGAGGAGGCTGGAGGGAGGGGGAGGGAGAAGGAGGATCAGGAAGAGGAGAGACAGAGACCCACATTGGAGCACCGGACTGAAATCTCAAGGTCCAAATCAGGAGCAGAAGGAGAGAGAGAGCACGAGCAAGGAACTCAGGACTGCGAGGGGTGCACCCACACACTGAGACAATGGGGATGTTCTATCGGGAACTCACCAAGGCCAGCTGGCCTGGGTCTGAAAAAGCCTGAGATAAAACTGGACTTGCCGAACATAGCGGACAATGAGGACTACTGAGAACTCAAGAACAATGGCAATGGGTTTTTGATCCTACTGCATGTACTGGCTTTGTGGGAGGGAGCCTAGGCAGTTTGGATGCTCACCTTACTAGACCTGGATGGAGGTGGGTGGTCCTTGGACTTCCCACAGGTCAGGGAACCCTGATTGCTCTTTGGGCTGACGAGGGAGGGGGACTTGATTGGGGGAGGGGGAGGGAAATGGGAGGCGGTGGCGGGAGGAGGCAGAAATCTTTAATCAATAAATAAATAAAATTAGAAAAATAAAAGAAAAGAGAGAAATCGACTGACATTTCTCTGTTATACTACCCACCAAAGGACAGTTTATGCTGCCCTGACAGTGCTGGCTCCTGGACTATCTTGTGCAGAACTCATCAGCTGAGGAAGGTTAGGGAGAGCAGATAACTTGGAACATTAATATAATTTCATGCCCAAGGTTTGGCTGGAATGCACTTACTAACCCTCATTTCATTTTTTCCCCTAGTATAACTGGGCACCCTGTGGCAGTGTTGGGCACATCAGTGAGCAAGCCAGACAAGGTTCCAGAGAGAAAGAAATGCAGGAGACAGATGCCGGGTAGACTAAAGCTGAGGACCCAAGTAAAGGAAGGCTGGATGCTGCTGAACTGGCTTGATCTTCCCTCTCCTGCCCCTCGATGCCAAGGAGGTATTTCTAAGCCAAGAGCTATTTGGTCCCTTTGCTTCTCCACCAGCTTATTTTTGTAAAAATATGCTAAGGTAAAGGTATCTACCTACATAGATTATTAACAGACTCGTAAAATTCATAACCATATGTAGCTGGAGAGATGACTCAATGGTTAATCTTCCAGAGAACTGTTTCAATTCCCAACCAGCACTTACATGGTGCCTCACAACTGCCTGCAACTCCATTCCCAGGGGAGCCAATGCCCTCTGCTGGTCTCTACAGGCACTGCCTATATTTGATGCTCAGAGATATATTCAGGGAAACACACATAAAATAAAAATAACAATATCAAACAATTAAAAATAACTTTAAGATTTTATATAGAATCCCTAATGTCTTTGCTGTGGTTTTGTGTGCCTGTGCATTCATATTAATAAATGCTATATGTATTATAGATAAATATATAACATCTATTCAGAATACTAGGTACATTGTGGCTTTTATTTTAGTACATGAGTGACTTTAAATTCACTTTTTATCTCTATCATACCTAAACCTCCATGGAGTTAGAAGTGGAGAAAAAAGTCTTTCAGAGTTGGTAAGTTGCTTAACACAGGATAGCAGAGGCTTGGGAGCCTCCTACAGTCAACCATATACCTTACCATACAGTCCCTACATGGGGAGAGTAGGCATGTCCAGGAATTCTCAATCACTTTCATAAACCCCAGACCTGGGACAATGAATGGACTCAGGTCTGTCAGCCAGCTGTGTCTTTACTATGTCACATCAGCTAACTGTGTGCCACGTGACTCCTTACTCGCTGCCTGTCAAGTCAGAGCGAATTCACTCTTACCTGAGATATCTTCAAAAATAGTGAAAGGTAGATAGAACACAGCCAAAGTATTTTCTCTGCCTTTCCTTCCAGAGTGAGTCTGTGTGATTCAGCCTTCAGTTGCTGGAGCCTTCCCAGCAACCAGCTCTTTTTCCCTGTGTCATGAAGGTTCTTTTCCTATGCTGTGTGTGTTTCTTTGTTTGCAGATCTTTAGTATTCTGTTCTCAGTGCTTCCTGTAAATTGCTATTTCTGTTTGCTCCCAAAAGCCAATAAAATTTTAAATCAAGAGTAAATGGAAACAGTAAATATTTCACTTCTGCCAATCAACATGTAGATGGAAGATGAAGTGAGCAGGTGAACAGCGAAAATGACACAAATCACTTCCAGGTAGATTAGGAATGCAGCAGGGGCCATGTGAAGTTTGAGTGGCTCCTGGTAAAACACAGTGCTAGGTGACTGCGGCAAGAATGCTTCCTGACAGCAGAATGTAATTTCTATTAAGGAAAAGGCAATCCAAATGGCACCATTTTACCCCTTAAGAGGAAGATCTGGGAGCCCAGAAGTCATGAGAGGGGAGTGCTGTTTATACTGCTCCCTCTGACCCATGTGAGCTGCAGTTAGCATAGTCATAGCAACATCAGGCTCAGGTTTAGGAGCAGGGTACAAGGAGCATTCTAGAATATGAATGTATTGCCTATAGACCAATTTCTCTGGTGAGAAATTCATAATCAGGTATCACATAGAAAAGATCTGTCCCAGGCTTTGTTCATTGGCCACAGCTTTCTGAAATAAGAGGAAGGCTCTATTCAGAAAACATAACATGGAAAGGGAGAGGGTCACTGACTGGGCTTTCCTGAAACAAGAGAGGCATTGGGGGAAAGTCACACAGTGTCCCACCCTTCTCAATGACCACGACATTATGATTCATTTATCATAGAATGCTGTAGGGGCTGTGTTCTTAAACACTCTGAAAAGTCAAAATTTACACAAAGGCAAATTGCACAATCGCAATCCTAATTTCTATTGTTTGGATGTATTTTGAGTGTATCCCCCAAGGGTTCATTGTTGAAATCTAATCCAATTGTGAAATACCAGAAGGTCAGAGACTATGATGGCTGTAGTGTGGCAGTTTGAATGAGAATGACCACAATAGGCTCAGGATGTCACCTGGGAGTGGAACTGTTTAAGAAGGATTATACTGTTAGGAGATGTGGCCTTGCTGGAGTAGGAGTGTCACTTGGGGTAGCCTAGTCTCTCTCTTTCTCTGCCTATAACTTCTGGATCAGGATGTAAAACTCCCACTCCTGCTTTAGTACCATGTCTTCCTGCTTCCCACTGTGATGATCATGGACTATCCTCTGAAACTGTAGGCAAGCCCCCCAACTAAAGGTTTTCTTTTATGAAGTTGCCTTGGTTATGGTGTCTCTTCAGAGCAATAGGACTTGATGTGGGATGTCCTTATGCATATATACACATATATACATCCACATACACATAGAACACAAATAGACACAAGCACAACAGATACACAATACATATACATAAATACACATACCATGCACATATCCACACACATCACTGTAGACATATACCCACACCATAAACATACAAACACATTTCATATACCACATGCATACGTACACATACTACACAAATACACATACACCACACACACAAATATTCACATTCCCTTTCTTTTGCCATGTGATGACCTATGCCTCCTGGATTGTAACAAGAAGAAACGTGGTTTTTTGACTTTAGATCTCTAGAATTATGAATCAAATACACCTCTTTTCATTAAAACCCACCCAAACTATTTTATTATGTTATTGGTAACAAAATCACACTAACCCAATGCTGTGCTATTGGTTTCATTTTATCCTGTACTCTATTCTGAGAGGCTGAAGTTGAGATTGTATATCTGAATCTTAGGAGATCAGAACTGTATCAAGCCCTTCGTGTTATTTAGTCCAGCTCTGCCTGAGACCTGAAATTCTGCTATCATGCCACAGATATCAGAAATGTTGGAACAGTTTTGATTCCGAAAGCTCAGGGGTTCTAGGACTGGGCTGTTCTGTTTTGGGGTTTCTCAAGCATTGACAAGAGACTTCTAGGTGGAAGTAATACTATAGCGAAAAAGCAGACAATCCCTACTCTAGTAATTTAGAATTGTGTGTTAGATTGAGCAAAACCAGTAACTACAGAACTATGTTTTTCCTTACTGAAAACCCATGTTGGTAAATATTAGCCACTGTTTAAGCACACACTATGAATCTAACTTGTGCCCACAGAGCAGCTCCATTGGGTATTTGAAGATACCACCTTTAAAAATGCAGTGGGTGGTGGTGGCGCACGCCTTTAATCCCAGCACTCGGGAGGCAGAGGCAGGTGGATCTCAGTGAGTTCCAGGCCAACCTGCTCTACAAAGCTATCAGGAGGCCTTGAGTACTAGTCTCAGCACACCCTCAGGGCTCAGAACAGGACGGCTACACCGAGTGAAAGTCTGACTTCTAGGCTCTGAGGGGAAATGGAATAAATTAACTCAAGCATATTACTTCTGCATGCTCTTTATTCTTTGGGTAAAGAAGCAGAGAGAAGTGTGATGTCCATCAGGTTTTTAGTTTATCCAAACATAGTTTAAAAAATTCCATAGGCAAAATAATGATATCAACATGCATTTCAGAATCACAAAAACAAAAAACCAAACCAAACCAACAAGAGCAACAACAAAAACCCCCAGGAAGAACCTGAAAAAGGAGCACTCCAGGAAAAGTTGACACCACCTAGGAAATGCCAGCATCCAAGAGGAGATCTGACATTCCAAATCATTTAATAAGATTACTAGGCTTCCCGGCACCCTGGACTCACCCATTCCCTTCACCTCGATCTCTATTGCAATAGCCAGCTTTGGAGAGCCCAGACCTGATTATAAGCGCAGGCATGTTGTCTTCCTACCTTTTTGAAATTCCTATGTGGTCTATTAGCAAAGGTAATTCTGGGGAAGTGAATTTATGTAGATTTGACTGTTAGGACAGAGAGTGACTGTTGTAGCTCTAGGCCCCATTGAGGGTCATTCTTTTGCCCATACAGGAGGAAGTTACACTGCTGAGGTATTTTGGAAATGAATCCCATTTTGAAGGGGAGAAGAGTCATGGTTTCACAAGGTTTCTACAGAATGGGCAGTGACTTATTCAAAAGACAGGTGTTCCCGAAGCTCTGCATATCATGTTCTCCATATGGAGTGTATATGCCTGTGGATCTGTCTGTTGGTCTGTCAGCTGTACATGTGCAGTCTTGTGGGCCCACGACACGAAATGAGTTCCAGGACAGCCAGGACTGTTACACAGAGAAACCTTGTCTCAACCCTCCTCCAAAGAGTTTAAAAATGCTCATCTTTTCAAAACCTTCCTTTTTCTGCCTTTTAATGTGAATGAATCAAATTCATCAGTTAAAACAGAAACTAACTATACATTTCCATGCATGCACAGTCAGGTTGTTAAAGATTATAAAGTCATGCAAGCCTATGTTTTATTTCCTTTTGCTTTATTAAAGTTAAAAAAAGTGAACAAAGAAAGGGAGGGAAACAGTTTTATATATAGATTTTATGCTTTTCTTAGTTTGATTAGAAAAATTGGTTTCCCCTCTCACACCTTCCCTCAGTCATTGAGACATTTATTATATGTTCTTTTCACATCTTCAAACTTTCAAACACAAAGCCTAACAAAGAAACCTAAACAAATTAAATGGAACCTATTTTCCCCTTACATAAAAAATGCATTTTCGTTTTGCCTTAAGGATGTCTTTGTTTTCATTATTATTAAAAAATGTCGGGAATATTTTGCCTGCTGGGAGCACAGACTTTCCTCCTATTTTTCAGTCTTACTCAAAACCTCTTACTGTATATTTTATAAGTTTTAGCAAACTCCTGGTTGTGCTTTAAAAACAGCCACCAACTCTGGAGCTAATGCTGGTCCTCTGCACAGTGGTTTCCACCCGTGTCCCATGCCATGTTGGGAGCTTATGGGCAGAGATGTAATAAGAAAATTTTTGTCGATGAACACATACTTGTCTGGTTTTTTGAAACAGAATGTTAGAAATAGAACTTTAGTGAGGTTCCTAACTGAGTTTTCCCATGCACTAACCTTATGGTCCCAGCTTTCGTTTTGGGTAGTGATGACCATGAATTACTTTAATTGTTTTTCAAATTCTCTTTGTATTTTGAGAAGCCTATAAATAGAGTATAGTGTTGAAATTCAGGTTGGGTGCCTTGAAACCTTTTTTGCCTTGCTTACCACAGTCCTGTGAGCTTCTCCAACTTACTTTGCACATCCGCAGTGAGGATAACTCCCCTTGTGGATGGAAAGAATGAAAATGCCCATAGGGAAATGGAGCAAAAGTAGTG
This sequence comes from Microtus oregoni, assembly GCF_018167655.1. Lineage (NCBI taxonomy): Eukaryota > Metazoa > Chordata > Mammalia > Rodentia > Cricetidae > Microtus > Microtus oregoni. The sequence goes on from NW_024543071.1 coordinate 8,569,283, forward strand.
TCAGGAAATATTTGTATTACAGGACTTTGAAATTTCTGGAAGTACAGAGAATTGCTTCTTTTATGAGAGAGGGTGAGAGTTATTGTTTGAGTTTGGAATGTTCCTCATTGGTACATGTATGAATGTCCTAGAACTAAAGAATATTTAATTTAAAAGAAATACAAATCAATAGCAATAAACAAGAAACTAGAGAGACTACTCAGCAGTTAAGATCACTGACAGATCTTCCAGAAGACTTGAGCTCAATTCCCAGCATGCACATGGAGTCTTGCATCCATTTATAACCCCAACCACAGAGAACCTGATGCTTCTGAGCACACAGCATACATGTGGTCCCCACACATACACTTAGGCAAAACATCCATAAACATAGAAAATAAGGAAAATTTAAAAAGAAAAAAAGCAATAAACACACTAGAAATCTTCATTGAGCATAGTTTATATGAGAGACACAGTTCTGAACATTTTATATGTGATATCTCATTTAACCATCACATATACCCCAGTATTGTTTCTAAAGTTTTTTAAAAATTTTATTTGTGTGTGTGTGTGTGTGTGTGTGTGTGTGCATATGTGTGTGTGTGTAAGGGAATACTGCATCTATGCAGGTTCCCACAGTGGCCAGAAGAAGGCTCTGTATTTCTTGATCCTGAAGTCATAGGTGATTTTGAGCTATAACACATGGGTGGGAACTGAACTGGGGTTCCCTGGAAGTGTGCCCTATTAAAGATTGAGACACCTTTCAAAACTCTAAATTCCAGTATTTTAAATTATAACATTTGTTTGGTTAACCCTTGATGTGTGATTCCCCTCTGTGAATATCCTGTGAACATGTTTTATTACCATTGGTTAATAAAGAAGCTATTTTGGCCTATGGCAGGGCAGAATAGAGCCAGGTGGAAAAACTAAACTGAATGCAGGGAGAAAGAAGGCAGAGTCAGTCAGAGATGCCATGTAGCTGCTGAAGAAGAAAGATGCTGGAACCTTAAGTGTAGGCCACTGCCTTGTGGTGATACACAGATTAATAGAAATGTAAGAGTTAGCTAGGAATATGCCTGAGCTATTGGCCAAATAGTGTTGTAATTAATATAGTTTCTGTGTGATTATTCAGGTCTGGGTGGCCAGGAAATGCAAGTGGAATCTCTGTTTATGAACCCTCTTTCGAATTCTTGAGGGACTGCCATCACAGTTACTACTCATGACAAGTGGGATACAAGTTTTCTGCCTTCTTCAAGCTGAAGTCCAGAGGGGACAATTGTGATGTTTGCTCTTCCCTCTACTCTCCCTCGAGAAATGCCTATAATCCATTAGAATGAAATATGGCTGTAGGACTTATTGCATTTCTCTCCAAACGGCCAAAGGATTAGCAGTGGTAAAAGGAGGAGCAATACTGTATAGCTGAAATACAAAGGCAAATGTACAATCAAGAGAAAAATCAAAGCATCAATAAGGATAGTATAATATGAGGTTAGAGAGTTTACAAAAAGTCCACATGTCAAAGTTTGTTACAGCTGTGACTTCTGTACCACTGATGATACAAAGAATGTGCGGCCATCCATTAGACACTGCAGCTGTCTTTGCACTCATAGGCGCCATAGATGGAACCTATCTCAAAAGCAAAGATCAGTGAAGAATACATCACAAGTGACCCATACAGCCAGAGAACAATGACTGTATCAAATCAAGATCACAGAGTGCTGGACAAATTCACCAGCCACACTTCCGTCTGTTAAAAACAGCTCTAATGCCTGTGAGATAATGCGCCTTAATTAAAGTCACAGGTGTTTATTTCAAAATTAAAATATGTAGGTGTTCCTAATGTTATGTATTAACCTTATACAATTTATCACTTCACAGTAGGATTGTATTTCCATAATTCAGAAGCCATGAGACGATTTAATTACTTTTCATACCACAAGTCAAAGCACTAATTACTTGTTAAGTTACTCAATATTTCCTCTTCTTATCTTTTCAGTTTAGAGAATGTTCTAACCTTTTCTGAATGCTAGTCACTAGTTTACTTCTAGCAATAACCTTTTTGCAAGCCTCAGATCGATGTGGAAGAGAACAATTTTTTTCAAGCAGATCATTGAAGGTAATTCCTCTCTCAGAGGCCCAAACACAGTAACTGAAAGTCAATGCTCCTCTTTGGTGAGGAGCACTCCGAGTGTCCCAGAAAATCTGCACACCCACTCACAGCTGAGAGGCCTTTCTGAGGACTTCAGGAAGTCCACATACCCAAGCACAGCTGGTACCTCTTTCTACATTTTCAGCGCTGAGATTTCCCATCTCGTCGCTGAAGATTGACTTTGAGCACAGTCAATGTATCGCCCATCTTATGTGTACTCACTGCCCTCTCCACTCTCCCTGGAGATGTATTTCTCTTCAAGGACAAAGAAAAATAAATACCTTTAGCTTTAAGTGTTAGCAGAGCTCAATGTGCAGAGGAACATAGAGATCTTGACAAGTGGAAAGCTTCTTTTTCGAGATGCTAAAGACTAACTCTTACCAGACTTTCCTCTTGGCGATGGTCTCACATTTGCAAATAAAGTGTCCTGTCTGTTTTCACTCCCATTAGAGAAATACTGTCGAGGTGAGATGCCTATGGTTCAATTCTCATTCTTTGGGTCAACACATTTGAGGAGTCAATGTCCTCACGTTGGCTCACTGGATCACAAGGTCATTTTATGGATAGCTCGAGCTGTTACCTTTTATACTTATCTACCCTCTTTCACCAAGTCCATCAGAGAAAGGACCTCCACTGTTTTCCATATAGATATAATGCCACAGTATTTCTGAAAGACAAAGAAACTAGGAAAATATAAGGTAGTGTTTGCCTATTTATAAATTTTTCTCCCAGACTACACAAAATATGTACAAGTATATTTATTTATTTTTTGAATTTTTATTTTAGAGGAAAATTTCTATTTATCATAGAGAGAAGCATGCTTCAGAACAAAGGAAATTATATGCCTTTTCTTATTTTCCCTTTATTCTATCCTCATGACATATATAACACATAAGCCTTAGGTTATAACAAAAAGTGCCCCAGTTTTATTGCACTCATGAATTCTGAGAATTTATATTTCTTAATCTACAAAGCTGATAGCATTACTCTCTGGCAGATATCATCTTAGCACACAGAGTCACTGAGATGCATGGTCCACCTTTAATGTCTGGAATTGCCTATAGTTCATTTTCATAGCCATAACCTTTCAATGTATCCAGTTGTTCAAGCATCCATCTCCCATGCAGCATTGAGAAGATGTCATTGAAACTATCTGGTGTTACCCAGAGGAGTTAGTGACTGGTGCATGGTATACAACATCTCAGTTGCTGTAGCTCACTCCAGATTTTCTAAGACCTTTCTCCCTATTGTGCAGCTACATTGTGGGAGTTCACCATCAGCTGAAGAATGAAATGAGGAGGGTCGCAAACTGGAATTCTTCGTTTTAGTAAACGAATCAGTTATTTCAAACATCTTCCTTACCCCAGTAAGGTCTCTAATACACATTTACAACTCCTGGTCTCACACCGCCTCTGTGTGGATATGAGTGTCTTTTTAATCCCCACAGCATGTGTCTTGCTGGATGTCCCATCAGAATCCTGTGAGATGAGGTGTGATGTGTCTGGTGTTTGTATTGAGCGTGATGTTTGAGATTCGTTCATGTCAGAAACACACAGTTGCATTTTATCCCTCCTACTGTTGACTAGTATTCTCTTGTGTGAACATACTTTATTCTGTGCTGTTGAGATGGCTCAGAGGGGAAAGGTACTTACTGCATAAACATGGCAACATAAGCAAAACCACGTAGAATTTTAAGAACAAACGGGCAAACCTATAGTGATATTTAGTGATTCTCATGTTTACTGAACAATTCATAAAATTACTTCACTCAACTGCCAACTGAGACATATATTGTATGCATATTGATGTATTACTTACATTAATATATAATATAACTGATCACTTTATAAGTTTTAACACATAATAATTAGTATAATAGAAAACAATATAATTACCATACATTAATTTATAGTGCATGCAATATAAAATATATATGAAACATATATATATTTAAATCAGTTAAAACATCTACAGGTTGCTATTAGCAGCCTCTCATTTGAAACATGAGACCACTTAGGCTTGAACTGACTGCTTGCAGTATTAGTATGTACAGCTCTGATAATTTTGGGAAAATGCATATATGGATATCACAGAGGCTGACAGACTAGGAAAAATATAAATTTTTGAACTGTAGTTGCTGATGGTATTATGATCGGAGCAGGGGAGGAAAGAAGTCAGACAGTGAGGAAAAACACTCATTGGCACACTAGGAGCTCCTGTGATTGACAGTTCAGTGCTCTTCCTGGAATCTAGCTAGACATCAAGCAGTATTCCTGAGCTCCTGGCAGGTTAGGTGTGACTGTGGGACTCAGTTCTTGCTCATGGAGTCTGAGCAGATATATGCCTCATTGATAGGCTGACGTATAAAAATCCTTCGAAGGGAGCTCTTTAGGTTATTTTCTGCATGCAAGACTCAGGGTACCCATTCAGGACAACCAGGGATCCTGCATGGGATTGACCTAGCCCCTCTGCATATATTTGGCAGCTTGGTCTTCTTGTGGGACTCCTAACAGTGGGAGCATGGGCTGTCTCTGAGAAACCACAATTTCTCATAATGTATTGCTTTGCCCAGCCCTAATACAAGGGGAGGGGTGTTTAGTCTTAATGCAACTTGATATGCCATGCTTTGTTTACATCCATGGGACACCTCCCCTTTTCTGAATAGAAATAAAGGAAGAGAGAATGGGGGGGGCAGAGGGAAAGTGAAGGGGAAGGAACTGGGAGGAGAGGATGTAGAGAAAACTGTGGTCAGGATTCAAAATAAATTAAGAAAAAAGAAGACTCAGGATGCCCAAATCAACAGTTGGAAGAACTCAGTTCCCTCTTTATCTGACACAGGCAGGAGTCGCCTACCAATCACAAGCACAGCCCTTGCATTCCATCTAATTTTTTGTTTGTCTTTTTCCTCCATTTAAGGAAATTTTCATTCGTCTTTAAGGGTCTCTATTACCATCATAAAGTTAATATTTAAGGTCTTTTTCTTCTGCTTCTTCTGGGTTAGGGTGTTCAGGTCTTCCTGTTGTAGGATCACTAGGTTCTGGTGTTGCCATACTGCTCTTTAACTTGTTGAATGTATTCTTGCCTTGGTGCCTATACATCCCTTCCTCCAACTGGTGCAGGCAGTGTCTTTGCCTCTTGGTCCAATCACTGCAGTAGGTGTCTGTGTCTTAGGGATCCCCTCTTGGATGGATAAGTTTGATGGAGGAAGGTCATTGGCTAATAAAGGAACTGCCTTGGCCCATTTTATTGGTTAGAAGATAGGTGGGAGGAGTAAACAGAACAGAACGCTGGGAGGAACAGGAAGTGAGCTCAGACTCGACAGCTTTCCTCTCAGGAGCAGATGTCTGAGAGAGACACCACGCCCCGCTCCCGGGCAGACACACGCCATGAAGCTCCGACCCAGGATGGACTAGGCTAGAATCTTCCCGGTAAGACTGGTTCTCACAGATTATTAGAGATGGGTTGATCGGGGTATCAGAATTAGCCAGTAAGGGCTAGAGCTAAAGGGCCAAGCAGTGTTTAAATGAATACAGTTTGTGTGTTGTTATTTCGGAGCATAAGCTAGCTGAGCAGGCGGCCGGGGTGCTGGGGATGCAGCCCCGTCGCTTTTAATTACTACATAAGTTGGTTGCTGATTGTGTCTCAGGGAGCTGCTGACATCTTCGGGGATGGATGGAGTTGGAGCAGAGTGGGACTTAAAGGTTACAGGGTCCTATGTGGGGTGTTGGAGCAGCCTGCCTGCAGGAGGCTCTTGTGTTTCATGATTAAGAATCACTACTATGTCCGCTATGTTCAGCTAGTCCGGATTTATCCCATGCTTTTTCAGACCTAGGCCAGCTGGCCTTGGTGAGTTCCCAATAGAACATCCCCATTGTCTTAGTGTGTGGGTGCACCCCTCGTGGTCCTGAGTTCCTTGCTCGTGCTCCGTCTCCTTCTGCTCCTGATTTGGACCTTGAGATTTCTGTCCGGTGCTCCCATGTGGGTCTCTGTCTCTGTCTCCTTTCATCGCCATGAGGATGCCTATGTGTTTGTCTTTGGATTGAGGAATACTGAGAATTCAAGAACAATCGCAGTGGGTTTTTGATCCTACTGCACGTACTGGCTTTGTGGGAGCCTAGGCAATTTGGATGCTCACCTTATGAGACCTGGATAGAGGTGGGCGGTCCTTGGGTTTCCCACAGGTCAGGGAACCCTGATTGCTCTTCGAGCAGATGAGGGAGGGGGACTTGATCAGGGGAGGGGGAGGGAAATGGGAAGCAGTTGCGGGGACGAGGTAGAAATCCTTAATAAATAAATAAATTAAAAAAAAAGAATCACTACTATGGAGTCTGCCCACTTATGTTTTGGAGTTTATTTCGGCTGGGAGTCTGTACAGACTCCTACAGTCTGACAGCGTATCTGGTCCCTTGGTCTGCCTAATAGATCATGAACAAAGATAAGTTTGTTTTTCTATTAGGAACCTCCACTGTAGCTAAATGTGTTCGCTATAAATTTATGTTATAATCCATTTGGACAGTTTTGCTGTGATCTTATTTATTGTTTACTTTTGAAGTTCCAACTCACTTCATCCTCCAATTAATTGAGGATTGTTAGATACAGAATTGGTATCACCTTCGCTCAGAGGGTCCATGACCCTTTAAAAACACACCCATCTTTTAAGACCCAGCTCATCTTCCCTCATCCAAAAGGTGATTATTAAGCCTCTGGCACCCCCAAAGTCACTCCTTCCTCTTAATCTCTATATCATCAACATTTTCCGGTCTGTTATGTGCTAAGGCAGAGACTAGTATTATTTGAATTTTAACTATGTATTATTTATTACTGTTCTGGCTGGTCTTACGCCAACTTGACACGAGCTAGAGTCATTTGGTAAGTGTGCTTCTCCACTGAGAAAAATCTCTCTGTAAGACTGGTTTGTAGGCAAGTCTATAGTATCTATTTTTTGGTCAATGATCTATGTAGGAAAGCTCAGTACACTGTAAGTTGTGTCACCCCTGGGATGGTGGTCCTAGGTGCAGACTGAGCAAGCCATGAGGAACAAGTCAGTAAGCTCTTCTCCTCGGTGGCCTCTGCTTCAATTCCTGCATGCATGTTCTTGCCCTGGCTTCTCTCAGTGATGATGTAAGAAGAAAATAATCCCTTTCCTTCCCAAACTGGTTTTGGTCATGGCATTTTGTCACATTGATAGAAACCTTAACTAAGATACCTGTTTTAAAAAGTCATCTACTGGCCTGAAGGGATGGGTCAGCAGTTAAGGCTGTGTGCTTCTTTTGTGGAAGGTCAAGTTAGTCTCCTAGTAGTTAAATTAGGTGGCTCACAACCTATAACCACAGATACAGGGGAACTGACAAATTCTCTGGCATCCATGGACACTGCACTCACACGCACACCCTAACTCCACCATACATATAATTAAAAAATAAAAATAAAATTGTTTAGAATCATTTATTTATTCATTCAAGTCATATTTAAGCACTTACACTGTCTTGGGGATTTGATGGAGGAAGGTCATTGGTTAAATAAAAAGAAACTGCTTGGCCCTCATTGGTTAGAAGATAGGTGGGAGGAGTAAACAGAACAGAACGCTGGGAGGAAGAGGAAGTGAGTTCAGACTCCACAGCTCTCTTCTCGGGAGCAGACGCCTCAGACAGAGACGCCATGCTCCCGGCTCCTGGGCAGACATGTGATGAAGCTCTGACCCAGGATGGATGTAGGCTAGAATCTTCCCGGTAAGCGCACCTAGCTGTGCTACATAGAATATTAGACATGGGCTAGTCCAGGTGCGAGAGTTAGCCTAGAAGAGGCTAGATAGAAATGGGCCAAGCAGTGATTAAATGAATACAGTTTGTGTGTTGTTATTTCGGGCATAAGCTAACCAGGCAGCCGGGGTGCTGGGGACGCAGCCCCGCCGCCCATATCATTACAAATGGTGCCCGACGTTGAAGTAATAGGAGCGGCGGCGAGGCTGCGTCCCCAACACCCCAGCCGCCTGCCTGGCTAGCTTATGCCCCGAAATAATTACACGGACACTGTATTCTTTTAAACACTGCTTGGCCCATTCTCTTCTAGGCTAATTCTCACATATTAATTTAGCCCATTTCTAATCATCTGTATGTAGCACCCCAAGGTGCGCTTACCCGGGAGATTCTAGCCTAGTCCATCCTGGGTCGGAGCTTCATCCCGGGAGCGGGGCATGGCGTCTCTCTCAGGCGTCTGCTCCAGAGAGGAGAGCTGTGGCGTCTCTGAGCTCACTTCCTCTTCCTCCCAGCGTCCTATTCTGTTTTCTCCTCCCACCTATCTTCTAACCAATAAAATGGGCCAGGGCAATTCCTTTATTAGCCAATGACCTTCCTCCATCATTTCCCCTTTTTCGGTTTAAACAAAAAAAAAAAAATGGCTTTAACTTTAACATAGCAAAATTACATATAACCAAACAGTTATCAAGTAAAAGTTACAATAATCTTTATCATAACTAAAGAAAACTATAACTAACTATTCTTAACTCCATCAAAGACTCGTGGGGGTATGGCGCCCCACGTGATGGACTAAATCCACTTAAAAAACCTGAGACGGCTTAAAAATAAGGGAGCGAGAGTTTAACACAGATTTTTGCTGTTTGTTGGTGGCGTGCTGTAGAGAGATTTCCTGATTCAGCAACAGTAGCAGAAAAAAACGCTGTGTCATTTTAAAGCGCGACTTCCTGGGGCTGTGCCGCCATTGCGATCTCTGTCTGGCTCCTGCGAGAGACAGAGCTTTTGAATAAAGCATTTGGAGTAAAGTGCTACGATTTGTTTGATGGCAACTAGACTTGCTGTGTTCTCGGGTCTGCTCTGCTTGCCAGAGACAAGCAGGCGCCTCATCTAAGAGAGGCTTCCTGACTCAGCTTTAGCTGCAAAACCCTGCAGCTCATTAAGAGGTCCTACCACGAAACACATAAACGGTGTTGACGAAAAGCTGAACGCATGCTTTTCGGTTTTCAGCCTTAGCAGGAAAAAAGCTGCGCCGTTTAAAAATGCTGGCTTTCTGGGCTGTCCTGCCAGGGCAAACTCTGACTCTTTTACACAGGCAGTTCATGCGGTTTGCAAGCTGCTGACAGGGACATTGAAACACTGTAAGCTTGTAGCACTGAATGCGGCTCTGGCCAGTACCTCAGCCATGAGGCTGGAAAGCTAAGGAATGGACTGGATCTAGCTGGCAAAGCCACGCCTTTAATCCTACTGATATTGCTTGGTAAATTAAAGATTCATGTGGTCAGAAAAAGAGAGATATACAGTAAAGAGAGATTCAAAGACAGAGAAAATTTCTGAATGGTTTAAAGTGTGTTAAAAATATATGCAGACTAAAAGTTGAAGTTCTTAAAGTAAAAAACATAAAAAAAAAGGAAGAGAGTTGTTGTGTGTGGTAGCACACGCCTTTAATCCCAGTGCCTAGAAGGCAGAGACAAACAGATCTCTGTGAGTTCAAGGTGTAGTAGTGTACACCTTTAATCCCAAATGCCTGGGAGGCAGAGACAGGCGGATCTTTGAGAGTTCAAAGACAGCCTGGTCTACAGAGTTACTTCAGGTCAAAGATACAGAGAACCTGTCTCAAAAAGCAAAAAGTTAAAAGTAAAAATAAACGAAATAGAGGTTAAAACAAAGCTGTACAAAGATGGAAAATACACAGAGAATCTTGATACTGTATGCTATTATGCTCTCTTTGAATTATTTAAATGCTGAGGAAGGAGCAACAGATGCTAAAAGATATTTATTTATAAATGCTGCTGAACTAATCCAACATAGATATTTTGAAAATGCCTTGAATTTGAAATTTGGATCTAAGGACATGATGCTTTGGAAAGGAGTTTCTTATTTTGTTTTCACAGAGGATGAGACACTATTCATTTCTTCTATTCTGATTTGGTATGATGGACCATGCCCTCCTGAAGGATTGTTGTGAACATCTTCAGAAAATTGCTTCGCTCAACTGCCAACTGAGATGAAACTAACACACAGGTTATACCATGAAAGACCTAATTAACGACGCCCCCATTCAGCAGGAAGCAGTTTGGAGAGAAATAACTGCGCCCATATTCCCAAAAAATGTTTATAAATGTTCTTTTACATTTGAAGGGGGATATGATATAGATATGAATAATTTACATTAGTATAGATTTTGCTTTATTGATAGAGATTTAAGGTCAATTTTGTTATATGTATAAGTGTTTCTGATTTTGATTAAGGTATTGTGATTGTGTAGTTCATTTAAATATGTACTGTATAATTAAGAAATATAGGTTGTTAATGGATAATCATCGATAATAGTAAAGCTTGTAGTCATGTTAGTTAGATTTTCTAGATATATAGAGATATATTTTAGATAGACATTCTTCATATCTTTCAAAGATTACAGAATAGGACATTTAATGTTTTAATAACTTAGGACTTTTCATGACAATGAGACACTCTGCTCCTGGCAGCACCAATGTACTTCAAGAGGAAGATGGGCATCGAAGAGGCACCTTATGGAGTTTGATAGCCATTTGGGCAAGAAACTGCTCTTGCCTGGACTATTGCATAAACTGGACACAGAGAACCCGCAGAGAGAGGACTACTGAACTTGCCTAAGGTGAGATGATCTTTCGGGGTTCCTGATTCATTTTGAAAGAGTCTGCGAGATATTCTGCAGGACACAACAGATAGTGACTGAACTGACTTTGAATTTTCCTGCTTTATGGAAATGTCTGCTGGATACCATGGGCCTGAAGGCTGAAGATGGATGCCCTAACGGTACAGAGGAACTTTGGGTGACTGTCCAGGCAGCGAGATGTCTCTGTCATTTCTAGAGTTTTAAAAGTTGCTTTTTTCTTGTTTGCTTAGGTAGTATTGTATCTTTCTGGAGTCTTTGATGGAATTAAGAATAGTTAGTTATAGTTATTGTTTTCCTTAGTTATGATAAAGATTATTGTAACTTTTACTTGATAACTGTTTGGTTATATGTAATTTTGCTATGTTAAAGTTAAAGCCATTTTTTTTTTTTTGTTTAAACCGAAAAAGGGGAAATGATGGAGGAAGGTCATTGGCTAATAAAGGAACTGCCCTGGTCCATTTTATTGGTTAGAAGATAGGTGGGAGGAGAAAACAGAATAGGACGCTGGGAGGAAGAGGAAGTGAGCTCAGAGATGCCACAGCTCTCCTCTCTGGAGCAGACGCCTGAGAGAGACGCCATGCCCCGCTCCCGGGATGAAGCTCCGACCCAGGATGGACTAGGCTAGAATCTCCCGGGTAAGCGCACCTTGGGGTGCTACATACAGATGATTAGAAATGGGCTAAATTAATATGTGAGAATTAGCCTAGAAGAGAATGGGCCAAGCAGTGTTTAAAAGAATACAGTGTCCGTGTAATTATTTCGGGGCATAAGCTAGCTGGGCAGGCGGCTGGGGTGTTGGGGACGCAGCCTCGCCGCCCTTATTACTACACGACGTGATGGACTAAAGCCACTTAAAGAAACCTGAGAAGGCTTAAAAATAAGGGAGAGAGAGTTTAACACAGATTTTTGCTGTTTGTTGGTGGTGTGCTATAGAGAGATTTCTTGATTTGGCAACAGCAGCAGAAAAAACGCTGTGTCATTTTAAAGCGCAGCTTCTTGGGGCTGTGCTGCCAGCGTGAACTCTGGCTTTAAAGCATTTGTGGCACTCTGCTTGCTAGAGGCAAGCAAGCGCTCTCATCTAAGAGAAGCTTCCTGACTCAGCTTTAGCTGCAAAACCCTGCAGCTCATTAAGAGGTCCTGCCACGAAACACTTAAATGGTGTTGAAGAAAAGCTGAACGCATGCTTTTTGGTTTTCAGCCGTAGCAGGAAAAAAGCTGTGCCGTTTAAAAATGCCGGCTTTCTGGGCTGTCCTGCCACGGCAAACTCTGACTCTTTTACGCAGGCGGTTCGTGCGGTTTGCAAGCACAGGCTGCTGAAGCTCGCTTGCTGGCAGGGACCTTGAAATGCCATAGAGTTGTGACACTAAACATGGCTACAGCCAGTACCTTAGCCATGAGGCTGGAAAGCTAAGGAATGGGCTGGATCTAGCCGTCAAAGCCACAGCTTTAGTCCTACTGAGATTGCTTGGTAAATTAAAGACTCATGTGGTCAGAAAAACAGAGAGAGATACAGTAAAGAGAGAGTCAAAGACAAAGAAAATTTTTAAATGATTTACAGCGTGTTAAAAATATATGCAGACTAAAAGTTAAAATTCTTAAAGTAAAAAACAAAAATAAAATAAAGAGAGTTGTTGTATGTGGTAGTACACACCTTTAATCCCAACACTTGAAAGGCAGAGGGAGATTGACCTCTGTGACTTCAAGGTGTGGTAGCACACACCTTTAATCCCAGTGCCTAGAAGGCAGAGACAAACAGTTCTCTATGAGTTCAAGGTGTCATAGTGTACACCTTTAATCCCGAATGCCTGGGAGGCTGAGAAAGGCAGATCTTTGAGAGTTCAAGGACAGCCTGGTCTACAGAGTTACTTCAGGTCAAAGATACAGAGAACCTGTCTCAAAAAGCAAAAAGTTAAAAGTAAAAATAAACAAAATAGAGGTTAAAATAAAACGAACAAAGATGGAAAATACACAGAGAATCTTGATACTGTATGCTATTATGCTCTCTTTGAATTGTTTGAATGCTGAGGAAGGAGCAACAGCTGCTAAAAGATATTTGTTTATAAATGCTGATGAACTAATCCAACATAGATATTTTGATGCCTTGAGATTGAAATTTGGATCTAAGGACATGATGCTTTGGAAAGGAGTTTCTTATTTTGTTTTCACAGAGGACCGACCCTGTGGATTTCTTCTATCCCAATTTGGTATGATAGACCACGACCTCCCGAAAAGTTGCTGTGAACATCTTCAGAAAATTGCTTCTCTCAACTGCCAACTGAGATGAAACTAGCACACAGGTTATACCATGAAAGACCTAATTAACGATGCCCCCAGTCAGCAGGAAGCAGTTTGGAGAGAAAAAACTGCGTCCATGTTCCCAAATATGGTTTATAAACGTTCTTTTACATTTAAAGGGGGATATGATATAGATATGAATAATTTGCATTAGTATAGATTTTGCTTTATTGATAGAGATTTAAGGTCAATTTTGTTATATGTATAAGTGTTTCTGATTTTGATTAAGGTATTGTGATTGTGTAGTTCATTTAAATATGTACTGTATAATTAAGAAATATAGGTTGTTAATGGATAATCATCAATAATAGTAAAGCTTGCAGTCATGTTAGTTAGATTTTCTAGATATATAGCGATATATTTTAGATAGACATTCTTCATGTCTTTCAAAGATTACAGAATAGGACATTTAATGTTTTAATAACTGAGGACTTTTCATGACAATGAGACACTCTGCTCCTGGCAGCACCAATCTACTTCAAGAGGAAGATGGGGTGGCGGTGCGAGGGCTGCTGCACAGCTAACAGAGCCGCGTTCTGGACAGCAGCCCGTGCCCCGAGCTCTCTGCCCCCCCCCCCCCCCCCCCCGCCCACCAGCCCTAGCCCAGCCTGTGGCCCCAGCAGCAGCGCCATGGCCAGGTGGAACGCCTACATCGACAGCCTCATGGCAGATGGGACCTGTCAGGATGCGGCCATCGTAGGCTACAAGGACTCGCCCTCCGTCTGGGCCACCGTCCCCGGGAAGACCTTCGTTAGCATTATGCCAGCTGAGGTTGGTGTCCTGGTAGGCAAAGACCGGTCAAGTTTTTTCGTGAATGAGTTGACACTTGGAGGCCAGAAATGTTCTGTGATCCGGGACTCACTGCTGCAGGATGGGGAATTTACAATGGATCTTCGTACCAAGAGCACCGGAGGAGCCCCAACCTTCAATGTCACTGTCACCATGACTGCCAAGATGCTAGTCCTGCTGATGGGCAAAGAAGGTGTCCATGGTGGTTTGATCAACAAGAAAAGTTATGAAATGGCCTCTCACCTGCGGCGTTCCCAGTACTGACCTCATCTGTCCCCTCCCCCACCGCTCCCTTCAGCTTTTGCACCCTTTCTTTTCATACACACACATACCATTATTTTTTGGGCCATTACCCCATTTCCCTTATTGCTGCCAAAACCACATGGGCCGGGGGCTGGGGCTGGACAGACAGATACCTCCCCTTACCCATACTCCCTCCTGTGTGTGTTTGGGAAAAAATTGTTTTTGGTTTTTTTTTTTTTTCTGAATAAAAAAGATTCTACTAACAAAAAAAAAGAGGAAGATGGGCATTGAAGAGGCACCTTATGGAGTTTGATAGCCATTTGGGCAAGAAACTGCTCTTGCCTGGACTATTGCATAAACTGGACACAGAGAACCCACAGAGAGAGGACTACTGAACTTGCCTAAGGTGAGATGATCTTTCGGGGTTCCTGATTCATGAAAGAGTCTGCGAGACATTCTGCAGGACACAACAGATAGTGACTGAACTGACTTTGAATTTTCCTGCTTTATGGAAATGTCTGCTGGATACCATGGGCCTGAAGGCTGAAGATGGATGCCCTAACGGTACAGAGGAACTTTGGGTGACTGTCCAGGCAGCGAGATGTCTCTGTCATTTCTAGAGTTTTAAAAGTTGCTTTTTTCTTGTTTGCTTAGGTAGTATTGTATCTTTCTGGAGTCTTTGATGGAGTTAAGAATAGTTAGTTATAGTTATTGTTTTCCTTAGTTATGATAAAGATTATTGTAACTTTTACTTGATAACTGTTTTGTTATATGTAATTTTGCTATGTTAAAGTTAAAGCCTTTTCTTTTTTTGTTTAAACCGAAAAAGGGGAAATGATGGAGGAAGGTCATTGGTTAAATAAAAAGAAACTGCTTGGCCCTCATTGGTTAGAAGATAGGTGGGAGGAGTAAACAGAACAGAACGCTGGGAGGAAGAGGAAGTGAGCTCAGACTCCACAGCTCTCTTCTCGGGAGCAGACGCCTCAGACACAGATGCTATGCTCCCGGCTCCTGGGCAGACATGCGATGAAGCTCCGACCCAGGATGGATGTAGGCTAGAATCTTCCCGGTAAGCGCACCTAGTTGTGCTACATAGAATATTAGACATGGGCTAGTCCAGGTGCGAGAGTTAGCCTAGAAGAGGCTAGATAGAAATGGGCCAAGCAGTGATTAAAAGACTACAGTGTCCGTGTAATTATTTTGGGGCATAAGCTAGCCAAGCTGGCGGCCGGGGTGCTGGGAACGCAGCCCTGCTGCGCCCTTATTACTACAGGGATTGTGAAGGGCACTAAGTATAAAGGATATCAATAGGACAGTCAATACTTGGTTCTCTGTGTTCATGTTTTAACAAAAATATTACCAAGTAGTAGTTTAAAATTTAATTAATATGATAATGACATTTAAATAGGGTTTTGGAAGATAGAAGAGAGATGTCTGAGGCGGGCTCTAGTCATGTTTGGGCTCATTGTGAATGTTTATATTTGCTACACTTTTGCTAAAGCCTTCGTGTTCACTGTGTCATTTGATCCCTCTAGTCATCTAAGAAGTCAATAGGTTGCATTAGACTTACTTTATAGATGTAAAAATAAAAGCACAGAAAATTAGCTTAAAAAAGCTATGACCATGTGTTCTTTAAAAACCCCGTGTATGCTGAGTTGTAACCACTGAGGCCTCAAGACCTCTTCTGCAAGGCTGAGCACAGAGGATGAGGAGTAAGGTGGTGTGCACAGGGCTCTTCTGCAAGGCTGAGCACAGAGGATGGGGAGTAAGGTGGTGTGCACAGGGCTCTTCTGCAAGGCTGAGCACAGAGGATGGGGAGTAAGGTGGTGTGCACAGGGCTCTTCTGCAAGGCTGAGCACAGAGGATGAGGAGTAAGGTGGTGTGCACAGAGCTCAGAGTGATGGAGTGACAGGAACCCGAGGAGAGTCAGGTGAGGGTGGTAGGGTTACATCTGGTATGTGTAAAAATTCTTGTTGTTTGCCATGTGCTGAAAGTCCTTCCTGTTTCATGATTTAGAGAAATGTCTCTGTGTGGTAGATTTCAGGAATGTAAGAATAAAAGTTCAGGGCACATTTAGGAGGTTAATTCTTAGTAGGGTAAGAGATGAGGGGTTGAAAGATGGTTGTGGGGATAAGAAGAGATCGTTTCCAGTGAAGGACAGGCCTGGGTTCCTAACTGTCTGGTACACAGCAATGGCTGACTTGTAGCTTCCATCCCTCCCCAGTGCGACTGCCCTCTGAGGAGGGGGACTGATAAAATGGAACACTTAACTCTGTTTTTAAACACAGCTCATAGACTATGTATGTCTTTCCTAAGTAGGATGTCTTACTACTTCTCTGAATGGGTCTCAGAACCACCGCTTTCTTCAGAACAGGATGTAATACTGTATAAAGTTGTGTATTATTTATGTTGAAGTTCTTCATCATTCTTGGGAGAAAATGGCTGGCCTTTCTCCATGCCTCGGAGAAAAACAGCTCCTTACTTTGAATAATTTTCTGGTCATCTGTAGTGAGTTTCAATTACTGTCTTGTGTTTCTAGATACAGAAGCCTGGCCTTGGGATTGCCCCATTTATTCGGAGAGGTCTGTGGCAACACCACACCTGCACAGGCGTAACTTTATCTGCTGATGAATTCTAGTTGTAATACAACTTCCCCTCTGTCTCCAATATAATGCATAAATGCCAATTTGCAGTATCCCAGGGAACCTTATTTGGCATCTAAGTCTAGTGTAATCAAAAACTGCATTCATGATTCACCTACCAATTTATCTTTTTCTCGCTCTGCTGATTTGAGATAAATAAGTATCTTGCACTTCTCAGCACATTCTGTTTCATTGCATGAACAGTCCCGCATCCAGGATCACTCTACAAAAGTCCTCTTTTTTGTGGGTTTTTACAGAGACCAGGAGAGATGGCTTTCCATGATGAATGAACACCTCAGGATACTTTGGTCAGTGACTAAATGCCAGAGAAAGACAGTATCTGGGAAGCAATCGAAACAAAATATGAGACAGGGCATTTGGCTCACACTGAAGGTCCTTGTACATGAACACACATTATGGTGAAGGTCCTTTAACATGGGGTAATATTCAGCCCTGTCCTCTCAAGTCCCTGAGACTATGATGGGACCATGTTAGGTCAAAGAAAAACTCTTAATTTGCAAACACGCACCTATTTCTGTATTTGGTAGGTACCTAGCTTCAATTCTCAATTCAGCTGCACGTTTGTTAAAATCTAATGGGGGCATTTTTGATTACAGGAGGAAGCAAGAAACCAAAAATATTTTAAGAAAGAATGAAATGTAAATAAAATCATAGGGGACTGGAGAGATGGCTCAGTGGTTATGGGCACTGGCTGCTCTTCCAAAAGACCCTGGTTCAATTCTCAACACCCACACAGCAGCTCAAAACTGTCTGTAACTCCAGTTCCAGAGAATCCAACACCTTCAAGTAAACATACATGCTGGCAAAACACCAGTACACATGAAATAAAAGTAAAATAGCAATTTAGAAAACCTAAACGATAAATTTATAAAAACATTATAGGTATCTTGACAAGCATCTGCGTTTATAGATCTATGCATTTGTCAAACTTTCAGTGTGAGGCCCACTTTACAAGAGGGAGTATATGTCGAGATCTTGGAAAGCCGCTGGGAAACTTGTGGCTGAAGAAGTTTTAGGCCAGAAGAGGAACTTAAAACTGCTTCTTAGTCAAGCTGACACAGCATCAAGCTGCACCCTAAATGTCTGTGCTTATACTCCCAGAAAAAAAGACTACTCTCAGGTGTCAACAGAGAAACCCCTGCACTCAGTGAGCAGAAGCGAAAGCAGAGGCTCATGTCTGCATGCTATGGCGAGAAGGACAAAAACTTGAGGGCTACGCCCTCAAGACAATGTTTGAGCTGTTTTCTCTAGGGCCCAGAAGTTACAGCCTTACAGAAGAGGAAGACTCAGTGAAAGGAGAAGACTGGCTGTGTCATGACACGTCATGGAAACCATGGATTCCCAGTAGCTGGGCTCAGAAGTCCAGGCTTCCTGACAGTTAGGTGTGGACTGGGGAGGAAGCTCAGGGGACCCTTCCACTTACTGTTGGGCTATGAAAAATAACAGGTTATGGGATACAGGAAGGCACAGTATCTAGTTGTGTACTTGCTGGTTAGGCTCCCAGGCTCTAATAGATAGATAGCTCTAAACCCAAAGTCATACAGGCAGCCCTAGTAAAACTCTGCATGGCAGAGGACAAGACAGGAAATAAACATGGAAAAGGAACTTTTAAAGGAGGGTGGTGGTAGTAAGCGTGGGAGGGACATAAGGATTAGAGGAGGGTACATTATATACATGTATGAAGTTGAAAAAGAATAAAATTTATAAACTATATGGACTGGAAAATTAAAAAAGCAGGCAAAATTCAATGAACAATCCTTGTAAAATTTGTACATCTCACTATGTTTAAACTTTGTAAAATAAAAAAAAATGTATTGCTGAAGCATGCATGGGCAGACTGTATATGACAGTTCTGTTGAACGTGTCCATATTGGGTTTCATGGTCTAAACTGATGAAGAAGACTGACCAGGTCTCTTCCTCAAGAAGGCACCAGTTCTCACTACAGATGATTGTGAGCCACCATGGGGTTGCTAGGAATTGAACTCAGGACTTTTGAATGAGCAGGCAGTGCTTTTATAGTTGAAATATGTTTTAGGTTATATATGGTGATTTGAATAGAGATGTTCCATAACAATTTATACAGATTAAGTCCAAATACATAAAACAGAAAGTTAAGTTTTGAGTAATGGTTGGACAGGTGTGAGATATAATAAGTGTAGCCAAATGTTAATTGTATCATTATTTTACTGTTAATTATATGATTATTTGTACATATTTGAGTATTTTCATAAGAAAAAGTTGAACCAAGAATGTGAGGACAAGTCTATGGGTGGATCCTTGTAACAGCATCTTCTCTTGTTTGTTTCTATTGCCCACAATCATTTCTTCTGCTGCTTTATGTATATGGTTCAAAGCTTGACTGTCAGGATCAGGTTTATATTTCATTACTTTATCATCAGAGACTGATAAAATATTCTTCCTGTTTCCTATTTCAAAAATTACTGGTGAGCAATATTCATTGGTCCAGCACCCACCTATGAGCCAATTAAGTGTGACCAGAAGGACAATGCATCCTGGACAATCTGTGTCTGTTAGAAAATGGAGATGCATGAATAGACAAAGGCTTCACAATGATTAGGAATGTTTTTCCTGTAAAAAGATGACCTGGAATTAAATTGAATGGCACATAGCTATCATACAGAGAATAAGGGTCTTATGCCATTCATGTGATCAAATTTACCCCTGTGATGGCTGATATTGTCCAGATGACAGGATCTAAGATAATCTAGAAGACAGTCCTCTGTTAGGTTTATGAGAGACTTTCTGGATTTGGATCATTACTGTGGGAAGATGCATCCTCAGTGTGAGCGGCGTCACCCCATGGGCTGGGTTTCTAAACTGCATTGAAGAGAAGGCAAACTAATCTCTGCTTTCTTGTCTCTCTTCTTCCTGACTGCAGTTGTGAGGTGGCCAACTTCACACTGCAGCCACCAAGACGACCCCCCCCCCCCCGCTGCAGCAGACGACTATCCTGACAAACTGTGCACAAAACAAACCTTTTACACTGCAGCCACCAAGATGACCCCCCCGCTGCAGCAGACTATCCTGCAAGCTGTGTGCAAACCCTTTGTCCCCTAAGTCATTTTTGTTAAGCATTTTTTCATAGCAACAAGTAATTGATACAACTAGTGAGCAGAAAGAAATAATAAAGGGGTGGAGGTCGAGGGCAGACACTTAAAATCATCCAAAAAAATGAGTCCTTATCTAACAGTACCCTATTCATTTAAATCTTAATTTTACTTAAAATTAATTTCATTTTATTCAAATGTTACTCATTTTCTTCAAGCATTACCTTAAAATATCATGTTCTACACTGATCAATTTATTTTTCCCAGTATATTTTGTGACCACACATTGTCTTTCATTTGTTTAGAGTTTTGTATGTAGTCATCTCCCATTACAGGCTGTAATCCTTGTGACTATCTAATAATTATTATTTCTAGCATTAATAATTGCCCATTCACTTTCTTTTATCCTGAAACTTTCTAGTCCAATCCCCCCTCTCTCTGAGTGATTACATGTTTGGAAGGCAATTTAGGGGAAGATGCTTGACTCTACTCAAGCCACGTGCCTCGGCTGCTGTGTAAGACACAAAGCGGGTCACTGGCCGGGTGCTGATACTGCTCTGATACATAAATAGAGTTCCAGGCTTCGGATGATAGTCTAGGAGAGATATCCAGGTGAAAGAACAAGCATGTAGGAGGAGGACCTGCTTGTTCTTCCTGGCTGCCAGGCTAGCTTAGACCAGAAATAATCACACAGAAACTGTATTTATTAAATCACTGCTTGGCTCATTAGCTCTAACTTCTTATTGGTTAACTCTTACATATTCATTTAACCCATTTCTACTAATCTGTGTATTGCCACGTGGCTGTGGCTTACCAGCAAAGTTTCAACACGTCTTATCTCTGGTGGCAGTTCCATGGCATCTCCTGACTCCACCCTTTCTTCTCCCAGCTTTCAGTCCAGCTTTCCCTGTCTACCTAAGTTGTGCCTTGCTATAGGTCCAACGCAGCTTCTTTATTCATTAATGGTGCTCACAGCACACAGAGGGGACCCCCACATCACAAGCACGAAATGCTTGCCGGAGATGGGACAGTGCTTTGCCCTGCAGACGGCACTGGCCTGAGTACGGGCATAGTTTTCTTGCTTTGGAAAGTCTCAAAGAACAAAAGAGGAGAACATTTCCTAGAAAGCAACAATGCCTCTGCTTAATAGATTTCCAAAACAGAGGTTGCCAAGAAAGGCTCATTAATTTACACTAACTCAATGATGATCAATTAAAACTTGTAAAAATGTAAGGCAGCTGGGGTGTGAACCAAGTGACTCATGTTATAATTGAAAGGCAGCATGCTGATGAGCAAGTTGTCATCCCTAAGAAGTCTAGATCTCGGGTGCTTTTGTAGGACGACAGCAATGCTCCCACAGTGATGGCAACAACTCCTTTACTGCAGCAAAAATGGCCTTCTTTTGTGTGCTTTTAGTGTTTGTGTCATGCTGTAAGATTTTATCAATGCCTTACATATTGAAAATCTATCCTCATGGAAACATATGAGATGACCAGCCTTTAATTGTGGCCCTCCACTGGGACCCTACCAAGGTATTGGAGGGACTAGAAATCAGTATTCTTGGTTTCTGTTGTGCCAGGCAACTCCTTACCACTGATTTGGACAAATTTTAACTCACTATCAAGCCTTTTAAAACAATATAGTCATGTCTCCATAGGGCCAAAACTCCAACGGAGATGCCCTATGGCCACCCCAGAGTGCTGAGGCTCCTCAGGATAATTTCTGAGAAGGATTACTGGCAAGGAGCCCAGAGAGTGAATCCTGATAATACTGACTGGGAGAACCATAAATTTTATGACTTCTTTACTATTTCAAATGAAAGATTTATGCCCCCAGATAAATTTAAATCAGTTATTTTCTCTTTTGTTTATCTGATAACAGCAGATAATTGGAATCAAACTAACTGACCCTCCACCCAGATCCCTCCAAGTTTCTTCTACATGAGAGCAGCTCTTAACTTTTGTTAGGTTTTTTCTTTTTCTTTTTTCTTCTTCTTCAGTAGATAACAGTTAATATAGAAACTTAAAACTGGTCAAAATACCAAGAGTAAGTAAGTTTGGTGTGTTCAGCTCTATATAGGACATCTATATCACACCCCATCCTGTTAAGACTCAGGGAGAATCATGGAAGAGGGGTCTGGAGCTAGAGACTTGGGAGAATCACTGGGAAACAGTGTCCTGTTGTAAAGAGGCTGGTTCGTTACAGATGCCCAGACCCAAAATAACTACATGGAAAGTATATTAATTAAATTACTGCTTGCCCTATTATCTCTAGCTTCTTATTGGCTAGGTCTTATATTCTAAACTAGCCCATCTACATTAAACTGTGTATTGCCATGTGGCTGTGGCTTACTGGCAAGTTTTGTCTGGCATCTGTCTCTGGTGGGGCTACATGGCTTCTACTGACTCCATCTTTTTTCTCCCAACATTCAGTTTAGTTTTCCCTGCTTTCCCTATCAGGCCAAGCCAGTTCCTTTATTCATTAACCAATAAAAGCAACACATATGCAGGACTTTGCACATCAGTGTCCCTTTGCACTCATGAATTTACAGCACTGATGGTTGCCTGTACAGCAACATGACATCACATTTCTGTATGGACTGGGGTAAGAGTCTGTTTTCTTCATGGATGCAACCCTTGGCATGATATCCACACTACAGCGGATGACCCTACACTGTTACACATGATGTACTAACTGGATTCAGAGGGTTGAAAAAAAGAGGGCATGAAGTTGGGAGGGGGACGTGGTAGTAGGGTTCTGGGAGGAGTTAGGGGAAAATGAGGCATGAATATGATATATTAATAATTGGTAATCAAATGAGAAGATCTTTGAGTTACTGCGTGCAAAAAGTCCTGAAGAGCTAATAACTCAGATGACCAGGGCCAGATAAGAAGTCTCAGATAATGGCCACAATGCTGTTAGACAATCATGCTGCAATAGTTCAAAGTATATTATATATCCACCCTCCATAGAAAAGGGAGTGGAGGCAAAGCTGATTTTGATGTGTGCTTAAAGGACATGCTTCTGATAACTAAGGGATTTAAACTTCAGCTAAGCTCCATTTGAGGCATGTTCTTTGGGACCTTTGACCTCACCTCATTTTTTTCTAGTAAACAGGTGCTCTTAAATCCTGCTCCTACTCCCCACTTGTGCTTAGCCTAAAGGTCTCTTCCTTGTTTGTCTTCTGTCTTAGGAAAAGCTTCCAAACCTTTTAAACACATACTGTATAGAAGCCATTAAGGACCTGATAGAAATGTGTGCCAATATGTGAAACATATATTTACCATTTAACAAATGGTGATTTCTCTCTCCCAAAGTAATTGCATGTTTATGAGAGACATTCTCACAACATCTTAGGTTCTTGTTTATATCATTTCGGTTAGTAGGATAACAGGTGCCTCAAGCTGGATGAAAAACTTTATTTTTTTTTAAATTGTCCTTCAGGTTACAGTTGTCAAAGTAAATGTTCAATATCCCCAGCCCCTATGATCTCTTTCCTTATCATTAAAGCCACAAACCATCATGGACTTGTCAGATCTCAGTTTTTTTTCAAATAGTCTTTTAATTAACTATCCAGCAACAGATGAAATATGGCTTCCTTTCCAAATTAGTGATTTGCACTTAGTCTGTGGGATGATGTGGCTTGATGGATGATCATTTTTCACTTCAGAAATTCTTTCTGAAAAGAACTTTTCCTTGGTGGGCTTATGATGTCATTTTGCAATGGCAGTATGCTTTGTTTGAACCAGGTAGGAAAGTTTGTCGAATTTGGCCACTGTAATTTTTACCAATCAGATTAAATCAGCTTCCCCCAAATGACAGGCTTTTCAAAATATTCTTTGATGTATTTCTTAAAGTTCAAGCAGTGTATGGTAGGGATATTATTGGCTATTATAATACAAATGAAATATTTCTTTCTTGGACGACCTTAGCCAGCTGGTGTCTCTGCACAGGTTTTCTAAGCTACTCTGTGATTGGGTTTGATCTTTTTCATTGAGACCTCTGTAGAGAGAGGCTTTCTGACTTATCCCATGCTCAGCCCTACTAATTGAGGAGGGCAGCTATCTACAGGTATAACTGGACCCTGTGAAGGCCCTGGAGATATCTTGGCTGGATTTTGATAGCTCAAATCAAATTAAATTTCATGTCCAGGGAGAAAATAAAAAGACCAAGTATAAGCTTAAAAATTGGGTCTATTCAGGTGGCTGAGCAAAGTTTTCTAACCATATTAGGTCAATATATAGTGACAATGTTCTATTAGCTGTAGTTTGGATAAGGTCGTGATAAATGCCCTGTGCCTCTATTAACCCTTATGACAGCCTTTTGATGTAGATACCATTAGCATTCCCACTTTTTTTTTCCCTCTTCTTCCTCCCCCTCTCCTTTCTCTGCACTCTTTCTCTCTCTTTTTATGGATTAGGAAGGATTATAAGATAATAATAGATGATTTGACTAAAGTCGTGTAGACATGGAGTTAAGATTAAATCCAATTTTGCCTTATAATTATACACCCCAGGGCAGTGGTGGTGCACGCCTTTAATCCCAGCACTCAGAAGGCAGAGGCAGGTAGATCTCTGTGAGTTTGAGGCCAGCCTGGTCTACAAGAGCTAGTTCCAGGATAGGCGCCAAAGCTACAGAGAAACTATATCAGGAAAAATCAAACCAAACCAACTAAACAAACAAAAAAAATAAGTATACACGTGATGGGGGAGAGTCTTCTGTTTTGTGTTAATTTTATTGGTTAAATAGACTGCCTCAGCCCTTTAATAGGACAGAAAATTAGGTAGGCGGAGTAAACAGAACAGAATGCTGGGAGAAAGAAGCTGAGTCAGGGAGTCGCCATGATTCTCCCACTCCAGACAGACGCAGGTTAAGATCTTTCCTGGTAAGCCAGCTGGTGGTGCTACACAGAATATTAGAAATGGGTTAGATCAATATGTAAGAGCTAGCCAGTAAGAGGTTAGAACTAATGGGCCAGGCAGTATTTAAAAGAATACAGTTTCCATGTAATTATTTCGGGGCATAAGCTAGCCATGCGGGCGGCCGGGTGCCTGGGACGCAGCCCCGCTGCTCCTATTACTACATACACGCATGAACACACACACGTGCATGAGTGCGCACACGCATGTGCACACACAACACTCTTGTTTATCTTTGTATTTGTCTCTTTTACTCATCTATAATGAGTTTACACTGATATAATCAATTCTAATCCCACAATAAAGGGAGCATTTTTGTTCTCCTTTTCATTTCAAGCTCTGATTTGAAAACTTTATGAGACCATAATGGCATGTATTAACCTTCTGGCCCACGGCTTGAACATACTAATAGACCTACCTCAGGGGCCTCATGTGAATAGGAGAACTATGTCCCCCCTTCCAGGCAGATAGTAGATAGTGGCTGCATTCCAGCTTCACCCACTGGCTGGACCCTTTGCTACCCTACCAGAACAGGGCATGGAGAGGCACAGAAGAGTCAGTATCCAATAACTGGGAAATTATTTCTTCCCAAGAACAGGTATTGCAGGAAAATGGCAAAAGAAACATACAAAGAGTTCATGACTAATATAATTTTTCCTCAGAGACCCTTTCATAGCTAATAAGGTAGTTTAATAAAGTGTCTCCAGGGTTCTCAACTTGGATGGGAAAATCAATGCAATCCAGAGACTTTCCAATAACACCAATTATTTCTCATTGGACATAATTTAAAATGGTTTGACTGATCTATTATGATTATTTCTTTTAACCCAATGCCTGGCAATGTTATCCCAAGCTCTGAATTAGAAGCAAGGTGATATAAAAACACAAACCATCACTACTTTTCCAGAAGCTTGGCTGCCAACCAGGAAAAAAATGGATCTATCTATAATACAGAGAACACAATTCAAATTAGCATTGGAGGTAACACTTAATTTCATGTTCCTGGAGAGTAAAGGATGCTGCCAGGGTTAGGAGCATCGTATTGCTAAACACCACTGCTCTGACTTTTGTGCACGTATTTGTCTGTGGAGAAAGGCAGATCAGTTCAGTTCCGGGCCTTTCAGATGATCTTTTGCCAGTATTTGATGGGCTTAAATCTGTCAGAGAGAAACCACTTGGAGTTGACGTGATACTATAAATGGTGACAACACAAAGGCCTGGACAGTGCCAGAGATCTTCCCAACTAGTGTTTGGATGGAGCACAGCAAGGTGCTGCTGAGCAGCCCATAGTCTGCAGAAGTGGGTGGAAGCTTTGTAGAGAGAGGCATGCCAGCATTCTGGGGCTGTGACTCAGGTCTCTGTGACAACTGTTTGCACACACGGTGCTCTTTTTGAAAGTCTTTCTATAGGGATAGACATACAAGGCTCCAGACCATGAATTTTATCATCTGCTGAGTCAGGTGACAGTGGCATCTACAGAGTGACTCAGGGAGACATCGAGAATTAGACGCCTTAGCCAGAGAAAGGCGGCAGCAACATGTTTTACCCTGAGTTGTGCTTCCAAGAATTTTAACATAAACATATGAACTATTGCAGATTTAGAGGCAGATACAAATATAGTAGAATTATTCAAGTAAATATCTTTGTCACAAGGACTGGCAGGTTTGAAACCTACAGAGTAGGCTTACAAGCCAGTAACTTAGTGAGGAGTTGATATTACAACTAAGACTGCCCTGGGAAACCTTATTGTATTTAAGGCCTGGTTTTGATGAGGTACATTTTATTGAGCAAATACCCTCCAATACATGCAGTGTTTGGTTACATGCCTGGGTACTAGAGTGCCGTCAAGATGCTAACTAGCACACAAGCTTTGCTCTGCTCTAATGTCCTGTGTGGTCAAAAGCCAAGCTGAATGAGTTATCTACGGTCATTTTCTAGTCATCTGCTCCCTCAGACAGGGTTTATTCCACAGATTTCCTGTCAAGTAAGTGAAGAATGAACTCTCTATGAGAGAAACAAGAAAGCCCTCAGCTTGAAGCATGCTTCTGGCAGGTGGCTAGTAAGTGGGTCCCCCTGCTTCATCATGTAAGATATCTTTTCATTTCCCAGCCCAAAGAAGGAAGGCTATTACTTTTGTCCAAAGGCGAGCTGGATCTGGAGTGTATGTCGGTTGATTCCTCAGTTACAGCTGGGTTCAGGAATCACTCTGTGTCACCTTTGGCTGCTAGGGAGATTGCCATTACAGGTGGGAAGATGCATCATCGCTCTGGCAGTGAAGCATGGTTCCCAGATAGTCTGCATAACGGCCCATCTGTGTGTGGGCATAGAGAGTGGCCCTTGGGGAAGAGAATGTTAGAGTGAATGGGCCAGATGTGTAACCTACTTCCCGCACCTACCAGACATGCCATATGAAACAATCACTTATATCTCTATTCGTGAAACTGAGCCATGCGTTTGTTGTGTAAGGTTGAGGTGAAGTTTCAGTTGAATAATGGGAGAAGAACTTGCATCACTACTTTCACTACTTTAATTTAAAATCCTAGCACCTGACAAACTAAGATTTGTGCTTCCCTGCTCCCCTATCCAACCTTCCTTTATCCCAATCATCCTGTTTCCCCAAGTTCCCCCCATCCTCCCCTTTTCACTTTTCTCTCCCCATCTCCCCTTAAGGGAGCCACCTTAGGGTTGACAAGAGACTTGAACCTAGAGTGGCTCCCAGGAGCCCAAGGAGATGTCCCCAGTTAGTTCCTTGGGCAGCTGAGGATAGGGAACCTGAAATGACCCTATCCTGTAGCAATACTGACGAATATCTTGCATATCACCATAGAACCTTCATCTTGTGATGGATGGAGATAGAGACAGAGACCCACACTGGAGCACTGGACTGAGCTCCCAAGGTCCCAATGAGGAGCAGAAGGAGGGAGAAGATGAGCAAGGAAGTCAGGACCACAAGGGGTGCACCCACCCACTGAGACAGTGGGGCTGATCTATTGGGAGCTCACCAAGGCCAGCTGGACTGTGACTGAAAAAGCATGGGATAAAACCGGACTCTCTGAACATGGCGAACAATGAGGGCTGATGAGAAGCCAAGGACAATGGCATGGGGTTTTGATCCTACTTCATGTTCTGGCTTTGTGGGAGCCTAGCCAGTTTGGATGTTCACCTTCCTAGACATGGACGGAGGGGGGAGGACCTTGGACTTTCCACAGGGCAGGGAACCCTGACTGCTCTTTGGACTGGAGAGGGAGGGGGAGAGGAGTGGGAGGAGGGGGAGAAGGGTGGGAGGAGGGGGAGGGAAATGGGAGGCTGGGAGGAGGCAGAAACTTTTTTTTTTCTTTTTCTCAATAAAAAAAGAAAGAAAGAATAGGATCCCAAAAAGCCAGTACATGCAGTAGAGACAAATCCCAGTGCCATCATCACTGGGCTTCTCAGTCTGCCCCAATTGTCAGCCACATTCAGAGGGTCCAGTTCGATCCCATGCTCGTTCAGTCCCAGTCTAGCTGGATTTGGTGAGCTCCCATTAGCTCAGGCACACTGCAAAGAGATCTTTGTGCATTTACAGTCATAGCATCAGTCTTCACAAGCCAGAGTGCAGAAGGAACTTGACTGTTCATTCATGGACAAATGGCCACATGTGGTCTGCATACGGGGGAGAAGTTCTCCAGCCTCAGAAAGGAAGGAGAGTCTGCTTCACCATGAATGAAATGTGAACACATTGTTCAGGGTGAAACAGGCCACAAAAAGGGACAGGTACTGGATAACTGTCAGATACCTGGGGCAGGTGGGGAGGACTCACCAAGACAAAACATTAAAGCATGGTTGCAGAGAGGTGTTAAGCTAGGCTCACATTTCTTAAGGAGAAGAATTGGGAGAGTCTTGTTAGATGCTATTTCATCATCTTCCTGTCGTCTAATAGGAATCCCTAAGGCCTGCCACACTGCTGTTAAAATATGCCATGAAAAGAATTAGATTATAAAATGAAGAAAATTTAATTCTAACAAAGAGAATTGAAACATGGAGATAGGCCATTATTGTAGAAGGAAAAAAATTAATAAAATGAAAGAGAAGGAAAAACAGAGAAGCATCCAAGCTCTAAGGCGATTTCTCTGATCTCTTTGCTCTTTGTATCCAGACAGTTTGTGGTCCCCAAAGTTTTCCTAAACAGAGTGTACCATAGGTAAAACTAAGCTGAATGCAACCATTTTCAAAAGATAAAATAGAATTTCCCCAGGCTGCAAGACAAAAGAAGTCTAAAGCAGCTGAGGGGTGTTTACTGATCACAAAGACGTTGCATAATCAGATGGCCTGGATGGGCGTACCAGGTGGGGCCCTGGATATCTGGGTTAACAGGGCCTGTATAACACAAGAATGACATCTATCTCTCAGGCCTCCTGTAAGGAGTAAAACACTCAGAAGTGCTTAGCTGTGTGCTCCGGATTTATGTGCTCACTAAGTTACTGTTTGACCATCATCATCATTACCATCTCCACTCAGCTCACAAAACAAGAAAACAGGAGCATCCAAAATGGAATTACAGTGAAGAGTGGTGGGGGAAAAACCTACAGCAAACCAGAGTTTATGTTGCATTATTCTCAATAAGTCCACAACTGGGATTCGATGAACTGAAGCTCCGGTATTTTAAGGTCATTTGAGTGACACCGTAAGCAAAGGAAAACAAGAAACCAAGGCAATTTCCCATCATGGTGTGGCGCCTCGGCTGTAGGGTCCCTGGCAGGAGAGACAAGTGTCTGTGAATGAATGGAGCAGCAGGCCACACGAGGAAGAAGCTGCAGGCCATCAGCAACACTTACTTAACTTATTATCACAAATGGCTGAACGATGCAATTTCACACAAACATAACAAATGGGAGAGCAAAATGACCATTAGTATTTTAATATGTGTGTAGGAAAGCCATCAAACACGCCCAGCAAATGAGGGGCCATCTGAATGCTAAATAATTCCACCCTCATTACTAATAATAATGTGTCACCGGGACGAAATAGTCCCTTAAGTGTTTCACATTCCCTGCTGGAACTGAGCCATTAATCCCATTGATACAGTTAATGGTGAAGCCCTGAGCCCCAATTATGTTCCCTGAGAAGATGTATTAGCATGTGGTTCAGAGGAGATCCGTTATCCCTCTCCAGCAGATGGAATGCTCATTTTCTGACTAACACACTTTGCCCCTGGATTCTTCTTTGAATGCCAAATAACGCTTTGGAAAGAAGTGGCTACTATGGATCGTGATGGTTTTGTGTTGGAAACCCAGGGCATTGCTGGACCCTCAAAATAACCCCAGTCTCTTTATGAATGTCCTTGGTGACGTTCACAATCCATTGTGGCACTGGAAAAGGACAGAGACAGGGAAGTTCTATGGTTCGTCCCTCCCAAATTCTGTAAGGCAAGTAACCTGTGATTACCTTCGAGAATGTGAGGAAATAGAGCAGGGTGGCTGGGTGGGTAGGCTCTGGCCCCCGGCACCTGCTGTGTATATTAGTTTATACTAGTATATGTAAATTGTCATTGATTGACCAACTTACCTTCCCTCTAAAGAAAAACAAATGCACAAAATGGCTGTATCAATAGTCAACACCGTTGGTTCTATTAGAAAAGTTCCTGTGTTAATAGAAAAGAAAGGAAGGTTGGATGACAGGGAAAGAGAGAAGATTCCCCAGAAAATCCACAGCCTCGTTACCAGATTTCTCCTTCTTGTGAACCAGTCTTGGAGCCAGACTCAGCCCCATCTAAACAGTCATTTACCTTCATGTTTTGATTGGAGTAGAGGGACATTTGCTTAAGTACTATAAAGAGAGGGAGCTGGGGGGCCTGTTGTGTGGTTATATTCCCAGATGACGACATCTTGGCTAAACCAATTTGTCCTTACTATGCAATTACAGGCTTAATTAGATGTAGCCAAATTGCAGCAGAGGATCCTAATGGATCTTAAATGACTGTAAGTCACTCTGGTTACATATATAGTTTAAATAGAGAACATATTTATGAATACACGAAGAAGCTGTATTGCCCCTTAGCTTATTTTAAGAAAATTAAAGAAGTTTCCATAGAATTCAGTGGAAAGATCATACCTCTTTTATTGCAAGTGATCTCAAGACGCTTATAAAAGTAAGTCACTATGTGTTCTTTCTGAGAGATCATTCTATTTGGGGCTTCACAGATGGAGATGATTGTCAATTGCTGCACACTTCATTGAATTCTTTCTGTATCTAAAGCAAAGATAATGTATTAAAATGTTTTCTTTTTTATTTCATAAAACAAATTTGTTTTAGATGGGGAAACTGTTCTACATACATCAACTATGCTTTCCAAAGTCACTCTGTGGGTTAGGTGCCAAAATAGGATTTCAATCTATATCTACCCTGCTTGGAATCTCACATTTTGTAGCCCTCATGGTCTGCTTGCTTTTGCATGCAAGCTTTCTGTTAAAGAAAAGAGCACAGAGACTTGATGTCAACAAAGTCCAAATAAACAGGTAACCTGTAAACTTTTAATGATGCTGATAATAGTGACCCCTGCCAAATTGGGTATGATATGATCTAAGAAGGGAGATAGATTGGAAAGTGGAAAGAAGTCCTCCACTCTGCTGGAATGTTTCAGGATCCTTGGAACTGGCAGATGTTGAATTGTTGGCACTTTTTCCCTAGAGATGCTTGGCCCAGGGAACAGACAGACTATCACGGTGATGATTGTGTAGCTGAAGGTGTTTTCTTGGCATTGAAACACTTCTTCCTCGAGAGGATATTCACAAGGAACTCACAGAACTCATGATGCTCACCTCTGAGATTATGTAATCAGTAAACTGCTGGGGGAAAGGAGACTGGTAAGGAGTTGCCTATATGGCATATGGGGAAATTCAGTGATGGCACTTTCAAGAACAGTTATCCCTGTTGGAGTGGGACTTTGCACTGATGCTGCTCCTGTTCAGTTGCCCATGATCCTCTAATTAACCCCAATGGATTCATTGGTTCACCAAGCAGAGTTTGGGTGTACTCATTTCTCTATTATGCCATTGATCTTTCTATAAGTTTCAGGGATGGGTGAGAAAAATAGTCTTCCCAGGTCAAATCATGCAATATGGTGCTTTTTTATTAAGAACTGGTGGATGAAGGTCATTGGTTAATAAAGAAACTGCTTGGTTTGATAGGTTAGAACATAGGTGGGTGGAGTAAACAGAACAGAATGCTGGGAGGAAAGGAAGTGAGCTCAGACGCCATGCTGCTGCTCTCTGGGGCAGACGCAATGAAGTTCCTACCCAGGATGGACGTAGGCTGAATCTTTCCCAGTAAGCCACACAGATTATTAGAGATGAGTTAATCAAGATATAAGAGTTAGCCAAGAAGAGGCTAGATATAATGGGCCAGGCAGTGTTTAAAAGAATACAATTTGTGTGTTGTTATTTTGGGTATAAAGCTAGCCAGTGGCTGGGAGCTGGAAGGCGAGAAGTGGCTGGCCGCAGCTCCTTCTACAAAGAACCTCCCAGTATATCCTCCAAAAGCCTCCCTGGAGTTTAATTTTGCTTCAGCAGGGCAACAGCTTTGCCTAATAGCAAAAAGGAGGGGCTGTTTTCCACCACAGGGACCTAAGTACACAGGTGCTCTTATGTTGTGAATATTAGTTTAAGATGTGTTGAATTTTTTTATACTATGGAATATTTGTTTCATGGTACAAAGATGTGTTGCAATTTTTTATGTTGCATTTGCTTAACTCTGTAAAATTGTATTACTTTGCCTGCATAAAATTCTGAATTGGTTTAATAAAGAGCTGAACAGCTAATAGGTAGGCAGGAGAAAGAAATAAGCTGGGCAGCCAGGCAGAGAGAATAAAGAGGAAGAGAAATTTAGGTTCAAAAGAGGAGGAGGGAGGAGCGAGAAAAGGAGGACAGGAGGACACCAGGGGGCAGTCACCCAGCCACATAACCAGTCACGAAGTAAGAGAAGAAAGACATAGAATAAAGAAAGGTAAAGATCCCAAAGGCAAAATGCAGAAGAAGAGAAATGGGTTAATTTAAGTTAAGCTAAAAAAGCTGGCTAGAAACAAGCCAAGCTAAGGCTGAGAATTCATAAGTAGGAATGCTCTGTGTATTTATTTGGGAGCTGGGTGCAGGCACCCAAATGTGATGAAAAACCAACTACACTCTTAAGCTACATGGGCTGTATCAGAACTCATCCTTATCTTCCTCCTTCAAAGATTCTTTGTTGTTCTGAGAAACAGAGTCCAGCCTAGGAACAACTGAAGACACCTCTTAATATGCACTCCACAAAATACTGAATATGTTGTCTTATTAATACTAACACATATAAGATATAATTAAGAACAAGAATGAAGGTTCGATCTTATATTTACCTGTGTGAGTGTGTCCAGGAGTATGTACAGAGGCCAGCCAAATTAACATATTGATGGTCTGTTGTTTCACTCTTCCTATTTTTCTTTGGAATAGGGCTTCTCTCTAAGCCTGGAGTGAGACAGGCACCCAGTAAACCCCACGGAATCTCCTGTCTCTAACCCTGATAGCATTGGGGCTATCAATGCACAGGTCAACACTTAGCTCTTTGCGTGGTTACTGAGGATTTGAACTAAGGTATTCACGCTTATGCAGAAAATATTCTCACTCACCGAACCATCTCACCTGGAGAGTTTACTCTTTTCATATTTCCTCTATAGTTTAAAAAGTTGAAGTGAAATATCCATATATTTGATTCTTCTGTTTTTATATATAAAGTAGCCCACTGGCCCTGATCTTCTTTTCAGCTAGAAGCATACAGTTTTTAAAACTCATGGAAAGATTTCTCATCCATTTTTATAGGTGGGTAATATTCGACTTCATGGATATACAATGATGGGTTTCATTAACTTCTTCCACAACTGAACTGTTTTCATCATTTTATTTTGAAATATGCTACAGGGAAGTCCTCATTAGGCCAGGCAGACGAAGAGTTAGGTATGAAGCAATTGAATATGAATCAAAGAGGATAATTGACATTACATCTTGGTAGCTGTGTCTTCTGATGATAAAAATGCCCTCTTTGTGGTTAAAAATCCTTCATTTTTCCCATTATAATAATTAAGGCCCCATGGCATTTCCACAAATACACACACTAACAAAAGATCCTCACCATCACAAGTCCTGATGTCATTAGAGTCATCAAAATATCATTTATATTATGGTATAGGTAACCTTTCCTTCTGTGAACTTTTTATAGGAAGAAATACCCTGAAAGGGAGGTCTTGTCTCCCTCTATTGTAACTATCCACCTTATCACTTTCTAGACTGCAAGAGCTTGTATGGGAGTTTGCCTTTTTCTGGAACCTACTGCCACCCTTAACAACTAGTATCAACTGTGCCAAGGGTCAATGCTCGAGGGCTGTCATAGCATGTAATTATAATCTCAGCATTCTAGCACTTGGAAGGCAGAGTAGGAAGATCTCATGTGCAAATCTGGGCTGGTATGGCTACATGAAAAGGCCCTATCAGAAAAAAAAAAAGAGAGGGTAAAGAAAAAGAAAATATATGTAGTGGCTCTCAACCCCTAGCTGTTTATGCCCTTAGTTCCCTTCTCTTTAGTCTCAAGAACAGAAGGCCTCTTCCCTACAGTGTGTGCACTTATGCTAACAATAGACTTTCTTTCCCCCCTCCAGGCAGTAGATATTCCTTACATCTTTCTAGTTTCCGAATCCAGGAGACAGATTTATTAACAGTGCTAGGTTCAATTTCCCAAGTCTTCATCTGCACAGAGGACCTAGAAGTCAAGTCCTATAACACAGTCTGTTGATTCTGAAGTTTGCTTTGTCAGGCATGCACTCTGAATTCTACTAGCGGCTCTGCAGTTATGCAGAAAGAAGGCATCAGATTCCTTCATTACCACGTCTGTGTTCTCAAAGAGATTTTGATGCAAATCAAATTTTGCAAAACTTCATCAGATTATAGAACAAGGGAGAGGATTAAAGATTAGCATTAGGGACCCCCCAATTTCTAGGCCATTACATTGGGTTTTCCTCATGGGTGGTACATTAGTCATTTGTGTTTGTGATACACAAATCTCCCTAATGCAAACCATGATGCTTAATCTCTACTCTGCAGACTTGCTGTGTTCTAGTTAAACTCTAGCTGGTTTCGTGTGGTTGGAGTTTCGGTCAGGCTTCTTCTTACTGGAAGTATAAGAAAATGCAGTTCAATCTGGATGAAACCGGAAGACAATCTATTTACATCCGTGAAGAGACCTTTTGAGATCTCGGTGCCACTGATGCTAGAGGTTTTATTGACTTCACGTTCTGGAATTCTGGCTTCGGGCTCAGACAGATTGTGTCTACCACCAGTCTCATGGCAACAGTGTTTGAGCATCCACACCTCAAATCCAGCAGGTGAGGGCTTCAGCTTCCCTTGAGTAGAAGCTGTGAGTGAATTAACTAGGGTTAAGCATTCACTGTGGCCAGATGGAATTTATGTGACCCCCAAACACAAATGCATGCATTTGCACATACTTGTCAGACTGCCATCACACACGTGTACACAGTCAGACATGCATACAGTTGTACTTATCCACATGCACATGTATGTACATAACTGACATGCTAATGCACAGAGAAGAAATTTATCAGCAAAGAAAATCCCCATTAGTATTATAAAGACAAAGATCTTGTGCGGGAAGAACAACAGATTTTACTATAATCAAGCATTAAAAGCAAACACAGCAGTCAGCCAATGTAAGACTGTGGGTAGAGACAATTATGTATGACAAGAATTGTGAATTTGGACTCAGGCTCAGATTCTTGCTTCTCACACCTGTCTAAAACTTTTTGGGCATTTACTATTTTTCTTTATAAACCTAGAAAGAAGTGATGATGGTTATCCAGAGAAATTCCCTTTAGAGCAAATGTTTCATTTGTAATTACCTTCCATACATTGTCAGACCCATGAAGATAATGGTTGTCTTATCCATGCTGAACATTCAGTAATCTACACAGTACCTGGTACTAAATAATATTTGAAAATCAAATGAGAAACTTTTTAAAATATTAAATATTGAAATGTCTTACAACACCATCCCAAGAATTTTTCTCTTGTACTATAATGTCTTCCTCTAGGATGGTTTTCAACATATGTACACATATGAATGGTAAAAATTTATTATGTTCTATATTCAAATTTTTACTTTGATATAATGTATACCTAGACACAAAAATCATTTCCCATGAAAATACATTGTTATTTATTTGTCAATTAAATATTTCTGAGCAGTTGAAAGATAATCAACTAGAATGCTATTGAGCCTTATTTCTGAATTTGTGGCAACAGAAAAACAGATTGTGTTTGAAGAAGGTGTTAGGAAGCCTGAATTCTCACCCCAGTTCTGCTATTGATTAATATTTTGACATAAATAGTCATCAAATTTCCTAAGTCTCCATTTTTCATCAATTGTCAAATGTGTACTGGATATGGGTACTAAAATGAATAATCCCTTAAATTTCTTTACTGTAGTTAAATTCTATCAGTTCATATATGACCAAAAAATTGGATTTTTTAACATAAAATTAGTTCATTTGAAATATTAAATTTTATTTCAGATGGGATGATTAACTGTGGACCAGAACAGTAGACCACAAGCATAAGCTTGTGACAATAGAGAAATACAATTTCACATTATTTTTTTGCAATTTAAAAGGATTATTAAACACTTACTCAGTGTGTTCTGACTTCTTGGTGATTGAAAATCAGTCTTGATAATCTGCATCCCTCTCCTGATTAGGGACACCCCACTTAAGCCCGGTAAGTTCTCTTTGATCACAATCAAAGCCCAGTCTTCAAAGTTCTACCACATGCGTCCCGTAAAACGACTAGCAGATGCGCATTTCTGACTTTAATGCATTATGAAAATTTCAGAGGCTAAGCTTCTCTGAAGTACAATCTTCTGAGAATAGAATGTTGCTATGAAAGAGACAAGCAGCTCTGGAGCAAGGCTTCTCAACGCCATTCTAAGTAATGACTTTTATTTTCTCTAAAACAGATTAATTGGGTTGCACTTAGTTTCGCACAGATTCTTATCCTCAACCATAAAGTTGGGTCAACTTTGCCAGACTGACTTCCGTTATATCTTTGCTTGTTTGATAGTTCAACCCATTAAGAGACCAATAACCAATTCTAAATATCTCAGGCAGAAACCTGACAAAAATCAAGATAAAATGGACCTTTTTTCTTGACTACTTGTATTTAATGAGGATAACACTTGGTCACAAGTTGGTGATACTGTTTGGGAACCTTACTATTGTTGGAGAAGGTGTATGACAAGAGGCAGATTTTAAAATTTCAAGTTTGTAGCACTTTTATTGAATCCTCTATCTGCCTTCTACTAATGGGTCAATATGTAATCTCTCAGCTGTCCCTGCTGCCATGCCCTTGTTTGGCCTTAATGGATTCTAACCCTCTGAAATAGTAATCTCAAAATTTTTAAAAATGTTTCCTTGGTCATGGTATTCCATCACAGTAGTTGAAACATAACTAGTTTTTTTTTTTTAACCTTGAGCAAGGGGAAGTTGATTTTAAGTTCTTTACTCACATTTTCCCTCTTGCTTTAAAACTGCTGATTTTTAAAAATCAATCCTAGGTCTTCAAAAATTCCTTTGCAACATATATCTTTAAATATCAAAGCCAGCATCAATGTGGATGGTACTGGGTTCATGGTATGAACACTAACAACAGGCAGTGACCAGGAGCTTTTCAAGAGATGGACAAACAGCATCAGAATGCTTTTTTTCTCTTCTCTGTATAAAGCCTCCAGCCCAGAAATACAAAGAGCACTGCTTTGGTGTTAATTGTATCAGTTGAGCGATAATAAACCCATACACAAAGCAAAAGAATGAAGAGATTTCTCACTACAACACAAGCATTCCGTAGATATGAAATTTGGGGCACTTAAAGTTTTGGTTTCAGCATCTGAAATGTACCCTGTACCTGTACTTATATAGTAGCGTTGAGAATGAAATAACACAAGGCTGACGTACAACCTGACAGTGGGCCTGGCACCCACTACATGGTGGACTCAGATGTGTAAATATCTAGACTCTTGTTACCCTTATATCCAACTCTTGTCATTGTAGAAGCAAAAATGAGCCTCGGAATCTACAGAGAAATCAGAATAAAGGTGGAGGGGGCGGGGAGATTCTTGTTGTTTAATGAATAGTGTCAGAATGTATAGAATGAGAAGTCAAAAAAAACCAACAGAAACCTCTTCTTGCCTCTCTCTTAAGTCTATCGATGACTGCCCCACTGACAGCTTCAAAATTGTCCGTTTCAGTCACCTGCCCTACTCACAAGAGCTTCTTAGTGTCCCAGTCATAAGCTTCACTTCTCCTTCATGCCTTCATTTGCATACCATCTCTAGGCTTGTGCACTTGTCGGCAAGGTGATGAAAAGCACATGGCTTTCCCCTGCAAGGCGTAGGTTAGACACTGAAGATCTTGTTCTAAGAGCAGCTTAGATGTACTTTTTTACTGAAAACAATCACCATGGCATGTCCCCATTTGACAAAAAAGATTGTTTAAGCTGCCCCAATGGAAGAAATGAATATGAACATTTCTATTTTAAATTTAAGTTCCTTATTTGGCCTTTGGAAGTTAGAACACCCAAAGGGACTACAGTCACTGTTCTCAGCAGCCTTAGTTGGGAACGGAGTCACCTGTGCACATTGGTGTTTTCAAGAGGGAGCACGAGAAGGCATGCGGGCATTGGGTAGGGTGCTAATGTCTTTCTAGCTCTGCCTTCCACTCACTTCCCTGCCATCATTGCTTTATTATATGCTCCAGAAAATCTGCTGAAGATGGGAAATAGAATATTTATTAATAATAGCTTTTGTGGAAATAAATTATAAAGTACCTTACATGAATGCATTAGGGACTAGACTTTTGGCTGGATGAGGAAAAGATAATATAGATAGGAATCCGATGTGGCCGTCTTCATTGTTACCTTGACTGAA
Organism: Microtus oregoni; assembly: GCF_018167655.1. Lineage (NCBI taxonomy): Eukaryota > Metazoa > Chordata > Mammalia > Rodentia > Cricetidae > Microtus > Microtus oregoni. Next base: position 8,608,003 of record NW_024543071.1, read on the forward strand.
TTTGGAACCAGTAAGAGACCGGTGAAACACACTTCTGGGTGTGATTTTGTGCACATTTCCAGAAGAGATTAACTGTAGTGTATTTTAATAAATAAAACTTGCATGAGGATCAGAAAAGTAAAACAGTCATACTGGCTAGTCTTATAGACCAGGTAGCCATACTAGCTTGCCATAGAAACCAGGCAGCAGTTTAATCTCAGCACTAGAGAGGAATATAAGATGGGAATAGACAGCTTTCACACACACTCTCATTCTGAAGTTTTTGGAGGCAGGATCTCCATTTCAGACAGAGGTAGAGGTAAGAAGATCCAGTGACTGGCTTTTTTTGCTTTTCTAGTCTTCAGGTTGAACCCCAGTATCAATCAATCACTGAGCTTTTATTTTTTTTTTTTGGTTTTTTCTTTTTTTTTTAATATTTATTTATTTATTTATTATGTATACAATATTCTGTCTGTGTGTATGTCTGTAGGCCAGAAGAGGGCACCAGACTTCATTCCAGATGGTTGTGAGCCACCATGTGGTTGCCGGGAATTGAACTCCGGACCTTTGGAAGAGCAGGCAATGCTCTTAACCACTGAGCCATCTCTCCAGCCCCCATCACTGAGCTTTTATTAATTGCGCTTCAATTAAGTGGGGGTGGAAAGACATACTGTGAGTGTGGACAGCAGCATCCATGGCCCAAGGACCTGGGTAGATTAAAAAGGCAAACAGCTAAACAGCAGCATCATGTTATCCCTTTCTCTCAGCCAAAATGTGCACCGTTATGTCCTGCCTTTTCTGCCATGAAGACCTGAACCCTCTGAGACGATGAGCCAAGGTAGATCCTTCCTATTATAGGTTGTTCTTCTCTGTTTTTCTTTTTTTATTAATGTAATCTGAAAAAACGCCGCTGTAATGAGATGAAAAAGTGTTCTCCTATATCTCTATGAAGGCCTGAATTCCTATTCTAAAGGCAGGTTAAAAGGACAATGCTACTTCTGGTTGTCATAGAAAGCAATTCTCCCTTTTAATGTGCCTAATGGGATAGCCAGACAGTACGTCCTTTCATGGTTGTTTTTATCTTATTTTATATCAAGTAGCAAGAACTAAGCCTTTAGTTGCTGTTTTATCATACTATATTATCCATAGTATATATCATATATCATATATATTATCCATACTATAATACAAGTAACTTTCCCATTTGTGGGGGGTCTGATTTAGCCTTGGTTTTATTAATCAACCTTATTTTATGCTCTCCACCCATATGAATATATAAAATCACAAACAAACAAGTCAGGGCCCTCTATCAGGAAAAAACAGTATCGCTAGTGAAACTAGTGGGCAAATACTTGTGTGTTTATTCCATAAATGATTTCACAAAACAGAGCTAGGACTGTGTTTTCTCTCCATCACCAATGTAATGCTCATCTACTGACTGAAAGCTTCTCTGCTCAGCCCTTCAGAGAGCTTGTCATTTGCAATCAAAACAAGTTAATTTTATTAATATAAAGCAAGACAAAAAGTTCAAATACAAAAAAATTAGTAAAATTGGAAGGTGATTTAAACAAATAATGTAGCTTGAGAAGTGATGTGGGATTCCCCTCTGTATGCAGTGAACACCCTTGGTTAATAAAGAAATTGGCTTGGCCTGATAGAGTAGGACAGACTTAGGCAGGGAAAACTGAACTGAATGCTGGGAGAAGGAAGGCACAGCTAAGAAAAAAGCCAGTAGCTCCACTGTGGGACAGATGCCAGAACTTTAGTGGGTAAGTTACTGCCATGTGGTGACACACAGATTAATGGAGATGTATTAAGTTAATATGTAAAAGTCAGTCAATAAGAAGCTAGAGCAAATGAGCCAAGCAGTGATTTAAATAATACAGTTTCTGTGTTATTATTTCAGGAGTCTGGATGGCCAGGAAAACAAACAAGCGGCTTTATACAACAGGGAAGATTTTCAGCAGAAAAGAAAGGGAGGCTGTTAGGGAGCAATGGGTTTTAAAATGGCTAAAAGTTATATACATGTATGAAACTGGTAAAGAATACATAAAAATGATATACTGGTGGTTTTTATTTATATGAAAAATGCCAGTACTCACAAATAAAGGGAAAACACAATTTAAAGTTTATTGAATAACATTTTTCACACACCAGGATGGCAAATGCAAACTCGGTTCCGTGATGTAGGTGTGAGCTTTCAAGGACAAAGTCTTTAATGTTTACCACACATTGAAGGGCATACACCATGTGCCTAGTGATCTCACTCCAGAACGTTAGCTCACTGTTGTTCTACCACATTGCAAGGCAATGCAAGCACACATTTTATATCACTGTACCATTTGTAACCACAAATCATGTCAGAGAAACAAGCCGGGTCTTGGTCAGGTGGGCATTCGTGAAGTAATAATAAAGTCTTCAATATAATATACACAAAAATAAAAAAAGAAATATAAACCTTGATATGCCCTGATGTGAAAAATTGTCTAAAATATGGAAAATGATCTTCAAGATACATCAGCCACCAAGTAAAGCAGGAGTGAAGCAGACTTGAGTATCTGAAGTAGGTACAAGGAAATATACAATTCAATTTTATTTGCATAAAGTATTTTTGTTAAAGAAATATCCACAGAAAATGGCAAAGCTGTTTGCCTTTGAGAAGTAGCAGGTGAAGGGTAACTGAGATTAGAAACATTTTTTTTTAAAAAAAATAGGCCTTATGTATCTTTAAAATTTTTAAATATAAAATTGCAATATCTTTTTAGGATTGTCATTATGACTAGAACATTATTGATTCCACTTTTTAAGAATAATACTCTTTGAAGATGTACCCACAGGGACAGTTCAGACAAGCCACTCTAAACGCCAGAGTGAAATGATGCCATCAATATTCCCAGCCAGTCCCGGAGGAAGAGAGTAGTGCTTTCTCTTAGCAACCTGGAGAGTTTGAATGTTGGAGGACACCAGGGGAAAGAGTCTCAGGGAGCCCCTTGTCTGAGTACTGGTCTGGAGTCTCCCCTCTCTTGCAACAGTGCTTTTGCTTGATTAGAGGTGGTCAGCATTTGACACACATGCCAGGGGAGCTGGTTTCTGTTAGTCATGCACCAAGGAAGAAATTGGTATGGTTGAGACTTTTGTGGTTTGAATCTGCAACATGGCCCATGGGCTCATGTGCTGAGAGCATGTTCTCCATTTGGCTCCCTTACTTTGGGGGCTGGTGGAACTTTGAGGAGGAGGGGTGTAGTTGGTGGAAAGAGGTCACTATAGCTCAGCATTTGAAGGCTACACTCATATCTCTGGTTTCTGATGTTTCCTGATTCACTTTGATGTCGGTAGTCCCCACCACCTGTTCCCACCACCATGAACAAAGCCACTCTGCTGTACCTGAGGCAAAATAAATCTCCCTGGCCTTAAATTGTTCCTGTTGGTGATTTTGTTATGGACACAAAATATAACCAGCTGTGACCTTATGTGTGCATGTTCAAATTACCAGGCCTCTAATGATCTGTAGAAGCTTGATTTAAAAAAAAAAATAAGAAAAAAATGAACCAGACATCACATCCTACCTGTCACTTTTGAAAGCCCTCTAACCCTTTTCTAGAAGGAATACTCACACCGAGGACATTTATCATGCAATTTTAAGGATATCTTTAAAAAAGAAAGAAGAAAATTCTTCTTTTGAATTTTTTTGAATAAGTTTAATTACATACTGGAAACCACCAAGGCAGCTAATCAGGAAGCGTGTCAATGTTTAGCATGCCGTTAACAAGTTGTCTTGATTTTTAAAAGGGATTGATTTTGAGTTGAGTTAGAACCCTGGCCTTTGTTAATATCAAGTAAACAGAAACAGAGAACTGTGGAAATGAAAAAGGTTAACATTTCATGACAAGGTCTAAAAAATATGAAGAAAACAATGCCATCAGTCTTAATTGCTAGCAAATTGACAAATTCAGATTTCAGATCTGTCTCTGAGCTGTCAGGGAATAGTTTTTGAGTGTTCTCTTTGAGGGAGATGTTTTCACACTCATTAACAACTCTTTACCAGAGAAGACATGGTTTCTCACTACACTGAAACCCTGAGTTATCAAAGGTCTGTAGTGTAGATTGCACTGTGCAAACAGATGATGAAGTGTGTGGTTTCAGCATCCTCTTCTTCCTTGTTTTTTGGCATCTGTGTAGTGTGCACAATGCGCATGTCTGTGTAGTGCATGTGGGGGTGTATGCCTAATGGAAAAATCTGCTGGATACTATGGGCGAGTAGATTAAATATGGGTCCCTGAAATGTTACAGAAGAACTTTGGGTGACTGTCCAGGCAGCAAGATGTCTCTGTCAATTCTAAAGTTTTGGAAGTTGCTTACAATGCACTTTCTGTTAACTTAGATAATATTATATCCTTCTGAAATCTTTGATGGAGTTGAAGAATAGATGTAATTATAGTTTTCCTTAGTTATGATAAAAGATAAAGTATATATAAATATTGTAACTGTCATTCTTGTTTGATACCTTGTTATATTTAATTTTAATATGTTAAAGTTAAAACCTTCCTTTTTATTTAAACAGAAAAGGGGATATGGTGTGGGGAAATCATTCTGTATAGGTGTTGATATTATTGGTTTATAAATAAAGAAACTGCCTTGGCCCGTGATAGGGTAGAGTAGAGCTAGGTTGGGAAATCTAAACTGAATGCTGAGAAAAAGAAGGTTGAGTCAGGGAGATGCCAAGGCAAATCCTTTCCATGAGGCTACCCCCAGGCAATTGCCAGAAATAACTGATCCAAAGCCACCAGGAACAGACAAGCTGGAACCTTGCGGGTAAGCCACAGCCGGATGGCAATACACAGATTAATGCAAATGGGTTAAATTAAGATGTAAGAGCAAGCCAATAAGAAGCTAGAGCCAATAGGTCAAGCAATGATTTAATTAATACAGTTTCTGTGTGGTTGTTTCTGGGCTGAGCATCCCGGAACAAACAGGTGGGTTCCTACTGCACATGTAGGTTCCTGGGAGCAAACGAAGCTCTTTGGACTTAGTGACAAGTGTCCTTATTTGCTGAGTCATGTATGCAGCCCTTTACCTCTTATATTTGAGACAGGGTCTCTCACTAAGCCTGGAGATCATTGATTAGCTAGTCTGGCTGAACAGTAGGTTCCAGACCTGCCTGTTCCCAGAGTCCAATATTAAGATTCAGTCATTTGAGGGGTGAAATTTGATTACTAGCCTAATATTTTTAAGGTAGCTATAGCCATTTTGTCCCATATGGTCACTATCAACTCACGGTGAACACCTGAGAGACCGTAGCATGGAAACCGTGTCGGTCTCTACTCATCATTTGGGGTAGAGGTGTGACAGTGAAATATCAAAACAGAATTCAAAATAGGTATCAAAGTACGTAATGGAAATAATGATGGCTAGTATTTATTTCTTAAACAGTCAATGTAGTCCAAGCACTGTGCCCTGCTACATACTTATAATATTTTGTTAAATTATTCATAGTACATTAAGTAATACATTTTTCACTTAATAAGTAATCTTTATGTTTAATAGAACTGAAAATCTCAAATCTCCAGTCCTTTTCCTCAATCGTCATCAAAAAACAGAGGCAAATCCTTCCATGAGGCTACCCCCAGGCAATTGCCAGAAATAGCTGATCCAAAGCTTTCATCATAAACTTGAAAAAACAAAAAGAACCAGTTTGCCTCAGAGGTGCAGTCTCCATATGGCTGCCCGCCTATTCTCGTGGGGGATTATGCCTGACATAGCAATATGGAGCAGATCTGACTAGAGAGCTGCTAGCAAGTGGGAGGACAGTGGTGGGACACAGAAGTTTTCTGACTTCTTAAAGGAGTGACAGCAAGGTCATGGTGGCTATTTTCTATTATAGCCCCAGACCTTTGCAAATGGTGGGCCTTCCTATAAACCACACTGCAGCGACAAAAAGAGACAGATCAGTGCATGAAAATTTTCTTCCATGAAGGTGGCTGCACTGTTTTTAGATTTCACTGATTGCCCTTCATCATTTACCCATACTTTTCCTCTTTCCAGGAAAACAAGGGATGATGTGCATGTATTCAGGTGTGTGTGTGTGTGTGTGTGTGTGTGTGTGTGTGTGTGTGTGAACTAAGATACTGCACACTTTTGTTTAGCTCTGAAATGGAAGTTTGTAGGTGATACTGCCTTCAGTCTTCCAGAGTCTGGAAGATACAACCTAGTCATGAAGACATGTACTGAGTCAGTTACCACCCAAGGCTCAGTTAGATGCTTCCTGGAGGCTTGGCCAGTATTTCAAGGTGAGAGGAAAAGTTTGGTTCAGTATAAAGAAATCAACTAAAGACTGAAGTCTGTATGCATTCGTTTTCCTTAATATTTCAATCTATTAGATAGCTTTCTAATTATGAGAGATTAGAGATTTGACTAAAGTTGATGTGTGTGTGAGTCACCATTTCCATGTAGAGATGTTATCTGTAAATGGGAGCAGTTGTCTGGGAAAAGGAGCACCCTGAGGTGGATGGAGGACTATGGTTCTCAGTAACCAATGTATTCATTACAAATGCCACTGAGAACTGTTGAGTAGAATATTCATTTCTATAGGAAACAACTTTGTCAAAGGCAGTGTTGAGAGTGTTAAGGACTCTCAACTCATGGTTTGGCTGCAGTATCTCTAGGTAATCTTGTTTCAGAAGAGGGAGCTCAAAGGATGAACTGTAAGAAATAAATCATTGTGTAAGAAGCTGGAATTCAGGTTCCACAATCTATTTTTAATCTTTCAATAATGTTTGCTTTAAATTTACACCTGGTAAGTGACTAAGGCATAATGGTGTCAATCTTCTAAGCCAAGTTTCCAGAGATGACAGATGATGAATGAATTCATTAATTTATTAATGCACAGTGATTAAGTCAGTGGACTTTAAAGTTACGTGAATTGAGTTTTAATCTTATGTTTGTCACTCACAAGCTGTGTGCTTCAGGAAAACATACACTCTAGTCTTATTTTCCTGATGTGTAAAACAAGGTTCGTGATAATTGTTGTGTCGTAAAGAGGCCGCTTGTTGGTTTCCAGCTTCCCAGCCCCCAAATAATCACACAGAAACTGTATTAATTAAAATCTCTGCTTGTCCCTTAGCTCTAGCTTCTTATTGGCTAACTCTTACATATTAATTTAACCCATTTTTATTAATCTGTGTATCGCCACAAAGCTATGGCTTACTGGGAAATGTTCCAGCATCTATCTCTGACAGGGCTGCATGGCTTCTCTCTGACTCTGCCTCCTTTCTCCCAGAATTCAGTTAGTTTTTCCCCTACCTAACTTCTGTCCTATCAACAGGCCCACAGCAACTTCTTTATTAACTAACAGTTTTCACAGCACACAGAGGGGAATCCCACATCATTGTTGCAGGGTTGTGTGAGGATTAAATAGCAGAGCTAATGTAAAACAAATAACATACAGCCTGGTACAGCCCGGTACCTGGCTGTCTTCCAGACAATTTTTTTTTAAAAGTGTACTCTGTTAATTGATGAAAGTGCCTGCAGACCTCTGCAGGATGAGGAGCACTGCTCTTGAACCATCTATTCTGTAGTTTATCTACTTCAAGTCAGAAGAGAGAGAGAATTTCATTCTTCCCAGGCTCAAGAAGAATCTCAAAGAGGCAAAGTAGAAGCCTGGGTAGATGCTGACAAACGGAGGGGACTGGATACACATGGTGGTCCTCTGGCTTTGATGGAGATGTGTTAGTCTATCAATAACATGATTGACATTAGTTATCCACAGGATTATTCTTTTCTGTTCCTAAAATCAGTAAATTCTCCATAATCTGTACATCACAGTCTAGTCTCTAGGAAGAGACCCAGTTCCAATGAAAGCAGTTATTCCTTTGTTTGGTATACTTTCTTCTTCTGAGAACCCAACTTATTATCATAGCTATTTTCTAATTTTCCCAGGCAGAATTAACTTCTCCTCTCTCTGTGTGTTTGTCCACTGTGGGCAGATTTTCATTATTGCACTAATCATATTACACTATAATTATTTGATATTCCCTCCCTGCTTCCCCATAAGAAAAGCTGCATTGTCTCCGAGGATTCAACTTCTTTTTCCAAAGATGCTTATTTAACTCTCATAGTGTAACTGTGCTGTCCGGCGGGAACTAGATTAAGAACTTTTATGAACTAGATATGAACTTTTATGCTTAAAAGCCAGTGTACTCTTGAAAATACAAAGCAAAAATGAGAATGTGTCCAGATCTAATCTCTGGTCTGTAACTCTAGAAATGTGGAAAGAGTTGTAAGTTATTTTGAATTTCCTGGCTGGCTGGTGGAAAGCTAGACTGGTCTGCTACTCTGGGAGAGTTGCTCCAAGGCTTGTTTGAAGGAGAAAATTATATCCTGCCCATGATTTTAAGACAGTCTGCTAAGGTTACCCTGTCTACTGGGAAGCCAAATACTGCAATTAGTTACTTCCACTTATGGAGTAATTTACTGAATACCGTGTACTGTTCTAAGCATTTTTGCTGCATTTGCTCATTTAAACCTTAAGACAAGTCCAAGCGGTGGCGATTATGTTTGCTATGTGAGTCAGAAAGATGAACCGAGTTTTTCCAAGGTGGTGTGGGTAGGCTGCAGACCTGACTGTCAGTGCCAGTGCCGTATCAAACAAGTTTTTGCATCTGAAAGTATACGATACAGTTTTATAGAATACACAATTCAAGTACAAGAAATACTTCATTAGAGATTTGTTGATGGACACTCCAGATGAGTATAAATAGACACTCTAAATGACAATGAAATAGACACTCTCAATGACAATCGTATCAACATCTGAGAAATGGTCATAAGGGAGCTGGGAGCTACCAAGTTCCTAATATTTACTTGACTATGTAACTTGCAATCTTGGATTATAAGGTGCCATATTGAGTCAATGTCAATCAAAAGGCCATATACAGAAGCTGTCTTAGTTATGTAACTATAGCTGTGCTGAAACACCACGACCAAAGCAGCTTGGGGACGAAGAGTTTATTTGACTTACACTTCCACAACTGTTTATAGTGGCACTTCATTGTGTTTTCATAAATAAAGGTTGCCTGAGGATCAGAAAAGTAAAACAGCCAGTCACTAGAGAAATTTTATCTCTACCAAGGTCTGGTGACCACAAAACTAAGTAGTCTAAGCCTTTTTCTCTGAAGCATGATTAATAGAAACTCAGAGACAGAAATGAGGTTCAACCTGAAGATCAGAAAAGCAAAACAGCCAGCCACTAGCTCTTACCTGAGTCTGAAATGGTGATCCTGCCTCCAGGAATCTCAGACTGAGACTGAGAGACTAAGAGCTGTCTCTTCCTATTTTATAATATTTAGTTCTGAAATTAATGGCTTGTACCCCTACTGCCTGGTTTCTACGGCAAGCTAGCATGGCTACTGGAATTAAAGGTGTGTGTTATTGTTGCCTGGTCTGTAAGGCTGGCCAGTGTGGCTGTATAACCTTTCTTATCCTCAGTCAAGCTTTATTTATTAAAATACAAATGAAATGCCACTAAAACTGTTTATCATTAAAGAAGTCAGGACAGGAACCTGGAGCAGGAGCTGATGCAGGGGCCGTGGAGAATGCTGCTTATTGGTTTGCTCATCATGGCTTGCTCAGCCTGCTTTCTTTTTCTTTTTTTAATAGAAAAATTCTTTTTTTAAATTTTTCCATTCAAAAATTTACACTTCCTCTCCTCCTCCCATTCCCCTCCCGCTCCCCTACTCACCCTCCTCCCTCTCCCTCCCTCCTTAAGAGAGGGCAGGGTACCTTGCCCTGTGGGGAGTCCAAAGCCCTCACCCCTCCTCCAGACATAGGAAGGTGTGCATTCAAATAGACTAGGGTCCCAAAAAGCAGTATATGCAGTAGAAACAGGTCCCAGTGCCATTATTGATGGCTTCTCAGTCTTCCTCATATGTTGTCAACCTCCAATTTTCTACCAGTAAGCCAAAAAATAGATAATACACTCAATACTATTTGATATAAACTATGACATTGTGGTATTTCACCAAAAGATGTACACCAGGCAGAGGAAGCCATCCACTTTGTACTTTATTTCACTAAGGCATTGATATAGCCAATACTTTTCACATGTAATTCAAGAGAGAATAGAAAATAGATTTAGGGGTTACCCATGTTCAAAATCTAAAGCTGTGGCTGAATATTAAATCTGTGTATAGAATTGTGGTTTGTCAAGTGAAGTAACTTTAATTTCATTTTTAATGTGAATTACATGACTCAAATCACATTTGTGAAAATAAGTGGGCATTTTAATATCTTTGACTTTAGGAAATTTTTATTTTTTAATTTTTTTCTTTTTTTTTGTTTTTGGTTTTTCATGACAGGGTTTCTCTGTAGCTTTGTAATTTGCCTTGGAACTAGCTCTTGTAGACCAGGATGGCCTCAAACTCACAAAGATTCATTTTGTCTCTGCCTCCCAAGTGCTGGAAACATTATTTTTAATAGAGTAAAAATTTTAATTTCTTTCATATTATTTTTGGCCACTAGTATACCCAGTTTTGCTTCTGTTCTTCTTTGTTTGAAGAGAAAAACTTAGAATTCCTTTAATTTCACTGCTTAGTCTTACCCATGCTTCCACAGGTAATAAGAAACTGGGCATCAAAGATTAGGAGAAATGGTGGCATCTTCTAGAAGGTTGTAGGTGTCAAGGGCAATTCTACACTCCAAAGTATGCAAATGGTGAGGGTCAATACTAAAGGGATCACACTATTATTTATTTATTTATTATAGGGGAAGCTGGGAGTATCCTAAAGTCCTAATTCTCACTTTGTTTTGATTTGGGGCTTAATTTATGGCTGTGTCTAACTGATGAAATCTTGTAGTTGATGAAGTCCAAATTCCAACACCTACAGTCAAAGAGTAGTGATGTCATTTTCACTATTATACTACTATATGATTCTGGTTAGTCTCTCATTCTTCCTCTTTCTCTCTTCCCTTTTTCTGCTATACCTTTGCTTCTAGCTTTGAATAAGTTAGCTTGCATAGATTCCCCAAATCTCCAAGTAATTAATTCTAGCAACACACTGAAAGATTTTGAAAGCAGACCTTTCTTTAGTTAAGGCTCTGATTGGAATCCAGCTACGTTAAGTACTTTGGCTGCAGGTCTGTTCCTAAGATGAGAACCCAACTCAGTATGCATGAATGCCTGGCCTAAACACTAAAGCTAAAAAAAGAGAGAGAGAGAGAGAGAGAGAGAGAGAGAGAGAGAGAGAGAGAGAGAGAGAGAGTTATTTTAAGTTACTTGGTTTGTCGTGCTAATCAGAATAGGATACTATCCCACACTGACATTCTCTTAAGAATATCTCATTTTCAAGAATACACAGTTTTGGAAACTGACATAGAAAGCTAAGATAAAAGATGCTGTAGTTTATGAATCTCAAATTAGTATACCTGATGTCTTCCTGAAATGTCCATTGTGATCCGTTTGTCCCAATAATCTATTATTCAGTCTCATCTTCCCCCTGTCCCTTATGCTGACCTCGGTAAAAGACAAGGACAATTGCTATACTGCTTAGGATAGACTCCTTAAAGCAGAAAGCCTGCATAGTGAATTTGAGAGTCCCACCCAGAGACTTTAAGCTCAGCTGAAAATTTTCCAGAGTAGGAGGGAAAACGGAATTAACAGAAACCAGGTGGGCATTATTTATTAGCCCAGACAAGAAGAGACTTACGTAGTGAACCTGAGCTCTCTGCTTCTGCTTTGTTTTCTTTTGTCATGGCTTCATTCCAAGTCACGTGCTTTCCTCATCAAGGCACCGACATGAACACACACTGACATCAAATACTCCCCGGGCTCATTCTGCAAGAGCAGATATCTCACTGGGGAGGACAGTGGCGGAAATGTCAACTCTATCCTCATGTCACGTTATCTTTCTGGATACCCAGGAGGACTGCAGTTCCAGATTTCTCTGGTAGCTGGGCTGCCTAGGAGGGATAGAAACTGTGTCACCGCTGGCGGCTACAAGCAGCGCTTCGTATAGCCGCATTTCTTCCCTTTGTCATCATGTCTTCCAGGCTCTGTGGCTCAGACGGAGAAGCGATAACTTAGCAAAGATTTGACCAAACAGAAGTGGACCTTGTGAACAAGAAATTTATTTTAAAGTACTGTGGTTTCAGCTACATTATTTGTTCCTTTCACCTGGTCTGGCCTTTGCAACTTGGTGTAAACATTGCTTTCCCAACAGCTAACTTAGTCTGTGACGGTTGTTCTTGTATCTAGCTGTAGGATAGCTCTAGCAATGGCAGTCACATGTAAGGAAAAGTCATTCCCATGTGATAGGAAATGTGAAAAATCAAAACACCTTATTGACATTATTTGTCTTTTGGGAAATTCATTATTATTTTGGAGGTCAATCTCCTGGATCATTGGTTGGACACTTGCTCAAAAGTCTAATGGGAGTTTCAAAGATGATTGGTCTGAAAGAGGAATTTGGTTACATTTGTCAACAGTCATTGGCTGTTTTCCAGTCCACCAAACAAATACTTTGTCAACCTGAAAAATATCAGGTTACTCATGCTGTTTTCTTGTCTGTGAATTTATACGACCCAGTTTAGCGCACTTGTTCAAATATAGGAGGGCTCAATGTAAATTCTACTAATAATGTAATGTGGATTTGTTTTTATTAAACATTAATACATTTATATTGGAAAAAAATTATTTCTTTTCTTTGCAAATCCTTAAAGAAGTAAAAAGTTAAAACTCCAGAGATGATGATTAGCATCATAGTGGGGAAACTCATCTATGTTAATCCCATCCAGGGACCAATTCATCACAGAAAATCTTTTTTTTTTTTGTGCTGAGGAAGTGGTTTGAGGAGTGTTTGCATCTTGAGATTGTGAGAAGCCCTACTCTTCTCTACTAGCCTTTTAGTGCTGTGAGTGGAGACTTTTAATGGCACATTTTTCTTTTCTTACAAATTTTAAAACTCTCTGGAACATTCTATATTCACAATTGGTCAAAATATAAGCATTTACTTTTTTCTTTTTAGATTATCATTCTTGTTGGCAATTACATTTTTATAGTTCAAAGGCTGTGGTGTGAGTACTTTGATAATACTTTAAAAAATTGAAGAGACCAAAAAAGCAGACTTTTTGTGGAGCATTAAGTGTCCAAATTAGTAATAACAATAAAGTAGTACTAAAAATTTCATACACACAAGAGTTTTAAAGAGGGTACAATGGATGCCTGAGTTCTCTTCATAGTCTCCCAAAATTTACGTTGCCACAATATCTATCACTTTCTCTCTCTTGAAAGGTGGTTCTAAAATTAGCTTTTTTATTATTGCATTATGATACATGCAGTATTTTCATCACTCTATTTCTAGCTTGATTCTTTTATAAAGTGTGGGACTCATAAATGTATGTAATATGATTTTTCAAAATCAAACTTCTGCATTTTGGTTGGCTGCTTAACCTATTTACAATCAATGTTATCACTGATAAGATCACACTTATACCTAACATTTTTAAATTTTGTTTTTTGTATGACTCAGATTTTAGACTTTTTGGTTACATTTTAAAAGCCCTTACCTTTCTTTTTTTGGAATTGTTTTATTTTTTTATTTTTATTTATTTTGCATTCTGACCTCAGTTTCCCTTCCTTACCTCCCAAGCACCCCCACCTCTCTTCTGTGCCTTCCCATCCACTCCTCTTCTGTTTATGTTTAGAAAAGGGCAGTTCTCCCATGGACATCAATAAAATATGGGACTAGGTATCTCTTCTCTGATTAAGGCTTGACAAAGCAATGTAGTATGAGGAAAGAAGTCCCAAAAGCCAGCAAAAGAGTTAGAGGCAGCATCTATCTGCTCCTACTGTTAGGGGTCCCACAAGAAGACCAAGCTACATAGCTGTAACATATGCACAGGGCCTAGGTCAGTCCCATGCAGGCTCCCTGGTTGTTGGTTGGTTGGTTGTTGGTTGTTGGTACTTATCAATCAGTCCAGGTTAGTTGATTCTGGGTTTTTTTTTTTTTTTGTTGTTGTTCTTGACCCCTTTGGCTCATAGAATCCTTTCTCCTCTTACATAGGATTTTCTGCTCTCCACCTAATATTTGGCTGTGGGTCTCTGTCTGCATCAGTTGCTGGATGAGGTCTCTTTGACAATTGGGCTAGACAGCAATCTATAAGTATAACAGAATGTCATTAGGTATAATTTCACTGACGTTTTGTCAGTCATGTTTTGTTCTAGCTTAGGTCTCTGAGCTATCCAGTTTTTCTGGGTCCTGGCGCAGTGTCAGGGGTGGGCTCCCTCTCGTCTCATGGGTCTTAAGCAGGACCAGTCATTAGTTGGCTGTCAGCATCACCTATGTGAAGCACAATTAATAAAAACTCAGAGAGAGAAAAAGTTGGGGCTTAACCTGAAGATCCCAAAAGCAAAACAGTCAGCTATTGGCTCTTACCTTGACCTCAGTCTGAAATGGCGATCCTACCTCCAGGACTCTCAGAATGAGACTGAGAGACTGAGAGCTGTCTCCTTCTGCTTTATAATCTTCTCTAGGGCTAGGATTGAAGGCATGCACTGCCCACTTTCTAATGCAAACTAGTGTGGCTACTAGGATTAAAGGTGCGTATTACCACTACCTGGTTTGTAAGGCTGACCAATGGGGCTGTTTTACTTTCAGATCAGGCAAGCTTTGTTTATTAAAATACAATTGAAATGCCACTACACCTATACTCCAGCATATTTTGTAGGCAGGACATGTTGTAGGTCAAAATTATGTGACTGGGTTGCTATCCCAATCATTCCACTGCAAGTCTTGCCTGGTTACAAGAGATGGACAGTTTAGGCTCTGTATCCCCCACTGCTCTGAGTCTTAGCTAGGGTCACTCTCATAGATAGACTCCTTCGAGTTTCCATTGCACTAGGTTTCTAGCTTGTCTCTAAGTTGCCATCTAATTCTAGCTGACTCTCAAAATACTCTCTCCCTTAATTTAACTTTATGTGGCAGTTTTAATGGAATTGGCCCCCAGAATCTCATAGGGAGGGATACTTTTGGAATGGGTATGGCCTGGTTGGAGGAAGTGTGAGAATGTGGGAGTGAGCTTTAAGGATTCCTATGCTGAGGAAATTAATGATGCCACCCAGTGCCTCAGTTGACTTCTGCTGCTTGCAAGATGTAGGACTCTCAGCTAGTACTCTAGAACTATGTCTGCCCGCATGCCCCCGTGCTTTCTGCCCTGATGATAATGTGTTGAACCTCTGAAACTTTAAGCAAGACTCCTCAACTAAATGTTTTCTTTACAAGAGTTGCTTTGGTCATGATGTCTCTTCATAGCAATCAAACCCTTTTAACTAAGACATTTTGGTAAGTGGTATCTATTAAGAAATTTATCCATTTTTTTAAAGATTTTTTTCCCAATTTTGTGGAATCCAATTTTTTATTTGTATGTATGAACTAATCATTCTTTAGACTTCCTCAGTGTCTGTTATGTACCCCTTTCAATTCTGATTTTGTCAATTTGTTTATTCTGTTTTTTAGTTTGTTTGGATAAGGGTTTGTCTGTCTTGTGATTTTTACAAAGAAACCACTCTTTGTTTCATTGATTCTTTGTATTATTCTCTTTGTTTCGATTTTATTAATTCCAGCCCTCAGTTTGATTATTTCCTGCTCTATACTTCTCTTGGGTGTGTTTGCTTCTTCTTGTTCTGGAACTTTCAGGTGTGCTATTAAATTGTTAATATGAGGTCTAATTTCTTAATGAAAGCACTTAGTGTATGAACTTTCCTCAATACCAGTTTCATTGTGTGCCATAAATTTGGGTATGTTGTGCATTTATTTCATTGAATTCTAGGAAGCTAGGAAGTTTTTAATTTCCTTCTTTATTTCAGCCTTGACTCAGTAGAGAGTTATTCAGTTTCCAAGGCTTTGTAGGCTTTCTGTTGTTTCTACTGTTATTGAAATCCAGCTTTAATCTGGGGTGGTCTGATAAGATACTTGAGGTTATTTCAGTTTTCTTGTATCTGCTGAGACTTGCTTTGTGACCAAGAACATGATCATTTTGGAGAAGGTTCTGTGAGATGCTGAGAAGGTATAGCATTTTGTGTTTAGGTGAAATGTTCTGTGGACATCTGTTACATCCACTTGAGTCATAGTGCCTGTTAGTTCCAGTAATTCTCTGCTCACAGTTTTCATCTGGATGACCTATCCTTTGGTGAGAGTGAGGTGTTGAAGTCTCCCACTATTAATTTTTAGAGTTTGACGTGTGATTTAAGCTTTATTAATGTATTTTGTTTTATTAAGTGAAGTTTTGAGTAGGACGTTTTTCTTGAATTGGATTTGTTAAGTTAAAATTAAAATTTAAGGATTATATGAAGTTTTATTTTAAAGCTTGGTTACTTTAGGGTTTAAGACTCCATAACACTGTAACCTCTATAATGGAGATATACCAGCGTATTAGTCTCCTTGCCTAGCCAACTCCTTCCCTGAGATTCACTAAAAGCCCCTGTCCAGTGTCTAAGGAATCCAGTTTTTGCTCTGTGCTTGTCATTTATTAAGCAATTTTTTAACCAAATTTTCAAAATGCACACTGCTCTGAATCCATCCCAACAAGCATGCCCCTTCCTACTGCCTGGTCCCTACTTCTCTTACTCACTTAAGCTCTCTGAAAAATGTTCCCATTTTATAATTACCACCTTGTATAAAATTATACTTTTTTCTTGATGGTTGAATAGATAAATACCATCTGCAGAGCGAGAGAACAAGCTCCCTTTGATCTTTAATTAACACTCAAAGACTTTTATATTGAATTATATTCCCACTTGACATGAAAACATCTTTGGATTGCTGTATACACACACACACACATATGTATATACATACACTCATATCAAAGGCATATTTTGCTAAGGGAACAACACATACTGGTTCTTAAGAGCCGAAGTATATGGATGCCACAATAACATCACATGGTCCACACAAATGTAGCAGCTAGTGGTGTTTCAAGGTTTTCACTTCTCTTAGAGCTGGCAAGTCCTTCTAGGTTGAATGAGGAAGGTTCAGGAAAGCAACATCCTGATTTTACAGTGTGATACAAATTCCTCAGAACTGACTTATAATATCTTTATGAATTAGTAGTTAGGACAAAGGTAATGATTTAGAAGTGAGAAGAAAATGCATTTATCTGTATTTTTTAGTGATGATTCTGATTAGTTGATCATTGAAATGGAACTATTTTCTTCTACCTCAGAATGTAAGACACAGCAAGTGCTGACTTGTCTGAATTGCCTTGGCGTCTGACACAATGCAGGAGAAGACTGGCCTAGACTAGTAGCTTCAGTGACATTTCTGAGAATAATTATCAAGATGATTGTAGTCCACCATGCTCTAGTAGAATATAGACTGTGGTCTGAGACAATATCTGTGTCAATTGCCTTAAAATATAATAAATTCTTCACTCTGATTACTATTAATGTGAATTTTGGCAAGATTCCCTCATCAAACTATAGCACACTCATCTATAAAATAGGATAATAGCACAATTCAGTTACCATAAGCTCAATTAAACCTGATATACACAGGGCTTAATAAATGTTAAATGATTAGTGTTTGAAATAAACGTGATGAGTTATTGGTCATCTACATGTCAAACACCAGGTTTCACTGAATGACACTTGTCAAAACAAGTAACACAGTTCCAAAGTCCAAGTCAACATCCAAGGAGTTTAACCCTCTCAAACAAGAACAAGAGAAAATCATCTATACTAAAGTTTGTAAGTCTCTACAGGTACTCGAAAGTAAAGAGAAGGAAGAGACGAGAGTGAGCTGTAGAGAAAGTGGACAGTGGAGATCTGTGGGTCTTTCATGAAGTGTAAGCATTTAAAATTCTTCATCTTCCCATGAGTTCCTAGGAGAAACCATATATTATTTTAGAGATGGTACAGTCTGTGCTTCTATAAAGACGAAAGTAGTAACTGATGCAGTTTCTGGCACGACTCTCTTCCTGTGGTACCCAGGACTTTTGTTACACAAGCTAGATTCCTTTCAGTTTTGTAATGAGATGTTTAGGCTAATATTTGCAGACCAACTTTTAGAATGAATTTAGAATGGGGCCTGCTGTATGGTAAGAGCATGAAAGGAAGTAGACACTTCAGTTTCTTTTTCCATCTATTGAAAGAAAAACTCATTGTCACTCACCAGAACTATTTAAATGTGTTAAGCTTGTCATTTACACATTTGATTATAAGACATCGATAAAGGTTTTCCAGAAAGATTTTCTAATCAGAAACAAAAGAGGCAGAAGTATACTCGTAACTATGGAAACATTCACTCCATATTTGTTGCATTTAGAAGGTACATGCTTTCATATCAAGTAATAAGGAAAATGTGGGCATAATCATTTATTTCTTATTAATAACCAGTTTTTAATAAGAAAGAGGAACTTATCTCAAGACCATGCTTTTAAATAACTACATTAAAGGCAGCTATGTAATTATTGCTCAAGTCTTAGTGTAATTGAACCTGATTTGAACAAAGTTTTTCTATCATAATAAGATCTTAGAATTGAATGAAGAGGAGTAATCAGTTCTATTACAGACTGGCCATCTGAAGTCATCCTGAAAACAATGTAGAATTGTCTCTTAGAATAATGTTGGTAAGACATGGTGCAGAGCAGTCTGGAATGGATTCATAGGAAAATCACATAGCCATTTTAATTTTCACTTTGGAAAAAAGCACATAACCATTTTAATTTTCACTTCATAATCTCAATCCTGACTGGTTTGCTGTACTATTCACTGTACATTAAGATGGAAAGTAAAGCAGCATTGAGGACTGCCATGCTTGAAGGAACACTGACTCCGGATTATCTATGTAGCTGCACAAAAAGATAATTTTGGCTCTTAATTTATCCAATACACAAAATTAAATTACCAATAGATTGTTTACTTTAGCATTGATGCTGGAACTGCAAGACTTTCAGGAAGCAGAGTAGTTTTTGTTCTATTTTACGGAGTGTATAATTGTACAAAATATTGAACATCATGACATTTTATACCTGCATGCAATGTATTTTGATAATATTCTGATCTATTCGTGTCTCTTGCCTGCTTTCTCTTCTGTCTCCTTCATCATTTTGTACTATCACGGCCCCCAAATTCTACAATGAGAGAATATATACAATATTTATCTTTGTGAGTCTGACTTATTTTACTCGACATAATGATATCCAGTTCTACTCCTGTTTTCCCCACAAAGCACATGGTTTTATTCTTCTGAATAAAGAGGGATGAAACTCTATTGTGTATGTCATCTGTGATCTAACCTGATTCTGTAATTGAATGTTGTAACAGTGCCACTCCAAGGACAGCTACGTGAGATTGTTATTTTAAACTGGCTTTTATTCTTTTGTGTATATCCCCAGAAAGTTTATAGCTGCATCATTTGGTAGATCTAATTTTATTCATTTATTTTTTTCTGATAAACAACCATACTCAATTCTTTAGTTGCTAGACTAATTTACGTTCTTAACAACAGTGTATAAAGGTTCAATCCTGTTGACAATTGATAGCTGCTGGGAGAGGAAGACTCAATTTCCTTTAAAGGTATAGCCCCTATTAGGTAGGCCATGCTCCAGTGGAAGGTCACACACCCAAGAGTATATAAAAATACAAATTGGACTTGATACATTAAAATAAAAAAAGACGCATGATTGGGTGGGTATAGAAGGGGCATAGATGTGGGAGGAGTTAAGGGTGAAGAGTGGCTATAATCAGAATGCTGTCAGAGATTGTAGGAAATTCTCAAAGAACAAAGTGAAAAACAAGGAAACACAAAAACAGAGATCTAGTTCCACTGCTTTTCTCATATCCTCACTAATATTTTGTTGTTGTTGTTGATGATGATGGAAATCATTGAATTAGGGAAGGATGGAATCTAAATATGGTTATGATTGGCTACAGGTACTGAATACTTTAATACATTTAATGATTCTTTGTATCTAGTAGACATCTTCAAACTTTAGAATAGAAAAACATCAACCAAACAATAGTGGAAGAAAATGCAATATATTAGGCTTTATGAAAATAAAAATTTCATGCCATATAAAGAATAATCTGTATTGTGAGGGAAATGATGTGCTTTCTTACATAAAACTTATATCTGTAAAAAATGTGTCAAATAAATATATAGAGATATTCTCAACCGTGGAATAAGTTCACTGTGTTCTTACTCTAGTCTATCACTCTAGAAGCTATATTGGTAGACTTTTAAGAAGCTAGCATTGACAATAAGAAAAGCAGTGCATAACAACAACCAGCTTTATAGATATGATAAGGACATAGTTCACAGCAAGCAATTTCTTTAGGGGAAATTCTTGACGTCTTTATGTGTAATGAGGATCTGGACAAAACCTGATACATGTTTTTGGTTACAAAAAGTGGTAAATGCTGGTACTGGGCACCAAGTATGACCCTTACAAATAGATAAGAGAACACTTTACTTATGATTCTGTAAAAGAGACAGTCTATAATCCTGTCCACACTAGATCTGAAGAGTGGCAAACAGTCATTAAAGACTGTAGAAAATGTAACGATGAGGGTGAATAAATTCATGATTGAAAGGAACTCTGGCAAGTTTGCCTTGATTTCCTATTTTCTACAGAAGAGTGTTAGTACGATCCACACCTACGCTCCTTTGTAGCCACTTATAGTACTGTCCATTTTTTGAAGGGGTAGGCACAAAATGGGTGTGAAAGTCCTAAAGGAGACCCCATCGAATAAAGAACTAGACAATTTCTTTTGGAAACCAGGTGGGTAAATTGCTTTAGTTCATGAAAAATCATTGAAGTGCTTTCAAAAATAATTTATAATGATTGTGTATGATTATTATACATGGAGTCCAGACTCCAGCGAATTAGTTTCATTTGTAACAATGGAAGGTCCTGAAATTAAGATGGTGGGCCATTAGCAGACATCAAAAAGAAGGGTATGGCGGGTGGGGCATGATTGCTTAAACTCTAAAGCAGAGATTCAACAACTCAGTTCATTGTGCTCCAATTTTAAATTGTTGCCAGTGGTAACAGCAATAATAATGTAGTAGCAGTAATAACATTAATATAGTCATAGTTTTAGAATAGGAGTCTCCACCAATGGCATGAAATCAGAAGGTCTAAGTAAACTTAGTGCTCTCTTGTTAGTTAATCAATAACAGGAACTGCAAAGGTCAATAAAAAGCTTTGAACTTTTTCTGGCAGGGGTTGATAAACTTAGAAACTTGTTGTGAAATCCTCATTCTAGAATAGAGAAAATTGAAGTCCAGAGAAGGAAGCTACCATTTTAGACTATGTAGCTAAGAGATTAAAGTCCACTATAAATATAAAATTATTTTATCTCCATTGTAACGTAAACCCCACAAAGACAAGGATTTTGTTTTCATGTATCTATATTCACTATGTTTCCCCATTACTTGAAAAAGCCTGGAACATAATAGGCAAGCCCTCAGTTAAATAAGTGTCAAAATATAGTGGTTAAAACTTGATATATAATTGAAATATTGACCACCATGTACCAGACATGTTATGCTGGGTGGATTATTAAGCTTTTGCAGTCCTTAAAAAAGGTATTGAAATAATGCACACATCAAGTTGAGCATCCTGAATCATTTTGTGAACACTCAATAGATGTGGGCATTATGGTAGCATCTTATTTCACTCAACTTTCTTCGCAAGTTCAAGCCTTTAACCTTTTTACTTTCATAAATGTTAGGCCATTGCCACATCCAGTCATTCTTTAAATGGTTTATTTAATTTTCTTTTAGAGAATACATTAAGAAATTAGCATTCATATTACAGCCTCATTTCACTTGCTGAGCAGTCTGTCATTGCTATTTTTCTCTAATTCATAATTACTCTCCAATTGCTCATACATTTAAACAATCAATGTCATTATTACAGCCTCCATCACAAATATCAAGGTAAAAATTACCTGTTGGGAGAAACAACTATTGAGGACTATTTCCAGTTATATAATGTGTATCCAGCGGTTGAAAATAGTGTTCCCTAGTGTTTCTGTTTATTATCTACAAGAAAAATAAGAACGCTCCAGAGTTCCATTTACTCAGAAATCATCAGCACTGACAATCACGGGAAAACTGTTTAAGATTAGGAATGCCAGAGACTACATACTGCATGATGGAAAGGCCTGCTACATGTAATTAGCAGCAGCAGTTAGACCCTTGTGCTCCCCATTTGGCAGCATGGGCATTGGCTAGTGTTTGTTGAAAATGCAAATTTATGGCTCCACCTACTGGATCAGAATCTGCGTTTTTAAGAAGAGCGGCCAGGTGATTAAAGCCATCAAGGCACTGTTGTAGCTAGAGTAAAGAGGCAGGCAGAATCCTTCAGAACTGCTCTGTTTAAAACATATTGTTTTGCACAAAACATTCTTTTATGCCAGACAGTTTAAATAATATTAAATCAAGGTTATAGCAAAAGTAAAAAGTAAATCATGCCAGCTAGCAACACAGACGAGCTATGGATGTATGTGCGTAAATTCATATATAACAGGCCACGTTGTCCTTGGTGCTTGTCATAGCAGTGTATCACACTCAGCTGTCTAAGAAAATAAACAGAGCTGTACTCCAGCATCTTAAACCTGGCTGGCGAGGATACAGGCTTTTATATAGCACTCTGGCTTATCAAATGTCGTATTGATTGACAATTAGTTTTTTCCCCCAATTTTATTCTTCACGTAGAAATGTCTTTGTGTTATATCTTTTCATTCTGTCTTTATTTCATAACTCCAAGGATATTCATCATCTATCACAAGTTAGTTATAAAATGTTTTCACAGAAAAACCATACAAGGGATCAAAAGACCAAATCCAGATTTGGTTTCTATTAACTTCCTTATTGACATCTCCGTTGGCTGAACATCCCTGTTAGGCGCCCCATAGTGTCCAGTAGTCAATGAAAACAGTCAGCACTAGGTCTGCCACATGCTATTAGAAAGCATGCTTCAGGGAATTTCCATTTGAGTCTAATATCTTATTTTAACTGTATATATCAAGTTTTGATAACAGACAAAGATGGCCCAAAGAGAACCTGAATTCCAGAGAGAATTCATTCTAGAATTCCATATTTTTGGATTTGGGAAGTTGAGGCACAACTTGAGAGCAAGCACTGCCTGGCACAATGTACACAAGGATGCAGCCCAACCCTATTAGGCTGATATATGAAAGGAATTGTGAGTTCAGACCATGAATTTTAAGCTATTATAACTAGTTTCAAATGCATCTTTATTCATCAAAAGAGGAACCATTACAACCAATGTATTTTAGTTTTTGACTATCTGAAATAAGTGTGTATCACATTGTAAACATCCATGCTTTGGGATTTGACAAACTCTTGGCAAACATTTTGTTTTTCATCCTGAAGGTTTTGGAAGTGTTTTCTTTGAAAAAACTTGTTCACTTGCTTGAAGAAGTGAGATTTGGTTGGTGAGAGGTCAGGTGAATATGGTAGACAAGGCAAGACTTCATAGCTCTATTTGTTCAACTTGAAAACTATGGCAGAAACTAGTGTTTACCTATCAACCTTCTGTCTCGGGAAACACTGAGGCAGGGAGCAGGGGCCCAGGAAGATCGAAAGGGAGTTTGCTGTGAGATTGTATCTCCTTAGTAATGGCAGAAGTTACATCCATAAACTCTCAGCAACGTGACTGCCTAAACATGAACTGAGAAAGAATGATATCATTGGACATGCCAAAGTGTAAGGGGAAACAGGAAAGCTGCAGTGGGAGAGTGGTTTTTCCCAGGGCACACCAATTGGTTATCCTGTACCAAACGGTCAGCCTTAAAAACACATATACAAATACATGATATGGACTAATCAGGGTATATTTAGGAATATACCTGGTATTATATACATATACATAGATGCATGCAATAACAACTAATGATACTAAAGGTCATCAATTTGAACAGGAGTCAGGAGGTGTATCTAGACAGGTTTGGAGCGAGGAAAGGGAAAAGAGAAATGTTGTAATTATGTTATAATTCTAAAAAAAAATGCTTTCCATATCTAAAAAACAACTAACCAACCAACCAACCAACCTATCAAACAAACAATGCCAGTACCCAGCTTGGTGAAAGAGCACGAAGAGCTAGTTGTCAGTGTGGACTAAAGTTCCTGAGTAGAACACCACCTCCCACTGAACTCTCTGCAGGGCTCATTAACTAATTAAAACTTCGTGGTTCTGAATAAGTCGCAATGCTACGGTCTAGAAGCTAATTACAATTTATCTTTTGCTATTTTTATCTCCCTTACCGGACATACTTTTCCCTCCCCCGTGTCTGACCTGAGGACCTCGTGGTTAACAGGTGAAACCATTTAGAATGTATTAACTGACATCTAGATTCCACCAACCAGAAGGCCGAGGGTTGTTGATCAAAGGCCAAGGCAGAGATTGCCCCACCTGGTTTTAACTACCTCCTTTCTGCATTTCTAGCAACATATTAAAAAAGTGTCTTAATTTATGACTTTCTTTGTTTCATTACTATAAAATGTTGTCTCACTGTTACGTCAGAAGATAGAATTCAGAGTAACTTTGTGTTCCTAGGCCATGCCTCCTCATATTCGGCTTCAGTGTAGACTGTCTCTTATCTCTTTGAGGTGAGTGTGAGAGCTGTTGGTTGACAGCAGTAACTACCCAAAGCTAAAGAAAAATGCTTGTTCTCTTTGATCCAGCATTTCCTCACTAAGGGATATATCCTGAAAACAATCATTAAGACACAAATACACATGAGCAGAGATAATAGCAGAAAGGACATGGAATCTAGTAATAGGATGCAAACTGAACAAGGTGGAGAAATAAGGAAGGCATGAAAGTCACACTTTAAGAGAATACATAATAACATGAAAATTGTTCATATGTATTGTAAGAAAAAGTATGTTATAAAACACTAGTTACAGAATATGCTCAAAATGTGTACAATATGAATAAATGAACACATACACAGTTACCAAGGAACTATAAGGGTAATAGCAAAATGTTAATTAGTGTTTGTCTTTGGTACAAGGAATTATTAAGCAATTTCCCTTTCCTTTCCTTTTCTGCATTTAGATGCTTCTGCTGAGATATCTTAATATATTTCCACTGTACTGAATATTCAGGCACTTTTTCTAATTTGACCATTGCAAGTTTATTTAAGCACAGGCATGCTCAATCTTTAGTTGTGGTGAAACAAACTGCCCTCCATACTTAATCCCTTCATGGGTTCTCAGATTTAAAGTGTGGATTCATCTGCTACATTTTCATGCTTCAGTGCTAGCAGACTACATGGAAAGTGTTGTGATCACAGGACGGTTGGTGGTAATTAGCTCTGGTCATTCTGAGTACAGTCTATGAGAGATCCCATGGGTCTCTGCCATTGCCTACTTCCTTTGACACAAACACGGTGCAAGTCTCTAACCACATACTAAAGTATGCCCTCTTGCTTTGCTGTATGCTCTCAGAATCCTTTATGCTAAGTCTACATGAAGAACCCTTTACTAGTCTCCCCATGCACATTGCTGAGAGCAAATTTTGTCTCACCTTCTGGGTATGCCATCAGCAGCTACTTCCTTTTGGAACACATGACTTTCCTCTTATGAGTTTTGGAGCTAGAGGTTATTCAGCATCTCCAAGAGAGATTCACTTCAGCTGATTATAAGTCAGAATCTGGGTTATCTTTGTTTATAACAGGTTTTTGGTGCCCTGGATTCAAGAATTCTCCAGCATTTTCCTCCTATATTGCTGTCTATTTTATTTACATTATCTTGATGTTATATGGTTTTCCTTATTTACTAAATTAATTAGTTTTGTTTGTATGTACTAACGTTAGAATCCCATTTTCTGAAGAATGGTTTCTGAACATTTATTACCCGCATTTGACCAGATTTTCATTCATTTTCCATTAAACAAATTTCTATGGGCCACTAAACAAGGTTGAACACATTAATGTCAAGAGCTGTCTTGATGGGGGACTCTGTGTCAGCCAATGATCTTTAAGAGGTTAGACCAGGTTAGGGCATGACCTTTTGGGTACCCGGAGAAAAACCACCGGCGCACACAGGGTTCTCTCTCTCTCTGTGGTTCCCATACTACACAACTGAGGTTGGACTTCTCATTCCTGTTTCATGAGTTTGCCACTTATAAAAAAGAAAATATAATTGGAATGCTTTGTAGTTAGCTTGGGATTCTTTGACCTGTGTCCTTTAACACCATCTCATAACAGAGTGTGTTAAGCAAGTTACAAGTAACTTTTCTCACAAAGAACAGATATGTGAAACTCGGTATCCCGTACATGTCTGTAATCACAACTACATGAAAAGCTGAGGCAGGAGGATACTTAAGACTGAGGGCAGCCTGGGCTATAGGCAAGACCTCATCTAACATACAAATGAGCACCCGAGAAGATAGCAGGCACTCTGGGTGGAGTTGTGAAGTGTATTTTGAAGAAGTTTAAGGTTCTTCACATATTGACCAACTGAGTGACTGAAAGTGTTCATCTTAGATGAATTTGGACCGCAAATCATAAGATTATTCCTTGGAGTACTTAGGGTTTGGTATTTAGGTAAGTCAAGAAAGCCAACAGCCGGGGTCAGATGAAGGATTCCTGGAACCGGTTCTGGAACCTGTGACTTTCATATGTGCTTGAGTGAGCATTCAAATCACCTCATCCATATTCCTGCAGCTGTCAGGTAAGCAGATTTTGTGTAACTTAATATCGCAGCCCTAAGTCATTGTAGAAGACAAGATTTTATCTCACATTTTAAAAATTTCTTAGACTTAAATTTCCCAAAGATATAACAAATCAAATTTCTTTAGAAACATTTCTTAAGGAACTGTTGCAAACATGTCAAAGTTAATTGAAGAGATAATAGGTGAGGATTGCACTGATGAGTTCCAAGTTCTGTTTCAAACTGCACATTTGAAATAGAAATGTCTGCTTGACTTTCTTTCCCTTTTTTAAAAGATTATTTTATTTGTGTGTGTGTGTGTGTGTGTGTGTGTGTTTGTGTGTCTGTGTCTGTGTGTGCCTGCCTGCACTGGTGCTTGTCGAGGCCAGAGGGGGATTTCCTTGGAGCTGGAGTTACAGGTGGTTTGAATTGTTTGATGCGTGTTTTCAAAACTGAACTCAGGTCCTCTAGAAGAGAAACAAGTGCTCTTAGCTGCCATATCTCCAGCCCTTCTGCTTTCTTGAACTCAATGAATGGGTTGGAGTAGGGGCAAAAAAGCATGAGTTACTATTACTGACATAGAGCTAGAATGAATGTCTTCTGTACCTTTACGAGTAGACATGTTTTCTGGACACAGTATGATACTGGAAGTATAGGAAATGATATAGTTCAAATAAAAAAAACCTTAATTCTTCTGCCACTGAAGAACTGATATATCCATGAATTGCATCACTTCTCAGAGTATTGACTTCCTTCAAGATTATAGATACTCACAAGTCTTTACAAGATGTGATATATTTTATATGTGTATTTTATATATGTAACTTTCTATAAATTATCCCAAAGATAATACTCTTATGTAAGTATTAAGGCCATTTCCCCAATATATGTCTTTTAAGTAGGAACAAGATCACTTTTCCATCCTATGTGATTGACAGGTAGTACAGTTTCTAGCCCCTTAGAGATGCTGCTTTCTTTCTTTGTGATGCCTACAGTTGACAAGCCAAGTATTGGTGATTTAACATTTTGATTATTCATGTGCTCCCTTTTGTTAGTTGCTACTACCGATTGTTGGCTTACAACCTGATACTTCTCTACTTCTACAAAAGTAATAGACCATTTATATAAATCATCCAGAACAAAAGCAGAATAATTATGGAATGGTAGTATCTTGAATGACAGGGTGTAACCAATGACATATATGGAAAGCATCAACATATTAACATGTCTACAATTTTGAAGGGAGAGGAAAAGGGATATATATATATATATATATATATATATATATATATATATATATCCATGGTTGTTCAGCATCAGATGAAGTGACAAAGCTGCATGACAGTTCACTGTGGCCCTCTGAACACCTGCCTCCACTGGCCTGTTGTCTGCAGCAGAAGGCACTCAGCATCTCATCTATCACAGGGAGCAGGCCTAATGGTCTGAGTAGGCTGTATGGATTGTTGACTCATTTAATTACCTAGGGCAAGAAACTTATGCCCTAAGAACACAAGAATACATGATTCCTTTGTAAGACTGTAAGCTTACCTGCATTTCAACCACCATTAAACACCCTCAGAGAATCACAGTGACATTGATGAAAAGCAGCAAGATACTTTCAAAATTGAGCCTTATCCATCTGTGGGGATTGAGAGTGAAATAAAAATCTGCATCCCAGTATCTCCCTTAAGAACCCTTGGTTGTATTATAGATATCTGCATTGCTTTAGATCAACAGCAGACAATAGTGAGGTGAAATACTAAGTTTTGGAATCCAGTGCCTTGCTTAGAGTCCAACTCTCCGACATCATAGCAGAATAATATTGGCAAATATTTGCTCATGGACCCTGTGAATGAGAATCACTAATGTAACTGACACACAGGACTGTTTGGTTTCATGTGATGGTGTAGTCAGTGCCTCACCACCTGCTTTCTTGAGTCCCCATGCTGCCAAGTTCCACCGGAGCCCTTTCAAGCTAGGAAGATGCACATAGAATCAGCTCCCTGACCACAGCACCCCACTGATATAAATCACTTGCAGGATAACTGGGAAAACTGAGGGACTCAAATATTGTTATTTGAGGATCCTCAAAATAAGTATCATAGATTTTAAAATTTCAAAATGGCTTTTATTATTCAAATTCACTATAGAATTTCTCATCTCTCAATACTATCACTTCTAAAATTTTGGCAAATTACAGTGGCAATTAAAATTCAAAACAGCCAAACCAGACTCCTGTTTTTATGTTCGTTATTTAAGAGAAAAAGCCAACAACTAGAGAATGTATATTTTAGTTAAGCTACAGTTCACACCCAATCTCAGAAGCTCAGTTGTCCTGCTTGTGAAGTGGGGAGAACCATAATGCTTTGCTTTCCTGATGAAAAATTTGAATATTAAAACAAAAACCTTATGTAGAAGTTCCTTGTAATTCTTTATTTTCAGGATCACTGACTTGTTAATCCAGTGTCCTGGATTTATAGGAAAGAAATAATTGCAAAGAAGAAAGAAACCTTTTCAAAAACACCAAACAATTAGAAAGAACAGAAGTATAAATTATTGATTTTTGTTTTAGGTAGCTTATCTTAGGTAAATAAAATTGAATGCTGTATTAGTGTAAATGAGCTTTATGCCAGACTACATGGATGCTATGCTAATGTTATGTTAATGCTAATATAATATTAACTTTGCCATAGGAAATTATTATCTCCATGAACGAAGAAATTGTATTTCTCTAGGAGAAAAATTTCATGACATTAAATGGCAAAAGTCACTGAACTGCATTACATTACAAATATAATCATGTAGTATAAGATGTACTTAGAAGTATAGGAAAGAAATGCAAAACAGATTAAAGTTCTGGTGTTAGTCATAGATTTTATATTACAAAAGTCATGAATAAAAATCAAATTTTAAAAGTGCATTATGAAAATAGTTACTTGGTAATATGATATTAATGGAAATCCAATAAAAAGAAAGACATCAGCCCAGAACTGTTTTTCTCCAAATGCTCATCCATACATATTGTTTCCAAGATCAGGCTTAGTAAGTTGAGCAGCTACTGCACAGAACTGATACCTGAACAAGGAAGGTTGCCCAAAGAACTGAAAGTAAAAATGGATTTGTGGTTGGATCTGGTGGTGGCTCTTTTCTTCTGGACAAAGCCCACATCAACTTGCCAGCCTTGCCATGCCTGCAGTGGTAGAGTGAATGGCACAGCAGAGGCTTTGTGTAGAAGCAAACCTTGCTTCCAATCCTGGCCCTCATTCTTATGCTCAGGCTTACTGTAAGCCATGAATTTGGAGCTTCTGTCTTTCTTGATGTCTGGCTTACATTGCTCTATCATTTTTTTCCCACTTGCCAAAATAACAGATTATTTTTGTTTAACTTCCTCCAAGACTTTGTTGTCTAGGATTCTGTGAATCAACAGTCTTATGAGCACCCTGCGAAATATATCTCAGTGTTATTGAAGGTTCTCTCACTAACAGTGACTTTCAATACTAGCCAAATATCTGCTCCTTCACTCTCGGAGTCACAACTATGTGTGTGGAGTGAGAAATCTAAGACAGAAGCTTGGAATGTGCAACTAAAGCTCAGTGCAGCTCCAGTGATTGGCAGAGACAAAATTGGCCTCTGTCACTATCAATTCAATCCAGAACTTACAAATTTGAAACCACACAAGACAGTCTGATGGCAATGGGGATGGCGAGGCACTAATTCTGTAAAGATTGGCGTAACACCTCCTAGATACTGTTTTCCAAAGACCTTGTGGACTAATACAATTACCACCCAGGACACTGGAGGCTGCTAGTCTGCTTAAACTTGTGCATATTTTCAATGTGGGAGGAGAGTAAAGAAGAAGAAAGGAGAGGAGGCGAGAGGAGAAGAGAGGAGACTAGAGGAGATGCTTCTGTGGCCATATGCTCATGTCCCACTGAGGGAGTGCATCTTTCTGCCCTTCTTTTTCTTCCCTTTCAAGTCTCACAGATGGCTGTGTTGAGCTCCTAAGACCAACCTGAGGGTCTTTGCCAGAAAAGATGAAGAGACTCTTTGTTGCTGTGACACAGAAATGGTGATTTCTGGTTCTTCACATTGTCTCCAGTGTCCCTGTCTGAGGTGACACGGTAATGGTGGTGTTTTCTGACTCTTCACATTGTCTCCAGTGTCCCTGTCTGAGGTGACATGGTAATGGTGTTTTCTGGCTCTTCACATTGTCTCCGTGTCCCTGTCTGAGGTGACACGGTAATGGTGTTTTCTGGTTCTTCACATTGTCTCTGTGTCCCTGTCCATCCACTCTCTCAAGAGTTATCTAATCACGTAACCAGAGATTCTCAACCTGGAGATTGTGGCCCCTGGGGTTCTTTTAAAGACCTTTTCACAGGGTCCCCTAAACCATCTGCATATTGGCTATTTATTTTTTATATTACAATTCATAACAGTAGCAAAGTTACAGTTATAAAGTTTGAGTGAAAATAATTTGATATTTGGAGGTCACCACAATATGAGGAACTGTATTAAAGAATTAGTAGTGTTGAGAACCACTGATTTAAATGAACACAGACCCCCTGCTTTAATCGTGTTTATAGAATGGGACACTCACATTGATTCTTTCAAAGGTGAAATCCAGGCTGACTGTTGGCCTACGACACAGTCTTGCCCACCCTTTTCACATCTGAGCATCACAGCATCCAGGGAGGTGATGTCAAGGTAACTTAATCAACAATGAAAACACGAGATCTGAGTGATGAAGTGCCTTGCTGGGGCTCCCTAGGCTAGGTAGTGACCCTGATCAGTGCTCATTTCTTTGCAGGGCTTGGGCTGAGCGGCCAAGTTCCAGTGTTGGAACATTGTGGCACCACTGCAAATTGAATGATGAGATCGATAATTGAAGAAGCCACTAATTGCAGGCGGTGAAGGATATGGCTATATTAAAGACAAGCACCGCTCTCACGAGCACTTCTTAAGCGCCTAAAACAGATGCAGCTAAGCCTGGATTATCATAATCTTCCCTCTAAATAAATTATTCAAATTAAGACATGCTTTCTCATGAGCTTATAAAATGCAGATAAACACATTTCCCCCAACTTGCTCTAGGCAGTCCTATGTATCCCTTCCCTCTTCTCTACCCCAAACACAATGGCCTAAAACACTTCAGACTGTGACCAGGTGATAGCCCATGAATACCCAGTGAAACACAGGCAGAGAACTGAGTTAGTAGCCTTTGGCAAAATTACTACATGTGGCCTGTACTTCCAGAACTTGAGTTGTTATGGAGTAATTAATTTGAGGGAGGCAGTGACATGAAGCTTTTACAACAGAGAAAGGAGTTGAAATACCAGATGGTGTTATCAATGAGCAGCAGATGCTTGCCAGTGAGCTGGGATCTGTGTTTTTAATTCCCAGAGTAAAATGATTTTCTAAAATAAAGTGGAGCCCAGTGTTTTGAGTCCCCTTTGAAGAGCTGCTGCACGCCATGGTGCTCAGTGAGAGGGAGATCCAGCACATTCCCTGCAAGCGGCGGGCAAGAACGGGTACAGCCATCCTCGAGTTCTGTGACAGCCTAGCTTATCTTTCTAGAGAAATTTTAAGGACAATGAGACTCACAAAGCACCACAGAACTTGAGAATTGGTAACTAAAAAAGAATGACAAGAAGAGAAAGGTCCTTAGTAGCTAACAAGCATCGTCTGGGCAGGGGAGATGGCTCAGCAGTAGTGTTTGCACCGTAAGTTCAGGGACCTGAGCTTGAGTCACCAGAAAACTCATAAATGTCAGACACAGTGTGTGTGTGTGTGTGTGTGTGTGTGTGTGTGTGTGTGAGAGAGAGAGAGAGAGAGAGAGAGAGAGAGAGAGAGAGAGAGAGAATCCTCAGTGTTTAATGGGAGGTGGAATCAGCAGAATGCCTGGAAGTTCATGAATCAGAGGCTCTGGAATACACAGCAGTGAACGACAGAGGCCCTAATCAAACCAGAAGAAAGATGAGGACTGACATCCAAAGTTGTCCTCTGCTCCTGTCTGCAGACACAGAGATTCACAAACATATGCATGCATCACACACTCATAAACATACATTTACAAGGATGGATCATTTCTTAAAATGATAAAATCATTAAAAATTACAAAGATGTAGTCAACCAAAACTGAGGATGCAAACATTACCCATACATATCCTTAATTCTTCCAAAAAATGTGTTTACTAATTCTTTGTGAAAGATTGTTGGATTCATTTACATATCATGTATACAAGGGAAGGGAATTTCTGTCCTGAAGCCATCAGAGTTTGATTTTAAGTCTAGCAGGAACTTAGGGATACACAGCAGGCTATTTTGTTGGCAAGTAACAAACATTCAATGAATAAAATAGGGATCTGGCTGAACATAAGAAAGTATTAGATCCATGGGACTTGGAAAACAGACAAGATAATCCCCATTTCCTGAAGGAGTTGAAGGTGACCTGAGTGCTTGGAAAAATCTCACTCTCTCTGTCTTTCTCTCTCTTTATTGTGATTTAAATTAGGGCCTACTTTGAAAAGTCTTTCAACAATCAGAAAACCTTGAGATGGGATAAAACTCAGCAGCAGTAGTTTGCCTAGCATTTTCCAGGCTCTGAGTTTGATCCCCAGCACAGAAAAAGCAAAGCAAAACAAAACTGAGAGAGAATAATTCTGTTATTAAATAAGCATTAAACTAAAATATGCCATATTCCATGGTAGCTTGCTAAGAGACCGAAAAAATAGAAATCTCACCCCTTTTTATGCTGTGGGATATTTGTTTACAGTCTATGAAGATGTGTTGTTGTAATTGGTTTAATAAAGAGCTGAATGGTCAATGACCATTCAGGAGAGAGTAGGCTGAACTTTCTGGCAGAGAGGAACTTGGGATAAATTTAGGTGTTTGGGATAAGCCAGCAAGACATAGAGGGAGTTAGACATACAGAATGGTGAAGAGGTAAAAAGCCAGGTACAGAACATATAAAAAAAAAACTGCTTTTTTTTTCCTCTACAAATGTGAGTACCCAGCACAGATATACCCCAATTTCCAGGTTCATCTAGGATAAGCTATGAGTGGCAGAGGGTGCTGTCAAATCCCCCTTTTGGATGGCCAACTACTGTTACAGAATTCTATCAGCAGTCTGCTAGCCAATGAAAAGGAGTTGTTTGGTCCAAAGAGCAGAGTTTTCTTTTTTCCTTACAGGGTTTTTAAAGATTTATTTTATTATTGTTGTTGTTGTTTTGGTTTTGTTTGTATGTTTGGAGATAGGGTTTCTATGTAGACCTGCCTGTCCTGGAACTCACTATGTAAAATGGACAATCTTTTTATTTTGTTATTATTTTTATTGATTTTTATTGAGCTCTACATTTTTCTCTGCTCTCCGCCCTGCCTCTCCCCTCCCTTTCTTTCAACCCTCTCCCATGGTCCCCATGCTCCCAACTTACTCAGGTGATCTTGTCTTTTACTACTTCTCATGTAGGTTAGATGCATGTGTGTCTCTCTTAGCAAAGAGCAGAGTTTTAATTAGGAAGTATGACCAAAAGATAAGGTGGAGCAGAGGGATGCTCAGGCCCTTTTAGAACAAGGAAGACAAGTGGAGGCAGCAGCGGAGCAGATTCCCCCATTCTTTCTTGCAATTACTGTGCATGGATTTTACTTGATACTAAACGGTAGAGTAATTCTTTGGCTCCCTTCATCATATGGCACCCAATGTGGGACTGCCCACACCCAACCACCTGCCCTGCAGCCAGTGCTCACACAACAAGCTACTGTTTGTGTTAAGAAGTTATGTCTATACACTAACTAACAAATAATATGAATGTGGTTAGACCTTCCTTTGTGGGATCACTAGCCCCAAATGATGAGAGTATTGTTATTAATTATGAAGACTTCCACTTTAATGTAGACTTGCTCCCAAATAGCTCTTATAACTTAAATGAACCTGTTTCTATTCATGTATCTTTACAACAGAAGGTAGTTCTGTTACTTGAGGAAGGGAATTCATCTCCTTCAGGCTCTCTCTGACAGGTGTGGAAGATAGGGTTGTTCTTCTCCTTGATATTTATTTATTGAACAAGATGAATTTTTGTTTTTATATTTTTATTATTTAAAAAATTTTTCAATTTAAATAAACTTTAATGATTTTCTTCCCCTCTGTCAAGTCCTTCCAGATCCTTTTCCTATCCCTACACACCTAACTTTCATTTCTTTCTCACAAAAACCCACTACAACAAAACCAAGTAAACAAAATAAAACAATCCTTAAGCTCTGTTCCCCTTTGATATTTATAACATAAAGGATGGATCTCAGGCCTTTAGACAGATAATAACTTAGTCATAAAACTGACAAAAGGCCCATGTGATTTTCTAGAAGACATATGTGCATTCCAGAGAGAGGAAAAAGTGGTTACAATGGCCAAGTAAATGATCTGAGAGAAAAAGGGAGGGGAATCTCTTTGACAAAAATAATTTATTTTACTTCTAGTCTTTCTTTGTGTCTATGAAAACTAACTTTAAATTTCCTTTTTGCTCAGCATCTGTCTTGACAAAACCCTTTTAGCCTTTTAAAAAAATTTTACTCTTAGAAACTTTGCATCATTTCTTTAGTTTGTCTGAGACATGAAGACGAGGAGGAGCAAAGAGGAAGTCTCAGACAATAAATGCCAGACAAGTTTGTTCATTTGTGTTCTTATTTGATCTACTGAGGGCTGTTTTCTTTCTTTCTTTTCTCCTAGCACTGGTAACTGAAAAAGGAAGGGAGTATTTTCAAAATGGCACACCTGCAGCTGACTGAAAGTCAGTCATTTCATGATCTTATTTACACTATCTTATCGCTGATATTTTACCTCGGAGTATGAATTCTGAGATGCAAACTCATGGATGATGAAGAGCAAGACAGAGAATGTGCACTTCCAGTTATAGGGACAGCTGCTAGACAGGTCAATCCCTCTGTAAAATATGAACTTTTGGTTATAGAAACGTGTGCTAGACAGGTCAATCTCTCTGTGAAGTATGCCCTTTCGGTTATAGGGACGGATGCTAGATGGGCCAGTTCCTCTGTGAAGTGTGCACTTTTCGTTATAGGGACAGGTGCTAGACAGGTCAATCCCTCTGTAAAGTGTGCACTGACGTGTGCACTTTCGGTTATAGGGACGGGTGCTAGACCTCAGCTCATTGTTATAGGAAGTAGAAGCTGATGATAGATAATCACATTATAACTAGAAGCTGTATACTTGATATATTTAATGTTAAATTTTCGGATACTATATTTGTTTGTAATATCTGGAACAGACAGCATATTTGTCTTCTCTAAAATCCAAATAAGCACTGTCTTTAACAAACCACAGCCTCTGTGGGCAGGAGACATTTGTTGCCTTTTGCTATTTTCACCCAGGATGTGCACCACAGTCTAGGCATACCCTTGACCTTCCTTAAAGACTGACAAGCGTAGGAGCCTGGCATTGCGAATCCCGGAAAGGACAGAGCAAACCTAGAGAGCAAATAGGAACACATCAATACTATAGCCTCAGTCTCTGTGAGCATTGGCTTGGCATTTGTCCTCCTTTCCTCCTGGGGATCTGAGTACAGAAGAGAGCTTAACCCTACCAACTTCTTTGTTGAGACATTTCTCTTTTCCTCTCTCCCCTGACATTTGCCCCCTTTGCCCATACTCAACCTGAAGGGCCGGAAATCTTTTGCCTTTCTAGAGGTGGTAGCCCTTGAGCAATCTACAGCTAGATATCATGTTTGTAAATGTATGTCTGAGGATAAAGAGTTGGTAGTGAAAGAAATGGGATTCTTTATAGATGCCTAAACATAATCTAAACATTGCAGTTGTTTTTTTCATCACACATGCCTTTCAACATCTAGTAGGAGGATGCAGGGACATATATACATGAAAAATCTGATTTTAGAATCTCATACTTTCCTGGTGTCAGGCCTGGGTGAAGTATGTGTTTGTGATGCTGAATATCACACAGTGTTTTAGTGAATACCAAAGCCTGGGGCCAAAGAAATGAAACATGGTATTCCTATGGCTGTTAATTAAGCCCATTGACCCAGATATCCAAGCAACAGCCTTCTGCTCATTTCAATGAACAACCTTTAGCTCCAAATAACATTTATTTGTGTTGGATAGCAATTCCATTTCAGTCACTAATGGATGGAGTATTCATCTTAAGTGTGGAGCTTTGCTGGCAAATTACATTATAGGTGGCATCCAAAAAGAGGAACACAGACACGCCTCTGCCTACATGCTTGTAGTAGGCATCCATATTGTCTAAGATTTCTGGAGAATTTTCTCTATAGATTCCTCTGTGAGAGGAGGGGTTTGGAGTATCCCCAATATGTGAGGTCTCATTCCAAAGTCCCTTATATCCACTTCTCTGGAGGCCACTTATGATATCTCTCAGCACCATTTCCTTCATCTAATCAAGAATGAAGCATTTTCTCCCATCTCTCCTTTTTTTTTAACTAGTAGAGAAGCCCTGTCCATGCTGCTGCAGCCCCCTAGAGAGAAGACAAACATCTGCATAATTCATCAGTTCTGTGTAGTATTTCAGATCACAATTATGGATCATACTGAAACAGATTATGAGGTGTTCTAAACAGCTAAAAATTGAGTGTTTTATGTTTAGCTAATTATTTAATGACATTTTCATGCTGTTTCTAAGGAGTTATTCATTTATAGTCCAGTCCCCATATCCTAGGTTCTGCATCTGTGGATTCAGCTAATCTTAGATTGAAAAGAATTCAAATTCCATTACGTATTGATTTATTACTATTTGGCAACTGTGTTTACTCTGACCTTTTGGGGATGGGTGGGACCAGTCTTCTATTTTATGCTTGTTAGTCTTCAAGGAAAATTCTATTTGTGTTCATAGTGTGGTGCCCATGGTGGGTAACAACAGCAAAGGACATCAGACATTTCCTGTCCTCAATGATTTAGAATTGATTTCAAGTACACAGGAGAATATCCACAGGTTACATATAAATAATTATATATAAATAATGTCATTTTACATATGGCCTTGGCATCAGTTGGTTTTGCTGGGTTTTTTTGAGGCCCTGGAATCAATCCCTCACGGATATTATGATGACCAGTCTTCACTGTCAACTTGCTTGAATTAAGTAGGGTCATGTGGGAGAATCACCCACCTCTGGGGATATCTCTGAGAGAGATTTGTCTAAGAAAAGAAAACTGATTTTGAATGTGGACAGTACAGTCACCTCTCTGCTTCCTAGTGCAGATGTAGTATGACCAGCTGCCTCATGTTCTGGCTACCACAGCTAGAGCAATCCTTGCCCCAATGCCTTCTGGGTATTTGATACTACACCTGCTTTGAGTCAAAGCAAAACCGTCCTTAATCAGCTTTAGTCAAGTATTCTGTCATAGCAGAAGAGAACAGCTGTGTTCCCTGCACACATCTGACTTAGTCACCTTTACATCCCTTATACATGGCTACTACTCTAACAGGATTTTGGTGAGCAGAAAAGTAATGTCTGAGAGCTAATAACCACTTGCATTAGGGCACACTTCAGTTCTCTAATTCATGTTACTTGCTGTTTAGAACACATACAGGCATGCATTCTAATGCCTATTGTTTTCATTATTAAATTCTTACATTAAATACTACTTGGGGAACAATTAGGTTCATACTTTATATGAAACAAGAAGCAAAATAAAAAAATTAAGAAAGACTAATGCAATGTATTACAAACCCTTTGTTTTCTTTCCTGATACAGCAAATCAGGTGAGTTTTTAAAAGATTTATTTAGTTCACATGATTTTTTTGTATATGCAGTATGTGTATATATACACATGTACACACATATATGCACATGTAAATATGGGGGTATGTGTGTGCATGTACCACAGAAAGCCCATGGTTGACTTTGAATATTTGAGTGTCTTGACAAATTGTTCTCTACTGTATTTACTGAGGCAGGGTCTCACAATTGAACCTGGAATTTGCTGATGTAGCTAATCCAGCTAGCCTCTTTCTGTCTTTGGAGCACTGGGGTTACAGATAGACCACCAGATCTAGCTGGCAGCTACACAGGTTCTGGGGATTCAAACTTGAGTTCTCATCCACAACAAGTGATTTATCCATGGAGACATCTCCCCTACTTTTACCTCAGGGTGTTGAAAGATCAAGAACTCATGAGCAGTGATGGCCTCCTTTCTGCCAGTTCTGAAACTGGCATGAGGTAGATGGTGCTTAGGTTTACGTCTGTTTCGATTCTCTTCCTCCTATAGTGGCACCAGGCCTCAATCCCAAGGGCTCCATTCTAAAATCATGTACTTCTAATCACTCCTCCAAAGGCCCTGTTTCTAAAATCACCATCAGACTGAGTTTCTATCTTTTGACCACCTCACAGCCTAATAGTGGGATTCAGATCTCAATACCTGCAGCCTAACTCCAACCATCCCAGACCGCAGCACTTAGCCATACCAGGTTTTCTTACAAGTGACACAAACCCAGCTTAAAATTTGTTCTACAGGGGAAAATAAGGAATTTGTTGTCTCTGCCTCCAAAGGTCAGGACCAGAGGTTAGCTCTGAGATTCAGTTTATACTCACCATTATATTCCTACCCATCTCTTCTCTGAACGGTTACATTCTTCTTCATTGTCTATCCATTTTTTCAAACAAAAGAGGGAGATGGTAGTTTATGTATTCATCTTGGCTTGTGATCTGAGGCATCGATTTAAATGAAAGCTGTAACCACTAGTCTCAGGAAAGAAAAGTGTTGCATTTTTCAGAAAATTGGATCAAAGGACAAACTCCATGGATAGCAAAGTGAAGCAATGTAATTCAAGTTTTCAGCAATCCCATTTAGACGTGTTCCCATAGATGCTAAGCTTGCGGGTAGAATGTTGGCAAGGAGGAAAAGATGAGTTATTGTCCAAGAAAGTCACTGAAGTCCAAGTCTTTATATTTGGCCTGAGCTTTGCACTCACTTCTGACTGTATTCTTTTTATTTTATTTTTGGTGAATGCATGTGCATATTCCTGGATCTCTAGCTGCCTTATATTTTGTGAGACAGAATCTCTCATGGAACTTAGTGCTCACTGATTTACTAGACTGGATGTCAGGTTGGCTGCAGGAATCTGCCCACACTGTGGTAAGGCTACGGATGTATAGAACCATGGCAGCTTTGTTGTGTGGCTGTTGGGATTCTGAACTCAGTCTTCATGCTTACATTCAGGCACCTTTACTGACTTAGCTATCTCCTCACTCCTGGGTTCTTATGATTACTTTATCATTTTAATTACTCTAAGCATTGTCTTGTAATACGTGGCGCTGTGATGTTAAGAGTTGGAGTTTAAATATAGTCTCAGAACCATGCTCTCTTCCTTCTTTGGGCACAAAGCAAGAATTAAATAGCAACTAGAAGAATAATGAAAAGTGGAGATGTAAATACAGAGCAAAGACAATGCATGTACAAAGGAAATAAGTGTGTTTCATAAAGTATATTCAACAGTGAGCTTAATACTCAAGGCTGTGGCAATAGAAATAAGAAATCCAGGGAAAACTCTAAAAATGGCAATTTTCGGAAGTAGAATTTCAGGTGAAAAACAATGAGATATAAACTGTTGTTTGCTATTATTAACTTTCTTGAATTTTGTTTCATTATGGGCAGATACTATTGCTCATTATATATTATGAATATACATTGAAATAAGTGATGATGAAAAATGTATACATTATGTGGATTAGGAAGATATGAGCTTAAATGAAAAGTGAATTAAGTGCCCCAACCCTGGTTTAGAGTACATGATCCAATATTTAATAAACTGCCCAGAAAGTAATGATACCTTCCTGTGCTTCAGACTTTTATCTAGACTTGATATTAGTGAACTTATTTGGTCTTCAAGACCTGTGCTTTGCAGTAGGTCTTTACAGAGGAGGATGTTGAATGATCAAGTTGCATAGTTTACGCGGATGGTTTCAGAGCTAGCCTTCCAGTCTATATCCCTGGCTATCTAGGGCTACAGTTATTTCCTCTGCTTCAACCAGGTGGGTATGATGCATGTAAAAGTCTGAGGATGTTGATTTACAAGATTATATTTATGGATTTGGGCTTTGGGTTCAAAATTTCTAAATCACAATTTGGTAGCAGTTCAGTAAGCATTTGATGGTCGGGATATTTGCTCCTAAATATGAAATATTTCCACTGAACCAATTCTCCATGTCTCAGATGTACCTGGCTGTGCATTTGAACTATCTTGAGCTATTCTCTTTGACTTTAGCCTCCACTGGGCTGGGCTGATCCCTCTGCCTTCAGTGCTTCCTTCAACCTGGGTTAAGAAACTACATGACTGTTCAAAGCCTCAGCAGTTTTGTCTGTGAAATGGGAATGAAAGTATGATAGCATTATTTAAAATGTAACATAAGATACATTAGTGATATTCTTGGCACAATGTGATGCTTGATAAATAAGCTTTTTTTTTTACCATTTGCTAAAATTTAAACATTTCATCCATGCTACATTTATTTTCTTTTTGTGTTCTCTAAACTTTAAATACAGAAGGGAAAATTTAAAGGCCTATTATCTGAGAAATGTATTAAAATCATAATGCATCTTGCCACAAAGCATTCGTGCTACGGTGTTTAATTACTATCATGTTAATACTAGCCCTCAGAGGACAGTCTTTGTTGTGCATAGCTGTCAGACAGTTATAATTTTCAAAATTATAGGTTTGTTCCATGACATATTAAGATATAAAAACAATTAATGAAATGTACATACTTTAGAGGTAATGACATGGAAAAGAATTCCAAATAAATGAGCAAGCAAAGACGCAAATCATCATGGGACTTGCAATTAGATTATAGTCCTTGGTAATTTGAAACAAGTTAGACCTTCATGTGGATCTATATGGTGAGAACACTCCCATTCTCATTGATATTTAAATTACCTCAATAAATCTCCCATTAAAATTGACATATTAATGGAACAAGGGTGTAATTACAAAAGCAGCATCAACAACAAGGAAGACACTACTTTCTGTAACTAGAAAGGGGCATTTGAAGGTCATTAAAACATTTAAAATGCAAAGGTTTGGTGGAATGCTGGAGAAAAAGCAAACCAATTATAAACTATTAAGCTTTTTTATATTCAGTTACGTTGATTAGAAAGTGCACTGAAATGGGCAGGTAATTTATAAAAATAAAATACATAAAATCTTGACAGTTAAATATTGTGACTGTTAGAAGTATTTTAAATATTTGAAATTGGGATCCCCTGCTATATCATGGCTGGATAAGTATTTAAACTTAATACTCAGTTGTACATCTATTTGCTCATAGAATTCCCATCTGTGATTAATATTAAAGTAATAAATATCCTGGGGTTGGGGAGAGGGATGTTATCTGTGGATGATTAAAATGTGAGTCAATGCATATGGTTCACAGGTGATTCAGACCTCACTTAGCCTCTACACATTGTGGCTGTGCAAATGCGAAGGCTATTTAGTTAACCTTCACAAGCCCCAGTTCCTGTCTGGAGAATGGAGCTAACAATATCCAATCTACAGGACTGTGTGATTTCTAATAATATAAATAAGAAAAGGATGATTGTGACAAGATTCATTTAGAATTTGAATACAAAATCTAACACCTTTTAGTTTTCTCTAATTAACAAATAGCATTAAATTTAAAGGTTTCCCCTATTCTTACAAGCAGAACTGTGACTTATGTAATTAGAAACACAGTCAAGATAATAGTCTCATTGCTGCTAATGGGCTGCTGTCAGTTCTTTGGAATCATACCCTCTCCTATCTCTAATCTCTGGCAACCGTAATGGATTCTCTGCCATACATTTTTGTCTTCTTGAGGTGTCAGTAGGAACATAGCACACACGGTTATTTGGGGTTATTCTTCTTTCAGCATTGTACCCTTGTAATTTGGTCCATCCAAATTGTTGCAAACAGCGGTGGTATCTTTCTTTTGTCATTGAGAAGCATCCCACTGAAGGCTTGTATAAAAATTTGTTATTGCCTTTGCTAATTAAAGATATTTGAGGCTTGCTTCTATTTAGGAAATTTATAAATAGAGTATCTATAAAAATTGTTAAAGCATTCTGCATGGTTTCCATTTCTCTGTCACAAATCCCAGGAGTGGCATCCCTGAGGTCCATTGTATTTCTAGTTTCACACATACAACTACACATGTATAACTTTATGAAACTCTACTAAGATGTTCTCTGGATGGGCACGCCACATTTACAATTCTAGTGAAGGCATGGACAAGCATAAAGACTGGCTTAGCAACTCAGGACTCCACTTGGTTTGGACTGTGCACACATCCCTCATTTAACCTGGTGCCCATAAGTGTAGGAACTGCCCCTTCCACCTGCTTTGAGATGCACACACTTTGCACTATAAATAGTGGAATAAGTTGCTCATGTCCCAGCAGCCATCAAACACAGACAGTTTTTATTCAAAGAGGCTCACAGTTATATCTTGATATGAGACTAATTTAATCTGAATTGTTTTGAGTTCATGGCAAGCTTTATTCTCCGTGAAAAGGTTTAGGGAGACTTTCTAATGCCTATGTGTAGTTAAGCATGCATATGATCCAGTGTATTATGGGAAAACACATGCGTAATAGAAAAATGATTCTATGACTATAGTATGCCTGTCAAAACAAAGAGCTTCCCAGGGCCAGATCTTAACCATCAGACTTGTTTTGAACCACATAAAAGGAAACTTGAGTACTTCGCACTCCTGTGAACAGCATAGTTCCGATCTGTGTGTGTACTCCATTTCAGCTTGATTATACAAGTCATTACTCATAAATCTGAAATAATTTTGCAGACGATATGCAGAAGCAGCTTGCCTGGCTTCAGCACTTCATCAATGAAATCTATGGCTTGGCTCCCGAAATCTATCAGTGAAGCTTCCAGCACATCTTAATTAAGACAATGCTGGCTTAGGAGCCATGTGAGTTAGATTTGTCCACTTCTCTATATGGCTGGGTTTTTCTTTGGTGACTTTGTGACAAGACGTAGTTTGGGGCACTTTGAAACTTCTGCTTATTGTCAGAGGACATTGGAGAGCAAAGTCATATAAACTATAATATCAAGTTGTGATCAATTTTCAAACTTTGTAGTCAGATTAATATGGGCCTTCATGAGCTAACCTTTACTCAAATAGACATGAAAACTGGTGATTAAATAATGACCAAGACTCATTCAGTGAGTCCTTTCAAGTGGAATTCTCTGTAAGGGGATGACCAAGGAAGTCATCTATATCTATATCTATATCTATATCTATATCTATATCTATATCTATATCTATATCTATATCATCTATCTATCTATCTATCTATCTATCTATCTATCTATCTATCTATCTATCTATCTACAATATTAAAGGAGTATAAAATGTCCTTCCAGAACCATTGTGTGTGTATGTGTGTGTATATGTATGTGTGTATGTGTATGCACTAATGCTATGCATGTGTAGCATGTGTGTAGAAGTTAGATATTGACCTTAGGTATCTTCTTCAAGTGCTATCTTATTTTTTAATGTGTGGATTTACATGTGAGTTTGAGTTCCTGTGGAGACCAGAAAAGGGTATGGGATCGCCTGGAGTTGAAGTTATGACAGATATGAGCTGTCAGATAAGGGTGCTGGGAATCAAACTCAAGTTATTTGCCAGTTCTCTTAACTACCGAGCTGCCTGTCCAGTTCCTTCATCTTGAGATAACAT
Organism: Microtus oregoni; assembly: GCF_018167655.1. NCBI lineage: Eukaryota > Metazoa > Chordata > Mammalia > Rodentia > Cricetidae > Microtus > Microtus oregoni. The sequence goes on from NW_024543071.1 coordinate 8,652,368, forward strand.
CTCTTACTAAATCTGGGGCTTATCAATTTAGCTAGACTGACTAGTCACCAAGCTCAAGAGATTCTCCTGTGTCCATCTCCTGAGTGTTGGGATTGCAGGCGTGTACTACACCATCCTGTTTACCTTGGGGTGCTGAGATTGAACTCAGCTTCTCCTGCTTGTACAGTAAACTGCCAATTGAACTGTTTCCCTGGTGTCCCATCCCAACATGTGATAATGGCCCCTGACTAATGCCTTATCTGTGAACCTAGTTCTGTGCATCTCCATTGAATTAGTGGGTTATAGCCTCTTGGGGAGAGAGTAGAGTTTCCCTCATCCCATGGAGAAAGCTTTTCATGTGACTTTCAACAGGGCTGGTGAGTCTTTTCTTTTGTCTTTTCTTCCCTAGAGACATTGTACCTACTTATCTAGGATGGAAAGGAAGTTAGTAGAGCATGAAGAGAGAGTAAGCAAGGGAGGGAGGGAAGGAGGGAGGGAAGGAGAGAGAGAGAACACATACTGTAACACTCCGAAAAGTTAGAGGAGAGGAACGTTCACATAGAGTTCTGCCTGGCACGAGGAGGAGTTTCTTTTCCTCACTCATCTAGAGTCCGTAACCTATAAGATGATCTTTGTTCTTTTCTCTTCACAATTAAGCAAATAAAGAAAATGTAGAGTTATAGAGGGGAATATTATTAAGTCAAAATAGGAAGACATATTGCTATTATGGCAATATGGGTAAATTCATAAGACATTATGGTATGTGACATGTCTGGTATGGAAAGGGCAGGGCTATGTGCTCTCATGTATGAAATGTAAAAGAAGTCTGACTCAGAAGCAGAAAGCAGAACTGCGGTTGCTGGAGTCTATGGGTGGAACTGAGAGATGTTAGTCAAAGGGTATAAGCTGTGGAGTCTATTCTATAGCATGCTACTCATAACCAATAATAATACATTGTGTCCTAAAAGACTGTCAAGGGAAAAACTACTGAATATTATTTTGTCACAAAATGTGTGTGGAATAATGCAAATGTTAATCATTTTAGACAGTTTATAATGCGTACAGATACCAAGTATAATATTATGCAGCATTAATATATATGCTTTTACTTGTCACGTATATCCACAGTTGGGGTAAAGTTAGAGCTTTTTAAGAATCTCGGTAACAACAGAAGAGGCAGTGAAATATTATGACCAATCATTTCAGAGTTTTATTTGTCTGAGGCAACTTCGTCATGCAGCCAACTCCTTCACCTTGACACTAAGCAATCAAATGTTTTAAGCAAGGAAAGGGCCTCTACAAATTAATGCTGGAGTAACCTGCACTAGGATTGAAGCAGGCTGGTTTCATCTAGGTTTATCTGAAGCCACTATAAAGACATGCTTCACCAGTCCTGGGCTGGATTTCTTGGTGAGAAGCCAACACTGATGAATATCTCCTGGGGGTGATTATGGGACTTACTTTTGGTCTACAGGAAGTCTGTAGTCTTTTGGAAAGGACAAAATATATCCCAACAGTAACTCAAAGGATAGTCAGTAGGAAAATGCTATTTTAAAGGAAATAGGGTGCAGAGAGATTAAAGGGTTTTAGGAAGTCAGAACCGGGGTACAAACAGTCAGTAGTTCAAGTTATTTTCTGTCCAAAGTGAACATGCTACTGGGTTCCAAGCTATCTAAATCCACCAGAAACAAAACATGCCTCCACCCTAGGACTTCAGGATGGTAGCATGTCATTCCTTAGGTACTGTCAAGCTTGTTTTTGGAGAATGGGTCTCTCTTTGTCCTATAACTCACCTATAAGGCTAAGTTGGCTGGACAAATAGTGATGCAGTTGGAATAACTTCCATTCAAGTTCTGTAGCTGTTGAACAGCTTAACATTCTATAGCAAATCATCTAATTATGTGAAATGACCTTGTAGTTAATGATTCAACTATGTTTGAAAGTCTCTTGATACTATCTTTTGCTAGCTGATTTAACAAATAGTGTATATATACTATTGGTGTATATATGAGTGTATATATACTAGGTGTTAGGCGCTATAGCTGACCATCAGTAAAGAGGGTGCTGCTCTCATGAAACATCAGGAAGTCAGGTAAAGTTGACTTTGAAATTCTTCATCATATGGATTCAATAGAGGTTCTGCTTATAGGCAAGACCTTAAGAGTAAGGAATTGGTGCCTCGGAACTGATGAGGAGAAATCAAAAGTAGGCTGAAGAAGGTGCTACTCAGTGCTGTATGACTCAGAAGTGGTAGTAGGTGTCAAGTCCCAGTGACAGCTCTGAAGAGGCTTGAGTTCCCACATATAGAATGCCACAGCCCTAGAAAGGGTTCAGTAGAATTTACACTAGAGTACTGCTCTTGACATTCTTATTAGGAAGCAAACATACTTTTTTGTGAAGCTATTCCCCATCATTTAGTACCTTCCAGAATATAATTGGCTTTGTTAGAAAACTGCCCTGTATTAGGAACTCTGCTTGTTGGTTCTCGTCATTTTGTCACTAACTTAGACATATGTTGGAAGAGGGGATCTCAACTGAGAAGATGACTCCATAGGCAAGTCTGTAGGGCATGTTTTGATTGGTGTTTGATGAGAGAGGGCCACTGTGGGTTATTCCACTCTTGGGCTGGTAGTCTTGGGTGCTATAAGAAAGCAGGCTGAGTAAGACATGAGGAACAAGCCAGGAAGCAGCATCTCTCCATGGCCTCTGCGTCAGTTCCTGCCTTGAGTTCCCGCTCTGCCTTCCCTAGGTGATGGACTGCAAGTTGTAAGATGAAATAAACTCTCTCCTCCCATGTTGCTTTTGGTCATAATGTTTTATAACAGCAATAGAAACCCTAACTAAAGCTGATTCTATTAGAGTTGTCCTAGTAATGCAAATGGGCCAGATTTTAGAGAGCAAAAACTCATGCATACATTTTATTGTTCTTAAAAGTTTATATCAGTCCCTTGTTTGAGGCTTGTTAGAAATTGGAGTTTGAAACTATCAATAGAACTTTTGATTGGCTCATGTTGGATGGTAAAATTATATTTGGAAGAATTCCTCCGTTTTTCTCACTGACATTCTGATGAATCACCTTGGATATAAGACCATGTGAATGTGTGGGACCTTGCAATTTGGTCTTTGAACAGTGTCTTCATGCTCTCTGGAGACACCAGTGGTAAGAAGGTTGAAGAGATGGCTCCAAACACCAGTCATCTAGTTTGGTACAGAGACTTTTCTCACATTCAGAACTCAGTGGGGATTCTTCCCTAAGTCCTTGGACCTCAGAGAACCTCAGAAGGTCCAGCAAGAGTACTGACGGGAACTATGATGCACTTGAGTGACGACTGAGAAGATAAGGAAATTCCAGGTCATGGCACAGTTTTCAAATGTGGTGGGATATATATGTTTGGTTTGGGTAACATGAGTTTGGGGAAAATGGTTCAGAAAGTTTGCAGCCTTGGCAATGAAAAGCGAATTCTAATTTTTGCAATGTTTGCCCCCCTAATCTCTGTCCATAGGACGCTTATGAGGTTACAGGGTCTCGGGTCAGTTGTGATAGTCCAATTGACCCACAGAGTTTACCTCAGGCTGAGAGAGATGTTGAAGGAGGGGAAACAGTTGTGAGTATGATCCTGGAAAAAGAAGACTCTGGAGGGAAGATGTGCATGCATGCTTTCCCATGACTGGATGTCAAGCTCTGAATTCCAACTCCACTGGCAAGCTTAGTTTTTCATATGTGGACCCTGGAACAAACTGACATGGGTTAGAGCATGTTATCTATTGGGACAACTTATGGGAATTGGTAAAGTGCCGCGGGATTTCTGTGGAGCTTTTCCTGTCAAATAATTTTAGAAAAATTCCTGCAAAACCTTCCAAGACTTTGCAAATAAAGTCCTTAGGGACCTGAGTTCTGTGGGGATCATGTCTGCGTCCAGTGTCTATCTACAGTTGTATTATGAATTTTATCTCCATCTGCTACACATGACAGCATGGGAAGCTTGATTGGAGAAGTGAACAGAACACAGATTTTTCAGCCAACATGACAGGCCACCCAGGCTGGGGTAAATAGTCCTAAGCCTTCTCTTGAACCACAGTTTCATGTACAAACTTTGCTGTACTACTGTTTGGCAAAGTCAGAAAGGAGGAGAAAGACAGTCTTGAAAAGACAGCTTCCCAAACCTCTGACTACATGATCCATCTGGAAAACTGTTTTCAGAGCCAGGATTTAAGCAAAAGTTCCATTTAAAATATATGGAATATATACATATTAGAGTACTACTCAGCAGTAAAAAACAAGGACTTCTTGAATTTTGCATGCAAATAGATGGAAATAGAAAACACTATCCTGAGTGAGGTAAGCCAGACCCAAAAAGAGGAACATGGGATGTACTCACTCATATTTGGTTTCTAGCCATAAATAAAGGACATTGAGCCTAAAATTAGTGATCCTAGAGAAGCTAAATAAGAAGGAGAACCCAAAGAAAAACATATAGGCATCTTCCTGAATATTAACCTTCATCAGGCGATGAAAGGAGACAGAGACAGAAACCCATATTGGAGCACCGGACTGAAATCTCAAGGTCCAAATCAGGAGCAGAAAGAGAGAAAGCACGAGCAAGGAACTCAGGACCACGAGAGGTGCACCCACACACTGAGACAATGGGGATGTTCTACTGGGAACTCACCAAGGCCAGCTGGCCTGGGTCTGAAAAAGCCTGGGATAAAACCGGACTCGCTGAACATAGCGGACAATGAGGACTACTGAGATCTCAAGAACAATGGCAATGGGTTTTTGATCTTACTGTACATACTGGCTTTGTGGGAGCCTAGGCAGTTTGGATGCTCACCTTACTAGACCTGGATGGAGGTGGGTGGTCCTTGGACTTCCCACAGGTCAGGGAACCCTGATTGCTCTTTGGGCTGACAAGGGAGGGGACTTGATTGGGGGAGGGGGAGGAAAATGGGAGGCGGTGGTGGGGAAGAGACAGAAATCTTTAATAAATAAATTAATTAAATTAAAAAAAATAAAATGACCTTAATGAGACTTTATCTTGAAATCATCACTTTTCTCTGTAATCAAGCTCTCAATATTGTTTTATTTATTATTTATTTTTATAATTCAAGGTTCCAGTGGCTGTAGTTTTAATCTGCCCATTGAATGGTTCAACTCTCTATTCCTGCAACTGAATAGTGTTGAAATAAGGAGCGGCGGGCTGCGTCCCCGGCATCCGCCCGCCCCCACGGCTAGCTTTACCCGAAATAATTTCATGGAAACTGTATTCTTTTAAACACCGCTTGACCCATTTCTATCTAGCCTCTTCTAGGCTAGCTCTCGCACCTGGACTAGCCCATTTCTAATAATCTGTTGTAGCCCACGAGCTGGCTTACCAGGAATGATCTTAACCTGCGTCTGTCTGGAGTGTGAGAATCATGGCGACTCACTGACTCAGCTTCTTTCTCCCAGCCTTCTGTTCTGTTTACTCCACCCACCTAAGGGTGGGCCTATCAAATGGGCCTAGCAGTTTCTTTATTGCTTAACCAATGAAATCAACAGATTGATATATGACACTCCCACATCAGAATAGGTTTGAAAATGCTCTCTTATTCAAACCTAAGCTGTTCAGAGAATGACTTCCCTGTTCTTTCCCAAGATTTGCTCTTCAGCTTCTTTGGTTTGTACCTTGTATCCAGAGAGACAAGAACGTGAATGGGGCTGGAGAGGGGGTCAGAGGTGTGTGAGAAGAAGATCAAATCATTTTCTAGAACAGATTCAGAAATGCTTCCGACTATTTCATAGGTGTGGGGGGAATCCTTCTCCTCTAATCGTGAGACGAGAGACATTTCTATGGGTTTGCAGATAGTTTAACTGTTACACTTCTCAGTAGGAAGAAATAGCTCCTTTTGCCTTAAGTGTGATTGGTAATCTACGTGGTATCTTGTGAAGCTGAAGACACAAACAAACCAGAGAGTGAAAAGTCAATACACTGAGGGTGGCCGAGCTGAACTCCAGAGGACCTTGGGCTTTTGGATGGGATACTGAGATGATTGCTGCGTTGACTTGCTCATCTCCAAACTCCGTGATAACTATATGACAAATGCTATTGTTAAGTCTCTGTGAATATGCTTTTATTCTTTTTTTAAGTAACAGCATATACAGGTAATAGCATATGGACTGATCATGTTGTATTTAGAAACATATACATGTATATACATCTGCATGTATGCATGCAATAACAATTAATGCAAGAAAGATCCTGGATTTGGAAGGGGAGCAGGGATGGGTGTCTGAGAGGGCTTGAAGGGAAGAAAGGGAAGAGAGAATTGTTGTAATTATTGTCTAATTTCAAAAATTAAGAAAAGCAAAAGTTATTCTCTGTTGAATACATCCTAGTTGACATATATTTATTCCTGATATATGCCTTCTTCTTATCTTCTTTTTAGGGGGTGGGACTAGTATTTCCTTGAAATAAATTGAAGCAAGTGTCTAGCTTAAAAACCGAGAGTATATCATTGTGCTACCTAGTTTTTTGTCAACTTGATAAAATCTAAAGTCATCTGAGAGGAGGGAACCTTTATTGGGAAAATGCCCCTGTAAGATTGAGTTGCAGGCAAGTCTGTAAGACTTTTCTAATTTCTTAATTAATGATTGATGGAGGAGGGCCTAGCTTGATTGTGGGTAGGGCCAAACCTGGGCTGGTGATCCTGAGTTCTATAAGAAGCAGGTTGAGAAAGCACGAAGAACAAGCCAGTAAGCAGTGCACCACTATGGCCTGTGTGTCAGCTCCTGCCTCCAGGTTTCTTCCCTGTTTGCATTCCTGTCCTGCCTTCCTTCCATGATGAACAGTGATATGGATAGGATATTAGACAAATAGGCTCTTTCCTCCATAACTTGTTTTTTGGTCATGGTATTTCATCACAGCAATGGTAACCCTATCTAAGACAACTGCTTTTATTGAAATGCAGAAAAGATTAGGTTTTTAAACTTTTAAACACTCAATATGTATGTTGTTAATATGTCTAGTACATTGAAGCCCTCTCTGAAAAAAAAAAAAACCTGCTAGCATGTTTCAGAAGTATGTACTCTCTGGAAGCACTTTGACTCTCCCGGCTCACTGAAAACAAAGCAATATTATAGTTATGAAGATCAATAATAATGACTCTTTATCTCAGACGAGCAGAAAGCAAATCAGATACCAACTATTTACCAGCAGGAAGCCATCCTGAGGATTACAGGAGAGCAAGCAATCAGGGACTGGTGCACCCCATCTCAGGGGCTGTGTATAGCTTCTCGCTTGTTTCTGTAAATAAAGGTTTGCTGGCACCCCAGCCCACTCATTCATTCATTTAGGAACTGCTTAAGGCTACTTTTGTGCTACCATAGGAAACTTTGGAAAGTACGAGAGACACCAAATGGCTTGCAAAGCCTTAAACATTTATCACCTGGCAGACATTGGTCTAACTTGGACCACAAGGACTGAAATCTATTTGCAATGTTGAATAAATGCTTATGTAACCTTTGTAGCCAGTGACGTAAGGAATATCTGTATTTTTATACTCGGCCCCCTCCTTGTAAAAAATAAAAATAATTTAGGATTTACCTAATTTAAGGATTTCTAAAACTTTTCTCCTTTGAGAGTATGGGTAACCCAAGAGAAGTGAGATGCACTTTAGAATGTTGTAATACCGCAACACTTTACTAATTGCAGAAAGGAGAGCTTGCTCTTCTTGGGTGTGTCTAGCTGGATAGCTGGATAGGGACTTCCATGAGCAGAGGCTCTCTTTCCTTGGTGACAGCTGTGGTGAGCTGTGTCTAATAAAGGAGTAATGTGCCCTTAACACAGACGACAGATCAGGACTGTTATTCTTCGTGTAAAGGTAATAACTGTTGGGTTAAACAGTGAGCTTCCTGGGAGCCACTCATTAGGATTTTTAGTAGAAAAAGGAGGTAATGAGAACCTTTGAAGAACTTATCATTTGAGACGGTCGAGTTCTGCCCTTCCTCTCTTTGCTGCTGAGAAACAGCTGGGCAGCTTATCCAGCAGGAAGCTCTCAGAACTGCAGATGGTGTTTCCTGGAAGCTAAGCAGATCTATGAGGAGTCAAAGGTCCCACACAGTGGCAAGTAATTAAGGATTCTGTGAACTGTTGGAATGCACCATGCGGTCAGGATGTACTATTTTAAATGCTTCCAATTGATGGACTATTAACGCCCAGCAGTGATGTTCTCCTTCCTCTGTTCTACCAAGTTAACTTGTGCTCAGATTGACAACTCTCAGCCTACCCCTGCAGCATCTTCTAAATTTGTTTTCCTGAGTATATTGTGGTCTGTGACTTTAAGGGAAATAGAAAATGACCAAGTGCAAAACATCCTCAGGTAAATTTCTCCCCTCTCTGAAGTCTTGTACTTGTCTCCCTACATACTCATCTTCATAATTAATTTTGTCTCAGCCTATTCACGACTCCTGATCTATTTTACTAACCTTATTTCTTACCAGAATTGGTTACCCACTTGTCCTTTTGAAACATAAAGAGTGTTTGGCAATGCAACATAATCAGATTCTTTCTCCATTTTATGGTTTCACTTTCTATTTCTTTTGCATTGACTTAAAGGGTTGTAGTCAACACTTATGGATTATTAATTATCATTGTGGTATTATTCAGGAGGCATCTTCACCATTACAGTGGTGAGGACAGCAGATAGGATTTTATCTGATCCTCTTATAGATATGGATGGTGTTGAAATGGATTTTGAAGAAGCCAAAGAATATGATGGTTTTTTTTAAAGCTTAATTCTTATTCCCAATGATTCATCTATTCTAAACTTGTTTACTTTCCCATGAATCCCTGACACTTCATTGCTCTTTCTCACCAATTCTTGTGGTGTTGCTCTATCTTGGGACATAGCAGGATTCTACAAAACAGACGGCACGGGAGATAGCTTATTGGTAGGGTATTTTCTATGAAGAATAGTGTTTGAACCCTAGAACTTAGGTGAAAATTCTGAGTGTGGTGGTATATGCTTACAGTCCCAGCACTCGGAGGCAGAGAAAGGAATTGCTATGGGACTCACTGGTCAGCCAGTCTACCTGAATTGGAAAGTCTCAGGCCAATAAGAGATCCTGTATCCAAATAAAACCAAAGAAGATGTGCATCATCCAGAGGAATGATACAAAGTTGACTTCTGTCCTCCATGTGTGCACGCACGCATACACGCACACACACACACACACACACACACACACACACACACACACACACACCAGGGCAGTGCTTGATAGTTGAAATTTAATTATTGAAATGATAGTCTTGGTTGAATAATGTCTAAGATCTCTGTTCACTTGCAGAGATAAATATAATTTTTAAAAGCATAATTAACTGAAGATATATGGGTTGATTTGGTGTCACATCAGATACTTCCAGAGACTACTAGAAGCAGGATGTCCTTCCTTAAGAGCTTCATAGGGAACAGGATAGTCTCACATACCTTTTAACTAATGACTTTCTAAGACTATGAGAGGAAAAACATTTTTATTATTTTAAGCAGTGTATACTGTGAAAATTTGTTACACTAATTAGTCTTGGGATGCTAGTATATGCATTTGTGTTTTAATAAGACATTTAATTCAGAAATAAAAACATTAGGAGAAAACAGAAAAATCAAAAACTTTTGCTTATGAATTCAGTCTTTGTCCTTCTGAAAACCAGTTTCACTGTTTGAAGTAATAGTATATATAATTTTTTATTAGTTCCTGCAAGAGATTTATAATACATTTATAATATAATTTTGACAACTAGCCTTAATTTTTTGGTTGCAATACTTGGGAAGTAATCTCACTTGAGTTCTTCTTTACCAAACAGAGAAGTACACACACATATACACACACACATACACAGCATACCACACACACGGACACACACACACACACACACACACACACACACACACACAGAGAAAGAGCGAGAGCAGAGGTGGAGCATCTTAGCAAGCCATAGGTCCTAAATCACTAGGCATGTTCCAAGGGGGTTCATGAGATATTAATGCAATAAAGTCTTTTAATTCTGAATTCTTTAGTCTTCTTGGGACCAAGGGAATATGAAGCATGCAGTGCAAGCAAGTGTTAGTTCAGAATGACAACACTGCCAGCAGAAAAAAAAAATCTTTCCTTTCCCGTGCTGCCTCAGTGTTCTCATTTTGCTTCCTGTGCCTTTTCTTTTTCTTACCCTAGGAAATCAAGGCTGCACCACACGTCTCCAGGGGTCAGTTTCTGATTAGCACGTTTGGAGTACAGCCAACGTTTAATCTGATCTTTTCTTTTCTTCTTTTATCTCAAGAGTTCTAAGAGCCAACTTTGGATTCTGAAAGCTGATTTCTGACCAGTAGGTGAAGGCTTGCTGTTTTCAACAGTCATAAGGGTCCATGAGCAGGACATGAAGTTAGAGTATGGTGTGTCAGAGATAATAAACTTGGGAGCAGATAAAAGATTGTTGAATCTGCTGGGCAGCCAACCCATGAGCAACTCTGAGTGATGACTGAACAAACACTTACACAAAGGTAAGGATAGTTCTGGGAAAGTAAGTTTTGGAGGGCAGCCTGTGAATGAAAATATTATATACAGAAGGACAATACAACCTGATACCTTAACTGGCCTCTAAAGTTTTTTTTGTTTGTTTTTTGTTTTTGATTTACCAAAGTGTTTGGGAACTAGGAGCTATCACCTCACCTTGGGTCAAAGGGGAAATAAGGATGCCCTTGTCTCAGATTCCTTTTGCTAGCAGTAATGTTTGCATGACTTGTATAGACATTTTGCTCTCATTCTAAATAGCAGGGCTGAGGGAACAGGAACAAGTCCTTAGTTTCCATAGGAAAAGAAATTCTGATCATTCTATTAAAATCTTTGAACGAGTCAGGAAAGCAGAAAGCCCAGGGCTAATGTAGTCCATAGCATGGTTAGAAAGGCCAATATCTATATCTTTGCTCCTCTGGGAAACATTTTCTAATCATTCCACAAGAGGGTAAGTAGCCCCAAAGTGTTCAGTGATGAGCGGGAGAGTGGCACATGAGCTGGGCTCTTGATCGCAGTCACCAGTTAGCTCAGCTACTGGTACATTCTATCATGTTTCTGGCTATCAATTTTTCAACTCTGAAATGAGAATACTAAGCCGGATAGCTACCAGTGTGAATGCTGATCTAACATTCATGAAAGCCTCCATCTTTTTCCTCTTAAACATTCCAAATCACTCAATTCCATAAAGTTGTATAAAACAAAAGACATGAAGTTGGGAGAGAGTGTGTTAGGAGTGTTGTAAGAGAAGGTGGGTGTAGGGGAGAAGAAGGGTGGTAGATGTGATCATAGTTGATAGTTTACATGTTTGAAATTCTTTTTTTACTTATAAATTTTTTATTACTTAAAAAAATACCAATCCAAATTCCCACTCCCTCCCCCCCTCCCATTCCCTTCACACACCCTCCCACCCCACCCCCTTTAATCCTAAGAGAGGGTAAGGCACTTTACCTTGTGGAAAGTCCAAGGACCTTCTCACTACACCTAGGCTGAGCAAGGTATGCATTCAAAGAGAATAGGATCCCAAAAAGCCAGTACATGCAGTAGAGACAAATTCCATTGCCACTGTCAGTGACCCCTCCGTCTGCTCCAACTGCCAACCACATTCAGAGGGACTAGCTTGATCCTATGCTTGTTCATTCCCAGTTCATTCCCAATTGGTGAGCTCCCATTAGCTCAGGCACACTGTCTCAGTGGATGACCCCCTCATGGTCTTGACCTCTCTGCTCATACTCTCACTCCTTCCACTCTTCAACTGGACTTTGGGAGCTCAGTCCCGTGCTCCAATGTGGGTCTCTGCCTCTGTTTCCATCAGTTGTTGGATGAAAGTTCCACGGTGATATTCAAGACAATCATCAGTCTGACTACAGGGCAAGGCCAGTTAGGCACCCTCTCCTCTATTGCTTAGGGTCTTAGCTGGGGTCATCCTGGTGAATTCCCGTGAATTTTTCTAGAGCCAGGTTTCTTGCTAATCCCATGATGGCTCCCTCAATGAAGACATCCCTTTCCCTGCTCTCATATCTGCCCTCCCATCTTGACCATCCTATTCCCTCAAGTTCTCCTCAACCTTCCCCTTATTCCCTCCTCTTCCCCTTCTCTCCTTCCTTCTACCTTGCCCCCATGCTCCTGAAATTCTTAAAATAAATACAAATAAAGAAGTGGGAGCCCTGGATTTTATACTATCCTGTGCTATTTTTCTTCAAAGTTCACTTATTAGAACAAACAATGACACTTCCCTTACAGTGAATCTTTTCTCTCAGTGATTAAGGGTAAAAGGTGGTTTCCCTGGTGATAAGATTGTTGGTTGTTGAGAATGCTTTTACTGAGTCCTTCTTGTTTTCTTTAAGTGGCTGAGAAGACCTGAACTGCCCATCAAAGGCCATAAGCTGCTAAAACTCAATTCAATCATTTATTCAATCAGTAGTTCTCTTAGCAGATACTCAGGGCGGAGCTTCTGATGCCCAGGTTGACTGCTTGAAATAGCAGTGCTTCCAGGGACAATTTGAAAATCCCATTTTCTCCTGTCTAAGTGGGAATCTGTTTCTTTATCTCTACAGAGAAAAGATCCTCAGATTTGTGGGTGTTCTTTAGAGTCAAGAGCTGTAGGCAGGTCTACAGCCTGACCCTCTACAGTCCTTTTATAAAGGGTTTCTGCCTGTGTATATTCACAGTGCTAACCAGAGAGCTACCCTGCTCTGAAGGCTGAGTAGGGCTACATGCCCTACTCAGAACAGTCTATTCTAATTTGCAAAGTAGGCTATTATGGGATGGTTCTTGTATGCTTTCTCATTTTCATATTTAGATTTTCATTTCCACAGTGAGATACTTGTGCTGTTCCGGGCCTATTTTTAGCAATTTCTCTTAGAAGAGAATACTTTAAAATTCACTTAATTTTTATGAGGCGTTTGGTTTATTATAGTAATAAATCTTCCCTTAGTTTGCCAAACAATTGCAGTGAATGTGATAAGTTTATATAGAAATTAAGTAGCACTCCATCTTTTTTATAAGACAGACACACATGTAAAAGAAAATGGATGTAGCCTGAGAGGAGAGGAGGGTTGGATTTGGGGGGGTTCTCTGTTGTTCTTGCTGGAGCTTGTTTACTTAGAGGGGAAAGCTTTGTAAAAGACTAGACTGAAAAACACTCAGGACTTAGGTATAGGGATGAGGTGAAGGAGTGACCTGAAGGCAGGACTCATAAAAGATGGACAAAATGTGAGTACAAGTTAAGAGATTCTGTTAGGTTAAAGACTAAGTGTGAAAAGCAAAAGTTTCAAACATTTGAGAGGAATGTAGAAGACTCTTATATCAGAACTGGGAAGAATTCATTTCAGTGGTATAAAAAACCCAAGTAATAAAGAAAAGTAATCAGACACTTGGCTTCATTAAACTGAAAATGTAAAGCTTGGGCTGGGGAGATAGCTTGGTTGGTGAAGTGCTTGCTATGCAGGCCTGAGAACCAGATGCATGCTCAGCACCGATGTAAAAAGCAGGCCATGATGGCACATGCCTGAAACCCAGGACTGCACTGCAGGACACACTCAGATGGATCCCAGGGGCTTTCTGGCCAGAGCACCTTTCCATGCTCAGCACCCATGTAAAAATCAGGCCGTGATGGCGCATGCCTGAAACCCTCTGCAGGACGCAGTCGGCTGGATCCCAGGGGCTTTCTAGACAGCCTACCTTTCCTAATTGGAGCCACAGGTCCCAGTGAGGGACCTGCCTTTAAAAACAAGGTTGTTTCTATTTAAGAGAAGCTGAGTTTTATTCATGCAAAATAATTGTGTAATAAATTTAGAATTGAATATTTAACAAAGGATCCAATTTCCAAAATGCCCTGCAAACACTACAGTAATTTAAATAAAAACAATATGCAAAATAGCGCTTTTAAAGCTTATATTTCACTATTAGCTATTACCTCTTTGGCTACAGTAGGAATTTCTCCTTTTCATTGTCATTCCTTCCATTTTGAGTGAAATTAAAGACAAAAGGAACACATCTATCTATCAATAAATGTCAGTAAATGTTTGCTTTTTTCGAAAGACTGGTGTTTCAGTGACCATCCTAAGTTCTATTTAAAAAATCATAAAATGAATGTTGACTTAAGATAGATGAGAATCTCCAACCGTTTCTTCATTTTTCTGGAACATGCGCTGCCATTTGTTCTGCCCATTGTTTATGCTAAGAAGGAATCTTGGTACCAATGAATATAAACTCAAAATAATTGATAAAATCTGAAAATAACTGTTGAGAATGCTCGCGTCCCACTCTAGCAAATATACAGTTAGGATGCTACCCTTTATGTAAAATAAAACAACTGCACCCATTTCATTAATATTCACATGTGCCTTTATGTTTAATAAATGGTAAAATAGCACAAATACTAAAGACTTGCTTCAAAATAAATTCTTTTAATATAAAAAAATAAAACAAAATCTTATTTTAATTATATTATATTTTACTTTTGTTATTAAAACAAACCAAACAAAGACGGTGAATGACTCCCAGCTATGGACCTCCTGGTTTTCTAGGTTGTCTCATAACTAAGTTATTTAAAGGCTCTGGAATCCCTCAGGAAGAACACAGATAAGAACCAAACACTTGAAACTAAAGGTAACAATCACAAAATTACTACAAAAGGTAGTAACCAGAAAAGGTGGTTCAAAGCCCAGGTGCCAACACTCAGAATTCAAGCCAAACACAACGTCTCCATGGAATCTCTTGTAACACTTGTAGATCAGTGTCTTGCTCAGCAGTAACCAGAGACGCTTCCTTGTGCAGGAGATGGGAATAAATATAGTGACTCACAGTCCGACGATGTGCAGAGAGTAAGAGTCCTTGGAACGCTTGGTTCTTAATGGAGTGTCTCTATCAATTACTTCCCCTCACATCTCACAGAACTCGGTGTAAGACGAGGTAGAAAGATTGTAAGAACAAGAGGGGATGGAGGACCCCAAGGAAACATGGCCTTCCACATACAGTAAGACAGTCACACTTACAAACTCACAGGAACTGTGGCAGCAAGGGCAATGTCTTTATGTGAGCACAAGCCCACATCTGTATCCCAGAAGCTATCTCCAATTGATAGCCACTCACAGATTTTAAAAAATTTGTTTTCATCTTCTCCAATGGAGTCTCACTGGGGATACAAACCACTCTTAAAAGCAGAACCCATGTTCAGCAGCACACGGCCAGCACAAAATGAATTCACTGGTATTTTTGGAATGTTTTTCTTCTCTCTCTCTCTCTCTCTCTCTCTCTCTGTCTCTCTCTCAATATCTCTCTCTCTTTCTCTCTCTCTTTCTCTCTCTCTTCTTTGTAGGTATTTTGCTTAGATATTACGATTTCCAGTTTTAAGATTTTAGGGATTTTTGGGCATGCCCATGTATGGCATCTCTGTGTCTCTTTGTGCTTTTTCTTTGGCTCTTTGTTGTTGTGATTTCCTCTTGTTCAGGTTTGCTTGTTTTTATCTTATTTCTTTTTTTTTTTAGATGCATGTTTGTCTAATAAGAGAGAGAAATAGAGGATGTGGATTTGGTGAGTGGGGACATATGGAGGTTTGAAGAGGAGTTGGGGCTTGGGGAAAGGCAAATGATAATCAGAATAGTGTGTAGGGGAAAAAGTTCTATTTTTAATAAAATTAAAAAGGAAGATATAGAGACCAATGACATAGCTCTTCAGGTAAAGGTATTTGGTGCCAAGGCTGAGGACTTGAGTTTGGTTCCTGGGACCTACAGTGTGGAAGAAAATATATTCCTTCTTGCAATCTGCTTTTTGATACATGGGGCATGCACACACACACACACACACACACACACACACACACACACACAGAGTGATAGACACACTAAACAAACAAGCAAATAAATGCAATGAAGAAAAAAACAAGACCAGCTATGGTCACATGGTTCATTATGAAAAGGACTCTTAAATTTAGAGAATTAAAAGAACGCATGGATGTTTTTTTTCGCAAAGAAAGGAGTGGGATGAAGCTCTAGGGCAATACCATTGATTCTTGGATTTCTCAACAGATGCCTACTGTCCCCACACTAGGTGTAGCCAGGGAAGATGAACAGATTATATCAGACAAACAAACTACACAATCAGGCTTAAGGAGGTACTGAGATGCTGCTGCTAACTGATAAATGTGATGAGAAAGCACATACAAGCCATGCAATATCAGTCACACGCATGGCTGGGTCACATTAGAACAACCTCTAGGTGTGTAGAATGAGGACCACTTCGAGGGATGAATAAAATGCCATAAGGATGCAAGGTTTACTTCATGAAACTCTCACACTCTTAAATGTGCATGTAGTAACAAGAGGTTTAAAGAACATGAAGCAAAATGAGTAAAATTATAATAATTCTTGGAGATTGAGATTTGTTTTAATGGCTTTTCCCAAGAAACAGTAATAATACAGAATAATACAGAAGATTGTAACAGCACGCTCAGTGGAGGGTTGTGATTTACAGAGCACAGCACTCAGAGAAAGTACAAGCAGTCCTTTCTAATGCACAGGGAGCCCCCAGGATGGGCCTCATACCAGGCCATAAATCATTTTCAATACATGTTATAAAATTGAAGTCATGCAGGGTATGTTCTGTGATCACAGACAAAATGAATTAGAAAGATAGCTAGGGTGTCCTTGAAACTTGTAACTAAACTAAACACATCTAAATAATTAAAGGGACGAAGAGCCAGTCACTGGATAAAAATATGTTAAACTGCATAGAAAATAAAACAAATCTTTAAAATGAAGGGGCTATGTAAAGCAGTGACTGAGGAAGCTTTTAATTTTTTAAAAAAATTCTTCTATTTACTTTATATCTCAGCCACAGCTTACCCCCCATCCTCCACTCCCTGGTCCTCCCTCCATTCCCTCCATCCTGCTTTTACCCACCAATACTCTCCTCTTTTGTCTCCATCCAGGAAAGGGAAGGTCTCCCATATGTATCAATAAAACATGCATATCAAGTTGCAGTAAGACTAAGCACCTCTCCATGTATAAAGGCTGGGCATGTGCAGAAAGGAGAAAAAGGATCAAGATGAAGAAAGGACAGAGGAGGAAATACTTTGGAATCAGTTTACTCTTGGATTTTGAAGCGCTTCAGTCAGTTCTTCTGAGCAGCTTAGTTTTATGTTTATGTTTATCTTATGTTTTAAAAGAACACTTGCGTATGAGTCATTGTTAAGAATGATTTTGGGGCAAGGGGATAACTCAAATGGCCAAGTACTTGCTGTGCAATCTCGAGAACCTGAGTTCAATCCCCTCACCCATGTGAAAGCCAAGCATGCTGGAATATGCCTATAATCCTGGTATTGAGGACGGAGGAGGGTCCTAGGAACTTGATTGATTAATGTAGCTTAATTGGTGGAGCTCCAGGATCCACAGAGAGACTGTGTCTCAAAACTAAGGTGGGCTGGCTGGAAAGATGGTTCAGTGGTTAGGAATGCTTGCTGCCCAATCACAAGGTTTGCAATTTGACTCTAACCACCCATGCAACAAGCCAGGAACCACGCAAATGGCCATGGGATGGGTAATTTTAATTATCAACTTGACATCTAGAATCACCTGAGAGAAAGGCTTCTGATGATCGCTGTGAGGGGTTGTCTTAATTACGTTAATTGTTGTGTGGGGAACTTTCCGTTGTGGGTATCATCATTGCTTGGGTTTGGGGGTTCACATTAAGAAAAGAGAGGTAGCTGAGCACCGGCATGTACACAGTCACTGCCATCTGTTCCTGCTCATGGAAGTGACATTTGCACGAATTCTTGCCTCTGAGTTTCCTGGATGTACCCTGGAATTGTGAACTAAAGCCAAGTCTCCTTTCAGTTGTCAGGGTATTTTTACAACAGCAACCAGAAAAGATTGTTTTTACCAGCTGACCAAGTAAGACAGTCTTTCACCCTAGTTTCTAGTCTTCTGGTCTGAATAGGCTTGTGGGCCTGCACATACATGTGTGCAAATACTCACGTCATACATATGAATAAAAAAAATCTTAAAAAGTAAAGAGGAACATGACTGAGGAGTAAAGATACACCTCATATGCCCATTCACAGAAGTAAACACACATGCTCACACACACAGAGGCTGATTTTTCAGAAGCTAAGGGAAATGGAATGGAGGAAGACAATAGCTGAAGCCAATGGAATTCTACAACATGGAAAACAACAGAGAAAAAGAAACCCCGATTATGTGACCTGTATTTATAATCTCAGCACCAAGGAAATGGAGACAAGTGGGTTCCTGGGATGCACTGACCAGCCAGTTTAGCCTAAAACAACGTAGACAGCACCTGAGGAATGAAACCCAAGGCTGACTTCTGTTGTTGCACACATATGCATATGCACATCCTCCCACATGTAAACCTGTATCTACACCAACTCATGCATCTGTACAACACAGACCTATACATGCATGCATGTATGCAGCAAACACATACATATGTAAATAAAAAGGTTTGCTAAAAACAGATTGTTGGGAATTGGCCAATGATTGAGTCAGTGATGCTGGAATTGGGGAAATATCATTTGTAAATGCATTTGTAAACATTGTACCAGGCCAGAATTACTAATAAATGCTATATCTAGGGAGAAATTTTTGATGATGGAAAAGATATTTGCATGGTCATAAAGTGTCTTCCCTGAGACTGTTTCCTAGTTACAAGGGTGGGAATACAGTAATAATTCAACTGGAGAAATTTGGCAGCCCCTCAGTTAGACAATATAAATTAGTATCCTCCATGTGGAGCAGAGGAAGGACACATTACTGCTCTCATATTAGTAGCGAAGAGTAAAGAACTTTAATCATGATGAAAGTAACCAAATAGCACAACCTAAGAAACATTCGTTTTTAAAATATCGGAATCATTGAAGAAGAAAATGATTATGAGAGTGTTTTTGAGAACCTGGAAATGACCTAAATGCCCCTTGACTGAAAAATGGATAAAGAAAATGTGGCACATTTACACAATGGAGTACTACACAGAAGAAAAAAATAATGACATCTTGAAATTGGCAAGTAAATGAATGGATCTAGAAATCATCATATTAAGTGAGGTAACCCAGACCCAGAAAGACAAATACCATATGTACTCATTCATAAGTGGCTTTTAGACATAAAGTAAAAAAAAAACAAACCAGCCTACAATTCACAATCCTAGAGATTCTAGACAACAGAGAGGACCCTAAGAGAGACATACATGGATCTAATCCACATGGAAATTAGAAAAAGACAAGATCTCCTGAGTAAATTGAGAGTGTGAGGATCATGGGAGAGGGTAGAAGAGGAGAAGGGAGGGAAGAGTAGAAAAATATATAGTACAATAAAAACAATAAAAAAGAAAGATTGTAGTAGAAAAAAACTGCTTGCATTTCTCATATGTTCTCACTGAAATTTGACTGAATAGTCCAGAGACTTTGGGTAGAACTGAACCTGACTGGAAAAAAAAACATAAAAAACAAAACCAACCAAACAAGCTAACAAGATTGAAATGAATCTTAAAGATATTCTGCTGTACTGTTAGATCAGCACCTTGTCCAGTTGTCATCAGAGAGGCTCCCTCATGCAGCGGGTGAGAGCAGGTGCAGAGAGCCATAGCCAGACATTATGCAGAGAGAGAATCTAAAGAGGAGGTCTCCATCAGGTCCCTCCCCCTCAGAGATCAGGGAACTCATAGGAAGTGGGGGAGGAATGATTGTAGGAGTCAGAGGGGATGGAGGACACCAGAAGAACATGGAACACTGAGTCAACTAAGCAGGGCTCACAGTGGTCTCACAAAGACTGAAACTACAAGCATGGGTCTTGCAAGGGTCTGCACCAGGTCCTCTGAATATATGTCATGGCTGTTATCTAGGTTTTTATGTAGGACTTCTAACAGTGGGGGCGGGTTTGTCTCTGGCTCTCTTGCCTACCCTTGAGACTCTTTTTCTGTTGTTGGGCTAACTTGTCCTGCCTCAATATGAAAGGTATTTTATCTTGTCTTAGTATATCTTGTTTAATCCTGTTTGGCTGTCATCTCTTGGGGACCTGCTCTTTTTTGAAGAGGAAATAAAGGGGAAGTGAATCTGGGGAAGAGTGGATATAGAGTGGGTGCTAGGAGGAGTGGAGGAAGGGGAAACTGTTGATGGAGGAAGGTCATTGGCTAATAAAGGAACTGCCCTGGCCCATTTTATTGGTTAGAGGATAGGTGGGAGGAGTAAACAGAACAGAACGCTGGGAGGAAGAGGAAGTGAGCTCAGTCTCGACAGCTCTCCTCTCGGGAGCAGATGCCTGAGAGAGACGCCATGCCCTGCTCCCGGGATGAAGCTCCGACCCAGGATGGACATAGGCTAGAATCTTCCCGGTAAGCGCACCTTGGGGTGCTCCACACAGATGATTAGAAATGGGCTAAATTAATATGTGAGAATTATCCTAGAAGAGAATGGGCCAAGCAGTGTTTAAAAGAATACAGTGTCCTTGTAATTATTTCGGGGCATAAGCTAGCCGAGCAGGCAGCCGGGGTGCTGGGGACGCAGCCCCGCCGCCCCTAATACTACAGATTGGTGCCCCACGTGATGGACTAGACCCACTTAAAAAACCTGAGAAGGCTTAAAAATAAGGGAGAAAGAGTTTAACACAGACTTTTGCTGTTTGTTGGTGGCATGCTGTAGAGAGATTTCCTGATTCGGCAACAGTAGCAGAAAAAACGCTGTGTCATTTTAAAGCGCGACTTCCTGGGGCTGTGCCGCCATTGCGATCTCTGTCTGGCTCCTGCAGGAGACAGAGCTTTTGAATAGAGCATTTGGAGTAAAGTGCTACGATTTGTTTGATGGCAACTAGACTCGCTGTGTTCTCGGGTCTCCTCTGCTTGTTAGAGGCAAGCATGCGCTTTCTTTTAAGAGAAGCTTCCTGACTCAGCTTTAGCTGCAAAGCCTGCAGCTCATTAAGAGGTCCTGCCATGAAACACTTAAACGGTGTTGACGAAAAGCTGAACGCATGCTTTTCGGTTCAGCCGTAGCAGGAAAAAAGCTGCGCCGTTTAAAAATGCCGGCTTTCTGGGCCATCCTGCCAGGGCAAACTCTGACTGTTTGAGGCAGGAGGGCCTGCTACTGAGAGGACTTAAGTGTTGTCTGTTGTAGCTCACTTCCTGGCAGGGACCTTGAAATGCCATACAGTTGTTGCAGTAAACATGGCTACAGCCTGTATATCCGCCATGAGGCTGGAAAACTAAGGAATGGACTGGATCTAGCTGGCAAAGCCACGCCTTTAGTCCTACTGAGATTGCTTGGTAAATTAAAGATTCATGTGGTCAGAAAAAGAGAGATATACAGTAAAGAGAGATTCAAAGACAGAGAAAATTTCTGAATGGTTTAAAGTGTGTTAAAAATATATGCAGACTAAAAGTTGAAGTTCTTGAAGTAAAAAACAAAAAAAGGAAGAGAGTTGTTGTGTGTGGTAGCACATGCCTTTAATCCCAGTGCCTAGAAGGCAGAGACAAACAGATCTCTGTGAGTTCAAGGTGTAGTAGCTTACACCTTTAAACCCAATGCCCGGGAGGCAGAGACAGGCGGATCTCTGAGAGTTCAAAGACAGCCTGGTCTACAGAGTTACTTCAGGTCAAAGATACAGAGAACCTGTCTCAAAAAGCAAAGAGTTAAAAGTAAAAATAAACAAAATAGAGGTTAAAACAAAGCTGCACAAAGATGGAAAATACACAGAGAATTTTGATACTGTATGCTATTATGCTCTCTTTGAATTATATGAATGCTGAGGAAGGAGCAACAGCTGCTAAAAGATATTTATTTATAAATGCTGCTGAACTAATCCAACATATATATTTTGAATTTGGATCTAAGGATATGATACTTTGGAAAGGAGTTTCTTATTTTGTTTTAACAGAGGATGAGACGCTGTTCATTTCTTCTATTCCGATTTGGTATGATGGACCACGCCCTCCTGAAGGGTTGCAGTGAACATCTTCAGAAAATTGCTTCGCTCAACTTCCAACTGAGATGAAACTAGCACACAGGTTATACCATGAAAGACCTAATTAACGACGCCCACATTCAGCAGGAAGCAGTTTGGAGAGAAAAAACTGTGCCCATGTTCCCAAAAAAATGTTTATAAATGTTCTTTTACATTTAAAGGGGGATATGATATAGGTATGAATAATTTGCATTAGTATAGATTTTGCTTTATTGATAGAGATTTACGGTCAATTTTGTTATATGTATATGTATTTCTGATATTGATTAAGGTGTTGTGATTGTGTAGTTCATTATTAAAATGTAATGTATAATTAGGAAATATAGGTTGTTGATGGATAATCATAAGTAATAGTCAAGTTTGTAGTCATGTTAGTTAATATTTTCTAGATGTGCGTAGATATATTTTAGATAGGCATTCTTCATATTTTTCAAAGATTATAGAATATGGCATTTTAAATGTTTTAATAACTGAGGACTTTTCATGACAATGAGACACTCTGCTCCTGGCAGCACCAATGTACTTCAAGAGGAAGATGGGCATTGAAGAGGTTCCTTATGGAGTTTGATAACCATTTGGGCAAGAAACTGCTCTTGCCTGGACTGTTGCATAAACTGGACACAGAGAACCTACAGAGAGAGGACTACTGAACTTGCTTAAGGTGAGATGATCTTTCGGTGTTCCCGATTCATGAAAGAGTCTGTGAGACATTCTGCAGGACACAACAGATAGTGACTGAACTGACTTTGAATTTTCCTGCTTTATGGAAATGTCTGCTGGATAGCATGGGCCTGAAGGCTGAAGATGGATGCCCCAATGGTACAGAGGAACTTTGGGTGACTGTCCAGGCAGCAAGATGTCTCTGTCATTTCTAGAGTTTTAAAAGTTGCTTTTTTCTTGTTTGCTTCTGTAGTATTGTATCTTTCTGGAGTCTTTGATGGAGTTAAGAATAGTTAGTTATAGTTTTCCTTAATTATGATAAAGATTATTGTAACTTTTACTTGATAACTGTTTTGTTATATGTAATTTTGCTATGTTAAAGTTAAAGCCTTTTTTTTTTTTGTTTAAACCGAAAAAGGGGAAATGATGGAGGAAGGTCATTGGCTTATAAAGGAACTACCTTGGCCCATTTTATTTGTTAGAGGATAGGTGGGAGGAGTAAACAGAACAGAACGCTGGGAGGAAGAGGAAGTGAGCTCAGTCTCGACAGCTCTCCTCTCAGGAGCAGACGCCTGAGAGAGACGCCATGCCCTGCTCCCGGGATGAAGCTCCGACCCAGGATGGACATAGGCTAGAATCTTCCCGGTAAGTGCACCTTAGGGTGCTCCACACAGATGATTAGAAATGGGCTAAATTAATATGTGAGAATTATCCTAGAAGAGAATGGGCCAAGCAGTGTTTAAAAGAATACAGTGTCTGTGTAATTATTTCGGGGTATAAGCTAGCCGAGCAGGCAGCCGGAGTGCTGGGGACGCAGCCCCGCCGCCCCTAATACTACAAACTGTGGTCAGAAAAAATCATATGAAAAGAGAACCTATTTTTAATAATAATAAAAAAACTTTAGTTTGTAATGTGGTGGTATTAGGAGGTCAGGATTTTGTGGAGGTAAATGAGTCATTGAGGGTAGAAGGCCCAGGAATGCTGCCCTTATCAGAGTTTTATCCCTCCCTCAGGTGAGTACATAGCAAGATGGTTGCCAGACGATAAAAATATGTAGACAAGTGTCCTGGCCTTGAATGTCCCAGCTCCTAGGTCTGTGAGAAACAGATGCCTTTATGCTACCCAATTTGTGGCTTTTTATTATAATAACTGAGTTACGGGCAGTGAGGGGCTGCAAGAACAAAATAAGAAAATAGGAAAGTTTTGTAATGAAATCTGACCCACAGGGCATCTGATTTGAAGAATAAAATTGACATTTGTATTCTTGCTTTCTTTCATGATTGACTTATTTAAATGCTTTTTCTGTTTATATTATACTTAATTTATTTTTAATAGAAAACTGTGTAGCTTTAATTATTTAGGAATGATCACTTTGTCCACTCTTTACTATATATTTCCTTATTCTAAAATTTTCTCAAGCATTTTGGAGAAGAATGCACCTTCAAAAATTTCTGTTAAGCCAGTGGTGGCGACCCATACCTTTAATTCCAGCACTAAAGAGGCAGAGGCAGACAGATCTCTGTGAGTTCATCGTAAGCCTGGTCTACAAAGAAAGTTCCAGGAGAGCAAGAACTGTTACACAGAGCGATACTGTCTCAAAAAACAGCAACATACAAACAAACAAAATTTCTATTAATATGAAACTATGAGGCTGGTATGAGGCATCTGGGGAGTGGAGGCAGCAGGATCAGGAGTTCAAAGCCAGGTGTGCCTCCACTGAGAATCAGATGCTACACCGAGTACGTGGAACCATGCTACCTAAAAAGATGAAGGTGTGAATTACAAGAAGGCAAACTACTTTTGCTTCACAAGGAATGAAGCTAGGTTCATGGAGCATGAGGATTTCACAGAGGTGATGAGCAATGATCGACTGCCGTCCTTTCTTCCTGGGAATAAAGGCCACAGCTCCCAGCCCACTGTCAAACACCTGCTGCTCATTGACAGTGCATCAAGTGCCTTTTCCAGCTTACCCTTCACTGGGACAGCAGCAGTGTAGCCAACTTCCTGAAACTGCTCATTCTGAGAAGTCGTGCTGGGACCATAGAGCAAACAGAGTCTGTTTGCTACAAGCTACAAGCTAATTTGATGGTTTACATCTTCTTGAATGAACTTTCCTGATGCCTTTACCTTGCTGTGGTCTGAAGCCTATCAGTGCATTGCATTTGGGGAAAAATACATATTAATGTGTTCAGTGAAGATCATGGGTAAACCGGGTTTATCTTATTTCACCAAAAGCTAATGGGCATGCATTTTCTAATCTGAATAATTTATTTGGAGGGGGTGATTATGAAGGTATAATTTGGATTGCATCTGCCACACATACATTTCAGGACTTCCTGGAGAGTGATGACTTGGAATATATCCAACTTTTAGCTTCTTTCAATTAGTGGCTTCCTGGATTATTGATTTTAGTTTAATATGTCTTAATGTCAGCAGGGTCAGCCTCAGAGTCCTGTGACCTATGGAGCTATTAAAAAGGCCCTCCATTTAGTTTAAAACTTTCAAGGCAGCTATTTCTGGCTCAATTTTTTAATGCATTCTAAATAGCCCCAAATTTTAATTTTTTTATTGGATCCTGCAAATTATGTTGCTAGACTGGGTTGTTATCAAGCTGCTGAGGAACTTGCTGAGATTGGTTGGGGTCAAGCAAGGAAAGGAATACAGAACTTGTCTGCAAGGAAGCTGTATGACTTCCAGGAAGACTGGTTATTGGCTTCATCTATTGGAAAAAAGTAAATGAATTAATAAAATAGCGAGAATAATGATTTTCAGATGCTTATAACACTTGAAGAAATTGATGAATCTGGATATATAATGGAGTTCTAATCAATAACATTTGTATATTAGCAGCTTTCTACTTGCTATACTTTTGTATAGCATGTCTGTAAGACATGATGTCAAGTCATACCATGTCTGTATATATAAATCTGTAAATTCTTAAAGACTTTGGATGGCCATAGCATCTCACTGTAGTCTCTTTCTGGAATTAGAACTGTTTGTCTCACTTCAGTGCTTACTCCATGATTGAGAGTTTTGTCTCTCTCATCATATTATATATTCTATGACTCAGACCTATATTTCCTTCCTTCCTTCCTTCCTTCCTTCCTTCCTTCCCCTCCCTTTCTCATTCCTTCCTTTCTTCTTCATCTGCCTAAGTAATGAGAGGTCAGACTTAGGAAATAATCAAGATCGTATTATATTCCAAATCACTATGTATAAGGCATCTAGATAATTTAGAAGCGTATGCCTCAGGTGTCTTTGCATTTGGGAGAGCCAGAGAGTTGAAGGAAAGCATGCAACTGTGAAAAGCCAAGGCGGGAGTGGTCCAGGTATGCCAGGCAGTCTGGATTTTCAAGCAGTTTAAATCAGAGGTCAAGGGAAGCACAGGGTACCAAATCTTGACAGGCAATAAATCAAGCCTACACATCAGCTATTTCTGCTTCCCAATGATTTGGAGAAAAGAGAATAACTGACACACAGCAGGCATTGCTCATCAGACAAGCAGCAACCTGACAGCCGGAGCTCTGACAGGCTTCTTCAAAGCTGTACACGTCAGCTAACAGTTCCAAGAGTAAGAAGTTTCTAGCTTCAGGAAGCTGCTTCTCTTTCTTGTTTACAAGATAAAACACCTTCATTAAGTGATGGACTAATACTCTGGTGTGGGTATAAATTTACCAGGAAAGACATAATCATACATTGAAGGCTTTCTGCTGAATGAAATTGTGTGTTACTGACTTCCTTTAATACATAAATTTACCACTTTCAAAGTACATTTTAAAAAATTTATATTGATCTACTTGAAGCCAGTTTTCTTAGTGAAAAATGACTTCTTTTTCCCATTATTTATCATTTTGTTCGTATTTTTGCATTATTTTGCATGTATTATTATCATTTTATGTGTCTGTGTATGTGTATTTGTAGACATGTGCATGTGTATGGAGAACAGAGGTGGTGCAGTTCCCTTGCTCTGCTGCTCTCTGCCCTATTCCCTTGAGACAGGGTCTCTCACTGATCTGTGTTTGCTAAGCTGGCTGGACAGAAGCCCAAGGATTCCTCTCTCCCCATCCCATCACTCCTGTTACAGGAGTGAGCAGTTACTCTTGGCTTCTTATTAATATATTGAGGACTTCCCAGTTCAGGAATCTATGCTCACAGAGCGAGTTATTTAGCTGTCTCCCCAGTTCCTCCGCTTACTATTTTGTCATAAACATTTCCTCACGGAAGAGTGCAGTTTAGATGACACAATGGACATCTTAAAACAACTAATATTTAGTTGTGTATTCTAGTGCAAATTATGTAAAAAAGATTAAGTGAAATGAAGTATGCTTCTATAATTTTTATATTGCTAAACATGAAGAAATTATTTTCTTTTCTTGAATTACCTCCTCAAGTAAATGTTATAAATTGCAATGTTGAATCAGAGAGTAGAAATATTAAACAAAGCTTACATTTTTAGATTTTAATTACAATTCAATATAATGCACAAGTTGCATTTTTTTCCCGTTCTATTCATTGAGAAACTGAGGCTGAGAGTAAAGTGGTTCACTAGGCGAGGCAGCTAGTGATTGGTAGGATCATCCTATAACATGTTTCCTAGCCCAATTTTCCCTTTAAATATGAAAAACACAAAATCTTTCACTTACTTGGCTTTAAAAATATTTTCCTTTTTCATATATGTTTGTATGGATGGTATTCATGTATACATACATATTCACATGTGTGTGGGAACATTGTGTGAACACACAGGGAGTGGGTTGTATGCATGTATACACACATGTTCACATGTGTGTGACACATGGGAGTGGGTTGTGTGCATGTATACACACATGTTCATATGTGTGTGACACATGGGAGTGGGTTGTGTGCACGTATACACACATGTTCACATGTGTGTGGGAGCATGTGTGCGTGAGTCTATAGTTATGTGAGAAATCTTCTTCGATCATTCTTCTACCTTGTTCTTCAGGACAGAGTTTCTCAGTCAAACCCAGAACCTACAGATCTGCCTTCTCTACCTAATCAGTCTGTTCAGGGATCCCCTCTCTCTGCTCTCTCAGGCTGGGATTACTGGTGGGCCACCATGCTCACACTCCAGTTACATGGATCCTGGGGTTCTGAGCTCTGATTTGTTAGCTTGTGAGGCAAGCCTTTTTACTACTGAACCATCTCCCCAGTTTCCTGGTTTTATTTTTTTTTTTAAAATGTGCTTAAAATCCCCAAATTCATGATTTTCCATATTTAACTATAATATTTTGGAGGAAGGATGTCAAAAGCAGATGCTTATGGATTCAATAACTTTAGAGGGCTTTCATTCTATGATACTAGAATGAAATAATAAAGTTATCAATGATTAGCACTGATTAAGTATCACAATGTAACGGGCATTGCCAAAGACTTTAAATCAATGGTCATATGCAACTAGTTTTACTTTACTATGTCCACAAGAATTTTAGTATAGAAATCCTTACTTATAGTTGCTGGAGAGATTGCCTCCTTGTTAAGTATTAGCTGCTCTTGTATAGCACCCAGGTTTGGTTTGGTTCTTAGTGCCTACAATTACACTCACAACCATCTGTAACTCCAGCTCCAAAGGATCTGATATCCACCTCTGGCCTCTGTGGGCAGCACATATGCACACGCTCAGGCACAAACATGTACATATGACATAGAATAAATAAAGAAGGAAAATTTCTGTTTACACACAGACCCCAAGGAGTAGAGAGGGGAAATAATCTCCCAGGCATGGGTGGCGAGTGAGTAGTACAATCAGGACCAACCCCAGAGAGCCCAAAGTCGAGGTCCTTGTGCTTAGTTTTCATCTTCTACCGTGACCCTGATGTTGGTAGTGCTGGGAGGCCTGAGGATGCCCCAGGATACTAAGTGCAGATTCTGGGTTGGATTTTATGTTATTTCCCCTGTACTTCATTTTCCTAGTGTTTTTTAGTCCTGGAACAACCATCTTCTTTTCTCATAGGTTAGCTATAGCCTTGTGGTTTGTGTTTGTGAAAAATCTCCCAAGTTCTGTGGCTGATATTCTGACAGCATTGGCATCTTATCCAATGTTTGCAGCGGGCATGGCTTGACTTTATTAGGTGAAGTTGCTTTCCATGTAGAACAGATGAGCTAAGGACTCATTGCAAGTGTGATCTGGGAAAGCGGGAGGGAAGGAGGCTCAAACTGCTTAAGCAAGCCATGGGTCTTTGTGGATGCTGCCATGGCTGGTCGTGAGTAATCACAATTTCTCTCAGGATACTTTCTTCCTCTTCTCCTTAATGAAGGGAACTGTGTAGGTATGGTAAATCTTCTGAAGTTCTTCCCATTTCAGGACCAATGGTTCTGGGAAGATTTTTTTTAAATTTTAAATGTTTATTTCTCTTTGTTCTTATCCAAGTAGCTTCCACAACTAGTCTGTTACTGCCACTAAGATCATAAAAAAGCTTCCTTAAAAATCAATATGAGACCAGACCAGACAATGAAAGAGAGTTCTCACCTCAGAATTCATTGGGTAAAATTACATATATCAATGTAGGTACCATAGAATATCAGCTTGGTTCTTCTGGTAAAACTGCAAAATTATTATTTGATAAGAATGTGGTCACATTTGGAAATGAATTTAATAACTATGATCAGATTTTACATCAAAGTAATTCCTAGAAAATGACTGTAATTACAACCACTTGATGTAAAGATCTTAGAATATGGTAATTTGTTTATTGTATTTCCTTATGAAAATTGAATGTTACAATTACCATAATTTGAAATGTATTAGGGGTATCCAAGCCTCTAATCAATTATTTAATTATGTAGAATTGCTCTCATACTGAGAAATTCATGGTAATGTTTCTTTCTTTACATCTTTCCCTGGCTTTACTGAAGTATGACTGACAAACAAAAACTATCCATCTAAGGCATACAGCTAATGATTATGTACATATCTCGTGTATTCCTGGTTGCCTCAGACTCATTATGTAGCTGAGCATGTCCTTGAATGTCAGATACTCTTGTCTTCATATACTGAGTTTTGGAATTACATGTCAAACTTTTGTCCAGCTTTTGGGGTGCCGGGATTGGATTTATGGCTTTATAACTGCTGAGAAAATGCCAGATGCACATTATCTCCGGCCCACACACTACATTTTTTTTTTATCCATTCATCTGTGGACAGATCCTTACATTGTTTCCCTAACTTTGTTATTGTGAATGATGCTGCATTGAGCATGAGAGTACAGATAGCTCCTGGGCATTTTATTACATTTTATTCGGATAAATGTTCATGGACAGGGTTATTGAATGAGAAGGGAGGAAGTCTCTGTCAGTAGCTTTAAGGAGCTCCTCATTGATCTCCTCAGTAATTGTGTCAAGTTACATTTCCATTAACGGTATACAAGGTTTGCCTTTTCTCTACACCATGTCAACAGTTAGTCTTGTCTTTGTGATAATAGACATTCCTATAGGTGAAGCCTCATTGTGGTTTTCACTTATACTCCCCCAATGATGGCTCATATTGAACAGCTCTTCATATTCTTGTTGGAAAATGACAATTCAAGATCACCATCCACTTTTCAATTGGGTTATACATTTTTCATATATATTATGGTGTAGTGAGACAGAATCTTGCTGGTAATCCACAGGCATGTGGTGATACACAGATTAATAGAAATAATAGAAATTGATTAATTTAAGATGTAAGACCTAGCCAATAAGAAGCTAGAACTAATAGATCAAGCAGTGATTTAATTAATACAGTTTTTATGTGATTATTTTGGGACTGAGAAGCTGAGACAGGAAGATTGATTCAAATTTGAAGTTAGATTAGGCTACAAAGTGTGTTGTAGGTCAGCCATGGCTACATTGCAAAAACTAATCTCAAAAACAATATCCTACTTGTATATAGTCAACTAATATTTGGCAAAGATGCTAAGAATACATACTGGGAAAAAGGAGTATATTAAATGGTGGTTTGAGAACTTGATATCTGTATGTAGTATATTGAAATTGGATCTTTATCTTATGCTAAGCACAATACTTAACATGGAATATATTCAAGACTTAAATGTAAGAAAAATATAGACATAATAAAACATATGACTTAAATATAAAACAAGAAACTGCAAAGGAAGAAAACATAGAGAGATAAGTCCTTGACAATGATACTTTGACCATAGCACCAAAGTCACCAGCAAAACCCACCAAAAGTAGTTATAATGGTGTTAAAACACACCAAAGTGCTCCTGTTCATCAAAAGAAACACACAAAATGAAGTGGAATGTGGCAATTCCCTGTCAGAATTGTTGCTATTCTGACTCCACAGTCTGTCTCACAGAAACTAACTGAATATTTTCCAAACATAATGTCAAATGACCGGATTCCATAGCAAGACGAATTAAACCCATTTTACAGATAAAAAAAGTGGAGTTTTCCAAAGATATTGTTTATCAAGGTCACAAAACAAGTAAGAAATATTAATAATATAGTCTATCTCATGCCACAATTTATTTTGTTTTTACTTTTTCTACCATGTCATGCTGTAACTAGCCTAAAATAAACAATTATGCAATGTATTTATATAGATCAAATTATGCCTGATTTATAACTGGAAACTATATGGAAATTTGAATATTTAGGGAGATCAAGGCCTTAAAGTATCACTTGAATACATTGATTTTAGTTCAGTCTCACGATACACTACACACATACACACACATAGAGAAAATGAGAGAGAGAGAGAGAGAGAGAGAGAGGAAGGAGAGAGAGAGGGAAAGGAGAGAAAGAAAAGCGATTATATTTGCACACACACAGGTATGTTTGTACCTACACAAACATACTTGCATAATCACAGGCATGCTGTCACCTATACACACAGGAATACCTGAACATTCACACACACACACACACACACACACACACACACACACACACACACACTGAAGACTAAACTTTCCACCAGACACTGCAGATGAGCAGGGGTTATTCATACCTTGATCTCAGAGGTTGACTGACAAGCCATCATAAATCCTTTACACTGGTTCTGGGGATCTGAGACAGATGCTTCAACACAGCCCAGCCAGCCATTTCCCTACTAAGTCATCTCCCTGCCCAGCTTTTATAGATTTAATTTAGGAATGGAGGACTTTTATTTTTGCATGGTGCTTGAGAAAACAGCTTGTAACAATGATGGTTAAACAGTGGTTGAACAGAAACCACTGTTTCGGCAGCACCAAGGCCCTTCAACTCCCCCATCATCTGGCCTGTCTTCTCCTTCACCTTACAGTGCCTCACAGATACTTAACTGATGTCAAGGATGGCCTGCGCTTTTTGTCTGCAATACTTGTTTGCCTCGCTCAAGGAGTTTGTCAAATCCTGTTAGACAGTTATTTCAATATTTATTTCTCTGGATCCAAGAGAACTTCCGAGTCTTTGTCCTAAAATCACTGTTTTCTGATCTTTTCCTATCAGTTTCTTCTACTCTGATTTATGGGGCTACGATTTTCTCTGGAACTTTTGCTCTCTTCTCTCATGACTTTTCACAGCTGGAGGAATTGGAGTGTTCTCTGCCCGAATCTTCTCATGGTCAGGGTCAGGGTCAGGTCACTGCAGGAACTGAAGTTAGTTTCATGTGGACATTCATTCTTGCCTCCAGAGGACTACCTGAGATCCATCTGGGCCGAGTCTTTCCCCTGTCTGGTCTCTAGGATTGCTATGCAGAACTGACTACCTGAGACCCGCCTGGGCCAAGTCTTTCACCCTGTCTCATCTGTAGGATTGCTACATAGGACTGACTACCTGAGACCCACCTGGGCTGAGTCTTTCCCCTGTCTGGTCTTCAGGATTGCTTACAGGACTGAGTACCTGAGACCTGCCTGGGCCGAGTCCTTCACCCTGTCTCATCTCTAGGATTGCTATACAGGACTGACTACCTGAGACCCGCCTGGGCCGAGTCCTTCACCCTGTCTCATCTCTAGGATTGCTTACAGGACTGAGTACCTGAGACCCGCTTGGGCCGAGTCCTTCACCCTGTCTCATCTCTAGGATTGCTTACAGGACTGAGTACCTGAGACCCGCCTGGGCCGAGTCCTTCACCCTGTCTCATCTCTAGGATTGCTATACAGGACTGACTACCTGAGACCCGCCTGGGCCGAGTCCTTCACCCTGTCTCATCTCTAGGATTGCTTTACAGTGTACTACTCTCCTTCTTACAGGGCACTCTGTATGATGGCTCCTTTAAGCCCTCCAGTCTCAACACAGCTTGGTTTTCTAAATTCTCTTTAACTTTGTGTAAACATGAACATTTCACCATAAAAGTATGGTTTTTGGATCTATTTGATCAATTCTTTCTGTAATTCTCCATAAGAACTTCTTTTTTCTTTTTAATGGTCCTTTTCTGATTTTTTCTCCCCCAGTGGGAGTGTGTGAGACAAACTATTTCTGCTAAGACAGTGAGAAGCTGATTCATCATCAAGGGCTTCACAACATTTTACCTTGACATGAAATACTGAGTATTGCTGGGTCCTCTGCTATGGTTTCTGGCTGCTAAATAAACCTCCTACCATTACCAGCTGTCTGAAAAAGCAAACCTTTAATGATCTCCAAAAGTCCTTGAAGGTAACCAGCATTTGAAGAAAGGCTCAGATCTATTCTTAATTAATATGGAGTATTAAGTTTATCAATCCTGGATATGGAGAAAGGAAAACCATTTTAGTCAAAGACAGTGAGGGAAGCTTGTTTATAAAGACGGGTCACACATTGTAGTGCAAAATCACTGCTAACGAGATTAGAGTTAATAGATTATCGATCCATTTAATGCTTAGTAGCAGGCTAATTTTTTTCATCAGCTACGCAATTGGACAGTTTTTATTTTCTGTTTTAGAGGCCAATCCAATAGACATCTTTCATCTGATATTAACACTTAATGTTGGGAAGAAAGTGCTTCGGATGCACTAACCCCGCTTAGTGCCACTGCCACCCAACAGCTCCTGCAGCTCTTTCCAGCTTCTCATTCTGATGTCTGCTTTATTTTTCCCTCAGGAGCCTGGTAAATCCTTCCTGGAGTAGAAAGGCTTGGGCTTGCAGCCCGGAGATAAGGCAGACTCTGATGGTATCGTGCCCTGCAAACACCTGCTTTGCTTGACTAAGGCTTCTATTACATGAGATTTTATTCAATATTGTGAGGCGGAACTGAAGTGCCCACTTTCAGTTATTTTCCTGGACTCTACGGGACTCTAATCTCTGAGTAACAACAAAAGAAATCCTGTGATAGTACTTAAACTTAAAAGTATCTGAGTTCTGATGAGGAAAACGCTATATTTAGAAAGAATAGACCTCAAATGCCAAACTCCAGGACCCCTGTGTGTGCGTGTGCCTGTGTGCACATGTATTTGTTTTAGACTTCAATGAAACTGAAGCCACACATTTTTCTTTCTCATTTATACTGATAAATAATTGAAAGCCTGTTTAGTGCTTGGATTAAAGATGTTAATCTGCTTCATATCCTATAGAGATGCAAAACACTTTTGAGAGGCAGCGTCATGCTGAGGTTGAGTAGGAGTCTTGCTGTCATGGGAGCAGTCAAACAGAGCAGGTGTTAAGAAAGGATGGTACAATCAAATTCTTCCTTTATCTCTATGCTGTGTATTCAAGCCTCTCTGCGCTAGAAATGATTCCTCAGTCTCCTGAGGGGCAAAGAAAAAAAAACAAACCTTAAGAAGTAGCGCTCCGTGGTCAGTTCTTACCTTGGCTGTGAGGGGCTGTGTGTGAGTCCTTGGATAAGATACCAGGTTTCTCTGTCTGCTGGTTCTTTTCTGGGAAATGAGGAAAACCAGTAGCAACCCTTTCCTAGTGCTTTCACAGCATTAACTGATGTAATGTGTGTTAATGGGGAGAGAAATGTTTCCATAGACGCCTCAGGAAAGTGTCTCTCTGGTTTCTAGGATGACAGCTTTTTATTGCTTTCACACCGACAAGCAATTCTTTCCAATGGATCCTATTTGGTGTAAATAATTTCACTTTTTTCTTGTTCCAGCTTGCCATTTTCTTTACCCATTTTACTGAACCCAGAGGAGTAGGTGATGATGGTGTTAACTGAAACAGCAGAGAAGGAGGGAGACAGCCTCAAGGAGAGGCTTCTCATCCACTTACTCTCTGGGTTCCTTTGATTGCAGGTAGGTAAATCCAATAGCTGCTTTTGGTGACGAGAGTCACTTTAAACCCCAGCTCAAGGGTATAATCGTGGCAGGAAGTCAGGTGATGGGAGCTGGAAGCAGCTGATTATATTGTATTCACCATCAGAAAGTCGTGATGAATTTCCATGCTCAGCTAGTTTTCTCCGTTCTGTGTAGTAGGGTGGGTCTTCCTTTACGGCTGACTTAATCAAGATATTTATATA
Source organism: Microtus oregoni (assembly GCF_018167655.1). NCBI lineage: Eukaryota > Metazoa > Chordata > Mammalia > Rodentia > Cricetidae > Microtus > Microtus oregoni. Next base: position 8,687,406 of record NW_024543071.1, read on the forward strand.
TTAGGCTGTCATATTTATATGATGCTAACCTAGTATGAATAACTCCTCACAGATGTTCCTGGAGGTTAATTTCTGATTGTCAAATAGACAACAGTACATATTCTTGATAGTCAGTATAGAGTCTTCCTTTTATTCAATCAATAATTAGTACCCTATGGATGCTAAACACTAGTCCAGGTCTGGGAATATAAGGGTAACTTACACAGCCCATGTAGCTGACCAATGCATTCAAGGAGTTGGTATCCTACCTTGAGAAATAACAACTAGTAATTTGTTACATAGAGTAGGGTTTGGGACAATGATACCAATTGAATGTTTAGTGCTGAAGTCACACTGAAGCTGTTAAGTTGCTTGTTAGCTCTCAGCAACCACTTCTGGCCTTAAACATCTGAATTAATCTCTCAATCCAAATGGAGTCCATCATATATGGCATCAATCAGTTTTGCATTGAATCTTTGCAATTTCCACTGAATCAGAGCACAATGGTTTCTAGAACTCTGAGAAAGCCAGTGTGGGATGTGTAGGAGGCAAGGCATAAAGAATACCCAGATGGCCTCTGGAAGGCGGCTGTGACTGGTGCTGGAGTCATTTGTTTGAAATTGCATCAGGCTGGAATGTTTCTTTTATAGCACCACGATTTGAATTTTACTTTTTGCCATGACTTAATTATCCATTAATGTGGGATTACCTTCTGTAAGAAACCATTTTGAGCCTATAGCAGAGCAGGGCAGAATAGAGTTAGGTGGGGAAAACTGAACTGAATGCTGGGAGAAAGAAGGCAGAGTCAGAGAGAAGCCATGTAGCCCTACCGGAGACAGACACCAGAACTTTACCCAGTAAGCCACAGCCTTGTGGAGATAAATGGAGATGGGTTAATTTAACATATGAGTTAGCCAGAAATACGCTTAAGCTATTGGCCAAACAGTATTGCAAATAATATGGTTTCTGGCAGAACAACCAGGATTTGTGTCACTGAAGTTCAGACCAATGGATGTGCTATCTGGGAGTTGTAGTATAGATCATAGCTCGTAAGCATCCATTTCCTGCTTCAGAAGCACTTGCATCTTCTGCAGATTAGCCTCAGAGTTGAACATACCCCGACATTTCTTCTTCACACTAAGGCTCATCTGCACACCTGATGTCTCTGTTCCTCAGGTCCTGTAGTAGGAGCTACAGGCTGTGTTCCTGCCACCCGGCTCCTGGCCACCGGCTAGCTTATACCCTGAAATAACAACACACAAACTGTATTCATTTAAACACTGCCTGGCCCATTTCTATTAATGTGTGTAGCACCGAGGTGCAATTACCAGGAAGATTCTAGCCCACGTCCATCCTGGGTCGGAGCTTCATCGCATCTGCCCCCGAGAGCTGAGCTATGGCGTCTGAGCTCACTTCCTCTTCCTCCCAGCATTCTATTCTGTTTACTCCACCCACCTATGTTTTAACCTATGAGGCCACACAGTTTCTTTATTAATTAACCAATGACCTTCTTCCATCAAGGTCCCTCTTCATTTACTCAGGTTCTCTGGAGCACACATTTGATTCTGCCAGACAGCTGATAAGCTGGCACTTATATGCTTTGTATAACCTCAACTACCACTACCTAACATGTAGATGCCATGAACAACTCTCCTTCATGCTGATGGCCAGATAATCCTTCTGTTACATCCCTTACGAAAGGGGGATGTGTAGGAGGGATAATCATTGCTCTTATCAGGAAATAGGCCTCCAGGATCAATAAGGGAGAAAAGTTCTTTGAACTGTGTGTGTTTTCTGGGCATCTACTTCATACTAGTCTGGATAAAGCCCTGTGGAGATTATGGTATAGGACAATTTCACATCTATCTCTATGACTGGATCAGGTGACTTGATAATGGGCTCCCTTTACCCTCTGCACTCACTTCAAAAATTCTATTGTGATGGAAATGGCCTGGCCAAACCTGCTTCAAATGCATTCAGACTTCAAAAGCTATTTCAAAACTGCTTTTAATGTAGTTATTTAAAATTATAATCTCCACATAGATTTCTCCAGCTATCTCCCTCATAGAAATAGCAATTATAAATAAAAAGATAATTATTCAAATATATCCTTGTATTACATGACTTCACAAAATTATGCCAGCCCTGGATAGTTCAAATTCCTTGTGCAAATTTCTAATGTTCCAAATACACTCACACTTTTTTCTTACTGCTAAGGTTTTTTGTTTTCTGGAAAGCACTTATTGATGACATTTAATCGAATGAACAAATAATATGATTAAAAACATTAAAATAGCCTAAATGGGATGGCAATTCATTTATTTTTCAATGTGCATGGTGGAAAAAGTCATTAGGAGTAATTTTGATACTTTCACTATGGATGAAATTATACACTAATTCAATTATAAAAAGTCACTTCTGTATACAATATAGGTAGGCAAGACAGAACCACAACTGGGTAGGAAAGAGCTTGGGCACAGTAAGATGTGAGGGACCAAGCGATGGAGGAGGGTCATCTTTCTATCTGTTGTTTCATTGGTTAAGTAATAAAGAAACTGCTTGGCCTCTGATAGGACAGAAAATTAGGTAGGCGGAGTAGACAGAACAGAATCCTGGGAGAAAGAAGCTGAGTCAGACAGTCGCCATGATTCTCCTACTCCAGACAGACGCAGGTTAAGATCTTTCCTGGTAAGTCAGCTCATGGGCTACACAGATTATTAGAAATGGGTTAGATCAATATGTAAGAGCTATCCAATAAGAAACTGAAACTAATGGGCCAAGCAGTGTTTAAAAGAATACAGTTTCTGTGTAATTATTTTTGGTAAAGCTAGCCGGATGGTGGGACGCAGCCCCGCCGCAAATATTACAACAACCAAGGTCTGGGGAGATGGTTCAGCAGTTAAGAGCCCTGACTGCTTTTTCAGAGAACTGGCATCAACAATGGTTCAGAACCATCTGTAACTCCAGTGCCAGGTAAGCAGATGGCCTCTTTTAGCCTCCATGTGTACCAGGTATGCATGAAGGCAAACACCCACCACCTCTCAATCATGCACTCACACACGCACACATGCACACACACACACGCACACACACACATACACACACACACATGCACACATGCACATACACACGCACACATGCACACATGCAAGCATACATGCATGCACACATGTGCACATTATACATGTGTAGTAGTAGGAGCGGCGGGCTACGTTCCGGCACCTGGCCGCCTGCACGGCTAGCTTTACATGAAATAATTACACGGAAACTGTATTCTTTTAAACACTGCCTGACCCATTAGTTTCAGTTTCTTATTGGATAGCTCTTACATATCGATCTAACCCATTTCTATTAATCTGTGTAGCCCACGAGCTGGCTTACCAGGAATGATCTTAACCTGCGTCTGCCTGGAGTGGGAGAATCATGGCGACTCTCTGACTCAGCTTCTTTCTCCCAGCATTCTGTTCTGTTTACTCCTCCCACCTATGTTTTAACCTATGAGGGCCAAGCAGTTTCTTTATTGCTTAACCAATGAAATCAACAGATTGATATATGACACTCCCACATCACTTTCCTTTTTTCTGTTTAAACAAAAAAAGGAAGGCTTTAACTTTAACATAGCAAAATTACATATAGCAAAACAGTTATCAAGCAAGAATTACAGTTACAATATTTATATCTATTTTATCTTTTATCACAACTAAGGAAAACTATAACTATCTATTCATTCTTCAACTCCATCAAAGACTCCAGAAGGATATAATACTACCTAAGTAAACAAGAAATAAGAAAACTCTAGAAATGACAGAGACATCTCGCTGCCTGGACAGTCACCCAAAGTTCTTTTGTACCGTTGGGGCATCCATCTTCAGCCTTCAGGCCCATAGTACCCAGCAGACATTTTCATGAAGCAGGAAATTCCAAAGACAGTTCAGTCACTTTCTGCTGTATCCTGCAGAATGTCTCGCAGACTCTTTCATGAGTCAGGAACCCCGAAAGACCATCTCACCTTTAGGCAACTTCAGCAGTCCTCTCTCTGCAGGTTCTTTTTGTCCAGTTTATGCATCAGTCCAGGCAAGAGCAGTTTCTTGCCCAAATGGCTATCAAGCTCCATAAGGATCCTCTTTGATGCCCATCTTCCTCTCGAAGTAGATTGGTGCCGCCAGGAGCAGACATGTCTCATTGTCATGAAAAACCCTAAGTTATTAAAATATTTTAAATGCCATATTCTGTAGCCTTTGAGAGATATGAAGAATGCCTATCTGAAATATATCGTTATATATCTAGAAAATCTAACTAACATGGCTACAAGCTTTACTATTATCGATGATTATCCATTAACAACCTATATTTCTTAATTATACAGTATATTTTTAAATGAACTACACAATCACAATACTTTAATCAAGATCAAGAAATACATATACATATAACAAAATTGACCTTAAAATCCATACCAATGCAAATTATTCATACCTATGTCATTTCCCCCTTTAAATGTAAAAGAACATTTATAAACAATATTTTGGGAACATGGGCACAGTTTTTTCTCTCCAAACTGCTTCCTGCTGAATGGGGGCGCTGTTAATCAGATCATTTAGGGTATAACCTGTGTACCAGGTTTATCTCAGTTGGCAGTTGAGTGAAGTAATTTTTTGAGGGTGTTCACAGGAACTTTTCGGGAGTTCATGGTCTATCATACCATATCGGGATAGATGCAATCCACAGGGTCTGGTCCTCTGTGAAAACAAAAGAAGACCCTCTCCAAAGCATCATATTCTTAGACCCAAATTTTGAAATCGTAATACCCTTATATCCATTCTGGTTTAGCTTGGCAGCCCATGTAATGAAATGTCTCTCTGTACTTAGCTCCTTCACAGTCAAACATTTTAAAGAAAACACAATGTACATAATCCAGACTCTCTGTGAATTTTCCATTTTTAAGTAGCTTATTTTTCTTTATTTCTCTTAATCTATAACTATCTGTACTCTGTCTCTTTAAAGACTTTACCTTTTTTTTTAAACCATTAATTTTATTCTCTAAACTCTTTTTCTTCTCTCTCTCAAGTCTACGTACATTTATCAAACACTGTCACTCATTTAGTGGTCTGAATCTGTCCTATTGTGAATCTGCAATTTTTTACTATCCAGGAGCACTTTTGATTTGTGCCTTTAAATCACTAGGCGCTTAAGAATCTAAGCTGTGACATTTTTAGGTAAAAAACAGGTACTGCCTGCTGACCCCGCCCAGTCCAACATGGCGGAGCTGCTTGTACCTCTGATCCTTGCACATTGCACCACTAGCATGGCAGAGCTGCTTGTGCCTCTGAGCTGCGGCACGCAATGTCCCCCTTTTAGGCACACAGCAGTCTAGTTGCCATCAAACAAATTGTAGCACTTTACTCCAAATGCTCCATTCAAAAGCTCTGTCTCCCGCAGGAGACAGACAGAGATTGCAATGGTGGCACAGCCCAGAAAGTCAGCATTTTAAAACAGCCAGTTTTTTCCTGCTGCTGAGTCAGGAAAATTTCAAAATGGAGGACGTACCATTTTGTGCTAGTTCTGGGGTTGCCAGGTAGGAGCGGCACTCAGTACTTTAATTCTGAGACTGAGCGTGCAGCACAGAAATTCTTTTCATCCGAGTTACAGCCAAATCTGACACACAGAGCCGGAATCCACCATGCTCTTCCTCCTGCCTAAGCCTGATTCGGCTGGCTGCCCAGGTGCAGGGGGGGGAGCGCTGAGCCATCTGCAGGGTCTCAGAGCACTCTCCTTTCGATCCCAAGCGGGAACACAAACATCCAGTCCCGTAAAATCCATTGAAATGCTTCAAAGCCAGAGTTCACGCTGGCAGCACAGCCCCAAGAAGCTGCGCTTTAAAATGACACAGCGTTTTTTTCTGCTGCTGTTGCCGAATCAGGAAATCTCTCTACAGCACGCCACCAACAAACAGAAAATTCTATGTTAAACTCTCTCTCCCTTATTTTTAAGCCTTCTCAGGTTTTATGTGGAGTTCATTAGCACGTTTGGTGCCACTCTGTAGTAGTAGGAGCGGCGGGCTACGTTCCGGCACCTGGCCGCCCGCATGGCTAGCTTTACATGAAATAATTACACGGAAACTGTATTCTTTTAAACACTGCCTGACCCATTAGTTTCAGTTTCTTATTGGATAGCTCTTACATATCGATCTAACCCATTTCTGTTAATCTGTGTAGCCCACGCGCTGGCTTACCAGGAATGACCTTAACCTGCGTCTGCCTGGAGAGGGAGAATCATGGCGACTCCCTGACTCAGCTTCTTTCTCCCAGCCTTCTGTTCTGTTTACTCCTCCCACCTATGTTCTAACCTATGAGGCCCAAGCAGTTTCTTTATTGCTTAACCAATGAAATCAACAGATTGATATATGACACTCCCACATCACACATGGAGTCAGATCATTGCTTTAATGCTCCATTTTTTTCTTTTCTAAAACTGTCAGAGAATTAAATGCATTCTCTTTTATCAAATGTACAAAATAACCAATTTTTATAAACAGTATTTTAAAAAAAAATTCTTACTAGCATTTGTGGGTCTGTGACCATCATGGTTTTGAAAATAACTCTGCTTCTTTGATCATGTAGGTTCCAGGTCAAAGTTTATTGGCAAGAGGTTCATTCTATCATGTGCTATATGCCTTTGAGGTTCTTAAGGCAATAGGCCTGGATCTAACTCTTTCTCAGCTAGACAAGTTCCCATAGTGTGGGCAACATTCAGAATAGCCTCACTAGCAGCTCCGAGTCTCCTCTATTTGAAGCAGTGAGGATTAATAGTCTATTCATAGGGACATGAGAAAGACAAAAATTTCATCACTAGTGTGATAAAAACAAACAAAGTCAGGGGACATTTCGTGGTACTGATCATATATTTGTGCTCCAAACCATAGTTTGATTATTTACCTTTTCTCCCCACAAAGAAGTTTCTTTAATTACACAATACACTGCTGCTCGTGAGCACTTAACATGGAGTAATGTCAGATAAAACGTCCTACTCTCTGTTCAAACATTCCTGGGGGCTTAGTCTTATATTTAGGTAATAATGCCTTACATAAAATGTGGATAATAGTGACAGTTTCTTTATTATACTTCCCAATGACTCTACGAATTTCTGTTGATACTCGAGGGTTAGATTCCAGTTAATTATTGTGATATTGTGCTAACATAACACTTTCTACCCCAAGGAATTACTAAGCATGGTGAAAACTTGAGCCCCATCACTATTTATGAATCTCTCCACTTGTTAAGTGAGAATTCAGCCTGAGATAAATTACCCTGGGTAATTTTAATCAAGAGTTTAATTTTAATGATCACCTGCTGCACAAATAAAATAAGAGAAGCAATGAAACCATCGTTATCAAGGTAAGTCATATGTGCCTCCGAGGGATGTTATTTTTAGTGGTGTTCATTAAGGGTTTCTGTAAACTCTGAATGGGGTAACAGAATAGCAGAATAAAGCTACAAAGAGAGCATAAATATGTAATTAAGTAGGAGGAAACATCTTATTTTTCACTTGTTGATGATTACTTTGGGATTATTCTTTAATTAGTTAAAGCGTAGGTGTCTAGTTCTACAATCTGGTTGCAAGAAGGTGTCCATGTAGTCTGAATGGTTTGAATTTCTCTATCATGTGTTGGTTCCTAACACAAACTCAAACATACTTTGTCTCCATGCATTTAAGAAACCGACAAAACTGACCTGGGTAGACAGGCAGGTTCAGATAGGAAAAGAAAGTTAGAAGACATAATAACACACTTATCTATACCTCCTCTCTCTAAACATGTTTTTCACTTCTTTATAAGAATGAAAGGAGGTAGAGCTAAGAAAATAGAGCATTTTAAAGACTTGTATCTATATGTGCTACTGACCAGTTTTCCTAGATGTCAGCTTTGCTGAGTTTTATGATATTCTATTAAGACATAACAAATGCTGTTCAGTGGATGACTGCCAGCCCATGATTGTTGACAGACAGGGTCTCCTTTAGCACTTCACTGCCCATCATTCCTCTCTCTTTCCTTCCCTCCCATCTTCTTACTTCTTCCATTCCTTTCTGCCTCCATCTAAACTTGGTTTCTTTGTTTCTGTTGCTTGCCCTTCCCCCCTTTGCTCAGAATTCAAAGGATTGTGTTTCTGTTTGACATGAGGTTTAGTTATGTTTAAGCGGTAACACAAATGCCTCATGACAATGTACACTAATACAATGCTGCCTTGACTTCTCATGTGGTCTCTCTGGGAGTATACAGTGATAACAAAACAAAGCAAGCACAGGCATTGAGATCCTCTACAAGTGGCATTTTCTGGAATCTCTTTCTCTATGATGCAAAAGATGCTATACTTGCCATTCCTTCTAATTGGATGCATTTAGTATGAGGCAGATAACTAACACAGGGAAATTGGCAGGTAGGGAATACCCAGTTAGTTGCTAATGAAGTATGAAGATATATTTCTAGGGAATTAAGGGTGCACTTGCCTGTCTTTTGTTACATTTTTCAACTTGCCTTTTGGGTGGATTGCTGAGATACTTAGAAAATTGTCACCTTAGCTTCAAATATGGCCTCACTTGTGCTACAGAACTTGGGGATATGGGTCTGTAGAATGGTTTGCAGTAATTGTGGAGTAGGGAAGGAGGATATTTTATTCATTATTTTCTCTCAGAGCCGTCAAAAAATGATAAAGACAGGGCCCTATCTTTGGGGTCTGGTGCCTAAGCTCTGGCACCTTTGGCTAAAATTTCTCTGTACTTGTCTGGTCAGGTGACCAACACACACTGAAAGGTAACTGCATTAGAACTGGGAGTAACTAAAGTATTTTAGGTTTATTTGTGGAAGACAGAGTTTTATGATTCAAAGCTCTAGAGTGACATAATTTCTGATTCGTCTCAGACAATGTATTGTTCTCTGTGCCTCAGTTTCCCTCATCTAAAATAGAGATAATAATAATGTAATCATGGCTGAGGATTAGTTTATGTTGTTAATTAGAGGTGCCAACTGCATGTTATGCTATAGAGTTTATAAATACTGGCCTTTGACCTTAAAATTATCACTGTTCGATGTGAGAAAGTGACATGAAAACAGAAACATTGCAACATAACTGAAAAGGCCTGTATAGTGCTGTGGAAACAAGAAAATATATGAAAAGTTTTTAATAGTGTGTTAAACATCAACATACTTGGTGTCCCTGGTCACGTTTATCTCATTCAGGGGGCAAGTAATCTATTTGGGTCAGAATGGATATAATTGGAGGGCAGAGGCTACAGGTAGGAAGTCAGGTGACCTGTAGCTGTGATAAAGTCATAGGATCCAAGTATAATGAGAATTCTTTGCCAGAAGGCCCTTCCCGGACAGCTCAGTTTTACTGGGATAGCCTTTCATCTGGTGGAGAATTTATTAAGACTTCAAAGGTTTCTAAGAGGTGATGATTAGCCATGTTAGATTCCTCTGTCGAGAGCTTTTTGTTTAGGTCTGTACCCCAATTTTTATTGGATTATTATTTTTTGATGACCAATTTCTTGAGTTCTTTGGATATTTTAAAGATAAGCCCTTTGTCTGATTTCGGTTCGTGAAGATCTTTTCCCATTCTGTAGGCTGCTATTTTGTCTTTTTGACTGTGTCCTTTGCTTTACAGAAACTTTTCATATTGAGGAGGTCCCATTTATTAATTGTTTTGCTTAGTGTCTCTGTTACTGAGATTATATTTAGGAAGTGGGCTCCTGTGCCAATGTGTTCAAGTATACTTCCCACTTTCTCTTGTATTAAGTTCAGTGTGTTTGGCTTTATATTGAGGTATTTGATTCATTTGGACTTGAGTTTTGTGCATGGTGTTCGATATGAATCTCCATCAGAGAAATACAAATTAAAACAACTCTGAGATTCTATCTTACACCTGTAAGAATGGCCAAGATAAAAAACACTGATGACAACTTATGCTGGAGAGGGTGTGGGGTAAAGGGAACATTCCTTCATTGCTGGTGGGAGTGAAAACTGGTACAGCCCCCTTTGGATATCAGTATTGTGATTTCTCAGAAAATTAGGAAACAACCTTCCTCAAGACTTAGCAATACCACTTTTGATTATATACCCAAAGGATGCTCAATCATACCACAAAGAAATGTGCTTAATTATGTTCATAACAGCATTGTTTGTCATAGCCAGAACCTGGAAATAACCTAAATGCCCCTTGACCAAAGAATGGAGAAGGAAAATGTGGTATATTTATGCAATAAAGTGCTATACAGAAGAAAAAATAATGCCATCTCAAAAATTGCAGGCAAATGGATGGATATAGAAAACATCATATCGAGTGAGGTAACACAGACCCAGAAAGACAAATATCATATCTTCTCACTCATAAGTGGCTTTTAGACATAAAACAAAGAAATCCAGCCTACAATTCACAATCTCAGAGAACCTATATAACAAAGAGGATCCTAAGAGAGACACGCATGGATCTAACGTACATAGGAAGTAGAAAAAGATAAGATCTTTTGAGTAAATTTGGAGCATGGGGACCATGAGAGAGGGCTAAAGGGGAGGGGAGAGCAAGGAGAGGAGTAGAGAGAATATGTATAGCTCAATAAAATAATAAAAAAGCAAAAAAGAGGTGAAGATTAGTGAGTATGTAGTTCCCTAAAGAAAAAAAGTAGAATCTGCCATTTCCTCATAAGTTCTGATGATGTATGAAATCATGTATTAGAAAGATAGAGGTTTAAGGTGGGAATAAGATTGGACATGAGGTCCCATGAAGTGTGAAATAGTGCTAGCTATTATATCAGGTATTTAGCTAGACATCAACATGAACCCATGATCTCACAAGGCACTGAGTACCATTCACATGAATATTGCTCTTTAGATCAATAGTTCTAGGGTCTTTTAAAGATAATTTGTATTATAGTGTATGTGATGATTAGTATTTTTTGTCAACTTGGCACAAGTTGCAATCATCTGGGAAGATGGACCCTCAACTGAAAAAAAAGTCTCCATTGGTTTGGCCTTTGTGTAAATCTTGGGGGGCATTTTGTCTCTTAATGAATGGCATGGAGGGCCCAGCAAGCTGTGGGAGATGCAGGTAGTTCTGAGTTCAGTGTGTTTTGAGATGTGAAAGTGTCTCTTTTCTCCCTCCAATGCCCTGCTATTCTTGCATTCTAAATTTTACACAAAGCTGAAGCCTTCTCAATTTTCTTGGGCTCTAGACCTTCTTCAGTGGTTCTATAATATTCAGTCAGTTCCTTCTACAGACTGAACTAGGTTCCCTAGAAACTCAACTGCTGAAGCCCAAACCTACAATGTAATTTCATTTGGAAATGGAGTTTTACAGAAATGATTGAGTCATTAGGGTAAGACCCTTATAATGGAATTAGTGCACGTATCACAAAGTAATTGGAGTATTCTTTCCCCCACTCTTGCTGTCTCTGGCACAATGAGAAGGAAGTTAGGATGATAGAAGAAAGCTGTTGATTGAGATGGCTGGTCTTAGGTGCAACCTCTAAAACAGTGAGAAATAAACGCATGTTGTTTGAGTTATCTGATTTACAATTTTTTATATAGAAACCTAAGCAGATTAGTATAACATCCAGACAACACCTAATTTGAATGTTTGGTTACATGATATGTTCATGGTATTTGCCCCTTTTTCCACAACTGAAAACCTCACCTCCAAAATAAGAATTCTTCAGAATCCTAAAAGATAGATTCAGTGTCATCTTGAGGTGGCTAAAGTAGGTTACCTTTGAGAAGACCTAGAATTGTCCAAAGAACTACTACTTTTTTTTTGAGTACCCTTTGTGCTTTTAGGATACTTTCTACTATGTGTCTGGTTGGGCCAGTTAAAGACCTAGACTTAGGAGGCCATGGCCAGACTTCACTGAACCATGTAACAAATTTCCAAGACTTTATCCTCCTTAGCATTTCATGCTAATTGAATGAACAACCTCACTCAAGATTTAAGGTGGCAATGATGGTGTCACTGATAAAACAGCGATGAGGAGAATATAATTACCAGCCTTTATGTGGTCAGAAATGAAGGATGTTGAGACAGAGTGTAAGGAATGGGATTAACTTAGCTCATTTGTCAGTAAAATTCATGCATGTCTCTCAACTGGTGGCATGGCCTGCCAAGAGTTTATTTGCATGACACTGCTGAGATGTAGGAGTGGCTTGGTGATGAATTAAGCCTCGTTAAAAGAGGAGAGTGAAGATTATGAACAGAGTGGCTCCATTCTTTCCGTTTTCTCTTGAGCCAACATGGGCTGGAGTCATTATACGGTCATTCTAGTAGGCATGCAAAATAGTTAAAAACCATGAAAGGAATTTATCTAGAAGAGAATTTTTTTGTGTGTCTTAAGATATAGTATAACATGTTCCAAAAAGCTAAAATAGCAGTTCATTGCTCAGAAATTTAAACTCTAAAGCATTCACTGTAGTAAGAAATAAGGCAGAAGATAGTTTTGAATGGATATCCCAATGGAGAGAGACATTTCAAAGGCCTAGAAAACAAAAGGGACTTTAGAATTTCTGCTCAGAGTTATCTTGTAAATTATGACTATATTTAGTGGCTTAGGCAAGATCCTCTCTTTTCTGCTTTTATTGGAATCACTGAAGATAACTGCAAAGCCTGAACACATTACTATTTGCTGTTCTTTCAAATTACCACAAAACGAAAGACTTAAATTTCAAGCAAACAAATGGAGAAAGTCAGAAGAGAAAATGTAAATACAATGCAGGGAATATTGTTGTTCCCTGTTTCTTTCAAATTTGTTTCTTCTTAACATGTGCCTTTTTGTCTTTGCTATCAGACAGTAAAGGAGCAAAGAGCTAATATGCTGTGCTTCCTGTCAAGAGATCTCTCTGACCCTGTAAGTCATGTCTCCCTTAGTTTGTTATAAAGTCAGTATTGGTACCTGATAGATGCTCTGCATGGTGTTCGTGTTGCTATAGGCAACAAGTTGTGCTGCATATTTTACCCTTGGCTCCATTTAAAACTAATTTTCTAGACTGCATTTTTCTAGACTGAGTGCTGACATTCATGGCTAGGTGTACAAGATTAGTTTGCTGTTCAGTGCAATCTATTTGTTGAAGTATAAGAGTCTAAGACTTCTAAGGAGACTGCTTTCTGGGATCTCCTAAATTAGAAGTGTTGGTAAAAAAAAGTAACAATGAGCTATAATATAATACCGATTTTGGTTTTCTTGGCATGTGTCCTGGAGCCATCTTTTATCAAGGAAATTCTAATCTATATTAAATCTGCATCTTAAGATAAATGAAAATTAGAACCTCTGGATCAATAGAAATAAGAGAAAAAATTGATTTAAACTCATTTTTATTCTCTACCACTAAATGATTCTATCATTCAATGCCATTTTACTGGTATTCTCTCATCTTTATGGAGTTTCATCACTAGATATCTTGACAGCAGTGAAAGACAGAGATAATATTTACCTTGCTGAGTCTTCATAGTACCTCCTCCAGGACTTTGTCTTCAGTTCTAGCTAAAGAAATAATCTGATATGAGAAGCTATTTTACAAAACTGAGATATTTTACCTTATAGAAGGCTCCAAAGAGGGGACCGACAAAACCATCAACGAGAGCAAGTTTCTTTTTTCAGTGAAATCTACACCTTGGGACTAATGAGAATCTGGGATCCTATAAAAGGTCATGATCTTTTGCCAGGAGAAAGAATGTGGCTGTCAAACAGGACATGAGAAACATTCCCTTCAAACTCAACCTAAATGTTTTAGCTCCTCCTTTGCTCAACTCTCAGAACATGAGTTTATCATGTTAAGATACATGGGATCATATTTAAAGCAGTTTTTTAGATTCCCAAATCATTTCTCCACTCTGTCCCAGTAAACTCATTCTGAAGTCCTTCCTCGACTGTGTTCCAGGGCAACATCCATTAGGTTTTTAGTGACACGTCCTCATGTCTTGACTTAATACCATCAGTACAATCAGAAGTAGTTGCTCCAAAGTCAAGGTTAGGAAGAACATAGGTAAGAGGATTGATCAATAGATGGAAGGATGGGTAGGAAGAGGGAGGTCCACTCCCTAAACATTAAAAAGGGGACAGAGAGTGTCTTAGTTAGAGTTTCTGTTTCCATGAAGAGACATCATGAACATGACAACTTATAAATGGAAATATTTAATTGGGGCTGGCTTGCAGTTCAGAGGTATAATCCACTGTTGTCATAGTGGGAAGCATGGTGCCATACAGGAAGATGTAGTGCTGGAGAAGTTCTACATCTGGATGAGCAGAAAGCATGAAAAGAGTGAGACATTGGGCCTGGTATGAGCATCTAACTCCTCAAAACCCACTTTTAATGATAAACTTCCTCTAACAAAGCCACACCTACTCAAACAAGGTCATATCTCTTACTAGTGCTACTCCCAACAAGCCTATGATGGCCATTTTCATTCAAACCACCACAGAGAGATTATTTGGAAGACCAGAAGAGATTAGAGTTCAGGATGCAAGAAATCTAGATATTCAGTGTTGGTTATTTCAAAGAAGCAACTGGGACCAGGCAAACATTGATGGTGGTCATTAATATTTATTGAATGACTGTTAGTGTTGAGGTACAGAGAATTTCATTGTCTTGAATATATTATCTGATTTTCTCTTTATTTAAAATTAATATTCAAATGGAAAATAAAAAGGAAGAGGCCAGCTGGCCTAGGTCTGAAAAAGCATGGGATAAATCCGGATTAGCTGAACATAGCAGACAATGAGGAATACTGAGAATTCAAGAACAATTGCAGTGGGTTTTTGATCCTACTGCACGTACTGGCTTTGTGGGAGCCTAGGCAGTTTGGATGCTCACCTTACAAGACCTGGATAGAGGTGGGCAGTCCTTGGGCTTCCCACAGGTCAGGGAACCCTGATTGCTCTTCGAGCAGATGAGGGAGAGGGACTTGATCGGGGGAGGGGGAGGGAAATGGGAAGCGGTTGCGGGGACGAGGCAGAAATCCTTAATAAATAAATAAATTTAAAAAATAAAAAAAAAGATATTTTAGAAGTCTTTGGTTCATCTCAAGGCTGGGATTTTGAGGTTCTTGGAGTGAAAATTTCAGTTAGGGGAAATGGTGTCATCAACCTAACTCCTGGCAAACCCTTGAGCTTAAAATGTAACATTATCTGATCTTAGGTATCTGCAGTTGTAATTGTTGTGTTCTCTCTCTTTTTATAGCAAACATTATCATTTTTATTATCTGGTACACAAGATAAGAATATGTTATTCCAGATAAGGAATTCAGTCTTCAATACCTTTTAAAAATCTCCCTTGGTGACTCTGGCTCTATTTGACTTTAAATATCACATAAGAAGGCAATACCACAAGTTCCGCTGCCATGCTCTTCCTCCCCTTAGACCTAAAGCAATGGAACCAGCTGTTCATGGGTTTAAAGCAAGAGCCTAAATACATCTCCCTCCCACCTGAAATAGTTTGTCTTGGTGTTTGGTTTCAGTGATTGAATGTTAATTAATATAAATGGATTATCTAGAAGAAAAAGGAGCCACAAACAAGGTCTGGGACACCTTTAGAGTTATGTGGACAGGTCCTGACCTCTTCTTTTATCCTCTCCTTTGGCTGAAAGAGGGAGCAACATTTACTTCTTACCCTGTTATCTATGTGCCTACCATTCTAGAGATGGTACTGTGCAAAGAAAGACATCAAATACATAGAAGGATGGAGCTTTTTAATTCAGAAAGTCTCAAAAGGAAAGCAAATGATTGAGAAGAGATATGTTATTAAAAATCACACTTAGTGTAAACTGGAATTATTTTGAGGTTCAAAGGTAGCAAGGAATAGTTTTAATTTTAAGCATGCTAAAATGGTTTATTTTTAATTGCCCTCTTGATGCATCTATAATTACCTGGAAAGAATGCCTCAATGAGGGAGCTAGATCAGAATGGTATGCAGGCACATGTATGGGGGATTGTCTTGATCAGTTGTTAATTGATTTGGAAAGATCCATTCCACTGTGGACAGCACCATTCTGTAGAAACCAGATCAGAGATTATATAAATATAGAGATCAAGCTGAGCACTGGCGAGATTGCACACATTCATTTCTCTTGGCTCTCTCTTCTTGGTAGTAGATGTGACAGGCTGCTTCAAGTTCTGTCTTAATATCCCTGTGATGGTAGACTGTGATCTGGAATTGTAGGGCCAGTAACAATGGAACCAGTATTTAACCCTAGTACACGAACTGGCTCTTTGGAGCCCATTCCATATGGGGATGCCTTGCTCAGTTTAGATACTGGGGGGATAGCCTTGGTGCTGCCTCTGGTGATGTGACAGACTTTGTTGACTCCCCATGGGAGGCCTCATCCTCTCTGAGGAATGGATGGGGGTAGGGTGGGGAGAAGGTTGGGGGAACAAGGGGACAGGAAGGAGAGGGAACTAGGATTGGGATGCAAAATAAGATTACTTTAATAGCTTTTCATTTCTTAAAGTTTCTTTAGTCAGCTATTGTCTCAGAACAGTAGAAATGCAACGAGAATCCATGTATATAAAGAATATAATGTATTTTGATTATATTTACTCCTATTAGTCTCCCATGACACTGATCCTCTTTCTTATTGAAACCAGGCCCTAATTTATAATCATGTCTTTATTTTTGAGTGTTTTTTTAAGTGTTAAACTCCAAGGTATAGATATACAAAATTTCCAGATCTCTCTCTCTCTCTCTCTCTTTTTTTTTTTTTTTTTTTTTTTTTTGATTTTTGAGACAGGGTTTCTTCATAGCTTTTTGATTCCTGTCCTGGAACTAGCTCTTGTAGGCCAGACTGGCCTCGAACTCACAGAGATCCCCTTGCCTCTGCCTCCCGAGTGCTGGGATTAAAGGCGTGTGCCACCACCGCCCGGCTTCCAGATCTCTTTTTGATGTCATGAAAACTTCATGGCTTTTGCCAGAGTGGATAAAACACTGATTAGGAAGGTTGTTACAGGAGGAAGCAAAAGAGAGGAAAAGAGGTTTAAGTAGCTCTGGGAACATTTACATGGACGAGAGAATGTATTTTTTTGGTGCAGTGTTGATCAGCAGATAGAGAATATGTGTCATAACTGAGTCACCGAAGCACAGGATCTAATAACTGAAACTTCCTGGTGCTGGTGAGTGAAGTTGGGCAAGTTGTATTTTACACTGACTTTCAGCTCATCTCAGCCCACCTAGACAGGGTCATAAAAGGCTACGTTATTGGAAAAGTTTTTGTCAACTGTCACGTTTGGAGAGAAGTTCTTGTCTCAATTTAGACATGACACAGCCTTTTCCAGTGATTTTTTAAAATTAAGTATTGTTATGTCACTTAAAATAATGTACATATGCAATGTTATGGTGTGGGAAGTCCTTCTGTCTATGTGTTGCTTTTATTGGTTAATGAATAAAGAAGCTGCCTTGGCCTGTAATAGGGCAGAAGTGAGCTAGGTGGGCGAAAACCAAATTGAATGGTTCCTTGAAGTAGGCTGATGCTCTTTATCATTTCATACTTTTGTTCCCAAGCCCATTTAGATAAGGAGACCACGGCAGATTCTGGTAGAAAAGCTTTGGGATCTGGGGAAGGTTTCTCCACCCAGGGTTCTCAGGGAACTTTCCCATCAAGTGGGTACTCTATAGGAGACCTTGTGTCATTGTCCCCTTCCTTCTTCATGTATTTATTAATAATTCAAAACAATTATCTAATAATACTTCTTGCTTCTTTATTCACTTGAACAATAAAGAAAACTAGCCAGAAACTGGTATTACCAGAAACTTCTTTGCTGATATATTTAGGAGGCTGACCCTGGAGTTCTCTATACACTATTTTTCTCTGTAACTCACATAGAAGAAGGAACAGACTAGAGATGCATTGTTTTAAAGGGTTTTTGAAGTGTGGCATGGTGTACGGAGTCACTGCCCTGATTGACAGATGCATCACAAATTTGAGAGCCTTCGTAGACCTATGGGGATATGGGTGCTTTAGAGAAGGGAGGTGACTGGGCAGGCCTCATCATGTAGACTGGCCATCCTGAACACAGTATTGATGTAAGGGTACAAAATGTTTCATTTTAGGCCTGAGTATTCAGTATTCCAAGTAAAGTTCAGGGTCAAAAAATGCTATTTAGCAAAGCAATATTACAGCTGTGGTGAAAAAATTATTCCCTTCTGTCATTAGTTCCAGTACTTTCATTCAGGACCTTAATTTGGACACAGGACTTCCCTGTTAACTGCATAAATGGGATTAATGACTTGATTCCAGCAGAGAACATAAAGTACTTAAGAAACTGTTTCAGCCAGATGACACGTTATTATTACCCGTAAGAGTTGGGGCTATTAACATTTCTACGGTCTTTTATTTGCAGGGACTGTTTCAATGGGTTCTTTACACATGTTATAATCCTAATGGTTGTTCCATGTTCCTCTATTTATCATGCTTGTATATACTTGCAACATTAAAAATGTGTAATATTAAGAATAAGAAAATGTCCTTAGAAATCTGAAATTGCCTGTCCTCTGCGAGGCATATGAAGCATCAGCTTTTCTGCTTAGAATTCCAATCCAAGTCTCTCCATCCCCAGTGGACGCTGGGCTCAGAGATCCTAATTTGGTTGTTTTTGGTGGAGAGTTTAATGATATTATGTTTTTTTATTTCTGGCTAATGAGAATCATAGGAAGTATTTCTTTGCTGGGTCATGGGAGAAGGGGGACGTTGGATGATAACATGCTTTATTTCCAGGTATAAATTTAATTTTTTTTTTATTGAGAAAAGGAAAAAAAAGTTTCTACCTCCTCCCAGCCTCCCATTTCCCTCCCCCTCCTCCCACCCTTCTTCCCCTCCCCCCCACTCCTCTCCCCCTCCCTCTCCAGTCCAAAGAGCAGTCAGGGTTCCCTGCCCTGTGGAAAGTCCAAGGTCCTCTCCCCTCCGTCCATGTCTAAGAAGGTGAACATCCAAACTGGCTAGGCTCCCACAAAGCCAGAATCTTGCGTAGGATCAAAACCCCGTGCCATTGTCCTTGGCTTCTCATCAGCCCTCATTGCTCGCATGTTCAGAGAATCCGGTTTTATCCCTTTATCTGGTGATGGATGGAGATAGAGGCAGAGACCCACACTGGAGCACTGGACTGAGCTCCCAAGGTCCCAATGAGGAGCGGAAGGAGGGAGAACATGAGCAAAGAAGTCAGGACCACGAGGGGTGCACCCACCCACTGAGACAGTGGGGCTGATCTATTGGGAGCTCACCAAGGCCAGCTGGACTGTGACTAAAATTCTTTTTAAAAACCTATTTCCACAGCCTTTTAGCAAGTTAAGTCAGGCTCACACTTCCATTCCAGGAGTCATATATCTTTGATTAACGGCTACAGCTAAGTGTATTTGGCCAAGTTAGGAAGGTAGACACTGCCTTGTTATAGAGGGTGCGCCCCACACTTTCCATTATAATGTCATTCATATCTAAGATCTTGATTTCCTGCATTTCAAGTTAGCACTTGATTAAGACAACAAGGTTTAAAACTGTTTTAAAGTCTTTAGTGTCAAATAGTTAGTTAAGTACTTAAAACATTATCACATTTACTCCCCAGAACAGTGCTTTGGAATCTATTAACATGGTTTGAATGAGAAATGTCTCTTACAGGCTCACGTATTTGAATATTTTGTCCCCAATTGTTGGTTGCTCTTTGGGGAGGTTATGAAACCTCTAGGAGGTACCTGAAGGAAATAAGTCACTGGGTGAGAAGGGTGGGCTTGGAGGGTTTAGAACCTTACCTTCATATTCTCTCTCTCTCTCTCTCTCTCTCTCTCTTCCTTTCTCCCTCCCTCCCTCTTTCTCCTTCCTGTGTATTGATGAAATGTGATCTGTCTCTATTTCCTGCTTCTGCTGTCATTCCTTCCCTGTCTTACAGATTGCTAGCTTTGTGGAGCTGTCAGCTAAAATAAACCCTTTCTTTCCTTAAATTGCTTTTGTTTGTGTTGTTTATCATAGTAACAGCGAGCTAATTGATACACAGACATCATTATTATTCTCATGTTAGAAAGAGATCCGAGACTAGAGTTTGAGTGACTTGCCCAGCCAATCCAGCCTTGGCTCAGATCTTTTCAACTCGGCGGTTCACTTCCACTTGCTGAATTCTCCACCTAGAACCCAGTGAATCTCAATCCAGGAGCAACTTGGGCTGGTATTTGAACACAGTTACTTCTTACTTATAGTTTAGCTTAATGTATAGAGTTTTATGAATTGCTGACCTCTGAACATGGCTTGATTGTAAAATATGCTCCATACATTCATATGTTTGAAAATGTGTTCCCCAGGTAGTGGTGTTGTTTCTGGAGTTTTAGAACCTTTAGGAGGAGGAGTCTTGCTCACACTCTCCACTCTCAGTCCACTCTTGCTTTCCTTACTGTGCATGCAACATGACCAGAAGCCTCTGTTCCTGCCTTCATGTTGCCATGACTTTTGCGCCACACTGGATTCTACCCTTTCAAACAGAGTCGAATCATCCTTTTCTTTTTAAGTTGCTACTTTTTCAGCATTGGTTTCAGCAACAAGTAAAGTAATTGATATAGCAGTCTTAATGATTTATTCCTATTTTTGACTTAGAAATAATGAACATTTATGGAAGGATTATTTCATGCTGGGTTCTAAGGATAAGCTGTCTTCTTGGCACTAATTTGCTTAATACCCTTGTGGCAGCATTCCTACTTTGCAGATGATGAAATAAAGTTTAAACTTTGTTAACTAGCTTGCCAAAGCCAGTGTGAGCGTCAAGTGCCCAGGATATCGGACAGACCTTTTATGTTTGAATGCACACAGCTATGAATTTCTGCCTTGCATTGTACTTTTCAGAAACAAATTACTTAGGACTTTCTGTGCGTTGTGAGCTACTATTTTTCTGCTTGTGGTGTAATCTAAGATTGTCTCCTCTCTACCTGGGCTACACTAGGGTAACTGTCTCTTAAGTTTCAGACATGAGAACAGTTAGGATCATAAGGACAGCTCTCAGATATTGTTCTTTGCTCACAATTACACTGTAATTTAGTTCTCAGCCAGATCAAAGACAGGCTATAATTTTTCTGTGTTTTCCTACTCTACTCCACGTTGGCTTCCAAGAAAAAAATAAGACTTAATGTTTTCCTCCTGAACTCTAGACCCCTACATTTCAGCTGATAATCATAGATATAACATCATGTGCCTAACATAAATTCTGAAGCAATTTGGCCTTGCTAGAAGAGGCAAACATTGTTTTATGGCTCACTGGTGTTTTCTAGAAATCATTTTGCTTGAGGAAATTTGATAAGAATAACAAATATAATTGTCTTGACTGACATTTCTGCATTTCTGCGTTTCACCCTCTGCTCCCAACAGCCCTGGCCAAAGCTGCATTAGACAGTGATAAAATATGTTTTCTCCATTGCCAGTTACACAGCCTATACCATTAAAATTCTTTATGATAAAAGGCCTCACAACTAGGCTCTTCTGATTTGTGGTAGATTTAATCGATAAACCTCCCTTTCTGTATTTCTATCTACTGACCCCACTTTCAGGTTAGATTATTTTGTTCTCTGACCACCTAGGTAGATGACATGGAAAACCAAGGATGAATAAACTACATTCTAAATGCCTGATATGTCTCTGTTTATGGACATAGGTTTCATGTAAGTCATAAAGCTTTGTGCACTGATACCCTGTCTTGCGCACTACTAAGATTTCTCTCTTTGATATCTAAGTATGAGAAAGAAATGGTTATGGTGGGAAGGGATCAGCATTCTCATACTTCTTCAATATATTGCTTTAAAGCAATATCCTCTGTATTTACATGGTTTGCAAAAATATTGCCAAAAAGATATTTTAAATAAGGGGTTGAAAGTAAAATTATAAGAGGTCTTAAGTATATATTGTGAATGAGCTAAATGAAAAACTAAGACATTTGATTGAAGGAAAATACCTGGGACCTGGATCTAAATAATTTTTTTAAACTATGTAGTCTTAGGTATCTTACTTAATATCTCTGAGTAATTTTCTTATTTGCAGAATGAGCATAAGGACTTCTATTTCGTCCTAAGAAATTTACATGAGAATGGAAGTAGATTTAGTATATCTAGCATTAACTGTGTGTTTGGAATGTATTGTTTTTTTTTTCTTTTTTTTTTTTTTTGACTCGTTTTGTTTTAAGTTGTAGTCACTCTACCAGGGGCCAGCATACAGCATGTGATCCGAAGTCCTGGGTTATCAAGTGTATGTCACCAGGCCATTCTACATGTCTGATTCTTTTTTAAATGTTTAACAATTTCTTATTTAACTTTTTTTTAAATTTATTTATTTATTAAGGATTTCTGCCTCGTCCCCACAACCGCTTCCCATTTCCCTCCCCCTCCCCCGATCAAGTCCCCCTCCCTCATCTGCTCGAAGAGCAATCAGGAATGTATTGTAAGAGAGCAGAACCCATTATCAAAAAAAAAAAAAGATAAAAGATAAAAGAAAAGGAGATAAAGCATTGAGGTATTGGTTCAAGTTTGGCTGTTTATTCTTTTACTTTATTTTTTCCTTTTATTTTTTTATTTTCTTTTTCTTTTTTTTCTTTCTTTTTTTTTTAAATTTATTTAATTATTAAAGATTTCTGTCTCTTCCCTACCACCGCCTCCCATTTCCCTCCCCCCCCCCATCAGACCGAAAAGCAATCAGGGTTCCCTGTCCTGTGGGAAGTCCAAGGAACCCCCACCTCCATCCAGGTCTAGTAAGGTGAGCATCCAAACTGCCTAGGCTCCCACAAAGCCAGTGCGTGCAGTAGGATCAAAAACCCATTGCCATTGTTCTTGAGTTCTCAGTAGTCCTCATTGTCCGCTATGTTCAGAGAGTCCGGTTTTATCCCAGGCTTTTCCAGACCCAGGCCAGCTGGTCTTGGTGAGTTCCCATTTCCTTTTATTTTTTCCTTTTATTATTAGTTTCTTTATTGTTGCAGAATGGACAGAAAATACCAATCCATTTTTATGGTGTAATTGAAAATAATTTTAGAGGCATGTCAAATATATGGGAGCAAATCTGTCCATGTGCATGCTTGATACTTCCATGTATATACTTTTGTTGTATAATTTTTTTTCTGGGGAGACATGAAAATAATGTCTGTTCATTCCAAATAGAGTTCCAACAACAGAGCAAAGACTCTATTCTAACTCTCAATGCTATCTTGGTGAACGAATGCGCCTGGCTGATATTACTTATAGAAGCATTGGGTGAGGGGTTGTGTACAAGAACATATACAACTTTTGGGCATATACACAGCTGAACAAAGTCTTCTCCTTACTTCAACAACTCTTAATAACTTATATATCCTCTGTAACAGGGACTGTTGTATGTTTTTGCTTCATGAGAACCCTTTCCCTCTGTGAGGGAATTTTAGAGTCTTCAATCTTGCCAGGGTGTTCAATGGGTAATCAGAGCTATTTTGATTTCAGGACAGTTATACCCAGAGGATAATGTTCCACAATAGTTGGCAAGACTATCCAAAGAGCCCAAATACTCTGGCATAAATTCCTATAATCCATTGAACTCACAATGGTAGAATGGTAGATCCATATAACAATACAAAGCACATGCTAGGTTGTTGGTGGGAGACTGTTAGTTCATTCCTGGCTGCTCAGCTGCGTAATAATCACACAGAAGCTATATTGTTTAAAGCACTGCTTGCCCAATAGCTTAAGCATATTTCTAGCTAGCTCTTATATCTTAACTAGCCCATTTCTATTATTCTGTGCACCACCTCGAGGTCATGGCCTACCAGCAAAGTTTCAGCTAGCGGCTCGTGTCTTTCTCCTCTGACAGCTACGTGGCTTCTCCCTGACTCTGCCTACTCTATATATCTCTTTCACCCTGACTTTTCTCTGTTAAGCCATTGGCCAAAAGCAGCTTCTTTATAAACCAGTGACAATAAAACATATTCACAGCATACATCACCTCCCACCTCAATAGGTTAGAACATGGGCAATGGATTCAGACAAACCTGATTTCCAGCTCCATTGTCATATAGCAAGGGCAAATTCTCTAATAATAACTTATATACACTGAAGTCAATGTCATTCCTTCTCTTCTGGTGAGAAAACTGCTTTCAGAAGGGATATTTGATCTATAAAACAGAACTTAAAGTTTATCTTTTTCATAGGTAGCATGTGGAAAATCTGGAATTCCTTAAGTGAATTAATGAAGGCTACATAGTTCAGATAGTACCAGAGCAGGATCTACTGTCTTGGACAACTATGAATTCTACCAACTATCAACACTGTGATTTAAGGTTAAGCATTTCAAACAATAGCACAACTACATACTTTCAGTAATGATTTAAATTTGAAATATCCGTGCTTTTGGTTGCAATTAAGCTGTATCTATTAAATACAATGTTTTCATTGTTTCTATCACTCAGTCTCTACATTAGCCTGAGTGCAAAAGGTCGAAAGAATTGTGTGTGTGTGTGTGTGTGTGTGTGTGTGTGTGTGTGCAGACATAGGTAAAGTATCGAAGAAAAGAGAAAGGAGAAATTGGAGAGGTGAGTGGAGTTCAGTCATTTTGGCTGTAGAGACTGAATTGTGGCTGAAGTAAGAAATCCAAGATCTCTTGCTTTCAAAGTAATTTTTTAAAAGGCCAATAATGCACTTTCAGTTCAAGCAGAAAGGTGATAGAAAACAAAACTTCAGCTTGAAGATGGTGATACTGATGTGCCTTACTCTATCTTCTCTTTTTACCCACACCTATGTAAACAATGGATCAGGACGCTTAAAAGAAATCCCACACTAGCTCAGAATTGAGAATAATAGAGGGTTATTATTTAGGGGTAGACTCATAGATCACAATCCTCTGCTGGATCAGGGAACAGAAACCAAATCCCACAGCCAGAAAAGAGAGGCAAGAAATAGTATAAGAGGCCACGCCCAAGTGGGCGTGTAACTTAAAGGCTGCTGGCTGTAGGAATTCCTCCAACAGAACAACATGCTTTACTCAATATATGCATAAGAAATTAATCTCATTTCCACAGATATGCCCATAACAATGCTTAGCAAGATATCTGTATATTGTTTTGCATGCTTATTGGCATAAGATTAGAGAACCCAAGTGTTTGTCAGCTTGGCACTCACACACTTCTCCTTATATTATACTCAATCTCTAAATAGAAGCAATAACACTGCTATGACTACTTTCTATAAATTCAGTCCACCCTACCAGCATAATAACTCTCCTTTTTGTTCACTAGTAGACACAGTCAAGGTGGCCAATCGACAGTCTTAACTTTCCTCAAGGTCCTTTTCACTAACTTCCCATGAGTTTCTTTAAACCCAAATTCTGTTTTACAGATCAAACTGTATTCTATTTTCAATATCTGGGCTTTAAATTTTCTAAAATAATTATGTTATATACTTCATGCTGCCTTTGTACTTAGAGAAAAATCAGTACATATATTTTAAGCTATAACCCAATCTTTCTGTTATATTTATTTTAGGAAAGTTTTCAAAAGTGATGACATATAACACTGCCTTTCCTACTTACTGGGTAAGAAGTTGAAGTCTACCTTAAAGTACCTAACATATTTAATGCTTGTGTAGCATTTTTCAACATGTCATGAATAATTTTTGAGTAAT
Source organism: Microtus oregoni (assembly GCF_018167655.1). NCBI lineage: Eukaryota > Metazoa > Chordata > Mammalia > Rodentia > Cricetidae > Microtus > Microtus oregoni. The sequence goes on from NW_024543071.1 coordinate 8,713,003, forward strand.
GGATGATGTATGTACAGGCTAAAAATATAAACCACCTGTTGTTCTGACTTCACTGTGTAGAATACTGCATTATTTAGCTTTTTCCACAGTGTTCTGTGTATGTCAATATTGATTTCAGCAGAAGTAATAAAGGACCCTGTCAAAATAAAAAAAAACATAAAAGGAGTTTTATCTGCAGTGTGTGGGTATAACATAGCATATGATGGTAGAAAATACTATATTTTTAAGTGTACTGCACGCTTTTCTTTCTCAATGATGTCTTTAAAATGTGTTTTTCCTTTGGTTTTCATTATTGTGTATTTGATTCCAGTCAGTTCAAATAATTCTTGTCTTCATGCTTACATATAGAAATAAGAGCTCAAATGGATCATGGAAGAACTCAAACATTTTTCTTCTTTTCTACACAAACAGTGTCTCCCAGATTATGGACTATGTTTCAGAGCGTGTTTATGATCTAACATAAAAGATGCAAGAGGGAACAGCCAATCATAAACATTCCAGTAGCCTACAAACACCAAAAGCTATTTTCAGCCATTGTTAGCACAGTTAATTGGGTATTCATAGCCACCAGCTGAATACACTGGTTGATACAAGCAGTGGATCTAATTTCCTTCAGAAACATATGTCTGTGGAAGCGGTGATTCTGGGTGTAACTTCAAAAGATCAATTTGGTTTCAGTTTTCTGCTCTTGCCAGATAGACATGGAAAACGCCATTGCATTATTAAAGGAAAAGTACATTTGGAATTTGTAATTCTTAAATTGGAAGAGCAAAAGCAACAAGGAAAGTAATAAAATTTACACCATGGTTGAAGTCAATCAGCAAGACTGGACTAACCCCCACTCCAAATCCTTCATAAATACTTTCTTTAAGAGTTTAGGGAATTAAGTCAAATGAAAATATTTTCCCTCTTTTTTTTTGTTTTCTTTGAAATTCCATCTAAGGGCATATGTGCTTCTCAGGGTACCAGGATGGGTGTCGTATAAACTGAAACCACAGTTATTAAGGCTTCACTGACTTCGATTTTGTGAAACTCAAATTATTTATCTGATCCTTTATGACAAGTCAGGAGACAGTTTTGAACCTTACTCATTTCTCAATTTTAGAAGCTCTAAACATGTTATGAAGATTACCTAAGAATATCCTTTCAACCTGTATTATACTGCATATACATACGGCAGTGCGAGAACTTCACTGGGTTCAAGAAACTGTGCTACGTGCTCCCCTATCCACCTTTCCTTTATCCCATTTCTCCTGATTCCCCAAGTCCCCCATCCTTCCCTTCTACCTTTTCTCTCCCCATCTCCCCTTACCCCCATCCCACCCCACCCCCAAGATCCTAATTTTCTCCCCGGCAATTTGGTCTACTTCCCTTAGCCAAGAGGATAACTATATGTTTTTCCTTGGGTTCACCTTCTTACTTAGCTTCTTTAGGTTCACCTATTGTAGACTCCGTGGCCCTTATTTATGGCTAGAAACCAATTATGAGCGAGTACATCCCATGTTCATCTTTTTGGGTCTGGGACACCTCACTCAGGATAGTGTTTTCTATTTCCATCCATTTGCATGCAAAATTCGAGAAGTCATTGTTTTTTACCGCAGCGTAGTACTCTAGCGTGTATATATTCCATACTTTCTTCATCCATTCTTCCATTGAAGGGCATCTAGGTTAGTTAAGGGAACCACTTTAGGGTGAGCAAGAGATTTGACCCTAGAGGGGCTCCCAAGTGCCCAACATGAGGTTCCCAGTTAGTTCCTTGGGCAGCTGAGGATTGGGAACCTGAAATGACCCTATCCTAGAGCAATACTGACGAATATCTTGCATATCATCATAGAACCTTCATCTGGTGATGGATAGAGATAGAGACAGAGACCCACACATGAGCACTGGACTGAACTCCCAAGGTCCCAATGAGGAGCAGAAGGAGGGAGAACATGAGCAAAGAAGTCGGGACCACGAGGCGTGCACCCACCCACTGAGACAGTGGAGCTGATCTACTGGGAGCTCACCAAGGCCAGCTGGACTGTGACCGAAAAAGCATGGGATAAAACCGGACTCTCTGAACATGGCGAACAATGAGGGCTGATGAGACGCCAAGGACAATGGCACGGGGTTTTGATCCTACTTAATGTGCTGGCTTTGTGGAAGCCTAGCCAGTTTGGATGTTCACCTTCCTAGATATGGACGGAGGGGGGAGGACCTAGGACTTACCACAGGGAAGGGAACCCGGACTGCTCTGTGGACTGGAGAGGGAGGGGGAGAGGAGTGGGGGGAGGGGGAGAAGGGTGGGAGGAGGGGGAGAAGGGTGGGAGGAGGGGGAGGGAAATGGGAGGCTGGGAGGAGGTGGAAACTTGTTTTTTGTTTATGTTTTTTTTCTTCTTTTCTTAATAAAAAAAAGTCTAAAAAAAAAAAAGAAACTGTGCTAACATGAATATTAAAATTGCCTCCTGAATAGAAGTCCAGTTTTAGTCCTTCAGGGTCCTATGTTTTACATCTTCATGATGAACATACTAATACACGATCTTGGGAATGAGATCATGAAATAAAACACTTTTTGTGGAAAATCCCAATAATAATTAATCAATCAGATTCCATTTATTGTGCCTTTTAAATATGCCTTATATTCTTAATTTTCAACAGGTCCAGATGAATCTATTTTGTTTATGAAAACTGTGGATCCCACTTTTCAATTCTTTGTAGAAGTAATAATAAATCTCACCCTACCCAGAGATTAGCCAGACAGTACACATCAAAGGACCAAAGAAAGTAATGCTTAGTTATGTGTGTTGTGAGCCATAATTGCCATATAGTTAAGAAGCTTAAAATGTGGAATAGATGAACTACTTACATAAAATAATTAATAAGTAAAAATGGGAGCTGATAAAGTGGTCAGGAGAGGCAAGAAATGGATCACTAAGTATATGATGACTGCAGATACCTTCTTAGAGAGAAAGAGACATGCCATGGGACCACTGGGAAATGAGGCTGCATGGGAACAATGTATGCAGCACACAGATTTGATACTTCAGAAGACAGAGTCGTGCTCCCAGCTTGGTATATTGGCTACAGTTCATCAGGTTGTACTCATCATTGTGCAACGGCAGGAGGAGTGTTAGCAAGTTCCAGATACAGCATCAAGATTCAAGTAGGAGCCCAATAATAACATCATATGACGACAAAAGGTTCAAGGGAAGCTGAAGAATTGGGGGACTACATCAGTTTTGTGAACTAAGACTTTCTGTTAGGATGCTGATTTTTACATTTGTCTGATGACTCATAATAATCCCTCTAGCAATCCCAGAAACATTTATTTTGCTGATATTTTTATAAAATATATATTGACGTACAGAAGAACCTGAAATTTTGAAAACTAAGAGAAATAGAAGAATTAAATGACTCAATTTCTAGTTTTACCATGGAGATACATACAATAATTCAGAATATGTTATTCGTTAGATGTAAACAAAGAAAGTAATAGAATTGATAGTGCCTAGAAGTAGAATCTCATGTATACAATTGTTTTTGTTTTTACAACGTTGGTCAGGAAGTATTTTGGATATATTATACTCAAACAAATTTACTGTATGTTACATGAAAATGTATAAATTAAATTTTCCCTACAGAATATATAAAACTCAACTCAAAATGAAGTGTGGAGATAAAATCGGCTAGTTTGTAAAATTTCTAGAAAAGTAACTCACGGAAAAATCTTGGTGACTTTTTTGGGGTAGGCAAAGATCTCAGAAACAGGGAAGAAAAACAGTGAAAGAGGTGGCTTAGACTGCACATAAAGTAAATACCTTTGCTCCTTGGGTGAAACTGTTAGGAAACTGAAGGAATTCACCAAAGATCTGCCTGATGGTGGCCTTGGTTCTGAACTTGAGAGAACTTTTCAGTCACATGAAACCAAATAACTGAATAAAATTTTGCAAAAACTTTGAAAAGACATTTTACTAGAGATGACAAAAAACAGCACAGACTTTCCATATGAGGCTTACAATAGACTCCTATGTGTTTTTCCTACAAAATTGAAAGCATATAGTTATGCATATGCTCAGAACCACTTCAATCACTATAGCTGACTGTTACAAATGACTTCCTATAACTGCTCAATGGATGAATGAATATCCGAATACAACACCATATGCAACAGCATGGGTGAAGCTCAAGAGAGTGTGAAAGCTAAGAAGAAAAACATTGTGAATTCTTTTTAAGTGAAACTAAAAGAAAATGGGTCTCTAACTGGGAATGGTGTATGGGAAGGTTACTAAATGCAGGGGAAAACTTTGGATGAAGAACATGTTTATGTAATGATTATCATAGAGGTTATATGGCTATGTATATATCTCCAAACTCATTGAAATGTACATCCAGAATGAGTAATTTTATTGGACATAAATTATATCTCCAAAAACTGATTAATAAAAACACCCATTTTGCTTCCAAAGACAAAGTAATACTCAATAAAAATAAAAGGACGAGATAGAAATCTGTTTTACAACCACATAAAATACGAGTCACTTTGCAAGCTTGCGTTCAGTTTAGGAGCAAGGAAACAGGTGGATATTAGGAAGAAGAGCTTAATGCTGCAAATATTGAAGCTCACTTGGACATTTCTCACACTTCTGATTCAGAGTAGGTATTTCCCCACGAGGAAGGTACATTTTCTTTCAACAAAGCTGATGTTTCTCATCATGACGCTTTTATGCAGACAAAGTAAAGTGTTGCAGAGAGCTCCTAGAGCAGGCAATTTATGCAAGATTGGAAGTGAACATGGACTGGGTATGGCAGAGACTTGTAGGCTCTCCATGCAAAATCTGAGAATAAGGGTGGACTGAGTGTGGGAGTGACTTGTAACTAGTGTGCAAATAGTGCAAAGTGGGTCAGCAGCAGCAGCAGCAGCATGACCACATCAAAAACGGAGCCTGAGTGTTCAAGCATGGGTCTTAGCACGTCTCGCACAAGCTTCTTGAATAGAATAGTTTAGACACTGTGGTTTCATGGTAGCCTTATGAGATAGATGTTCTTATTATCTTTGTGTAGAGGAGCTTAGTGAAGCTAAAACGTTGACTGTCTTCAGCCATTATTTTATTTAAAAAGTACTAACTCAGTTGTTTATTTAAAACTAAATAAAGAAAATAGGAAGAGAAATGTATGTTAAGGTATGTGTGCAACTTCTTCCCTCTCAATCTTTATATCTCTTGCCTTGTACCTGTTTTCTTATCATTTCTTTCTCCTGTATGGACATATATGTTGTAATCAAATAAAACATTCTTTTGGGCTCTTCAACACTGTGTGTATGGGCGTCTGTATGTGCATAGTGTGTGAGCGTGCTCTTTTTTTCTTTTCCTTTTCTTTTCCCTTTTGAGACAAGGTCTCTCTCTGAACCTGGAGGTCACCAATTGTCTACACTGGCTGTCAGTAGCCACTGCAATCCTCCTGTCTCCACCATTCAGCACTAGGATCACAGCTCTCTGTCACCATCCCTGACCCTTTACGTGGGTATCAGGGATTTGAACTCAGGTCATGACTTGCACAACATTATCCATTGAGCCATTTCTCTAGAAGCTCATGTTTATGTTTTTAAAAAGTTCTTCTCTTACATATTACATCCAGATGCAATTTCCCTCTCTCCACACCTCCCAGTCCCCCTCCCCAATCTCTTTCCTAGATTCACTCCTCCTTTGTTTCCCTTCAGAAAGGAACAGGCCTCTCAGGGATATCAACTGAACACACAAAACAAGTTACAATAAGACTAGTCACAAATCCTCATATCCAGGCTAGATAAGGCAACCTAGTAGGAGGGAAGGCATTCCAAGAGAAGATGAAAGAGTCAGAGTTAATTCCCAATCCCACTGTTAGGCGTCCCACAAGAATACCATGTAACACAACCATAACATATGTGCAGAGGACCTAGTTTAGACCCATACAGGTCGCTGATTGTCACTCCAGTCTCTGTGAGTCCCAATGAGCCCAAGTTAGTTGATTCTGTGAGCTGTGTTTTTGTGATGTCCTTGATCCCTATGGCTCCTACAATCCTTCCTCCCCATCTTCTAAAAATTCCCTCAAGCTCCACCTAATGTTTGATTGTGGGTCTCTGAATCTGCTCCTATCAGTTGCTGCATGAAGCCTCTCTGATGATGACTGCTAGACTCCAGACCATGAGTGTAGCAGAATATCATTAGGAATCATTTCAGACTCTTCCCCTCTATCTTGTTTGGTTCTTACCTAGGTCTCTGGGACATCAAGCCTCTGGTTCTTGGCCATCCAGGCAGTGTCAAGGACAGACTCTCTCTTATGGCATAGGCCTCAAGTTGGACCAGTCATTGGTTGGTCACTCCCACATGTTCTGAGCCACTAATTCTCCAGCACATTTTGAGTCAGGACAAATTGGAGGTCAAAAGTTTTGCGGTTGGGTTGATGACCCAGTCCCACCACTGGAAGCCTTGCCTGGTTACGGAAGATGACTGCTTTCAGGCTCCTTACCCACCATTGCTGGGGGTCTTTTCTAGGTCACCCTTGTAGGTTCCAGGAAGTTTCTACTACACTAGCTTTGCACATCACTCCTGAATGCTTCCCCATTATAGTCATCTCTCCCAGCATCCTCTCCCTCCATTCTCCCCCAATTACACCTTATTACTCTTATTCCCATCCCACCTGCCTCCAATCTACCAACAAAATCTATTCTATTTTCTCTTCCTTCCCAGGGAGATCCATGTGTCCTCCCTTGATCCCTCTTTGTTACTTAACCTCTCTGGGACTATGGATTATAACATTGTTATCCTTTTGCCCTCTTTTTTTTTATCATGTGTGAGATTGCTAGCATTAATTATCAACTTAACAGAATGTAGTGTCACCTGGGAGATGGACCACTGGGCTTATCTGTGGGGAAGCATCAGATGAGATCCAGCATTCAAGGTCATATGGTCATAGACTAGGGGAACTACTTTGTTTCTTTAATAGAAATGGAAAACCACACTCACTGTGGCCAGAACCATTCCCTGGGGTGGGGATCCTGAAGTTCTCTACCTCATAGGTAGAGAAAGTTAGCTGAGCAAAAGCATGTTTTCACAACTCTCTACTTCTTGTCTACAGAGACCATGTGACCAGCTTCTCAGTCACTGCTGCTGGGACTTCCATCCATTCCACAATGAACTATAATCTGAAATTTTTGTGAAACAAACATTGTCTTTCTTAAAATGCATTTATCAGAGTATTTTATCACAAACAAAGGATCAGAAACTAAGATAATATACCATGGAGAGATCATGTCTGTTTGGAAAACTAAATGGCTCTTTTGTTTAGATGTTTTTTTTTGTTTGTTTGATTTTTTTTTGTTTTTGTTTTGTGTTTAGATGTTTCTTTGTCTAAGTTTTAGAATCTTCCTGCTGTAATTCCATTAAATATATTTTCCATGCCTTCAGAATTTATCTCACCTTCTACTCTCTGAGTTGTTAGATTTTCATTTTTGATATAATACCTTCATTCCTAGAAATTCTGATCATGTTCATTGTTTTCTTTATACATGTCTGATTGTATTACTGTCTACACTTGTCTCTGCAATTAATTCTTATGCTTCTTTTAGTTTTTTGATGTTGCATCCACTTTGTTTTTATAACTGATGGACTTTATTTCCAATGCTTTTTTCAGTTCTTTCCTCCTAATTTCCTTGTTGAATTTTTTCTATATTTTTAATTTCTTTTTAAATGCTATTTCATCTATATCATTAATTCTTTTATTTTGGTCCTGGTTGATTCTCTCATTCTGTCCATGTGTTTATTTGTGTCCTTTAGTATGTGTCTGATTATTATTTTAAAGTAGGACCCTGCAATCTTCTTTCCTAGTATTTGAATTATTGCATTGCCATTGGTTTCTAGTATTGTGAAGTTGGGAGTTTAAACAAGTGCCTTAGTGGATTGCTTTACCCAGATCCTTTGCCTTTCTTGTCATGTTTTGCATGCCTTTGCAGATAGGTGTGTCCCCAATTTTCATTTTCCCCTGTTTCCCACCATTTTAATTTGTTTTCTTTTATGTGAGTCTTCCTAAGGAGTTACATTCACTCCGATTCATGCTCCTTGTTGCTATTTAGAGGAGAAGAAAGCTGCAGTAACATGCAATGGTTTGATCCCATCGTGTTAATTCATTCACCTACTCTGATAATAATATTCAGCTACTATGACACTAGAGTATTTCTAGGGAAATATAATTTATTTTTTCAATTTTGAGTTAAGGGTGTTAATAACTGACAGATAAAGAGAGAAGCAATAGGCAGAGGGCAGAGGAGTGATGATGGGGGAGGTTATAGTAACTGTAGTTACTATAGGAGGCTATGGTTGGCATTAGTAACACCGGAGTAATTATTATGGAGCCATACAACAGGTTCAGAGAAAGAAAGGGCAGTCACAGAAGCCTGTTCAGGTGGGATACAAGATAATTAAAATGAATGCAGCACCAAAATGTAAAAAGGCATAGAAATTAAAAAGAGGAACTAAAGTACCCCAAGAGACAAATCATCTGGGGACTTGTTTTATTTCTTTCTAGTTGCAATGATATGCTTTCTCTCCTGCTCTTCATTGTCTTTTGTTGCAGTGTCTTCAGGAGGAGATGATGCTAGGTTTAGTATTCAAAGAAGTTAGGTCTAGGTCTTCTTACAGAGAAGACTTTCTGTGTTGGACTCAAATTTCCACTCTGATAACTTGGCCTGAGAAGCCGTGCCCATCAGTTACAGCTTAGATTCTGTTGTTTTGGTGACCATAGTGTTTTCTCGAGTGAGGTTCTGAGTGGGCATGGAAGGTCTGCCTGCTTGTATTTATCTTGGTGGTCTGCTCCTGATTGTCATGCTTCCTGGAATGGAGCCTGGAAACTGTTCTATACCTTTCTATAATGTTATTGCTCCAGACAGTGCTGAGGGTCCTTTCTTCTCAGGTTATTCAGTGGCGGGATCTGATGACGAATATCAGCCTCAGGCTCCTATAATGCACCCCTTTCTCTAAACACACTTGCTCTTCCAGCCAGCCTCTCCATCCATGGTACTTTCAGCTCCTATTTTTGTCTTTGGAACCCATTCAACCTCTCTCTAACTTACTGTTCTTATGCTGCATGTAGATAGCAGGAGGGAACACATTCCTAGAAGATACTTCTGATTGTACTTCGGTGAAGACATTACGGTGTGGTTGGGTGGTCACTGCTGTTTGACTTCTGACTGCTTCTCTGCCAAAAGATGCAATCTACGTTTGTTTATTTCATTTTTATCTCATTATCTCATAGGAATAGAGTAATTTTATTTTTCTCAACATAATATTTTATTGATTATTTGGGAATTTCATGCACTACCTTCCGATCTAGAGCAGCTTGTAGGGTGGATCCTGTGCCCGGGCCAACAGACTTGGCACACAGCATGAAGTCATCTGCCGCAGCTCATGCTGCTTGCCCTATTGGGAGAGGAGACTTCCGCAGTGGGCCTCAGGCAAAAAGGCCATTCAACATGAAGAATAGAGTAAATTTAAATTCCAACTATTCTCTTTTGCTTACAATTCACTTATGTAGAAGTCAAAGTGGTTTTTAGTATGTTTTACTTAAGATTTACTTTTCTGTAGCACCTAAGGGGAAAGAAATCTCTGGAAATACTGGAAATGACAGTGTGTAAGGGATGGTGAAGGTATGATTTTGTGGAGGAAATCCAGCCTAGCAATGTGACCCTAGCTCTTTTTTAAAAAAATATATTAAGAGAAGTAATTATCGTATTTAGAAGTTAAAATCGCCCAAATGACTAAATATGCTATTTAATAATGATAAAATATAGATGTAAGGATGACTGTATCTTTAGTTTTGTGTATGTACTCATTAGTGTATTTGTGGAGGCTAAATGTTGATATCTGATGTCTTCCTTAGTTGATCATCTTACTGTTTTGAGAAAGGGTCTCTCACTGAGTCTGGAGCTCTCTAATTCCACAAGACAGCTGGCAAGTGAGCCCCGTGGAATCCTCTGTTTCTGTTTCCCAAGGACTGTAGTGGGTACTACTCCTAGCTTTTTACATGTGTGTTGGGGATCCAACTTCAGCTCATTCTGCATGGCAAGCATGTTGCCTGTTGAACCTCCTTCCCCGTTAATATATTTATTTTAAAAACATTCTAATTCCTGGGTAACTTGAATTAGTTTCTGTCTGATTTGATAACAGATTCTCCGATTTAATGTTAATCTGGCGCTTATAAAATACAATTGTTGAAATGTTGGTTAGTGTCTATAGAAGGAAATGATATTCAGTAAATTAATGAGTAGGGGAAATAAAAAATTACTAACTAATGAGTTAGGTTCAGCATTGAATGATGTTGTAAACTGTTGTGTTCATCTGTTGTGAATTAACAGTAGAAACAGAAGCTAAGTGGATTCCTGCTGTGCAGTGATAAAATGTGTAAAGCTAAAGTACAGATAGGGAAAAATCAACACTATAAGTTAATATTGCAAATGTCATAATTAATTAATTCAGATCATGTCACCCACAAGTCATAACTTACTTTGATGGATAGTTCTGTGACAAATGCCTTTGATCATCGTTTTCCTTCAAACTTGAGATGGGAATCTTGCTGTGACACATCTTTGTGAAGCATTTGTCACCAGCCTTTGTTCTTGAAGATGATATGCAGGCATTCACATGTTCTTTACATATCATTGTCATGTAATTTCCCCTTTTCCGTGTCCAGAAATGGCATTGTAAGGTCTGAAGTTATGGCTGACATTGACACATATGATTGTTTAGGGTCAATAACTTGAAGTACCTTATTTTACACTAGTCTGGCTAGATTATTCCTAGATACTCTTTGGTCTGTCTTCCCTTGTATGTCTATGCTAGTGTGTTGGCATTTGTCATCTTTAAGACATCCCTTCTTTTTGGTCTACAGCCTGACATACAGGTGTTTGTATTTAATTCAGTGATTAAAGGACCCCCCTTTTTATCTCCTTTCAATATCTAGCAGGTGACTCAAATCAAAGTAAAACCCTAAAGGTGACAATTATGTTTTTTAAGGGAACCCTGATCGCTCTTTGGGCTGACGAGGGAGGGGGACTTGATTGGGGGAGGGGGAGGGAAATGGGAGGCGGCGGTGGGGAAGAGACAGAAATCTTTAATAAATAAATAAATAAAAAAAATAAAAATAAAAAATATATTTTAATAGCTTCTATGGTTCTGTGCAAATTAGCAAAGAAAGGAACCAACTAAACAGTCCCATATACAGTTACAACACCTAAGAACACAATAATTATCAGCATGGATATATATGTGTAAAGGTACAATAAGTGGCATCATATGTCAGTGGCAAGAAACAGCTGTCTAATTGGACTTATGGCCAACAGGAGGAAAACCATAAATAGATAAATCAGTCCAAAATATTAAATATCAAAAAAATTTCTGACACAAAACATCCAGGAAATCTGGGACACTATGAAAAGACCAAATCTAAGAATAATGGATAGGGAGTAGGGTGGGGGAAGGTTGGGGGAGTGGGAGGATGGGAGGAAGAGGGAACTGGGATTGAAGTATAAAATAAAAAAGATTGTTTGAAAAATAATAAAAAAGAATAGAAGAAGGAGAGGATTTCCAGCTCAAAGGCTCATGAAATATTTTTAACAAACTCGTAGAAAAAATGTTCCCAACCTAAAAAAATGGCATGCTTACAAAAGTACAAGGATCTTACAGAACATCAAATCAATTGGACCAGAAAGGAAAGATTCCTCAGTATATAGTAATCAAGACACTAAACACACAGAACAAAGAAAGTCTATTAAAAGTAACAAGAAAAAATGCAAAATAACATATAAAGGCAGACCTATTAGAATTACAGCTGACTTTTCAATGGAGACTCTAAAAGCCAGAGGTGCCCAGTTAGATGTCTTGCCAACTCTAAGAGAATACAGATGCCAGTCCAGGCTATAGACCTAGCAAAACTTTCAATCACCATAGATGGAGAAAACAAACATTCTAAGACAAAGTCAAATTTAAACAATTTATACACTCAAAGAAAACGTCGACCCCAGGAGATTAGCTACACCCACAAAAACACAGGCAATAAGTAATCTCACATTAGTATAACTCAAAAAAGAAATCACACACAAAATTATCATCAACAACTAAAAGAAATCACAAGAATTAACAGCCACTGGGCATTGATATCTCTTAATATCGGTGGACTCAATTCCTCAGTAAAAATTTACAGACTAACAAAATGGATTAAAAACAAGAGCCATCTTTCTGCTGCACACAAGAAACACACCTCAACATCAAAAACAAATATTACCTTATAGTAAAGGGCATAAAAATGATTTTCCAAGCAAATGACTCCAAGAAGCAAGCTGGCATAGTTATTCTCATATCGAAAAGGTAGATTTCAAACCAAAATTAAGCAAAAGAGATAGGAAAGAACACCTCATAATCATCAAAGGAAAAATTCACCAAGATGACATCTCAATTCTCAACATGTATGTTCCAAACACAAGAGCACTCATGTTTGTGAATGAAACACTACCAAAGCTTAAATTACACATTAATAGTAGAAGATTCTAATACTCTCACATGAATAGCTCATCCAGGCAAAAATTAACAAGAGATAGCCGGGCGATGGTGGCGCACGCCTTTAATCCCAGCACTCGGGAGGCAGAGGCAGGCGGATCTCTGTGAGTTCGAGGCCAGCCTGGTCTACAAGAGCTAGTTCCAGGACAGGCTCCAAAGCCACAGAGAAATCCTGTCTCGAAAAACCAAAAAAAAAAAATAAATAAATAAAAAAATAAAAAAAAATTAACAAAGACATACTTGAACTAACAGACATTATAACTGAAATGAACCTAACAAATATCTATAGATCATTTTACCCAAACACAAAAGAATACAGTTTCTTCTCAGTTCTTCCTGGAATATTCTCCAAAACTGACTAAGTACTTGGTTACAAAGCAACTCTTAACAGATGCAACAAAATTCAAATAACTGCCTGCATCCTTTCAGAGTACCATGAAGGAAAGCTTGATTTCAGCAACACCAGAAACAACAGTTTGTAGTTTGAGCCTACAAACTCATGGGGAAAAAACCAATTCTTTACTAAATTATCACTGGGTCAAGAGAAAAATAAAGAAATTAACAACTTCCTAGAATCCAATAACAATGAATACACCATGTTTGCAAACTTATGAGACACAGAGAAAGCAGTGCTAAGAGGAAATTTCACGGCACTAAGTGACTACTTTTTTATTGATTTTTATTGAGCTCTACATTTTTCTCTGCTTCCGTCCCTGCCTCTCCCCTCCCCTTCAACCCTCTCCCAAAGTCCCCATGCTCCCAATTTACTCAGGAGATTTTCTTAAAGAACTTGGAGAGATCTCATACTAGTGACTTAACAGCACACCTGAAACAAAACATAACAGAAACACAACAAAAAGAAGCAAACCCATTCAAGAGGAGTATACAGCAGGGAATAATTAAAGGAGGCTGAAATCAATAAAATAGAAACAAAGGGAATGATACAAAGAACCAATGAAAGGAAGAGCTGCTTCTTTGAGAAAATCAACAAGACAGACAAACCTTTATACAAACTAAAGTAAAAGACACATATAAAACATATAAATTAACAAAATCAGAACTGAAAAGGGGCCATAAGAAAAGACACTAAGAAAATCCAGAGAATCATTAGGTCATACGAATACTAGCATTACTAGTCTGTACTCCACAAAATGGGGAAATCTAAAAGAGATAGACAAATTTCTTTATAGATACCAATTACCATAATTAAATCAAGATCAATTAATCAATTAAAAATAGATTTATAATTATCAAGGAAATGAAAGTAGTCAGTAAAAGTCTCCCAATGAAAACAAAAAGCCTAGGGCAAGATGGTTTTATTGCTGAATTCTACCAGACTGATGGTAGCTGGTCTTTGATAGTCTGGAAGAGTTCTGCAGTAAAAAATTTCTTCAAATTATTCCACGAAATTGAAACAGATGGAACATATCCAAATTCGTTTTATGAGGTAACAGTCACTCTGGTACCCAAACCATTCAAAGACTCAACAAAGAAAGAAAATTGAAGACCTGTTTCCTTCATGAATATTGATGTAAAAATCCTCAATAAAATATGGACAAACTGAATCGAAGAACACATCAAAAAGATCATTCACTATAATCAAGTAGGCTTCATCCTAGACAAGAAGGGATGGTTCAACATATGAAAAACTGTTAATGTAATCACCATATTAAAAAATTGGAAAAAAACACTTTATCATATCATTAAATGCTGAAAAAGTCTTTGACAAAATCCAATTCTCCTTCATGATAAAAGTCTTGCAGAGGTCAGGAATACAGGGGCATGATTAAAAAACTATTTATAGCAAGCCAATAGCCAGCATCAAGTTCAATAAAGAGAAACTCAAATCAATTCCTCTAAAATCAGGAACAAGACGAGACTGTCCATTCTCTCCATATATATTTAATATAATACTTGAAGTTCTAGCTAGAACAATAAGACAACAAAAGGAGATCAAGGGGATACAAATAGAAAAAAGTCAAAGTATAACTATCCATAGATGATATGACAGTATAAATAAGTGACCCCAAAATTTCTACCAGAGAACCCTTACAGCTGGTAAAGAGCTTCAACAATATGACTGGATACAAGATTAACTCAAAAAATTAGTAGCCTTCTTATAAACAAATGTTAATCTGGCTGAGAAAAAAAATCATGGAAACAACACCCTTCAAAAAAGTCACAAGTAATATAAAATATCTTGGGGTAACACTACACAAGCAAGTGAAAGGCCTGTATGACACGAAATTCAAGTCTTTGAAGAAGGACAATGAAGGATGCTCAATCATACCATAAAAATACTTGCTCAACTATGTTCATAACAGCTGGAAACAACCAAGATGTCCCCCAACTGAAGAATGGATTAAAAATGTGGTACATTTATACAACGGAGTATTACTCATCTGTTAAAAAAATAACATAATGAAATTCGCAGGCAAATAGACAGAAATAGAAAAAAATCACCCTGAATGAGGTAACCCATCCTAGAAAGACAAATATGATATGTATTTACTTATAAGTGGATATTAGCTATAAAGAATAACCGTGCTACAATCCACAGACCCAGAAAGGCTAAGTAATGAGCAGGGCTCAAGGGAGATGCTCAGATCTCCCCAGGAAGGGGACTTTGAGGAGATTTTGGGGATGCACTTGGGGCCTTTAGGGCCAGAAACATGAGAGATCAGTTGTTTTGTTTGTTTGTTTGTTTTTTTTGTTTTTTGTTTTTCGAGACAGGGTTTCTCTGTAGCTTTGGTTCCTGTCCCAGAACTAGTTCTTGTAGACTAGGCTGGCCTCGAACTCCCAGAGATCCGCCTGCCTCTGCCTCCCGAGTGCTGGGATTAAAGGCGTGCGCCACCACCGCCCGGCATGAGAGATCAGTTGTGAGGGCACTGAGGGGCAGGGTACTGAAAGAGATGACTAGAAAGGGGGGCATTTCAGGGTAAACCAGCATTCTGGTGCAATGGAAACACCCGGGAATCTACAAAGATGACCCCAGCTAAATCTCCTAACAGTAGGAATTATAAAGCCTGAGCTGGCCATCTCCTGTGACCAGGTAGGTCTTGCAGTGAAGGGACTGGGTTGCCAACCAACCGCATAACCTTCAGCCTAAAGTCTGTCCTGCCTGTGAGGTTGATCTACTCTAAGACTCAGTTACACCACTCTTGGTCATGTAGCATGATCAATAAAAACCCAGGGAGAAGAACTTGGGGTTCAACCTGATGGTCAAAAGGGCAAAACAACCTGCCACTGGCTCTCACCTCTACCTCAGTCTGAAATGGTAATCCTGCATCCAGGAATCTCAGAATGAGACTGTGTCTGAGAGCTGTCTTCTCCCACTTTATAATCCTCTCTAGGACTGGGATTAAAGGTGTGCACCACTACTGCCTGGTTTCTATGGCAAACTAGGGTGGCTACAGGGATTAAAGGTGTGTGTCACCACTGCTTGGCCTTAAGGCTAACCAGTGGGGCTTTTTACCTCACTGATCTTCAGGCAAGTTTACTTATTAAAATACAAATAAAATATCATTACACTGACATATACCCACAAGATTCTCAATCATACCACAGTGACGATACTTCCTCAACTCTGTTCATAACAACTTTATTTATAATAGCCAGGAAGTAGAAGCAAAACAAAAACTGCTTTCCTGGTATAGTTTTGATAAATATTCTAGCATCTGTTAATTTTTTGTGTTTTCTGTGTTTTATTTTGAATGTCCTTTTTCACTGGGACTGGGGATGAGTTGCTATAAGTATCGCCCCACATGTAACTAGTATACTCTCAAAGATGGCCGCTGTGTCTGTAACATAAATGCCAAGGAAGGAATACTAAGTAAAAGAGGATGTGTTGCTTAAATTCTAGAAGAGAGAGTAATGTTAACCTCCAGAGAGGTTATGGTATCTGAGGACCAGTGTATAACAAGGTCACTTGAGGCAGGAGTCTCTTTTCAACCTTCTCACAGTGAGAAGGTATTTTCAGTTTCTAACCAGTCAAGTCGATCTAGAAGAATAGCATTGAAAGTTTAAAATCTGCATTTATCTGATTATTAGGGACAGTAGGCATAGTTTCCAATATAATTGGAAACCGTAACCTTTTCTGAACTGCCTATTAATAGATTTACCCTTTCTTCCTCTCTGTCTTTTAAAATCTGCAACTTTGAAAGGAGAGAATTTCAGACCCACGGGTGATATTAGTGTGACTTCCCTGGAGATAAAATTTTATCACTTGGTTAAAATGGAGCTTGCAGTGTTTTTCATAGCAAATTACTATCATTCCTTCTGAAATAAATGCTTTGAGGGAAAACACCTTGAAGACATGTAATCATCCTATTTATTTTAAACCTTTGCTCACTTCTAGCGTTTACCTATGGCTTTTCCCTGTAGTGATTATTAATGTGTGTTCTAGTTTGATCTGGTTTCCTTATTATTTCTACATTAATTACATTTCTTATATATTGACTTTTGTATGTGTTTATTTCACAGTTTATTTCTATAAGTGTATACTCACAGAAATTATTTTTTCATTATTTTGAACCTGAAATGTAGTCACACTGTTTCTCCCGTTCTCTTTCCTCACCCCAACCCCTTCCATGTGCCCTCCCTTGACCTCCCACATTTACAGCCTCTTTTTTTGTAATTGTTGAATATATATGTGTGTGTGTGTGTGTGTGTGTGTGTGTGTGTGTGTGTGTGTATTCCTAAAGATATAAGTACAACCTGTTGAGTTTGTAGAACATCTTCCTTGTATCTATGTGAGTTCAGGCCTGATCACTTGATACTGGGTAATTAACTGGGGAGGTTCTTTGCTCTACATGCAGCATTACACTTAGGTGCCTGTAGCTCTTCGTCTACAATTGGGGCCCATGTGATATTTCCCCTTCCATGTTAGCACGTCTATGAGTGTCATTCTTGTACAGTCTTGTTCAGGCACCCATGTTGTTGAGCCTTAATGAGTGTGGCTTCCCGGGCATTTCTAGGGGAAATAGACTCACAGTGATTTCTGTTCTGTTGCAGATTTATTTGTATTGTTGCTCTGAGTCCACATTCAGCTGGCCAGCATAAACCACAGAGTTTTCTGGCCAACTCAGAGGAAGGTAGAGAGACACATGGAGGAATAAGGAGGGACTTGGAAAAATTTGTGGCCCTTTTCAATCTGGGAAGGTGAAGAAAATGATCAGCTGATAATTTTATCAGTAACTCTGGATCTGTCAGGTTTATAGTCTAACATCTGACTCCCGAGCTTTATTTATTCATAAAGCAATAAGCAAATATGCTATGATGCTTTTTCTACTTTTATACTTTTCCTGTCTTTTTTTCCCACTGTGTTCTTTGAAACTTAGCTGCTGACATTGTGCTATAGATGTATCCACTAGGGCTTGACACCCAACAATCACTTTCTCTCTCTATCTTGGTTGGTTGTAGTTTCTGTAATGGTCTCTATTGCTAAGAGAAGTGTATTTAATGAGGGGGAAAAGATGCACTTATCTGTGGGTATAAGATTAAGTATATATAATGCAGTTAATAATTATGTTGCTTTAGTAAAGTGGTGGTTGTAAATTTTCCTCTGAGATCCATGACCTCACAGTGGGTAGCTGGCTGTATTTCCAGTACCAGGCATGATTTTCCTATTGTTTAATGGGTCTTAAAACCTATTAGAGAGATATTTGTTACCGCCAAGATATGCCTGCTACTATTGCACCCTAAGGGTCATTGTGTCATGTTGACAATGCTCCCAAAAAGAGCCAGAGACTAGCAGAAATTCCAATACTTATCATGAGAAATTCCCCTTTGAGTAGTTTGTTAGAGAGCCCAAGACTCCTAAAACATTATCAGCTTTTGCTGTTGCCCTTGGCTGTCTCCCAGAAGTTTGAAGTAAGTCCTTATTGCTGAAGACAACATGCCCTTCAGACATAGGATCCAGAGGACTCAACATGGGTCTGACCTGAGGACTAGTTTCATGGTCCCAGAAAGAGGCAGGCAAGCTTTCAAGCAAGGGAAGCTGACAATAGATGTGCCCAATTATTACAACTATGAGCTACTCACAGAAATCTATTTTCATTGGATTATAATCTTACCATATCACTGAGATAAGTACAGACTGTGACAAGAGGACAGAAGAGAAATGCAGTCTGGGTCTTTTAATCTACTATCTATAAGGTCCCTCTTAAGACTAGACCAGGTTAAAACCGATGGGATTTGATTTGGTCACACAATAGCAAAAGCAGGGTGTCTGTTATTACAAAAAAAAAAAAAACAAAAAAAAACAAAAAAAAACAAAACATACAAACAAAACTCCAAAAAACTGGTTCCATAAAATAACCTTAAAAATACCCCAGAATCAACTCAGATGCCAAATCTGTCAGCAGAGCCAAGACATTCATAATGCATCTCTTTCCTTTGAGATTATCAAAGAGAAACACAAAGAAACCACTGAAATTGCTCTTGGTTGACTTTAAAAATAACCTATCTTTTAGGATTTAGAGGTGAGGAACATGCTGTTACTGTCCCACAAACTTTTCTCTAAGACAAGACTTCTGACATGTAGGTTATAACAGATCCCTTGCTTACTCCGTCTTAACTCAAACTCTGTTTTTTTTTTTCCCAAAAATACTTGCTCTGCTAGAGCCTACAGGAGATGTCTGATGAACCACTAGCATTGGACAAAAACCTTATTTGTCTCTTCTTGCATATCATTTTTGTTCCCTTTGGTTTCTTAAATTTAGGTGAGAGTCTATCTTACCCTTATGCTTTTTCATACACCTACAGTCTCTCAGCCTTATCTATCCTAAGGCCTGGGAAACAGGGGTTTCCTGCAAGCAGATGGGTGTTTTATTCAATCTATAAATTTTCAGATATATTCTTAACTACTGGGTTTTGGGGAATTTTTATATAAACTTGATACTAGTGATTTCTTGAATATTTAATTTTGAAATGTCTACTTATTATCTGTGTCATACTTTTATCCTCTTATTGATGTCCTTAACACTATAAAAGTTTCAGTTACAGGTAAGTCTAATGAATTGATTTTACCTTTAATCAGCTGTGCTTTCAGTATCAAGTGTGTTAATAGTCTTTTTTGTTCTATCTTTTTCTCCCCCCTCATCTCATTCTGCCTTTTATTTTATGATTTGAATAGTTTTAAATTTTCTTTCTTAATTTAGTGATTGGCTTAAAAATGTACTTTTGTATTTTCAGTGACCTCTAGGGGTGAAACTGCTTGCAGGTAATTCAGCAGTCTACTTACAATTAGTATTAAATCATTTTATACAAGCTATAAAACTTTTCCAAATTGCACACGCAATGATCTTTGTCAGTCGTCAAGAGTGATCCACTGACAAAGTTTGAGTTTGAGTCCCACAAAAAACCATAGTCTATGTTTTAACTAATATAAATATGCATTTTAGAGAAATTAAGAGGAAATATGATTGTCTATCAAAATAGGGGTTTATCATTTAAAATCTTCCTTGTATCTGAAGATGTGAGTGTCAATCTAGTGTCTTTCTGTTCTGTTTGAAGATCTTCCCTAACATGTTCTGAGTACAGACTCAGTGGAAACCAACTTGCTTAGTTCCATTTGTCTGGAATAATCTTTTGTTTGCCTTCTTTAGCTGTCACTCTCACAAGGATATTTTTTATCTGAATATTGAATTCTGAGTCCATTTTTTAAAATGCAGTAAATAGACGTATCCTTCAGTGTCACCTTGCTTCCATGGTTTCTGATTTGCCTTTCTCTTTATAACATGTCATTTATTTCTGATAATATTAAAATTATCTCACATCATTTTTGGTTATAAGCAACATGCACATAGTTTTTACGGACATAATTTTTTTCATATTTAAAAACCATTTGAAGGTTTTTAAAGCTTGTTAAATTTTTAAATTATTTTCTCACATCAGATCTAGACATTCTCAGCCATTACTTCTTCCAGTTCTCTGAATGTTTTCACTGTTATTCTTCAGAAATTCCAGTCTGGGTCACAATCAGAACTTTTGATAGTTTATGAATTACGATTCTATTTAAAAACATTTTTTTCTATCTCCTCTTCACAGTATTTCAACTTTACTCATCGTTTCTGATGACTTTCAAGTGGATATTTCTGATTCACTTGATCTTACTTGTGAGTTTTAATATTTCATTTTCTTCTTTTTAATGTTTTCTTCATACACATTGGATTCTAGTTGTTTTTTACTTTTTAAAATTGAAAATAGACTATATTCTATATATTCTACACAATATATTCTAATTACAATTAGTTTTCCCACCTGCTGTATCTTCCCAGTTCTTCCCTACCTCCCTTCCCATCTGGATTCACATACTTTCTGTCTCTTGTTAAAAAAAAAAAAACAAACAAACAGGGATTTAAGGGATAAGAATAAAATAAAACATAAGTTAAAACAAAAACAAACAAATGAAATAACACAAAACAAACAAATGGAAGGAAAAATGCCAAAGGAAAAAAGCACAAGAAACACACATAAATGCAGAGACTCACACGTTCACACCCACAGCTGTCCCATTAAAAACACAAAATGGGAAGCCATCGCATATACATAAAGGACACGTAAGGTATAAGGAGAAAAGGGAAGAAGAAAATTGCAGCACTATGAGACTAACCACCTCCAAAGATGCCCTTGAGTGCCTTTTCTGTTGACCATCTACTGCTGCACATACAGCCAACCCTTAAGGGGCCTTTTTTTCTCCAGTGAGATTCCCTGGTAGAAACAATTTTTTTTTCCTTTGCAAGTGGTTATCAATTGGAAATAACTTCCAGGTTAGGCATGGGGCATTTGTCCATTTCTCCTTTAAACCCTAGGACCCCATCTGGTGAACACCTGTGCTCGCCCTGAGAGTGCTGCCACAACCTCTGATTGTGTCCTTTCTGTTGTATTTAGATGGCTTTGTTTCATTGGCGTCCCTCATTCCCTGTGGATCTTACACTTTTTTTTAAAACCACCTCTTCCACAGGGTTCCCTGTTCATGGAGGAGAAGAATTTGATGGGAACATCCCATTTAGGGCTCAGTGTTTTAAAGACTATCACTCTCTGCATATCGTCTGTCTGTGAATCTCTGTATTTGCATTGATGCAAAAGGAAGCTTCTCTGATGATGACCGAGGAAGATACTGATATATGAGTAGAGCATAGTGTCATTAGATGCCCTTGTTTTGTTAAGTTCCTCTAGCAGAACAGTAGTATTTGGTTTCCCCCTAGGTCCTGGAACTATCTAGATTCAAGTTCTTGGTCATGCAAGCAGCATCTGGATAGGTTCCATCTCATGAAGTAGGGTCTTAAAGTACATTTTGGTTGGTTATGCTCATCTTATTCATCCCTAACTAAACTATCTATTCTATTTTGTAGTGATATTTTGTTTGTTATCTAACAAATAAAGCTTGCCTGAAAATCAGAGTGCAGAGCTAAACCATTAGTTAGTCATAGAGACCATAAAGGCCATAGAGGCAGTGGTGGGCACATACCTTCAATCCCAGCACTTAGAAGACAGAAGCAGATGGATCTCTGTGAGTTCAAGGCCACCCTGGGCTACATGGAGATTGAATCTGTCTAAAAGAGAAACAGAGCTCACATAAAGGTGATTCCACCACTTGGGATCACATGCCTTTCATCCCAGCCATAGGGAGGTAGAGACAGGAATGATGACAGGACAGAGAGAGGAATATAAGGTGGGAGAAGATGCGAGCTCAGGGCTTTCAGTTTTCTTAGAGACAGGATCTCCCCTTTGGTTGGAGGATTCAGTAGAGGTAAGAACTAGTGGCTAGCTGCTCTGCTTCTCTGATAGCTCAGCATTAATTCCTATATCTGACTCCGTTTTTTTTATTATTAAGACCAATTAGAATTCATGCTACACTATTTCTAATTCCTAAGGATATGTGTCTCTTCCAATTTATCTTTTACTCTATACTTAATATTGTTATATGGATTGTAGTTTGCTTATTATTGACTTAAATAACCAACATTTGCATATAAGTGAATAAAAACCATATATGTCTTTCTGGGTCTGAGTCACATCACCTAGTAAGATTTTTTCTTCCTCAATCCATTTACTTGAAAATTTCATGATTTTTAATGATTGAGTAATATTCAATTGTTTACCTTTTTTTGATCTATTCATCTGTTGACAACATCTATGCTGTTTCCAAATCCGGCTATTATGAAGAGCAAAGCAATGAACATGGTTGAGCAAGTGTCTCTGTAACAGGATGGCATATTCTTTGGGTATATATTTCAGAGCAGTATAACTGGATATCGAGGTAGAATAATCCCTATTTTCCTGAGGAACTACGTACGGCATTGATTTCCATAGTGTCTCTAAAAGTTTGTATGCCTACCAGCAATGGATGAGTTTTCTCCTTACTCAGCATCCTTGACATAATGCGCTGTTATTTGTTTTATTAGTCATGGCCATTCTGACAGGCATAAGGCAAAATCTCAAAGTAGTTTTGATCTACATTTCCCTGATCTGAGGCTACTGAACATATCTTTAAATTATCACCAGTCGTTTGAGTTTTTCCTTTTGAGAATAACCTGTTTAAATCTGTATACTATTTTTAATAGGCTTAATTAGAGCCCATTTATTATACTTTATTTTGTTATTTAAAAAATTTAAATTAGATATGTTTCAGTCATATTCTTCCCAATCTTCAAGTCCTTCAAGGTCCTCTTCTTAACTCTAGTAACCCAACTTCAAGTGCCTCCAAACAAACAAAAAATATTACAAAACCCCCAAAGAAGAAAACAAAATAAAAGTATGCCCTCCCAAACAAACCAAAAAAGAAAAAATTAAGAAAACCAACCCACTTAAAAACCAAAACCAGGCAAACAACATCACGCAGAGTAGGTCTGTATAAGACTCATATTAACTTAGATAGCCTTATAAAAATGGCTGATCTTGCCTTTGTTAGGTAGATGCTTTGTTCTTTGACTTCTGTTGTTCTCTGTGGTTCTTGGATGGTGTGGTGATGGTGGGTTGCCTCAGTGAGAATGCTTCTGGGATCCTGCAAGGTGTGGCCATGAGGGTTTGCAGGTAAAATGTGTTTCTGTGTGTTGGGAACTGACACTTAGAAATGGGGCGGCTGAGAAGCGGGAGGTAAAGGTTCACAGGACTGAAGAAAGCTAGATGTTCTGCTAGGACTGGATTAGTCTTCTGGGAATAGGCATGGAAAATGAAGGAAAGTCACAGTGGGTGGTTTGCAGCAGCTCTGGGGATGGGACTCAGGGCTTGGATTTGGAGGAGAGGAGAGTTAAGATCTGAAGACTGACTAGTCTACTTGCTTTTCTAGCAGGTGTGGCTTGGGGGTTCTCAAGGAACACCTGTGGAAGTTGGGGCTACTTCTCTAGCCAAGTGTCCCAAGAGTTCCTATCTTCCTGTTTTTTATTCCTTTTGAGAATATTTTCTTCCTCACATTTGCCATGATTAGAAAAACTGTTCAGAAGGTCTTGTTTTTTATTGCAAGGATTGGAGCCACTCAAGATTGAATTGTTATCTTCCACCTCTATGAATAGGAATTTTTCTTTGCTGTCTCTTGAAATAATTTTAGATCAAATCTTAAGTATTGTTTTTATATTATTTTGTTATATATCTGTGAATAAACATTAAGGTTATTTTGTTTGAGATTTTCATGTGTGAATACTGTATTTAAATCACTTCCAGTCCTCCGTCTCCTGCTTCCGTCCCTTCCCATGTCCTCCCCATCTTTCAAATAATTGACCTCTTTACTTGCAATTATAATTGTTATATATGTGTGTGCATGTATACATATATATATGTACATATATACAATTTGCTGAGTCTGTTTTGTGTTGTTCAAATGTATGTGTGTCTGGAACTGATTACTTGGGATTATATAACCTACAGTGGGCTCATCCTTGGAGAATTCTGATTCTCCTACTCTCAGTAGCCATTAATTGATTATAAGTTTTCATCTAGGTGTGGGACTTAGTGAAATTTACCACATTGATTTTGGCGTTTCAGTCGATATTATCATTATTCAGGCCCTGTCGTGTATAGAAGACACAATCTCCAAGCAGACATTCTGTCTTCATCTGCATCTTACAATCATACCTCCTCCTATTCCCTGAGCTGCAAGGTTAGTAGTTGTGTTATAGATGCATCAACTGTGGTTGGGTACCCTATAGTCATGTGTCTGCATTTGAGGGTTGTGGATTTCTGTAATAGCCTCCATCTCCAGCAGAAAGCATCTTATTGCCTGTGGGTATGAGAATAAGCATTTAGAATGAATCCAGAAATTACATTAGTTTAGGAATGTGACAGCTGTAGGAACTACTGTAGGGTTAGAGACCTTACCAGCCATGTCCAATTGGCTAGGTTAGCAGTACCAGGAATGATTTCTCACTATTGAGTGTCTCTATGTCCAATAAGACATTTTATCTCTAAGATGGAATTGCCTCTGTTCAGTGGCAGCTTATGGTTAAAGTTTCTTATTCTGTTTTCTCTGTCTGGAAAGAAGACAGACATTTTGCCTGAGTTTAGTTCCCCCTTGCCCATACCACCCACAACTATAATTGTACCGGTTGCTAAATCACATATCCACTTCTTCCATGTGATGAATTTCTCTAAAATCTGCAAAATTGAGATTAAAAACAATGCTGAACTTACAAAATTGCTGAGTGAATTATAAAGCATAAAATAGAGTAAGGTAACACATGTTTCTTAATTTCTTTTATTTTCAAAACACAATTGCTTTAAATCTTCTATTTCAGAATTTGAGATAATTCTATCCTGTCTGAGGGTTCAAAGGGATAAGATACATAATAACGCACAAATGGAAAATGGGACTGAAATTGATGTCTCTTTTAAAGAATTTGTATTCTAACATTTCTTGTAGGAATCACAAGCTTCACATATAAGAATAACAGACCTAGCTCTTAGTAACTTTTAGTATTTACTGAGCATTTTGTAGGTGTCAGGCTATATGACTCTCCACATTTAATTTCCACAATTACTCATACTCAGTACAAAGCTTCAATATACAAAATGCAGTTTTTATAAATATTTTTCTCAGTTCCCTAGTGCACATTTTTTCATATCTCTTTTATTCCACATTTTGTTGGTATATCTTCCGGATTCTTTCCAAATCCAAGAGTAACAGGTTTGCTGCCTTCAGAGGCATTTGAATATAATGATATCTTGAAAACCGATTAGGATCAAGCAGCCCAGGGGACAAAGCAAATAAAGACTCACAAGGCTTTTAAGCATTATCCAAGCTCTCATCTCACATCTTTTCATACTGTAGAATTACTGATGTTTCTCAGATTATGGATTAGATAAGAAGGTGATAGGAGGCTTGTAGATCATGACTCTCAATGTGAAAAAGAAGACCTTAAAATTAATAGAAGCAAGAAAGAGCTCGGTTTGCTGAGAATCTTTTATTTCAACTTCTGAAGGTCACACATGAAGAAAAATCATATCAAGAATGGCTTTTCTCATTGTATTTTATTATGATTTTTTGTTAATGCTCAACAGCCCTAAATGTACAAAATGCGTTTAGCAAAATGCCACCTTGGGTTTCAGAGTTTGTAATCCTGAAAAGCAGCAATTAAGATCCCCTGTGACTCATATAATATGCAGTAAGAGGTTTCAAGTCAGAGCGAAAAGTAGGAGGGAAAATTTGTTCTCTTTGCAGACAAAATATTGCTGGCATTTTTAATAATGATGAAATATAAGACCTCCTTGGGGCAAAACTAAAATCTATTGTGCAGTGAAAGAATAGATCCATTTAATTTGTTTAGGTTTCTTTGTTCATTTTGTGTTTCTCATTAAATCTGTTCCAGGTTATGAATAGCATTCTTAATGTCCTAGGAGGTACGATACAGAACCGACATACACAACAAAAATTTTGAAGCTGAGAAACTTATTCAAGAAACAATTTCTCCTCTTTGCTGTACTAATTTTGTTTTATTACAGGTATGTTGATGCATGAGAGGCAAAGAAAAGAGGATTTCTCCAAGTTTGGGGACAGCTTGGGATTGTAATAAATTCCAGAACAGTTAGAATTACATAGCAGGATGAAACAACATGAGCTTGTGAGATAATTCAAAATAGTTTTCTTTTTTTTTAAAAAGGATTTTGAAAAAGAAATATCACCACATTAGTGAAGAATGCTATTGCAGAATACATGGTTATTACATGAAAATTTCAGTGCTAGTAATGAATTACCTCACTGCTAGTTGTTGGTCAGGGTAGCCACAGAGGCACCTGAAACAATACAGGTTATTGTCATTGCTCTTGGTTGCCTGCCGATCCTCTTGCCATAGCTACCGAATAAAAGGGAGTCAGTTTTGGACTGATCAGGAAACTCTTCCTGCTTGCTTGATTTCACAGTGTTAGAAAGCACTATGCAAGGTGACTGGGGAGAAAATACATCAGCCCTCTTATCCAGTGCTAGACCCTGCATACTACAATATAAACCTTCCATGTAAGATGTACCCACAGTGCAATAGTGACAGACTGTTTATGGAGTTAACCAACCACTCCACTCTCTTGATTAAATTTGAGGCTACTACATAGGAAGCAATCATGTTTGATACTGTGGACACAGTCAAAACACTGTGGACACAGTCAAAACATATGACTTGGGAAGTCACTGGCCCTAGGAGAGAACAAAACTGATTTGTTTTTAATGTTGGTTAGGTTATCAAACTACCTTTTAAATATTTTTGTTTATATACATAGGTTGGTGCTGCTCCCAACCTTGATTAGAGAAACTTCTTATTGCAGTGGTTAGTGGTAAATGCAGAGACATATTACTGTTTCAAGTGGTGCTGTCCTATGGTCTTGGCATGGCTGTTGTATACATGACCCCACAGCTTCAATGGTTACCTACACAAAACTCACATGAGATCAAGCCTGTTAAAAAAATTTCAAGGCTGGATTGGTAAGGGGATCATGATTCCTGCTCCCCATTTCTTATTTAGGAGCAATTGGAAGTTGATGGCTGCTGAGTGGGGAGAATTCCCTTTTATTTAGGAGTATGGCCACTCAAAGTTAATCCCAGTGGAAGACAGCACACCCATGTGCATACAGGCAGCATTAATTAGATTCAGTGGGATAAACATTAAATAAAATGTTTAAGAGAGAGGACATGTCGTAGGGAGGGAAATGAGATGGAAGGGAGTTAGAGGAAGTTGTAAGGGGTGGGTAGGATCAAGGCACACTGTATGCATGTGTGATGGCTACTCTTGATTGCCAATTTGTTTACAGCTGAAACTAATGACTGGATACACTTGTAAGGGATTTCTTCATATGTGTGGAGAGCTACTTTTAATGTGAGATGGGAAGATAAACCTTTAGTCCAGATCTTTTGAGGTAGAAAGATCCCCCTTCTGGACCATATTTTCTTCTTGCAGCCTATATGAAGAACATGGGAGAAATGGGAGAAGGAAGCTCTCTCTCTCTCTCTCTCTCTCTCTCTCTCTCTCTCTCTCTCCTTGCTTCCTCTCATCCTTTATACCAAGTCCATTCTTTCACAGGCAGTAGAGCCTACTTATTTGTGACTCAGGCATATATTGAAGAAAAACTGAGACATCCAGCCTCATGGACTGAACAAACTACTGGATTCTAGGACTTTCCATTCATTGGCAGCCATTGTTGGATTAGTCTTTGAACCATTCTAGAAATCCTTTACATGCATATATATGGAAAGAGAGAGAGACAGAGAGAGAGAGACAGAGAGAGCAAAAAAGGATTCGTTCCATAAGTGTGTTACTCTGGAGAACCCTGCCTAATACAACATGTATGGCATTTTCAAAGACTAAATAAGAAAACAAGACAAAGAAATAAAGAAAATAGGTTTCCCCTTAATGCTCTAAGGCTAATAAGATCCTCCATACCCTTTATACAGTCCATGTTCTTGATATGATAAATTAAAGGGTGGGTTGTGTGTCTGTCTTCAAGGGTTCAGTTTGTTTAAGTGTCATATTTCTAGCACTGCTCTGATGAGGCATCTGATGAAGTTTTTGATGTTTGACACTTGAATGATGTCTTGATATAGTATTGATAAGATATCCAGGTAAACTAAAGTTAAGTCTGAATTTAATGTGATGTGTGCTTTCGTTTGAATGAGAATGATTTCCATAGACTCATATGTTCAAATACTTGGTCCCCAGGTGGTGAAACTGTTTGGAAAAATTTAGGGAGCATGGCCTTTTTGGAGGAGATGTGTCATTGTGGGTGGATCTTGAGATTTCAAAATATTTTCCCCCTTCCCAGTATGGTTTCTGCCTCCTGTTTGCAGTTTGAAATATACATTCTCAGCTTTTCCTGTCAGTATTTCTTCCACAATCATGGACTCTAACCCTCTGAAATTATAAGACCAATTAAATGTCTTTTTTTTAAAAAAAATAATTTGCCTTGGTCATGGGGTTATATCAAAGCAATAGAAAATAACTAAAACAGAACTTGGTACCAAGAAGAGGTATAATCCTGTGGCAGACATGGCCATTCAGTTCTTTGGAGGAATATGTGAGATTTGGAGACTTCGGACTAATAAAATGATTGAATGCTGTAAGCAGAAGTTAATGAGCCACCCTAGTAGGAGCTTGGAGGATAGTCATGCTTGGAACTATCTAGACTCTGAAGGCCCAGCTCAAGAGGTTTCTGAGGGAAGCAAGTTCTTTAATAACATGTGAGCTAAAGATCTTCTTGTGATATTTGGTAAAGAATCTAACTGCCTTCTGCCTTAGGTGTAAGAATTTGCTTGATACTCAATTGGAAAATGGAAGATTTGTTTTTTCAGAAGAGATTTCGAGACAGGCTAATATTGACTTTATTTGTGGTTATTAATAATCTCCTTTATGCAGATTTACAGGAAAAGAGAAAAAGTGGGCAAAAAGAAATACAAAATGTACAATTTGAAGATAAGAATAAGAAGAATACCAGGAAATTTAATGTTGGAACCAAGGCTGGAACTGAAAGAAATATGGGATACATATCAAGAATAAAGATGCCTTCATGGCAGAGCCACACCCAGCTAAGCTTCCAACTTGTGAATGAGGAGGCCTAAGAAATTTCATGCTCCTGAAGAACAGCAATAAGGGAAAGCTGCTGCATATTGCATATATGGTACCGGAGGAAAGGCAGGGTTCATCCCAAAAAGGCTTTCAAACTTGGCAGTGTTGTCCATGTGGTATCCACTTTTAGAGTTAATTCACTTTCATTCACTATTATTTTTCTATTCACTGTTTTAGAGTCACAAAAATTCATGGGACTTTCCTCCGTGGTAAAGAAGAGCCACTAAAGTAGGTAAAATGTGTCTCCAGTGCTGTATGAGGACTCTGAGAGGGAGAGACTAAAAATCCCTGTAGGCCACTGTGAGAAGTGATAAAAGTGAAACCTGAGTTGCACGATGAGCTTATGATGTTGGAGGTCAGAGGGTTATGGGATACATATCAAGAAGAGCTACAAATAGGAAGTAAACCATCCCTCAAAGAGAAAACTGTTCAGGAAGCAAATTCAAAGGGCAGAGCCAACTAAACTCTTTGACATCAAACACGGAGCTATAGTACTAGAGTTTGACCTTCTGGTTTTAGTTTTACCTTGGTCTAGCATTTCTTTACTCAGTTGAAGCATGATTGGTAAAAACCCAGGGATAGAAACTGGGGTTCAACTTGAAGGTCAGTAAAGCAAAACAGGAAACAACTGGCTTCTACCTCAATTTCAGTCTGAAATGGTGATCCTGCCTCCAGGAATTTCAGAATGAGACTGATCCTGAGAGCTGTCTCCTCCTGTTTTATAATCCTCTCTAGTTCTGGAATTAAGAGCATGCACCTTCAATGGAAGAATGGATGAAGAAAGTGTGGAATATATACACATTAGAGTACCTACTCAGCGATAATTAAAAATGACTTCTCGAATTTTGCATGCAAATGGATGGAAATAGAAAACACTATCCTGAGTGAGGTGTCCCAGACCCAAAAAGATGAACATGGGATGTACTCACTCATAATTGGTTTCTAGCCATAAATAAAAGACATTGAGTCTATAATTTGTGATCCTAAAGAAGCAAAATAAGAAGGTGAACCCAAAGAAAAACACATAGTTAATTAAGGGAGCCATCTTAGGGTTGGGAAGAGACTTGGACCTAGAGGGGCTTCCAGGTGCCCAAGGCGAGGTCCCCAGTTAGTTCCTGGGACAGCTGAAGATAGGGAACCTGAAATGATCCTATCATATAGCCATACTGATGAATATTTTGCATATCACCATAGAACCTTCATCTGGCGATGGATGGAGATAGAGACAGAGACCCACACTGGAGCACTGGACTGAACTCCCAAAGTCCCAATGAGGAACAGAAGGAGGGAGAAGATGAGCAAGGAAATCAGGACCAAGAGGGGTGCACCCACCCACGGAGACAGTGGGGCTGATCTATTGGGAACTCACCAAGGCCAGCTGGACTGTGACTGAAAAAGCAGGGGATAAAACCGGACTCTCTGAATATGGCGGACAATGAGGGCTGCTGAGAAGCCAAGGACAATGGCACTGGGTTTTGATCCTACTTCATGTTCTGGCTTTGTGGGAGCCTAGCCAGTTTGGATGTTCACCTTCCTAGACCAGGATGGAGCGGGGAGGACTTTGGACTTTTCACAGGGCAGGGAACCCTGACTGCTCTTCAGACTTCAGAGGGAGGGGGAGAGGAGTGGAGGGAGGGGGAGAGGAGTGGAGGGAGGGGGAGAGGAGTGGGGGGACGGGGAGAGGAGTGGGGGGAGGGAGGGAGGAATGGGAGGCTGGGAGGAGGCTGAAATTTTTTTTTCTCAATAAAAAAACAAGAAAAAAAAATAAGGGATCCAGCTTAGAGTGGGCAAAAGACCTGAACCTAGAGGGGCTCCCAGGTGCCCAGGGTGATGTCCCCAGTTAGTGTCTTGGGCAGCTGAGGATAAGGAACGTGAAATGGCCCTATCCTATAACCACACTGATGAATATCTTGCAAATCACCATAGAACCTTCACCAGGCGATGGATGGAGATAGAGACAGAGACCCATATTGGAGCACCGGAATAAGCTCCCAAGGTCCCAATGAGGAGCAGACAGAGGGAGAACATGAGCAAGGAAGTCAGGACCACGAGGGGTGCACCCACCCACTGAGACAGAGGGACTGTTCTATTGGGAGCTCACCAAGGCCAGCTGGACTGGAACTGAAAAAGCAGGGGATAAAACCGGACTCTCTGAACAATGAGGACTGATGAGAAGCCAAGGACAATGGCACGGGGTTTTGATCCTACTTCATGTTCTGGCTTTGTGGGAGCCTAGCCAGTTTGGATGTTCACCTTCCTAGACCTAGATGAAGGGGGGAGGACCTTGGACTTTCCACCTCACTGCTCTTTGGTCTGGAG
Organism: Microtus oregoni; assembly: GCF_018167655.1. Taxonomy (NCBI): domain Eukaryota; kingdom Metazoa; phylum Chordata; class Mammalia; order Rodentia; family Cricetidae; genus Microtus; species Microtus oregoni. Next base: position 8,744,927 of record NW_024543071.1, read on the forward strand.
AGGGAGGAGGAAAGGAGTGGGGGGAGGGGGAGTGGAGTGGGAGGAAGGGGAGGGAAATGGGAGGATGGGAGGAGGCGGAATTTTTTTTTTTCAAGAAAAAAAAAAAAGAAGAGCATGCACCAATACCACCTGGTTTCTATGGCAGGCTAGTGTGGCTACTGGGATTAAAGGGGTGTGTCTTTGTGGCTACTGTATGTCATTGCTACCTGGTCTGTAAAGGTGATCAGTGTGGCTGTTTTACTTTTTTTAAAAAAAATTTTCCATTAAATTATTTACACTTCCTTCCCTCCTCCCAATCCTCTCCTGCTCCCCCACTCCCTCTCCTCCCTCACCCTCCCTGCTTGAGAGAGGTCAGGAAACCCTGTCCTGTGGGAAGTCCAAGGCCCTCCCCTCTACCTCCAGGCCTAGGGAGCTGTGCATCCATATAGACTAGGGTCCCAAAAAGCCAGAACATGCCATAAAAACAAGTCCCAGTGCCTTTATCAATGGCTTCTCAGTCAGCCCCCATTGTCAGCCACGATCAGAGAGTCCAGTTTGATCACATGCTCATTCAGATCCGGTCCAGCAGGATTTGGTGAGGTCCCATTAGAATAGGCACACTGCCTCCCTTGGTGAACCAACCCCTCACAGTCCTGACTTCCTTGCTCGTCTTCTCCCTTTTTCTGCCCTTCAACTGGACCTAAACATACATAGATCCTTCTGGAAATTGGAAGCAAACAAGATTGCCGGGCAAAAGTTGTGAGCAGCGAGGTGGGGGCAGGGGTGGGGGTGAGGTTGGGGGAAGGGGAGGGGGGAGAAAGAAGGGAGAAGGGAAGGACTGGTAAGAGCTTGGGGGAGTGGGAGGGTAGAGATGAAGGAAAGGTGGATATAGGAGCAGGGAAGAAGATACCTACATCAAGGGATCCATTTTAGGGTTGGCAAGAGACTTGGCTCTAGAGGGGTTCCCAAGTGTCCATGGGGATGTCCCCAGCTAGGTCTTTGGACAGCAGAGGAGAGGGTGTCTGAACTGTCCTTGCACCACAATCACACTGATGATTATCTCGAATATCACCATATTATCTTCGTCCGGCAACAGTTGGAGATAGAGACAGAGCAATGGGCTGTTTTACTTTTTTGAGTCTCAAGCTTTATTTATTAAAATACAAATGAAATGCCACTATACTTAATCTCCATTCTTCCTTTTTGTAATGGCATATATATTCTGTGCCATTTATGTTGGTAGTGTTTAAACTGCTCTCTACAGGGGGTTACAGTTAAGATTGCCTTGAGATTAAGACGATACTTTGGGCTTTGAAACATTTTTTGACATTGAATGACTATGGGGACACTTGAATTGTATTAAATGTGTTTTGTATTATGATATGGCCACATGCCTATGGTATCAGGGAATGAAATATGGTAGTCTTAAGGAGAATGACTCCCATAGTCTCATGTATTTGAATGCAGTAGGTAGAATTGTTTGAGAAGGATTAGGAGGTGTGGCCTCATGGAAGGAGGTGTGTCACTGGGGCTGAACTTAGAGGTTTCAAAAGATTCTCATGCTATTTCCAGTATTCTCTCTGCCTCCAGCCTGAAATTCAGGGTTTGAGCTCTCAGCTGACCTTCCAGTTGCCTGCTATTGGCTGTCCCCACCATGAGCTCAGACCCATTGACACTGTAAGCAATAAACTCTATCTTCTATAAGTTTCTTTGGTCACAGTGTTTTATCACTGCAAAAGAAGGCAACTGATACAACATGACTTTTTAAAAATAAAATGCCATATATTCAAAACTCAAATTTAACTAAGGGCTATAATATTTCATGTGATATTGCTTTCCTAGTTGTTGTTCATTCTTGTACAGAGTCTAAATGATGGTTTATAATGAAATTAGTCTACAAAGCCAGCTTTAGAGCTGAGTAAAAGCATCATGATTTCAACTTTCATGAGCCTGAAACAATGTAGTTCAAAACTCCTCAAAGTACAATTCAGAATTTGTACTATGTGTATATAGCATTCCTCAGGGAAATTTAGGTGGAGTTGGAAGTGAATAATGATGTCATGATGTACTCAGTGTTTTCTGGCCTCCAGAAGAACACTAAAAAAAAAAAATACATTTTCTAGGCATGGCAGGAATGGATGAAAATTCAGAATTGTGAATTTATATTTTGTGTTTAGAGAATGACATTGGCATAAAAAGACTAACCCCCTCAACAATCTGCTAGTATCTCATGTTTCCACACATGAAGTCTGTGATTTAGATAACACCTGTTGGAATATTTGAATTTGCTTAAAAGTTACTGTTTGCTTCTTATCATTTGAGAATTCTCCTGGTTATTTTATGTCCTATCTACATTTTGGTGAGCAGAAGTGAAGTGTTGGTGGTTTGCATCAACTCTCAATTATTGAATTTGAGAAATGAATAGAAAAATATATTTTCAGGCAAACACACACACACACACGCACACACACACACACACACACACACACATATGGTGGGCATAAGCAAAATACTGAAGTGGAGCCCTTGAAAGGCACAAAGCAAATGGAAGATACTAAAAAGTCTCTTCTTAAACTGAAGACTGAATTTCACAAGCTCTTTCTCACAAGAGGGGATGCAGGGAATAAATAAATCATCAGCTCATGATTACAAACATCTTAAAATACCCATCATTTGAAAGGACATTAGTCTGGCTTGCTATTGGGAAGCTGATGGACACAGTCATCAAGTGACTTGCCCCAAGCCATGAGTAACTGCAAGACTGAGCAAAGAGGTATGTTTTCAAAACTCTTTTAAAATATAGAATTAAAATTCTTTGGAAACCATGTATATTTTCTCAGGGAGATAGGGGATAAATGCTTAATCTGGAAAATGGCTGCTAATCAGACCCACATCACAACCGTTTGACTCTGAGTTAAGGACCCTTGCTCAGAAAACAGTTATTTAAAAACTCTTAACAACTTTCTGTCAGGTTTTAGGGACTGGCAGCTATTGGAAGAAGAGATGTGAAAAAAAGACTAAATTCAAGAATTTTGTACAGGTTATTTGAAAGTCATGTGAAAAATAAATTGTGAATGACTCTCTAATAATGATAAGGGTTCAGTCTTGTTTGTTTAATGTATGATATTGGGAGAATAAGCCTGGGAAAATAATAGAAAACTTCCATGTAGGAGATGTCTCAGTGCCCAGGCTCTTGATTACAGGGTCATGGAAAATCTGTATTGATAAATCCATAGTGAGTTGAGAAAAATAGTATCTAGTTAGTTCTTCATAAAACAACACTAAAGTTGGGCAAGAGAGATTCCTCAGCAGTTCAGATAATTGACTGCTCTTACAGGAAACCCAGGCTCAGTTCCTAACAGTCACGTGGCAGTTCACAACCATCTATGACTGAGTTCTGAAGGATCCAGTAACGTCTTTTGTCCTCCAAAGGCGCTGAAGTACACACAACACTCATACATATAAATAAATCTTTAAAAATAATCTCAAGAGCTAGTTATACTCTGAAATTATGTGTTTTCTCTTTTACCATAAATAGGCACTTCTTAAGGACTTGGTTATGTTGAGAGCTAAGGCTATATCATGAAGAGTAGGTCTGTATAAGACTTACATTTACTTTGTCACTTAATAATACATGCTTATATTGGGTATCATACCGACTACTTTTATCTTTAGGTTTATTATCTATGAAGAGGGAATGATAAAAGTATCTACTTTATAAGGCTTTTTTGATGATAAAATACATTAGGAAAATGTTCAGACCACAATGAACTAAACACCCTAATGATTAGCTAATAATTTTAGTGCTTAATTATATATGTGTTTATATGTATATATGTGTATATATACTATTTAGAGATCAGAGGGTAACTTGTGAAATTCTATTTTTTCCTACTATCATGCTGATCTTACAGATCAAAGTCAGGTTATCTGGCTTGGTGACAAGCCTTATGACCTAACGAGCTATCTTACTAACCCAAGGACATTCCAGTTCTTCAGTGGCAAAATTATTTGGAAATATTAGGTGGTAATCCCACATTGTTATTATTTTATTTTTGAATTTAATATTCTGAATCTAAATGTCTAACTATTATGCTATTATGTAAAAATGTAAAAGAGGATGAAAATGGGAGCAAAAGCATTGAGATATAAGATAAAATGATACTGTCTTTAAGGTGTCACCAGTCCCTCAAAGGTCTTTCTTTGCCCAGAGGTGACAGAGATAAGTCACACTATGTGCAGTGTACAGATGTTTTTAAACACCAGTTAACTGCAAGGAAGAAGACGCTAGCAACCATAAATGTTGCTAAAAACTGCAAAGCTATTTAAGTACTATTTTACATATTATAAGCAGGGTGACGGGCTATGAATATTAAAAATCTGTGCCAGGCTTCTAAGTATCAGTAAGAGGTGACATTCAGGGCCGTCTTCTTGTCCCCTGGTTAGACTAGTGTCTAATGAGTTAGCTGCTCTGGGCTTTAGGTTTAGTTTGCTCTGTATTAATTTCTTGCAGAAATGTCAGTTTTATGAAAATAAGGCCCAGCCCATTTTACTTCCTCTTTCACCCTGAGCAAACAGTGACCAGCTGAGTCAGTGTGCGTTTGCTATACACACATGAACGGAAGTTAAGATTCTAATTAAGGAGCAGGCGTGTTCAGCATGAATGTGTTGATCTTTTAGCCCTTCCCTTGGTACCAACTTCCCCTAGAGCCCATTCCCTGAAGAGCCTCGAACAGCAAGAGTCCTACCCCTATTTTCCCCAGCATCCACAACACTATGTAAGAACAGGCATCATCAATGTCTCCACCTATCCAGTCTTCTCTCAGGAGAATTTTAGCTTCCAGGAGGACCACACTTGATGATTCTTCACCTCTGGGTAACATACCACAATTGATTTTTAATTCCAGGTTACTACCAACTATGAGATTACAGGATGTTTGCTTTTACTTCAGTGGAGACAAGAGCTTTACTCTAGGTGAATCTATAATTATTGTATGAGAGATAGAGCGCTGATCTGTGATATAAAATGACTTATATTTATGAAGAGGAATAATGGCATGACTCCTTCAAGGACTAAACTGCTGCTAAGGAGCAGTGAGCTGGGAAGGCAGAGGGAGGGTTCCTTTGTTATCTCTAAGGAAAATGTTTCGTGCCTTTAGGTATTCATTAGATATCATCTAATCTCTATAAACTAAATAAATGCAAAGAGAGCCAGGTGACATGCTGCAGAGTCGAGCACAGCATGTGTGCCTGTATGCATGCCCTGGGACGGCTATCTGTGGGGCTCTTACATTCCCAGGGAACACTGCCTCTTTCTAGGCGATTGAAACTTACTTCAAGTCAGTACACAATAGAAATACGGCATACCTATGTTCGTTATACTACTCTTCGCAGTAGTCAAATCATGAGATCCACCTACTTGCCCACGGGTGCTTAACAAGAATGAGCTCTCTATACACAGTGGGCACTCTTCACCCATAAAGCAAGAAATCCTATCAGTTTTGTGAAAATACACCTACTTTTCTTGATGTTCTGGGATGGATGCCAGGACCATGTGCATGCCAGGCATAGGCTCTGCTACGACAGTGCTCAGCTGCATTCCCAGTCCTTGTTAGCAAAAATAAATAAATAAATAAAAAATTAAAAAACAAAGGAAAAAATTGATGGAACTGCATAGTAATGCTAAGCAAAATAGGTGAAATACAGAAGAGTAAGTACCACATGTTTCTTCTCATGTAACACAGAAGAAAAAGATAGAACAAGCAAATGGAGCAATTAAGGAATAGACAACTGGCTAGGAGAGGCAGAAGAAGGTGAGAATGGTAATAAACCTGGCTCATAAAGTCAAAGTGCATTATACATACATGATAATACCTCCGTGAAACCTATTGTTTTGTACAATTAATACATATTACTAAAAAACAAACTTTCACTAGTAAAATGTCTTCATGCAAATGACTTTCTAGAGGACTAAGCAAAGAGGATATTTTCTAGCTCTTAATCCCAAATTAGCCCAACAATGAGTCTTATAATCGTTCACAATTACAGCCCAGAGTTGATGCGTTTCTATTGCTGCTATTTGTATTATATGTGTAGACAGGCGGATGAGACATAGATCTAGGGAAGAAAACAGTCATTTCTGTTTTTGTCTATTTATTATGCCAACAAAAGGCATAAATTGTAGGGGTTTGTTTGGTAAATGCTGCTTTTTTTCATATAAAATGATTTAAATTTCAAAATGTTATTGAAATTTGCAAAATCCCTTATTCATAAGCCTCTCATTGCCAGATCTTAGAAATAGAAACTTTAAGTCAGTAGAGATTTCAAAAATCAAAATTATCATAATATATGTGTTGTTACTGTAGAAAGGCGTACATGAGCAGGGTATGGAGTAATGTATTCTTTCCCAGTTTTCCATTTAATAAACCCTTCAGTGTTGATGGCTCATTCACATTGAAGCCCTCCTCCCATGCAGTGGAATAAAAAATGCAGGTACCTCTTCCTTAGTATATGGTTTCTGTCATTTAAATCAAATTGTCTATCAAATATAGATTTATTTCTATCAAATCTCTTAGTTATTTCCTACTTCATATAAATTATTTATAAGATAATCATTTCTTAAAATGGCTTCAGTTTTTAATATTTATTGAACCTATATTCTCCTATACTTTAATAGATCTGGTCATATTTGACCTTTTTATCATTTTGAGCTAAATTTTGAGGAGTGTTAGTGTATATTTCTACAAGCTTACTTGGCCATAATCCACATAGATTTCAGAGATTCTCTTCAAAAGATGTAATTTCTATGCCACACTCTGAGGAACAAGCAAGAACAGATAGGTTTGGGCCATCCTGCCCACTTTTTATAGTCTCTTGGTTAGTCTTGGCTTATTTTAGTAAAGAGCTGGAGCCAAGAGCATAGTGTTTTTAAATCTCAGTGGCCTAAAAATCTCGGGGACAACAAAAAGTGCCCCACCTCACCTGGATGGGTTGCCTTTATGCTAAAGGAGATGCGTGTTCCAGACTCTCTCTCACCTGCCTTCGGTAGGTTCCACCATAACTATGCAAATTCTTAGAAACAGGTGTAGTTTTGTTTTCTTAAACACCAACTAGTTGCAAAGAAGAAGACACTAGCAACTAGAAATGTTGCTAAAAACTGCCAAACCATGTAAGTAGTGCTTTAAATATCATGAGAAAGGTGAAGAGCATTGAGTATTAAAAATCTGTCCCGGGTCCCTAAGCATCAGTAAAAGTCCCTAAGCCTTCAGGAAAGTTTCCTTGTCCCCTGATTGAGGCTAGTGTTTGATGAATGCTTACTCTGTGACAAGCCCTATGCCAGGCACTTTCAGGAATAGTGCCATTTAGTTCCGGAGATGACGTTGTAAGGCACAGTGTACAGCTGCTCCTCCTTTCATTTTCAGAGTTAAACCATCTGAAGTTTGAATAAGGTGAGTGAATGCCGCTACCGTGGAGTTTACGGCAGTGATAGAATGGCATAGAACTTCTGGTCCCCAAATGACCCTCTTTTCTTCTTGCCACATCTTATCCAAATTCTACTGCCTCTTAGTATCGAGAAGAAAGGAATCCAGAGAAATACACGGAAGAGTGACTGCTTGCACAAAGAAAGCAGAATGCTTTGCATCCCAGACACGCTATTTGTCCTCTGCTTGGCCCCTCGTATTGAACTGTGTGACTAAACCACAGTTTATATATTTCAATTGTTTTTTGATAGGGTTTGTTCTGTTTGCCATTATGAATCGGGTGCCATAAGCACTCACATCTGAGTCTTCTAAAGAAACTACAGAGTGGAACCTGGTAGCCAGAGAGGTTGAGACATGGGAACTGCAAGGTCTAAACCGGCCTGGGTTATATAGCAAGTTCAAAGCCAATGCGGGCAATTTAGTAAAACACTTTCTCAATATGAAGAGTGGGAAATGGACCAGGGATGTGGCTCAGTGGAAGACTTCTTGCCTGTCAAATATGAGGACCCGGGTTCGACATCCCGAACAAAAACCAAGCTTAGATGCTGTGGACTGTATGTAGCTGTCAGGATGGAACTATGCTTCCAAGAATTCACAAGCTTGCATGCTGCTGTGCTGGGTCCTCACAGACCCATTTGCATGAGATTTAGGAGGGGGAAGTGAAGTGAAGGCCCAGATGCTCTGAAGCCACCCACCTTTAGAGACAGAGTCCTGCTGATTCTCACTCTGCTCCACTAGACCTTCTGCAATCACTTCTGTGTGAAACCTGCTGATCAACAGTGACCTCTGACCTGGCACTGGATCCTTCTCAGTGACAGCACAGAGGGAGGTGTCATGAAAAACCAATTACCTTCCACAAATGCCCAACTCAGCACATTCCTCAGCCAGCTCCAGCTGAATATGCTCTGAATGGATTCTTAAGTATGGAAGCCATCCGGGTTTTGGGGAATGATGTGTTTGGATACCAAAATTACTTCTTTTGCTGTAGTCTTTGCTCATTAGGATTGCCAAATATTTTCAAAAGCATAAATAAAAAGTGAAATTTATGTTTTCATAAAAGAAAAAACCAAAAAGTTTTCTGTTCTCTTTACCCCTTTGTACTTTTACTCTTGTAGGGAATGAAGTTATACAGTGGAGACCATCTAATAGGCAAGACAAAAACTTATTTAACCTTCAGGGATTAAAATTTAATTTAATTTCCTAGGGAAATAACATTCTACAATTTAATTTTTTATGGCTCTTCCTGTTTGATTGAACAGTTAAATGAATGAACTAAATACATTCTATCTCATATTTTTGTTTTCTGTTGATATGAATTAATAAACATTAACATACCTCCTATGTGTTGAATACTATATTTAGTATATGAAAAATACCTATATTTAGGTAGTTTCGCAGTGGCATTAAGTAAATTTCACTAAAAGAGATTCCAGAAAACCATTTCCATAAAAAAGTCAAATGCAAGGGTGGACTCAGAAGAGGGAGTGTAATTGAGTTAAGATAGCTGGGTTTCCAAAAGAGATAGCTAGACTAGATTTTAAGATAATCTGTATAAATAGTGGTTATAGCTGAGTATAATTAAAGGTGCTTATGGGAACTTACAAAGACACAAATCATTTCTAAAAATGAGTTTTAAATTTGTGTGAGGAATGTGCCATTAATATTCTCATCAAATATACAGAGAAACAGAGGCATAGAGGGCTGAGGAGCCTTAGGTAAAGTCACATGGCTACCAGGGGGCAGAATCAGGATGCTAATCCCAACAATCTGCTTGTTTTGATGAGGGACTGTCACAGCAGACTACAAGTCCTAGGGAGTAGGGTCTGTACTTGGCAGGTAGTGAAGACATTTAGAAGAGAGCTGAGCCTGTGTTTGCTATATTAAAAAACAAGACTCAGACAAAAAGGTTTGATTACAGCCCGTGTGGCTGGCTAGGAAGTAAAATAGGGATCAAAAGGGATGAAAAGAAGAAGCTAATAATGGGAAAACTGTGGAGAGTGTGATGGAGGCAGGATGCTCTATTTCTTCATGGATAAAAATAGACCAGAGATACCTTCTCAGATTTCAAAGGCTCAGGTGTATTTTGCCTCTATTATTGGTGAGTGAGACTGGAGATGAGAAGAGGGTACTGTTAGGAATATTTTCCTAACTGAGCCACTCTGCCGATGCAAAATAATCCCAATCAAACCAAATAAGGCCAAATTAAAAGATATCCAGAGGCAGGCGGATCTCTGTGAGTTCGAGACCAGCCTGGTCTACAAGAACTAGTTCCAGGACAGGCTCCAAAACCACAGAGAAACCTTGTCTCGAAAAAACCAAAAAAAAAAAAAAAAAAGATATCCAGGTTTAATTAGACACTTGCACTCTTGGGTGGCCCTGAAGGGAAAGGGGAAGTTTTCAATGTTACCACCGGAGAGGAAGAGGGGAAAACCACGTGTTTAATTTGGGGGGAGCAGTTTAAAAAGCCTGTGGGAGTGGTCTTGACCTTTTCTCGGGAGGGGTCAAGGTTTGGCAGGCTACCTGGGATTATAGATACCACATGCCTATCGGGTACTACGTGGCATCCTAGTGGCTTGGTTAACATTTTCCAAATTAAGATATGTACATGGAGAATCAGTTATCCTGTCCAGATGTTATATAAAATTTCTAAAGTAATACATAAACAGGACTGGAGTTTAAAAAAAAAACCCTGACTATTTAATAGAACAACATTAAACTTCCATTTAGACTGCAGGAAGGGAGTTAAGAACACTGTTCCAGAGTTTAGACACTCTGCATCTCAGAGTCCACAAAAGCTGAAGGGAAGTCCCAGCTAATCTCTTCTGCTGCATTCATGTCTCAGAAGTTGCAGTGTTCATATTTGTAAAGAGGGAGCTTTATTCTCAGAAGTGTAGCTCAGCTCCCCAATAGCAATCACATTAGTAGTAGCAGTGGGGGTGCAGAGAAAAATGATACATTAGAGTATATTAGACTTGAAAACTATTGCTGATAGAAGTTCATAGAAATATCACTATTAATTAGAAATATCACGTGATTCCTTCTGGAAATTAAACTCAACTTTGTTTCCCGCAGAGCTACTGGACCCACTGATGCATGCCTCAACTGTGGTGTCCTTTACTGTTTGAACCGTGGCTCTCCTTTGACTCACTAGTTGCATCATAGAAAGTTTGCAGATGTCTGGATTTTAAGAACTCTTGCAAATTTGCACTCTGGAGTCCTGCAGAGTCAAATCCCAGCTTGTTGGCTGTGTGACAAGGAATATCTAGAAATATCTCCATTACACTTCATGTTGCTGTGGCTAAATACTCTGAGAAAAGCAACTGAAAAAGACAAGAAAGATTGTGTTCTGGGTTACGTTGGAAGGCATTGCTCTGAGATGGCTGGCAATACTCAGCAGTAAGCACCAAGAAAGCTTGGTGGCCACGAGCAGGAAGCATTGCTCAGGAAGTGGGGAAGCCAGCTGGTCGCATTGCTCAGGAAGTGGGACTGCACTGTATGAAGTCCAGAGGTCTGTTTTCAGTGGGAGTCCACTTTTTAAAGATTCCTCGACCTTTCCAACAGTGTCCCCCTCTGGGAACCACATGTTTTAGATATGTGTGAGCTCCTGGAGAATATTTCACATTCAAACTGTGACAAGAAAGATGATACCTTGTTTTTAAGAGAAATAGAAAAGAATTGCTGTTGGCAGGCAGACTGATAACTAAACTCTGAGCTTATTTTTAGTCTGTTTTGCAAGTGTTTCCAAGAGGAGAAAGTGAGAAGGAGATTTGTCTAGTCAAATTAAAGGCCTTTAGGTGATGGATTTAAATTGCTTTGCTTATAAGTAGGCCACTGTATCACGGAGGGTCACGGCAAGGTTGCAGAAAATGTTCACCCTGTGTGCTGGCTCATTGTTCGTGACTTGAACTCATAAAAGCCATGATTATTTTAATGCTTACAAATGCCTCACCTAAGTCGGTGGGAAGAGAAATAGAAACAGAAGGAGTTAAGTCATTTACGTAACTGGTTTTAGTATAACTAATTGGTAACTGAGCACAAATATATTTGACTGCATTTGTCAGGCTCAGCTATTTGAGTGACCTCATCACTGGATGGCAGTGGTTTAAAGATTTCTCCTTTAGTTTCCATATGCTCCAGGGAAGACATACTTTGTGCTCGTTTCCCCCTCTTTTCTATAGTGGGGGGACACAGATTACTTTACCTCATGTTTGCTATCTCCCTGTATTTAGAGAGAGGTAGCCATTCGTGGTAGTATAGGCTCATTTTCTACAAATGTCTCATGAATTGAAGAGAGTTGCTATTTGGTTTATATGATTTAAACTGTGATTGCCTGAATTCACAGGACTAAGGTAATCTGGTCTCTGTTCACATGTGTGACAAGACAGTGGCCTAATGCTGTGCTTGTCCTGTTCTTCCATCAGCTAGATAGCAAAATAGCACATCCAGGTGGAAATTAGCACAGAGTGAGCTTCTAAGCATGTTGCTGAATTGTGCTGATGTAAAATATTGGTAAAATATCAAGCAATAGGCACTTAGATTTGTTTAGGGAGGGAAACACAGAGGTGAACTATTGAGCATTTGATCCAGTGGCTGGGACCTGCCTGAGGATTTCAGGGAAGCACAGGTGTCTTTGCCTAGACATAGGTGAGAGCTTCAGGATACTAGGCATGGAGAAGGTTAATATGAGAAAAAGTTAGGGAGATTAGAGGGGATAATGGTGGAAAAACATTCTAAAGATAAGAGACCATTTCATGAACGTTTTCCACCTTATGGAAAAGAAGGAAGAATGTATTCTACCTTATGGAAAAGAAATTACTAAATTGTCAAGACCTTTTCTGCGATGGCCAGTCTAGAGAAGACACTCAAAGGTTTCTCCAGAAATAAAAGGTTCGTCTATTTCCTGCTACTTACACTGACATACAGCATCTCAATTCATAAAGCAGCATATTCTCTGCAGCTTCAAATGTGTCATCTTTGAAGAAAGGATGTCAAATGAATGGAGGGGGTGACTATAACAGGGAAGTGAGATTTTTACACAAATACTCAGTGGGCTCCTCAGTGTTCCATTTGGGCAGTTCATGTCCAGGCATTCCGAGTAAGGAATGAGGTCATTAGCTGCAGTGTTCAGGGAAGTAAGTAGAAGAATTTCAGAAGTGAGAGCACCCAGGGAATGATGAGCTCTCGGCCTGGAAGGCTGAGCAGTATGACTTTGTTAACTTTCTAGTTTTCAATAGTTTGTTCACTGTTGCAAACATTTGCTCATCAATTACTGTGGGTTTGAAGTTGAATCTAGTGAATATTATTTTCAGTGGTCAAACAGTGACCAAGCCCCCCATGAAGTTAGGAACTTTTATATTACTTTTTAATTAAAATTCTGATATATTTTATCATATATTTCCCCTACAACTCTACCCTGATCCTAACCACTGCCCTACTCACCCAAATTCATTTTCTTTCTCTTTCTCAAAAACAAATAACAAAATGTCAAAACCTAAATAAAACAAAAATAAAAAAAACTAAAAGTACAAACAAACAAAAAGCCAATCAGTAAGACAAAAGCTACCAAAGGAAAACTAAACACAGCAAAGAGTACACAGGAACACAGGGCTCATTTTGTGCTGACCAGCTCCTTGAGGGCATGAGGTCTGCTCTGGCATTGGAACCAGGCTTCTTTCCCACTGCTAGGTCGAGTCTTACACTCCTCTCCCTTTCAGCATCTATCTTACTGCTATAGTCACCACGTTTCTGTGGCTTCCCAGTGGAAGTGAGTACCTTGAAGACAAGACGTCACCTTAGTTAAGAAGTATTTACCTTATATAGCTGCCCTGCTAAGGCATATTATCAATCAAGGTACATACGTTTGCTGTCTGACAATTTTATGCGTGTGTATATTATATTTTGTTCAACTTCACTGACATAGTTCCATTCTAATTCCTTTCTAGCACCCCTGCCACCACTTTCCCCTCCCAACTTCATGTGCTCTTTTAGAAACCAAGTTAATTTGGTGCTGTGGCCAGCATATACACAGGTATAGAATCATTCACTTCAGCACAGTCTCTCAGGGGTGACATTTTTGAAGAATACTAATTCGGCTTTCCCCAGAATATGTTCTTTTCTGCAAATCAGAGTCTCATTTGCACGAAGCTTTAGTAATGGTGGCACAGAATCAGTTGCCAGACTATTTGTATTCTCCTGTCTTTTTCCAACTCAGAAGATCCTGGATTTACTGGAGCAGAATGAAAAGAATACTTTCCAATTTTAACCTAATGGTGTAAAGGATGGTTGGTCCCCACCACCACCCCTGCAAGCTCATCAGAGAGAGAGGTGATTAAAGACAGTTAGGTGGTAAGCCTTGTACAGATTACCTCTAATGCTTCCATTGTTAAAAGCAGACATGCCACATGATTTTCTTACATTGTAAGAGGGGTACCGTGTGGAGAAAGAGATGGAGTAGAGGCCAATAAAGATGACTCAGGGAATGGTTCCATGAATAGATGCATTGCTCATCAAGTGAAGATACAGAATCTTAGGGTATACATAACTATGTAGCCTGACATTGGCCCCTATGTCCAATAATAACAGACTGGATGGCTAACTTAAGCCACTTGACCACAAAACCCACATGCTTTATTCTTTGACTGCCAGCTGTAGCTTAAAATTTGCAAGTAGTATTAAACAGGTTCTGTAAAGAAGGACATGGATGTACCTGATCATTAGTCACTCACGAGAAAGGCAAACTTGTCTAATTGTACCCTGCTTTATGTCCCATATAAATGGCTCGGCAGTAGGAGTTCTCATTTATCAAAATGTTGATTGAGCAGTGAGTGGAAGGAAGGTGCCATGCTGAGTTGTGTAGATGGGACATCAATGGATTACACATGATGTGGTCAGGTAGTGCACACCCAAGTCAGACATTATGCACAGAGAGACATCTTGGAACACACAGTTCTAAATGGGTATTCACCATCAACCCTTCTTGTCAGAGCTCAGGGAACTCCAAGGAAAGTGAGGTGGAAAAGAGTAAGAGCCAGAGGGGATGGAGGACACCGGGAGAACAAGGTCTTCAGAATCAACTAAGCAAGACTCATATGAACTCACAGTCTGAAGCAGAAAGAGCTGGTTCTACACAGATCTGCACCCGGCCCTCTGCATATATATGAATAGCTTTCAGCTTAGTATTTTTATGGGTCTTCTGAATGTGTGAATGAGTGGATCTGACCCTTGTGCTGCTCTTTGGGCTCTTTTCCTCCTGTTGGGTTGCCTTGTCTAGCCTGATGTAATTTTTTTGTTTTATCTTAATATATTTTATTCAGTTATGTTTGGTTTTGATCTCCAAGAAGACTGTTCTTTTCTAATGAGACATAGAAAAGAAGTAGATCTATCAGGAAGGGGAGGTGAGGAAAAAACTGGAGGAGTAGAGGAAGAGGAAACTGTAATTAAGATATATTGTATGAGAAAAGAATCTATCTTCAATAAATGAAAAAATTACAAAAATATTTTGAAAATAATTAAAAATAATCAAGTTATATTCTTGAAGATACATATATACATACACACACACACACACACACACACACATATATATATATATATATATTGTTTGTGTGCAGGTACACATAGATGCTAGAAGATAATCTTTGGTGTCTTTTCTAGGTAAAATCTGTTATATTATATTGAGACAGGATCTCTCACTGGCTTGGAGATAGCCAAATAATTTAGGCTGGTTGGCCAGAAAGCCCTGAGGATCTGCTGCTTCCTTTTTATAGCAAGCGCAAGCAAGAGAGCACTTCATTACCAACTTTTTTTTTTTTCGAGACAGGGTTTCTCTGTAGCTTTGGAGCCTGTCTTGGAACTCCCTTTGTAGATCAGGCTGGCCTCGAACTCACAGAGATCCGCCTGCCTCTGCCTCCCAAGTGCTGGGATTACAGGCATACGCCACCACCTCCCGGCTCATTACCAACTTTTTAAAATATAAACTCTTGTAATCAAGGTCAGACCCATTTGTTTAGAGAAAACCATTTTACTAACTGATCTATCTTTTCATTTTCTCCATATTCTTGTTAACATATTTATAATGCTTTACTAAAAATATCCCATTTATCTATCTATCTATCTATCTATCTATCTATCTATCTATCTATCATCTATCTATCTATCTATCTATCTATCTATCTATCTATCTATCTAATCTGTCTGTCTACATATCTATCATATATCTATTAAATAATAATCATCTTAAGCAGGGTCTCCTTATTTAGTTTAGTTTGGTTGATCTGACTCTACCTTCTAAGTACTATGGCTACAGTATGCATCAATACACCTGGTTTAGTCATGGACAAAAACTAGAGTAGAAAACTAAGCTAAGGAAGATAATGTGACCTGATTTTACACTGAGACTCAGTTATTTTGAAGGATAACATTTGTATGATAGTGAATTTCAATATATCCCCATGTTCCTTGCCAGATTTTAAAAATGGAACACCTTATTATCATTTCATTTTATGATTTCAAGTTTTGTTCTTTGGAGTCAATTCATGTTCATTGTATTTATTAGAGTATTATATTGGTTATATTAATTATACCCTTATTTATTTATTTATTTATTTATTTTTCTTCTTTTCTTTATTCTTTATCTTTTTCTGAGACAGAGTTTCCCTATGCAACCTTGGCTAGCCTGGAAGTTACTATGTAAAACAGACTGCCCTTAAATTTGCAACACCCTTCTGTCTCTGTTTTCTAAATGTTGGCTTCACACACATGCTCCACCATGGCCAATATATTTAAAAGTTATATTCCAACAGCTCTACTACTGCAGTATCATCTTTAAACATGATCCATTGATTTCCTATTACAGATGAGGGTTTTACACTTTTATAAAATTCAATCATTCCAATATTGTTGTATTAGAAAGCTTTAAAACCTCCATTTTATGACTATATGCATGTTACACTCTCACAGAAAACTCAATTTGGGTTTTTAATATTTCAAAGAAGGCCCACACATTTGTGTTTATTCCAGTACTTGCTTAAAAGCAATGCTGTGCTTTGGGAATCGTGTGTTCTGGTTTTCCCTGCCCGGAGGACCAAGCTTCCATTGGGATGTGGAGATGTGTGTTATTACTGTTGCCCTTTCTTGGAAGTGAGAGAGAAGTGTGGATTTATCATTGAGCACTGAATGAGTAACGGAGCATTGCCAGTTACATGCTTGCTTCCAGTGTCCTTTGGCTTCCTCGGTCTCTTGACTTTTCCTCAAAAAGTCACATTTATTGCTTTTATTAGACAAATCTGAGAAATACAAACAGAAGAGTCAGATTTTGGAGAAAGGTTAAATCTGAGATAATTGATAAAATGGAAGAAAACCAGAGATTGACTGTTGCTCTGGGAATTTGCCTTAGTCACAATTCTTCCGTAATTATCCTTCATGGTGACTGGGTTGGATGAGTAATAGCTTAAGATATTCTTATATGAGTTTACTTTTAAAGCAGGTATAAAAAGATTTTTTTTCACAATCAATTACCTTTCTATTAGTAGTTCTTTTTTTTCCCTTTCAGGATCATCATTTTCGAAATACTTTAGTGTTCTTATTGAGATGTATGAATCACAGCTTTTAGCAGAACTATATCAGAACAACCATGCCAGGAAAGGAAGCTTCTAAAGGGATAAAGGATGGAGACTGTGCAGAAGTCAGAGTTACAGTCTAAAGAGAAGTCGTGCTTGGCTCATAACCACAGTGGAGAAGCTTGTTACATTTGCCATCCAAGCAGTACATAACTACTAAAGCAAAGAAGCAAATCAGCAGATTAGCTGTAGATAGAGTCAAAGGCCATCAGCTTGTTAGGCTGGGAAGCAAGCTTCTTAGAGTGGGCTCCTCTCAGATGGAGAAGTATAAAGGAAGCTGGGAAATGGGACAGACTGAGCATGGTTCTATAGGAGGACTGAATTCCATATGTTTACAGCAGGATTAGTCAGGAGTCTTTTATTTTAGATGAGAAAAAAAAAAAGAATGGGAAAACAATTGGATTATACAAGAATGACAACAATGCTTGTGAAAAATGCATCAATTTATATTACTGAAAATGTACTCTAGTGGTGCACATTCCACAAAAAAACTAGAAACAATATCTCTAGTTCCCTCTGTCTTAGCTAGTTTCTCTGTGTGATGACCTAATTTTCAGACATGCTCAATCCATCTGGTGACAAAATGGCTACCAGCTCCTGGTTTAAATCCAAACTCATTGAAATGGGTAAAGAAAAAAAGAGAGAGAGAGAATTAGATTTTCTTCCATGGCTCAAATATGAGACACAAGTGTCTGTAGTACTGTACTGTCATTCCCCAGTTATAATAATAATAATAATAATAATAATAATAATAATAACTGTACTGGACTAATTACTGGTAGAACTTGGATTAGATGCTCTGCTTTTGAAACCCTGATTCACAAAGGCATCCATAACAGTTAAGGTTGAATTATTCTTCCTTTCTCTGAGTCAAATAATAAGAATATAGCTTAGGAGAAAAGAAGTACTGCCAAAAAAAAAAAGAGGTGTTGATAAACAAGATAATAGATGCAACACCAACAAAGCAACAGCCAGTGGAGAAAATAAGAAAGAAATGCTAGAACTATTCCTGCAATATACATGTATATAGATGATATATACTTTATATATAATATGATATGCCTTATATATTGTCAAATACATATAGGGGCAGCAACAGCTAGGTGTTTTCAGGACCTCAAGGGCTTCCATCTATGTCTCTTTCAAGAGCTACTGGTATACCAGAAGAAATGGCAAAACTGCATTTCAGTGCTATCTATTTTTCTCTATGTAGACGTTCTTGAACCTTCCTTTGAAAATCTGTTTTCCAGCTAACATAGCGGACAATGAGGAATACTGAGAATTCAAGAACAATTGCAGTGGGTTTTTGATCCTACTGCACGTACTGGCTTTGTGGGAGCCTAGGCAGTTTGGATGCTCACCTTACGAGACCTGGATAGAGGTGGGCAGTCCTTGGGCTTCCCACAGGTCAGGGAACCCTGATTGCTCTTCGAGCAGATGAGGGAGGGGGAATTGATCGGGGGAGGGGGAGGGAAATGGGAAGCGGTTGTGGGGACGAGGCAGAAATCCTTAATAAATAAATAAATTTAAAAAAAAAAAACACACAAAAAAAAAAAAAAAAAAAAAAGAAAATCTGTTTTCCAGGCTGTCTCCACTTTTTGTAGTGTTGCAAAATTCTCAAAGAGGAAATTGTGATTTTGCCTTTAAAGAACTATAAGTTTCTTAGTAATAAATTCTGAGGAATTCTGTGATCATCCACCTGTTCCAAGAATCCTGTCCATAGATTGTACTTTTATTTGGTCAAGAGATGGTCTTTATACACTTTAGATTTTGGGGCCTATGTATTCTGGTTTATCATGGGCCTTTATCTTTACTAAAACATACCATTCAATTCAATAAAGACATCCTCTGTGCTGGCTTTTATTAAATTCTAGTGCTAGAAAAATTGAATTTGTGTACTGTTATTTTTTTATTGGAATTTCCCACTATTGTTTTACTTAGTATTGGGAATAGTACTCCAAGAAGAAACACTGGACTTATTCTTGACTTTTTTTTTAATTGAGATAGAGAGTTTGCAAAGAGGTATAGACAATAACAAAATTAAACAGCAGTTTATCAACGGAATGGAAAGTAGAACACACCTACTATGGTTTGAGTGGATACGCACTTAGATTGGCTGTTATTCTTTTTCTCTCTCCTTTCCTTTCTTCCTTCCCTTCTTTTTTTTTTATTTTTGAGACATGATTTCTCTACGTTGCCCTGGCTGTTTTTGAACTCATTATGTAGACAAGGCTGGCCTAGAACTCACAAATAACTGCCTGCCTCTACCTCCCACATGCTGAGATTAAAGACATGAGCCACCACACTCAACCTAGCTCAGTATCTTGAATGAGCACCATTCCTTACAAAGAATTGAGGTCAGAGAAAAACACAGGTCTTCAAAGAGAAACTAGAAGACTTTTGGAACAAATGCCCTAAACAGATATTTGAAACTTTATTAGTTCACAAAAGAAATCTTTTTGTGCAGTCCATTTTACTCTTATTTTTTTTTAGCATCTATTTCACTCATATTCAGAAACCTTGTAGGCTGCCCTTAACTCGTTCTTTCACTCACTTCTCCATCCTTGATTCAGTCTCTGAATTCAGTTACTCAGTTTGACATACCTCATAACATTTCCCGAATACACAATTTCTTTCTAGAATGAATGCTACTATTGCCCCTAATTTGGTGATTATGTTCTTTACTTCTCATAGTCATCAGCTCTCTTATTTAACTTGTCCTCTTCTCAACAGACTTATTACCTTAGGAACAAGTCTGACCAGGCAATTTTTTCATTAAATCCTTTATGTTTTCTCCAGTCTTATGTATTGAATGTGCCTCTTACCCTCCTCTTTTTACTCAGCTACAGTCACAGCTCATAGCCATGCTATATTCCAGAAGCAGGATACTTAAACATGAAAGACTTCTCTATTAGATACTGGGATATGTAGTATGGTGAAATAGAATGGGCTTTGCTATTTGGAGTTTGCCTATTCTGTTAAAATAGTCCAGCCTTAGTACACACCAGATACTTGAAATTTGGTTCACTACATAACCTTTTAGAGTCTTCAATTTAAGTACTGATTAAAACAGGAACTCTGAATTTCATGTGGTGGCTATTTTGTGGATTATTCACAGTGCTCAGAAAACTGGCCCATCTCCAATAAGCATAGTGGATTATAGGAGTTAGGTGAGAAATTATGAGAGGAAATTGCATTTGGTCATGGACTTGATAATCTAATGCTTCCTTTTGGGTTTATCCGTTTTTTTCAACATTGTGACAAAATATATGAGTGGAAACCCCATCTTAATGGAAGAAAGAAAATTTATTTTAGCTTATCATTCTGAAGTTTCCATCCATGCTCAGCTGATTCCATAGGTTTGGGGCCTGTAGTGAGGCAGGATGTCATGGTGGAAAACCAAACAGAAAACCTGCTCATCTCACAATGGCTTTGAAGCAGAGACAGAAGAAAGGAATGAGGGCAAGGTAACCCTTTGCTGAGCTATTCTGTGTGGCTCCTTTACACCACTTCTTCCCACCTACTAGTTTTTACCAATATCAGTGACATAAAATCATGAATACATCAGTGGGTCACACGCTTGTTAAAACACAACCTGCACAATCTAATAACATTTCAATCATTCTTCCAGCTTGTACTAAGCCTCAAATTATGACCATTTGGGAGATGTTTCATATTAACCTCAAACACTCTTGACATCACAGGCAAGATTGAAGTGAAAACATTTTGGTCCTGGGAGGTATTTTCATCACAGGTGTTAACCTGCATTTACATGCTATGTAAATAAGTCTCATCTGGTCAAATGAGGCATGAAATGTCTTCTCTTGAGAAGTGGTGTTATGAACTGGATTCTGGAGGCAAGGAGGAAACGGCCTTAAAAGGTATACGCAATTATGCCAAGACCCAGTAACATCACAATTTATTCTGCAAAATTCCAGTAAATTTTACAGGCACATATAAGTAATTATTTAAGAGTTTTTGAAAAATGTCAGTCCATGGTAAGACATAGGGTCAGGTGATGAGTGTGGGAACTGGATCCACCTTTATGGATCCATGAGGAACGGAAGGGGAGACTTGGCAGAAGGAACTAAGTAAGTACTACATACATGGTCATAAGAGCAAGTATTTCTACCAGTATCTCACTGTTCAATGCACAGTCACCAGCTCCCACAAACTTGTCTCGGATCAAGTCCAAGGGACATTAGCACTCAATTCTTAAAGAGGTTGGGGAGATATTTTTTCTTCAACAAAATTTCACACAGAATTATATGAAGATCTATTGTGCTTTCTGTCATTTCTGTAGAAATACTACAAGATAATATTGTCTTTCTGAAAGTTCTTTATATTCAAGTTTCTACATACTCTGAAGTTAGTGACAACAGATATAGAAATACTGCAAACAAATAAATAAGGGCCATGGGAACCCCCCATTTCTCTTTCTCTCTCTTTCCTAATTTCAGATATCAACTCCTGAAGGCCTGTGAATTCAACTGCTCTTGATTCTGAGACTGGCACATTTGAATTTTGATGGTGATTATCTGTGAAATGAAAGATTCTTCCAGGGACGCAATGGAGCATCTCTTGCACTTTGTTAACTGGACTAAGAGTTTAAAGGCCTGAGCTTGTCACTTCTCTTTTGCATGCTCTCCAATATAGCAATTAAACATCCTAGCCCATTTACATCAAGAGAAGACACTTGGTTCCACAAGTGTCTTTAGATATTTTATCACAATCAGCTACAGGTGACAATTTAATTAATCACAATACCCAACATGCCAGGGATTACTGATTTCTCATTTCGAGTTGGCAAGAACTCAGTACATTGTTTATGGTCAAGGATACAACTAGACTAATCCATTAATCTCATTTTTGAGGTTTGTTTTTCTGGGACTATTAAGGTAATATCAGGCTCGGAGTCTGGTCAGAGCAGATAAATAGTAGCAAAAGGGTAAAAAAGGAAGGATTTAGTGTCAAAAATTGAATGTAGTGTTGAAGAATCATAAATAGGGTATTAAGGTCTAACGGGAGTGGGGATTTCTCAGGCTTGGAACATAGAGGAAGGGGTTAAATTCTAAAGAAATTTAGAAAGGCTGTTGTGGAGGACAGACTCCCTCTGAGAAGGTGGCCAATATAACTGCAGCTGATGCCCCAGGAGACTTTGGAAGTGGTATTTTGGGACCATGCTCCAAACTCTGAGAGGTATTTCTCGTCTTCTCTCGGCATCTCAGATCATAGGACTTTAGACTCAGACCTCTGTGAGTGGATCATCTCTCAATAAGGGCTATTACCTTTGAAAGAGCATGTCCATTGGATCTTGGAGTGGGTGGGCAGATTATTAGAGGTTGGTACTAACTGCTTGAGTTTAGAAAGAGACTTTTGTTGGAGTGAGGCTAGGGCAATTAGGAAAGGCAGGCAAGCAGGAAGGGACAGGTAGGCCTCTCCTCTCTTCCATCTTCTAGTTTCAAATGAGTACCCAAGGCTTATGGAGTACAAGGCCACCTGAAAAATAAGAACTGTAGCATTCAGAATTCTTATTTCTCAATTACAGAGCATAGGTGAGTTGATTTGGAAACAAGCAGTGACAGCTGAAAATAACCAAGGTGGTTTTGAAATAATATTCAACATGCTAAAATTTAAATAGAACCAACCAGTTTAAGTTTGAGGAAATGTATAAAAATGTATAAGGAATGAACATGGTTAGGATGCAATGAAGAGAGAATGACCATAAAATATTCTTATGAAACATGTCTAAATAAGATGGATGTAAAATATATGTGCCATGATATTTAACGTTCCATGAATCTAGTTAATAAAGCCCACGGGCTCTTTGTGTTTCCTCATGTGTCTATCTCTCCCAATAATTAAGCTTTTGATTTAAATAGAGAGTTTAACTTATCTTTACTTTAAATTACTTATTTCCTTAATTTTTATAAACCATTTTATGAAGTGCAAGGTACTATAATATAAAATACTATCGTAAAAGAAGATTCAAAGTCCAACAGAAAAAGAATATGGACATTGTGAGAGAATGGATCTTGTTAGAAAATCTCTTCAACGCATCTGCCCAAAATGCTTCTCTATGTATCAGATCTCAAGTGTAATATGCCAGTCAGTTTTTCACTGCAAGAGTGAAAGAGAAAATCCATTTGTAATATTGATCATGAAAGTGTGTTTTTGTTTTTACATTGAAGGGTCATAAATAATATTTTGGTTTTTTGAAAGTATTTTTGTATAAATTGTGGTTCCATTTTCCATGTACTATGAGTTTAATGTAACATTTTGGAACATTTAAAAAGTTTACACATTATTTTCTAAATTTAGTACTTCCAGCTTTACATGGCTCTGAGGACTGAACCCAGGTCCGTGATTGGGAAATGCATTATACAGTGAGCCATATATTTACCCCATATTCTGTTTTTAAAAGTTTTCTTTTAGTAAACAATTTCAAGCTTACAGAATAGTTACATTATTTCAAAATTCAATATGGTATTTCAAAACATGTCTTTATGAAATGATCATATCATGGAAAGTGGTCTATCTTCCACCTGAAATATGTTAGTTCCACATAATGGAAACATTCAAAATTCTCCCTACTAACTAGTCAGAAATATTAAATTTATTATTGTTAACCATGGTTATCTTGTAATTAAATAAAAACTTTTATTCTTAGATTAGTGACCATTTAGGACTTTATTTTTATTATTTTTTCCATACAATATATTCTGATTATGGTTTTCCTTCCATCAACTCCTTCCACACATCCAAATCCATACCCTTTTTTGTTTGCAATTATTAGAAATCAAACAGACATCTAAAAAAGAAAAATAAAAAAACATCAGATTAAATAAAAGCAAAGATGAACAAAACAAAATAAACAAATGAAGACAAAAAAGGGCCAAAGGGAAAAAAAAAGCACGAGAAACGCATAGATTCCGAGACATACCAATTCATGCACAGAGAGAAATCTCATAAAGACATAAAATGGGGAAAACATATGTCAAAGACATGAAGGGATAAAATGCTCAGAAAAAAGCATTGTAAGACAAAAATCCTTCAAAAATATCATTGAGTTAATTTTTTGTTGGTCATCTATTGTTGGGCCTGGAGCCTGCCCTTAAGTGTGGTTTGTATTCCCAATGAGACTCCATTGGAGAAAAGGAAATTTTCCTTTGTGAGTGTTTATCATTTGGAAAGAGCTTCTGGGTTAGAGATGGGGCTTGTGCCTACTTCCTCTCTCACTGCTGGGACCACATCTGACTTGGACCTGGGCAGGTCCTGTTCATGCCGCACAGTCTCTGTGAGTTCATAAGCGTTGTGTAGACACATACTTTTGTCTGTCTGTCTGCATGCTGATGCTACTATATTTTGTTTTTAATTGTTACAAATAAAGCTTGGATGCATATCTATGAAAAAGAAGGGCTTATGTTGCTCCAACCCTCCCTGCTGAACTAATGGCAATTGAAGCATTCTGGAGGAGAGAGAGTCATTATCTTCAGTTGTTTACCCACTGGTGAGCTCACCAAGCTCCACCAGAGAGCTCCACAGTTGTGTTCATACACATGGCCCTCGTTAACTCAGCAATCATAGAACAAACACAAAACACATGAGCATGGGAAAGGGATCTATAGGGAAGGGGCCGGTTTGAGAAGGATGGTAAGAAGATGATGTAGGAATAGAGCAACCAGGATGTATTACATACATATGTGCAAATCATGAACTGTGCCTTACTCTTACTAAGAGAGGAAAAAACCAGTTTTCTCCAGTGGAGTGACTTTGGGTATATCAACCATTCCAGGACAGGCCTCACAATCAAGAGCAGTTAACTAACATATAATTGAGCTCATGATGGGGGAGAGTCTTCTGTTTTGTGTTAATTTCATTGGTTAAATAAAGAGACTGCCTTGACCCTTTAATAAGACAGAAAATTAGGTAGGCGGAGTAGACAGAACAGAATGCTGGAAGAAAGAAGCCGAGTCAGGCAGTCACCATGATTCTCCCACTCCAGACAGACGCAGGTTAAGATCTTTCCTGGTAAGCCACCTCGTGGTGTAAACAGATTATTAGAAATGGGTTAGATCAATATGTAAGAGCTAGCCAATAAGAGGCTGGAACTAATGGGCCAAGCAGTCTTTAAAAGAATATAGTTTTCGTGTAATTATTTTGGGTAAAGCTAGCTGTGCGGGCTGTCGGGTGCCAGGAACGTAGCCCTGCAGCCCTTAATACAAGCTCCACAGTTTTTTTTTTACAGTTATTTATTTATCTGTGTGCCTCTATATTTATTTCATTACAGTTTGGCTTTTTTTAATTTTTAAGTTTTTTTGAATGTGGTTTTATTATGCTTTTTTAGTTTGGGGGCTTTTGTTGTTGTTTTGAGAAAAATCTTAAAGTTGGAGGGGGAGAGGATCTGGAAGGACTTGAAGAGGGGAAGAATATGATCAAAATATATTTAAATTTAAAATTTTTCTAAATAATAAATATGATTAATAATAATAAAGAAAAATCAGCATATGGAAAGATGACCATGTGTGAAATGAAAATTAAAACTGTAGTAAGATAACTGGCAACTCATCCATAATATCTGTAAGAGAAAGATTGATTTTTCTGAGAGTTGCTGATAATAGGGAGATATGAAAACTCCCAGGACTTGCTTGTGGCAATGTCAAAGAGTACTACAGTCACTTTGAAAGCCACCTTGCAGCTTCTTAAAATTTAAGCATACTTCTCTCATTTGAGCCAGTCAATCTATCTCTAAACATATTCTCAAAAAAAAAAAGATCTGTGATAACATATGTTTAAATTTCTATTGGTCATTGAGAATTTTAATGTGCTGAAAGCAGTAAGCAGCCAAGTCTACCTTTTTTTTTTAATTCTTAGGTTTAAAAAAGTTAGCTTACAAGAAAGGGGAACTTTTTCACATTTTCATCTTAACTTGATCTAAGTGTCAGTATTTCAGTGACTATATTTTCTCTCTCCTTCCCTCCCTCTTCTTCTACCTCCCTCACTCCCTCATTTATCGCCCCACACCACCCCACCAAACAGAATTGGTCTTGCTTCTATCTCTGTAGCTTTCCTTGAAAAAGGATGATTGAAGAACCACATAAAGAGGCTAAAATCAAAGTTAGGGGCTTTGTGTCTTATTTGAAGTTTGGCTGTTGCACAATTATTTAATTCCCCGGGCCTTGGTGGAAGCCAGCTTTATGAGATCCCATGTTGATCAAGGTCTGTCTGCCAAAAGGACATTTCCAGCTATTGATAGTCCTGCCAAATGGGTGAGTACAGCCATCCAGGCAAAACTTCCAGCGCTGACAAGCACCTGCACTTGATAGCCATGTCCATGGCTCCCTGTACTCACTGCTAGACGAAGCTGAGAATTTGCTGTTATTAACCAATTTGTTATAAAAGACATCTTTCAGCATATGCTTTCAGCATAACCCCTATCCCCAAGGTGCTCATGTTCTTTTGAGTTGATACAGAGTGTGTAATGAAGAGCTAAAATAAGGGTTTATTTAATAAGTAAGAACTTCCTCCATGAGTGAAACAGTCCATCCTGCAAGGAAGGTCTTTCAACAGGAGGGTAAACAACTCAAAATACCTTTAGAAAGTTCCTGAGAACTGACCAGATTCATCAGGCCTCTCCCTGTCAGAGTAAGCAATAAAGCTGCTGAGTCACTCCCACATAATCCAACTACCAAAGAGACCCTCGGACAACCCAGGCTGCAAAGAAGACTCTGAGACGAGAGCAGCTGTCTCTGGAAGACGCAGAAACCAGCAGAGCTGCCTAGAAGAGGCTTAGACTAACTTGTGAATCTGGAAAGGACACTCTTCAACTCATTGAGCTGCCTGTAGGCATGTAGTGTGGTCTATGTCCCCAGCCTTGTGAGCTGTCATTCATGGTGGGATGTGATTTAGAGATGCAGCTGTCTTCGAGTATTTCTACTCCTGTAAGTAGCCCATTACCCACACTTCTGTAAGTAACTCCAATAACACTCATTGGTTCACTAAGTTGTTCTTCTGTTGGTCTGACATGGACTCCCTGTCTGGGTTGAGTAAATGTGTATGTTGCATGTTGCACCTCCCCAAGAAAAGTTTTGTCACAGAACAGCATTGTAAGTTATAATTGGACACAGTAAGGGGGAGAGGAGGGGAGAGATAGGGTAAGCCGAGTCAGAGATGATTGAATACAAGTACAAGTGGTCTGAGTTTTGAGATATGAATAAGGTGAGTTAGATAATTGAAATCAACACTGTTCATAACATCAGGTGGCATGTGTGTCTATTATGTGCCTTAGATTTCCTGTTAAATGATCTGTAACAGGATCACATTTAATATCCCAGCCTTGCAATGAGGTTAACATGATTATTATTATCTTCATTTTAATGGGCAAGGAAATGGAACCTCAGAGGGGCTCAGAGCTGAAATATAATAGAGACAAAATCACCAGGAAATGAAGTGTGTGGTGTTTTCAAGATTTGAACACAGAGCACTGTGGTATGCATATGTTTTGTGATCTATCAACCATTTATCATCTGTCTATCATCTCTCTCTCTCTCTCTCTCTCTCTCTCTCTCTCTCTCTTTCTCTCTCTCTGAAGCATAATTAATAAAAACTCAGAGAAATAGGGATTCAACCTAAAGATCCAAAAATAAAAATAAAAAAGAAGTCAACAACTGTCTCTTTCCTTGACCTCAGTCTGAAATGGTGATCTTGCCTCCAGGAATCTCAGAATGAGACTGTTTCTGAGAGCTGTCTTTTCCCATTTTATAATCCTCTCTACATCTTGAATTAAAGGCATGCACCACTGGGATTAAAACTGTGCACCACCTGGTTTCTATAACAACCAATGTGGCCACTGGGATTAAAGGTGTGTGGTACCACTGCCTGGTGTATGCTGACTAGTGAGTGTGGCTGCTTTACTTTATGATCTCCAGGCAAGCTTTATTTATTAAAATACAAGTGAAATGTCACTACATATCTTCAGATTAGTTTAGGTAAATGGAGGTCATTTTTGGTTTCTCTAACAGTGCTTTAATAATAAAAAAACCCTCCTTATTATAATCTGAAACTTTTATCGTTTATCAAGAGTTTTACCCACTAAGAGCCACATTGCCACTGTCTTTTCCCAAAGCTTGCCTTCTGTTTTTGAGCCTAGTTGGTGAAAGTCTTAAAGGTAGATGAAATATACATGGTCCCTGCAGTCCTGAGGCTTATAGCCCAGGAATAATGAATAATGACTTACCCATGGCATCAGATTCATATTCATAACTGTTATGTGCATTGCAATGGGAAAGTTCAGGGTATTGTAAGAGCTTGTCAAGTGAGTTTTTCCTTGGGATTGAGAATTCACAAAAGCTCTTTATCAATCCAAGAAGCAAGAGGGACTTCATCAGAACCAGCTTGGCAACCATCTGTGTCCTAAAGAAAGGCTGTCTTTTCTTCACAGCTGCTGGAGTAAGGCATGCACAAGGGAAGCACATTATGGGGACTCACCTGCAACAGATTCAAGAGCCACCTGCTTGACCTTCTCTTCGTTGTGTGGTACCAGCACACTTACTACATCTTTCATACAGGAAATCTATCAGCCTGTGCATTAGTTTTTGAAAAAAGGCAGAATTTTAGCATTGCTCAGCCTACACTGATGGGGACCTAAATTTCTTTAGTGTATTTCCTCAAAGCAAGGACCCAGGAACATTTATGTTATACAAGGTGTTTACTGGGCTCCTCTGCTATATAAAGACTGTTGTTACACAATAGGCTTTTCAGTTCCCTCAATTGATGGGCAGAAAACAGGGTTCATGCTAATCCACATATTGATGAAGGTAAAATTATAGAAGGAAATAAAATTTCCATTGTTTTTGAAATGTTTTCCTCTATCTGTCTGAATTTTAGGCATATGTAGAATAAATCAAAAAGAAAGCTTTTCTGAAACTGTTTTCCATATGTTTACTATTCTTTGTCATGACTGACTTTGCGTGTCTTTGAATTCATATGTTGAAGTTTTAATTCTAAGCACCTCAGAATACAAATGTATTTGGAGATTGAGACTTTAGAGAAGTAAAATTAAATCATTAGGGTGGACTTAATTTTCTCTAAGATTTAAAAAAAAATGTTAGTAGGGTGCTATGGGAGGTTTTTCTGTCTATTTGTTGCTTTTATTGGCCAATGAATGAATAAATTGACTTGGCCTATAGCAAAGTAGAACTTATCTAGGTGGGAAAAACTAAGACGAATGCTGGGAGAAAGGAGGTGGAATCAAAGAGAAGCCATGTAGCCCTGCTGGAGACAAATGCTGGAACTTTACCCAGTAAGCCACAGCCTTATGTTATGCAGATTAACAGAAATGGGTTAAATTAAGATGTAAGAGATAGCCAATAAGAAGCTAGAGCTAATGGGCCAGGCAGTGATTTAATTAATACTCTTTCTGTGTGGTTATTTTGGGTCTGAGCTGCTGGGTGGCCATGAAATAAACAAGTAGCCCCTTCTATAACACTTGGGGTCTGTAGTTGGAGGCTGCTTATTTGTTACCAGCTTCCCAGACCCAAAACTATATTATTTAAAACACTGCTTGGCCAATAACTTAAGCATATTGCTAGCTACCTCTTACATCTTAAATTAACCTGTTTCCATTATTCTATATTTTACCACAATGCTCATGGTTTACAGGCAAAGTTCCTGGCCATCTCCTTCCTTTGGTGGTGTCTACTTGGCATCTTCCTTTGACTCTGCCTTCTTTCTCCCAGCATTCAGTTTAGTTTTCCCACCTAGCTCTATTCTGCCCTGTCATAGGCCCAAGAAGCTTCTTTATTTATTAACCTATACAAGCAACACATTTACAGAAGAACTTCCCATACCATTTCCCTTTTCCTGTCTAAATAAAAAGAAACATTTTAATTCTAACAAAGTAA
The DNA here is from genome assembly GCF_018167655.1 of Microtus oregoni. Taxonomy (NCBI): domain Eukaryota; kingdom Metazoa; phylum Chordata; class Mammalia; order Rodentia; family Cricetidae; genus Microtus; species Microtus oregoni. The sequence continues at coordinate 8,774,906 of NW_024543071.1, forward strand.
AATTACATATAACAAAACAGGCATCAAGCAAGAATTACAGTTATAATATTTATATCTACTTTATTTTTTCCTAAGGAAAACTATAATTATAACTATCTATTCTTCAACTTCATCAAAAATCCCAGTATTATATAATATTACCTAAGTTAATAAGAAGTGCATTGTAAGCAACTTCCAAAACTCTATAATTGACAGACATCTTACTTCCTGGACAGTGACCCAAAGTCCTTCTGTAACAGGGCATCCATTTTTAGCCTACAGGACCATAGTATTCAGCAGACTTTTCCATGAAACAGGAAATTTCAAAGACAATTTTACCTATATTGACAATTTGTCAGTCACTTTCTTCTGTGTCCTTCAGACTCATGGCCAACTCTTTCATGAATCAGGAACCTCGCAGGACCGTCTCACCTTTAGGCAAATTCAGCAGTCATTTTTCTGTGAGTCTTGCATGTCCAGTTCATATAGCATAGCATAAAGCAGTCCAGGCAAGAGCAATTTCTTGTCCAAATGGCTAACAAACTCCATAAAAAGCCTCTTTTAAGTCCATCATCCTCTTAAAGTTGATTGGTGCTGCCAGGAGTAGATGTGACTCATTGTCATGAAAAGCCCTGAGTATATTCCTCAGGTCTTTTAAAAGTTTGAAGATTATCTATCTAACTGAAATGTATCTCTATTTATCTAGAAAACCTAACTGACATGACTACAAGCTTGACTATTATGGATATATATATATATATTTCTTAATTATACAATACATTTTCAAATGAGCTGCACAAACACAATACCTTAATTGAGAGCAGAAATATACATATAACAAAATTGACCTTAAATTTGTAACAATAGATCAAGACCCAAACCAATGGAAAGTATTCATCTCTATAGCATATCCCCCTTTAAATGTAAACAAACATTTATAAACAGTAGTTTAGGAAATTTGGGCATAGTTCTCTCCAAACTGCTTCCTGATTTTTAAAATTCTTATTCTTTTTATTTTCAGTTTTTAAATTTTTTAAGAAAGAAAACAAACTATCTTTTTTATTTTACATAGCAATCCCAGTTCTCACTTTCTCCCTCCTCTCATTTCCTTCACCAAACCTCCATCCCACTCCCTATCCACTCCTCAGAGAGGGTAAGACACATTGCTTTGGGGAAGGTTTAAGGCCCTTCCTACTAAATCTAGTCTGGGTTCACAGAGACCTTTCAGGGGCTCTTGTTTCATCAAACCACACTAGTCTAGAAGGAATACACAAGTTTGTATTCTCTGTGAAAACAAAAGCAGAACCTCTTTTCTAAAGCAACATATCCTTAGACCCAAATTTTGATGTCAAGATACCTTTAAAATAATATATATATATATATATATATATATATATATATATATATATATATATTTAACTTAGAAATCCCCAGAATCAAATATCTCTCTGCAGGCAAAAAGAATTCTTTTGCTATTCATGGAAGTTTAAATAATTTTACCTTTAAGTATATATTTTATAAATGAATATGGTGAGACAATAGGATATACACTGGTGGTCTTATAATCCTTAGCATCATACAAATTTTAAAAAGAGAAAAAATTATGTGCTCTCAGGCCCCAAAGGCAAGTTCTGTAAGAGAATGAGCTCAGGGGATGAAGAGAGTGGTGGTTACTGAAGTCTTAAAGTCTGATAAGATACTAACCAAGGATGCTTGATTTTCTCTTTTGGTTGGGTGCTTACTCATTTGCTAACTGCTTAACTATGTCAGAATATTTCCATAAAGTTTTCAGAGCCATAGGGCAACTGGAGAAAGCTCTAAGCATCCCCAAATGAAAGTCAACGGTCCACTTTGCCTTACACTTTGAATCCTGAGGAAGGTGCACACATCTGCCGTTATCAAAAGAGTCATAACACTTACTTATGGGAAACTATGCCTGGAGCATTTTCAGATATTGACTGAGGAAACAAGAGTTAGTCAAAATATTAAAGTCCCATTGATGCTGTCTATCGAAGTTTGTTTAGATTGAAAGTGTGCTTGAAGATTTGTCATTTCTTGGGGGAGGGTTTATAGAGTATATTATTTTGCTTTACCAACAAGGTCGGAGATCTCTTGACCTGAGCACTAGTCATGAAGCTTAATAAAGGCAGAGCTTGGACTTCTACCAGGCCTCCTGGATTACAGTTGATTATTTAGTATATTTTCCAAATTCTGATTATCAGTTCACTGTGCAGTTAGATACAAGGGGTGGTGGGCATGAGTTAAGAGAGTCCTCTCTGCAGAAAAAGGAGTTTGGGCCATCTGCACAGACAGCAGGTGAAGCTGTAGGTGTGATGTACCACTTCTGTGTTGTGTGTGGAAACACTTTGTTTCCTTGATGAGCCCTTGTAGGTTAATCATGCTTCAGAGTAACTGCACAACATGAATTTGACTTGATGGTTAAATTTGACTTGATGGCAAAACAAAGGAACAAAAAACAAGCAAATCAAAGTTGGGTGGGTATGGAGAAGAAGAAAAAAGGAGTAGATCTGGGAGGAGTTGGGGGAAGGGTAATGGATATCTTCAAAATCTGTTCTATAAAATTCTCAAAGAACTAATAAAAATAGTACTTAAAAAACTTTCCAGAGAGTGAACAGGAGTAGAAGATTGTGGAGTATAGAACAAGATTTAGTAAAGGCATGTGCCACCACAACTTGAACTCATTGTCCCTTATTGGTTAGGCATGATCAGGACCTCTGACAGCATCTGTTGTTAGACCCTAACATACCTTAAAATAATATTCTACAACACCTCCCCTTCGAGTTTGGGGAGTCCTGTGGAAGTAGAAAAGAAACTATTCCTTTTTTTCTCTTATACAATACATTCAGACCAGAGTCTCCCCTCACTCCCCTCCTCCCAGTGCCCCCCCACCTGTCCCCCAGATCAACTGCTCCTCTGTTTCCCTTCAGAAAAGAGCAGGCCTCCCATTGTTAGTAACTGGACAGAGTATAACAAGATGCAATAAGACTAGACATAAACCCTCATGTCAAGGCTGGACAAGATAAAATTTGCTATTGAGGAGAGAGAGGGAGACAGAGAAGGGGGAGAGGGAGAGAGGGAAGGAGCGAGGGAAGGAGGGAGAGAGAGAGAGAGAGAGAGAGAGAGAGAGAATTTTACACCATAACAAACATCTTTACTTCCAAACCTGAGATTCTATGCTTCTTATTTATTCCCCAAGTCACAGAAACACATAAAATTAGACTTCAAGTTTTAATAGAGACATCATGGGGCTGAACTCTGAGCACTGGTTTTAATACTCGTGATATCCACATAAGCAAGTCATCTTATGGTATAAGCCCCTAATATCCTTATGTGCCATCAGCTTGCTGTTGGAGTGGTTTCAAGGATGAAAATAAAGCATTCCAATTCTGCACGGTTTTCATAAACAGGCACACAGCTTTGGAGGACAGTTTAATAAGAACAAATTATGCTTCTGTTCTTGTAACTTTATTCAGAAGTAACAGATTCACTCCTTTCTGTAGTAAAAAGGGCGGCGGCGGGGCTGCATCCCCAACACCCCAGCTGCCTGCCCGGCTAGCTTATGCCCCCAAATAATTACACGGACACTGTATTCTTTTAATCACTGCTTGGCCCATTTTCTTCTAGGCTAATTCTCACATATTAATTTAGCCCATTTCTAATCATCTGTGTATGGCACCCCAAGGTGCGCTTACCAGGAAGATTCTAGCCTATGTCCATCCTGGGTCGGACCTTCATCGCGTGTGTCTGCCAGGGAGCAGGGCATGGCATCTCTGCTGAGGCATCTGCTCCGGAGAGCAGAGCTGTGGAGTCTGACCTCACTTCCTCTTCCTCCCAGCATTTTGTTCTGTTTAATCCTCCCACCTATCCTCTAACCAATAAAATGGGCCAGGGAAGTGCCTTTATTAGCCAATGACCTTCCTCCATCACCTTTCTTTGGAAAACACTGAAAATATTCTTACTATTCTAATAGCTACTTCTATTAGCAGATGCTGTTTGTTTACTTTGTTCTGGCAGTAAAATAAACACAGAATACCTGCAATATATATTTACTTATGATTTTTTTCGACTCTTCATTCTCTAGGTCCCCTATTATTTTTGTTTGATGAGCTTTATGGTGGTGAAATGTTGCAATCAGTTGCCATTTTCTGGAAATGGTACATTAACAGCTGATGAATGAGGCCAGAGGTCCTGAGGAGAGCAATCAGGTTGATGCTGAGGGTACCAATGGGTCCTTGATTAGGCCAAGAAAACTCCCATCAAAGTGTGCTTGGAGGAAATAAAAATAATGATTGCATGGGGAAGTATTGATGGGTATTGGGGAAATGATTGATGTATATTGATGTATTAACATACGACAGTTGTCATGGTAATCAAGCTAATTTAAGAAATAGTCATAAATGTTTTTAAACTCATATTTTTGATTATTTATGTGATTATGGTATCTTATGCAATGGTATCTTTTTACAAGTCTTTTCTCATTTGATCACTGCATTAGCTCTGTGAATTAATTAAGTATATTTTCTAACCTTCTAAACTTCCATTTACAAATGTATAACATGGAAATAATGATGACTAAATTTATAAGATTTATTTAGACTAGAAAAAACAGTTTTGAAAACTTCTATTTTATGTAGAATAGCATGAACCTTCCTTATTCTCCAATTTTAAATGACCTCAGATATCGAAGATAGAGTGATCAATTAAACAGTTTCAAAGGATGTTTACTGGGGAAAGGGCTTCCTTTTCAACAAGTCATATCAGAGCCTTGGATACTGACATGTAAAAAAGTAGACCCGTTCTACCTTCTATTTTCTGCTTAGGAAAATATATTAAAATTGTTTATAGTCATAAGGAAAAAGGAGAAATCCAAAGTTATTAAATATTTAAAATATAGCATAGGGAGAACATGATGTTACCTGGGTAGAGTGGAACATTTTTCACATTCAGAATTAAAAACATCATTCATATTTTTGTTTGTGACCCTGGGCTTTAACAGTCGATAACACTGAAGGGGCCAGAATATGACTCCATCTTAGATACAGAGCTCCATTGTAGAAGATGACTTACACCTGAGTCTTGGAAGTCCCACCATCAAGTTTAGTCAATTAGCTACACAGTTTCAAATCTGAACATATAAGGCTAGGAGGAACCAAATTACAGGCTATGAGTGTTACTAGCCATATATGATTAAAAGCCTGCAGTGAGTGGAATTGTTACTAGACCCATCCATTGAAAACGTGCTCCATGTAACAGCTCCTGGCCTGACAAATTAGAACAAAGATAAGCTCACCACACTTAGAATTCCCCAAGTTCCTTGTTAAAAGGGCCTGAGTGCCTTTGCGCCAGGTCGTTGTCACCATTTTGCATGGATGATTGACCCCTGCATGCTGGCTATTTCTGCAGAATAAATGTGTTTGCACACTATTTGAATCTGGGGTCTTTTTTTCAGTAACTCATGGACCCTTAACAATACTGGACTCCCTTGTTAAATGGCTCTCTGTCAGCCTGGGAAAACTGACCCACACAAATTCTAATAATTTGTGTTTTTTATTTAAATATTTGTGTTTTATATTTGAGATTGTATGTAGACGGACACTATAAAGTATCTCACACTAGCTCAGAATTGAGTATAATGGTGTAGGAGGTACTTCTTTCTATGTATTTCTTTCATTGTTTAATAAAGGAATTCTTTGGGCCTATAGCAGAGCTGTAGGGGAACAGAGCTAGGCAGGGAAAACTAAACAGAATGCTGGGAGGAGGAAGGCACAGAGAGATGCTATGGAGCCACCACCAGAGTCAGACATACTGAAACTTAGCTGGTTAGGCCACAACCTTATGGTGATATACAGATTAGTAGAAATGGGCTAAATTAAGATGTAATAGTTAGCCAATAAGAAGCTAGAGCTAATGGGCCAAGCAGTGATTTAATTAATACAGTTTGCCTAAGGTTATTTCAGGGCTAAGCTAGCTGGGTGGCCGGGATGAACAAGCGGGCCCTCCTTGCAACAGTATAATAATGCATTCTTTATTTAGGGGTAGACTTACAGATCCATAATCCTCTGCATGGGTGGGAAACAAGAACCAAATCCAGCAGCCAAGAGAGAGAGGCCACTCAAGCTTTACATCTGCATTTACAGTATAAGAGATCATGCCCAAGTAGGCTGGTATCTTAAAGGCTGTTGGCTGAAGGAGTTCCCATAGCAATTGTAAAAATGAGACAAAATGCACTGGGCCTAGGGAAAAAAATATGTGATATAAACACATAGTCACATGCACATATATACAATACACACATACATACAAAAACACAAGCACATACACATACATACATACATACAAAAACATAAATGCATACAAAAACACACACATACATTTACATACATGTTACAGGGGGCCACTAATTTGTTCCCGGCCACTTAGCCCCAAAATAACCACAGAGAAACTGTGTTAATTTAATCACTGCTTGGCCCATTAGCTCTAGCTTCTTATTAGCTAAATCCTACATCTTAATGTAACCCATCTCCATTAATCTGTACATTACCACAAGGTAGTGGTTTACCAGCAAAGTTTTAGCATGTTTATGTCTGGATCCATGGCGTCTCTATGATTCTGTCCTTCTTTCTCCCAGCATTCAGTCCAGTCCTCTCTGCCTACCTAAGTTCTGCCCTATTAACAGGCCAAGACAGTTCCTTTATTCATTAATGGTAATCACAGCATACAGTGGGGAGGGGACTCCCACTTCACAAACGCACACACACACATAGCCCAACATACTTACTCACACACACACATTTGTACAAATATATACACATACTCACACACACACTCATTCATACATACATACTTGTGCAAACACACATATACACTCACACACATTCATATACATTCATGCAAGCACATATACTCATTTGTACACATATTTACAAATACACTCACATACTTATTCTCACACTCATACACACTAATGTAAACACTGCCATACAAACAGAAAGAAACAGAGAAGCAGAAAAAGAAAATGCCTTTAGAATGTAATATTAATGACCAAAATTATGAACAAAGTGTGCTTACATTTAATTGTTGAATCATCTTTGTACGTTTAATTTTAAACTAAAACCAAAAATCATTTCTGACACAAAATAAGAGAATGAAAAATGTCTATACAAGTCATTTATTAATCCCTGTCAAATGTCGTATTAGTATTTGCATTATTTCTTATAAGATTATTAAGATTTTATTTTCTAAAAAATAACGTATGTTTGACAGCTAGGATTCTTTTTCAGTTGCTATATATCTTCAAGTTTGAACTTTGATGACGATTTTGAATGAACTAAAATGAAAATAAATGATAAATCTAGCAATAGAGTAATTAAGTTTGACTTTTTGATTTGTTATAATTTATTTTTATCGTTTAAGACAATTTTTAAAATTAAATATGTTTTGATTATTTCCTTTTCCTTCCTCAAGTCCTTCCATCCTCTCCCTGTCTCTACCTACCCAACTTTAACTTATTTCTCACAATAACAAACAAAAACCCAATACAAAAATTTTCATTCATAAATATGGCTAAGCTTTTAAAAAGATATCTTAAAATTAATCAAAATTGTAAAAAAAATTAAGTGAAATTAAAACTCTTGATTTTTATGGGTGTCAGGTAGTTATTATTGAAATGAACTGGCATCATAATATGTGATTTTTTTGATTCACATATTTTTGATTCACATATGCCATAGTGCCTATTTTAATTAGACTTTGCAAGACATTCATCGCATATATGAAAAAGTGACAATAATTGGGAAATGCTACTCTGTGGTTTAGCCATCTCCAAATCATCACTATCATATTTAGTCTTCTTGTTGGAGTTAAGCTTGAAGTGACTTTAAATAGTTTCTTCCCATTATAATTATGCTGCTACTTCTCTAAATCATATAATTTGACAAAAATAATGAACTTTACTTATTTTTTAAGCAATGGTAGTAGACCTTATACATCCACTTAAGTCTCTCATCAGACTAAACTCTCAATGGTGATTCTTTGAAGAGGTAAGGAAAACATTTACTGTTTTATTTTCCTGGTCTCCTACACTGAGTGAGATGATTATCTTATTTTACTACCCAGAAAAATAAAATTCTACAGGGAAATTACTGATGTGTTTACTATTTATCATTTCCAGAGAAAATTTAAGGAGCACCAAGGTTTCTCAAATTGTTCTTGTCCTGGAAATGTATTTATATTTGTGAACATTCCAATGTATCAAATGCTGTTTTTTTTCTTTGCACTGTTTGCTAAAAGTGGTAAGAAATATGCTCGTAATTCTTCTGCAATTTGTCAGCAATACTCAAGTAGAAAATGTTATAATGGCATATTTATATGTTTTATAGTATTTATATATAATCATTTATTTGCACACAGAGGAAATGTAAACATGCTTTACAGACTTATAAATGAAGCAATATTTGCAGTGATTCAAAAATTTAAAATAAAAACACACTTGATTTTTGATAAAAGAATAAATAAAAGAGGAAATAGATTGGAGGAATTTGTACACATTTCTGTACACACTGGAGGAATTTGTACGCAGGTGTATATATCATCCGTGTGATGGAGAACTTTTGTTCAGAACATGAAGAGGACTCTCCAAAACAAATAGTGGCAAAACAACTCAATAAAATTCCGTCACAATAATCCAACAGGTACTTTCTTAAGATAAATAAAATAATATGTATAAATTATTAACATAATTGTTCATTAAGATAACCCGCACATCTATTAGAATGGGTAGAGTTAAAAACACTGACCTGGTCAAGTAGGGATCTACGGTGCCTGGGATTCTTCCACACTTTTCTTGAAAAAATTAAATGGCTATTAACAGATTGTTGATGTTTTTTAATATTAATAAATTATTAATATTTTAATATTTTCAACATATACTTAATTATTATCTGTCATTCAACTTCTGCATACATTACCAAGGGATAGTGGAAGCATATATGTTTATAGAATTGTGAAAGGAAGATGAAGAAGTCACATGAGAAAATATTTACGTGGATTAGGTTAACATTTTAGTCAAACATGTTACAAAGAGCTTTAAAAGAGGAAAAATCTAATGAAAATAGAAAAACAAGAAGTTAAGGGTGGGGAATGTATGATTAGGGTTGTAAAGCATATTGAAATGAGCTAAAAATTAAAATGAGAGCAAAAAGGAAAATATTGTAGCTTTATTGGAAACATCCCCAAAGGGAAAGGTCATTGCTGAACCATTCTATAAGCATGAAGGTTAACTTAAAGGAAGTCAGCACCTCTTGACAAAGAACCCCAGGCAGCAATGACTACTGGGAGATGGAGAACTAGTCTTTACCAAGGACTAACCCCTTGTTGATTGACTAATATAGAGGGGTCAGCCTTGAAAAATAGAAATACTAAAATGTATTCAGTAGTTTGTGTTTATATACCTATTTGTGCACACACACGGAACACAGATAATGAAAGCAAAAGAGGCTAGTATCTTGAGAATTATTGCAATGTAGAGGTTTGAGGGAATGTAGCTGGGGGGCCTTGAGGGAAGAAAAGGAGGTGGAGTGACATAATGCCATTTCAATTAAAATTTTTTTTTTAGAAAGATAAGAAGACACCTAGCAATTGTTTGTACAATATCCAGTAATCTTTGGGTTTGTCTTTTTCTCTGTTTTTTTTTTTTTTTTTGAGATAGTCTCTCATTCATCCCAATATAGCCTAGGCTAGAACTTGGAGCCTTTGATTCTACTGCCTTTATGGCCCAAGTGTTAGGATTATGAGAGCTCGACACCACTAAATGTGTGTAGTATCAGTTCCAACCATATGTTTACTTCCTGTGCTCAATCACAATAAGTCTCTTCTCATTATTTTTGCACCTGCTCCCTCCCCAATCATAATGCTGTACTCCCTATATGCCAAACATGGAGTCCCCCCGAAACCAACTAGGAGACAGAAGCAAAGAACCTTTATTATTACCCAAGTTTGCACACTCAGACTCCCCATATGTCCAACATATTAAAGTGATCAGAGGGCTCAGGTGGGGGTTGTGGTTTTTTTTTTTTTCTGTAGCTTTGGAGTTTTTATAGCAGCAAAAGTAGGGGTGAGACCTTCTAAGGTTCAGGACCCCTGACTGGCTGATGTTTGTCTAGGGGTGTCCTGGTGAAAAGTGATGGATGTGTGCTGGCAGGTGATCCTACCTATAATGGTTGGAATGTTAGGAATTTCCTTTGGATGGTCCGTCCCTGAGTGGTGCCAGCTCCTGACTTTTCCTGGAACCTGGTGCTGCCTGATAGGGCAGCTGTGCAGCCTGGGCCCTGGTGTGTGGCCAGGCTGCCCCAGACCCCAGAATATCACAGTCTGAGAAAAGCCTTGCTGTCACTCTGTGTTCCCAGACCAGACTTGCTACCAGAGTGAGGAGTTCTCACTGATGAGTGGGGTCATATAGCTAGTCAGAGGTAGACAGGGTTCTGAAGTAGAATCGCTGATGTTGAGGTCTCAGTAACTCAGCTGACTGGCATTTGTTGGCATGTCTAATTGTATTCAAGCCACACCTGATAAACACAGAGTTAAATTATCAGAAATGGCAGCCCAAGTTCCCAAATACAGACACCGAGACACGATGTGTTTCTGCATCAAAGCTTCAAGGACAGGTATGAAACAAACATTTTCCACAGGGGGAATAATTTGAGTGTAAATGAGCATTTGTACAATTAGAGCAACGCCCAGACAGCAGGTGTTACAGTTACACCAGTGATAACAGGAGGGGAAATCAGTACTAACCATGATTCCTTGTCCTATGCCTTCGACTACTATCTTCCAGTGCCAAATTATGTGTAAAATGAGAAGAGAAGCCACACATATCTCAAACCACTATTGAGATTTTGCTTTTTAATGGTTGTTTTATATTTTAGAGCATGAGAAAGCAAGCTACAGAAAGGGGTCAGACTTGTATTGTCTGATAGCCAGTTCCTCTGGCACAGAGGCCATCAGCAAACCATTCAGAATTTAGTCACCTGGTTTGCACCCTAAGTTCCCAAGGAAGCTTTTAATAGGGCTGACCTCTGGTTTCATTGCTATGTGAGTCATTCTCTTACTGTTAATTTGTTTGCCACACAAGCAGTGATATGGTGGAATTCGCACCTCCTAGAGAGTGGAGGCCTCCGATCCATTTTATATAAAACTGGCTGTTGTGGTGCAAGGAGAGGCAAAGTTATTTCATCATTTTGATGACAACACATTTTACTGTAATCTGGGGATATGGATGACTCAGAGAAATTGGGGCGCTATGGTATGATTATCACAGTCTGCCAGCTTATGTGCTTACACAACTTACTTGTTTTCACAAAAATCCTGTATTCTAATTTATCTGGTCATTGATTTGTCATCAAATAGCATTGACAAGACATTCGTTATTTATGTGCTTTTAGCTGAATAAAAAAATCTGCTAAGATGACTACTTCAGCTAATTCCTAATAATTCCCAAGATCCCTTACCACATAGTCTTTTCATTTGGAGGACTTTTCATGTTTTATGTTTCTGTGTAGACTACCAGAGAGTTAGAGACTCAGCTCCTAAGGCAGTGTCTTGGATTGGGAGCCAATGACTTCTAACACTGGAGCTAGATTATAGGGGCACCATGACATTTTATAAGTGAGAATTTTCTTTTTGGCAATAGTTGGAGTTTTAATTTATAACTTTTTACAACACAATGAAACTTTGGTCGTGGAGGATGTAGTGGCTGGCTGGTATTCATTGGTCATGGATGATGGCTTTGCTATCGTGAGATGAAAATAGTCCTGTGCCCGTGAGTGTCCTAGCTGTCTTATGTGTCCTACCTAGTCTATTGCCATTACCCACCTTGTGAGGCACATCATCTCTTTGCCTCTATCTTCCAAATGTGAAAATTGATGACTGGGTTAGCTGAGTTGAAAAACTTGACGAGACAACAAGACACATCACTCTTGCATCTGCTACACCTCAGGACTTGTCACTTAGCTCTACCAAGTGTTGGTCACGGACTTTGGGTCCTACAAGAGTGAATACTTTTCATTGAACTTCACATTTTGTATCTTATAGATGTGGTAACTGGCATGAATGATAATCAAATGAATTTCCTGTGGTATCCTGACAACAGCGCCTTTTTTAAAAACTAATAATGGAATGCAAATATTAGTATATTAAAGAATGTTTAGCTGGGTTATTTCTCTGGATTTCAAATTTTTTTCTATAGTGACCCTGTGTTTGTAAACCATTTTGTCTTATGCACTTAGAAAAACTTGTTGGTCATTAGTGGAGAGTTTTCTAAATTACAGGATTAAAGTCAGACATAATTGTTTTGAAAAATTAAAAGCCTCATCCTTTTCTTAATTTATGTTCACAGTGAATAGCTCTTAACTTGGATCTAATCAAATGGATTTGGTGTGCTGTGTCCAGTTTTATGCATGATTCATCTTTACATTATTTTTGAGAGTTTTTTGTTCAATAAGATAAGAAGAAATTTTGATGCTAGACCACTTATGTTTAATGCTGTATCTTTATCATCACTGAATTAAAAGCTTTTCTTCTAACAGAGATTTCTAGAGGGAAGATTTGATTGTATTTTTCAAGTGTACTTACAGTAATAATAATGTACTTGGCTATAATTCTCTAGCACTTTATATAAGTATTATAATTAATCTTCACCATAATCAGGATACTGATTATATACATTTGATTAAGGCCTAGAAAGTGAGGAACAACTGGAAAGTCATAAGGCCAGCAATATAATTGCCCAAAGCCACATAGTTGGTAAATGATGGAACCCGAGCCTTAGCTAAGCAGCTACTCCAGCAACTTTGAAACTGCATAGCAAGGGCCAGTCTCGGGCTATGCTAGAAGTGGAAGCAGAAAATGGAAAATGAGGAGGGGATTCAAAGTTGTTGGCATATTAAAATAAATGATAGCAAGATAGTGTGTGTGTGTGTTGCATATAGGCAGGCAAGCGTGTATAAAGAGCACAGATGTATGCATGCCTAAACACAGACAGACCCCCCCCACACACACACACAAAGGAAAATACAAATCCTGAGAATGAGACATGGAAAGGCTTTTAAATTAAATTTCCTTTTAGACATTTTTGCACATACACATAATGTGTTCTAATGATTGCAGAAAGTTAATTGAATGATAGACTCCATTTATGCTGCTATGGTGAAGGAACCACCGACACTGGGTGAGAATTTACCGTGGTATGGCTGCTTTCCGATCACATACACTCTTGTAAGTAGCTCTGTGTTCATGCTCTGTAACTTAGCCCAGTCATCTTCTTGGTTCTTCAAACTGGCCTTTGGCAGAATCATACTTCTGTTTGTCATTGGGGTCCCTATAATAAATGGTTGGTGCTTACCTCTCTTCTATGGACAGAGTTCCCCTAACACTTGACATAGCTGAACAGAATCACAGGAGCAGGGATAAACTTGGGGAAGGTCATTAGTCTTGCTGTGGGAGACAAGACACACAACTGAAGCTAAGCTGTCTGAGGGTTCACTGTCTCTGGGAGGAATCCCCATATGGCTATCTTTCCCCATATGAATATCCTACACGTGACATGGAATGGCTTTTCTCCTTGCTATGGTAGCAATTGCAATGTCCTAAAAGTGCAATAAAGCATGAAATTGAGGTTGAGGTGGCTGCCCAGAGGGGGCTTGCCTGGGCATAGGAAAGAGTATAACAAAAAAGAGATTGGTTAACCATCCTCTGTCTGCAAAGCAAAGTGGGAAAGGAGAGGATGAGATGGGAGTCTTGCCTTGTTAGTTCTTATGGCTGGTGGGAGAAGGGTAAAAGATACTCAGACCTATGTTAAAGAGCCCATCCTGGGATTCAAACACTTAAAACCTATGTAAAGCACTGAATGGAAACAGGAAAACACAAGATAAAAGTAATAGAGAAACAGGAGAGATCAGAGATGGTGTGTGACAACCAGTTCACCAGACAGGACTGTGTTGAGAAAGAGCTCATTTCAGCCAGGTTCTCAGGGCTGATATGGAGCTTTCTTGGTTTTGAGAGCCCCACTTTGCTAACTACTGTGGAGGAAGGCGCTCTTGTGGTGGAAACCACAGCAGCTGTATGCTGTTAGTTTTATGACATTTTGACACAAGTTAGAGCCTTAAGAAAGCAGGAAAGTTAACTGAGAAAAGACCCCCATAAGATCAGATAAGGCTATAGGCAAGCATATAAGGCATTTTCTGAATTAGTGATTGATGAGGGAAGACCCATCCTAATATGGGTGGTTCCACTCCTGGGCTGATTGTCCTGGATTCTACAACAAAGCAGGCTGAGAAAGACATGAGGAACAATTCAGTAAGCAGCATCCCCCACAGCCTCTGCACCAGCTCCTGTCTCCAGGATGTTCCTGCCTTGTTTAGTTTCTGTCCTGACATCATCCTTCAGTGGTGAATAGTAATTTGGAAGTATAAGCCAACATATTTTTATTTTATTTTTCAGATTATAATATGATTATATCATTTATCCCTTCCCTTCCTTCAAAAAATCTTTGCTTTCTTTCTAACTTATGGACTCTTCTTTCACTAATTGTTGTTAAATGCATATTTATTTATATTATATATACATTATCCTTAATATATTTATGTACATTATCCTAAATATAACCTGTTCAGTAAATACAATGTTATTTACATTTATGTTTTCTCAACTGACTATTTGGTATTGGATAACTAATTAATGTGCCCTTCCGCGGGGAAGACTATTTTACCCCAACCTCAGCGTTCCTTAGTTGCCTGTAGTCCCTTGTGTAAGCTGAGGCCTCATGAACTTTTCACCATTTATGTTGGTACATCTATTGCTCCGGCCTTCCTCAGCTCATGTTTAAACAGTCATGTTGGCGGGCCTTGCTGGGTGCAGCTTCTAACTTTCCTAGGAGACACTGGCAGCAGACTCTGTCCTGTATAGCTTCCTCCATCACTCCTTCCCCAATGTTCTCTGATCTTAGGTGTGGGGCTTGTTATTTTAGATGTATCCAATGGGATTGGACTTCACAACTCTGTGTTTTGATTGGTTGTGGTTTTCTGTAACAGTTTCTGTCTTTTGCAAAGAGAAGTTTCTTTGATGAGGGATAAGGATCACACTTGTGGGTATTTAGAGCGTTTTAAGAGATCATGTTAATTTAGTAATGTGGTGGTTGGAGGTTCTTCTCCAAAATTCATGACTTTACTAGCTCTTGGTAGTTTCTAGGTTTCCCATACCAGGCATAGTTTCCCTCTTGTTGAGAGGGTTTTTAGTTCAATTAGAGAGCTGTTGGTTACTATTAAGGGATGCTCACCACTATTGTACCCTTAGGGTTATCATGCCCTAATAGCTGTTTTATAAGGAAGTGGTTAGGGATGCAGGTGAGAAGCATGTAGGGTAACTGGAAGACCAATAAATTGAGAGTGTATTGGTTTTCAAAATTTCTGAAATAGGACATTATATTAGAGCAGATTTGCCTGTTTCTGGTAACCGCAGAAGCATCAACAGAGATGAGCATCAACTGATAGAGCTAGAGATTGATTACTTCAGAAGAAAGTTGGCCGAGGCTGACATCTTCTTTTGAGTGTGCTGTGTGTGCTTTTCCCCTGGGAGAAACCTCTGAAGACATGCGGTATCCTGTTTTGTAGTGGAAAGGTATGGGAACTCAGCTAGTCATCTACCAGTTGTGAACTTGAATTTGATGAGCTGTCCTAGTGTCCCTGCCAGGTTTTAATGAGAACATGTGGGTAATCAGCTAGCTTTGTTGTTAGGGGCAAAGCTGCTGTTAAATGCTTCATGGCACTAATATAGGGGAACAATATGATATTTTGTTTAGGATTATAATGAATTGGAACATATTTGGATTTATTGCCAATCAAGACTGATCAGGAGGGGACAGATTTCCTTGGGAATGTTTCCTTTATCTGTCAGGGGGGAGGCTCAAAAGCATTTGTGTCAGTTGGGGAATGTGAAGGAGACTTGGACATTAGTTCAAGTCTAATCTGCAGCATTAATTCAGGAAGATTCCCAGGTCCCTTGTTATCTTCTGGGGTTAATGAAGATAGCAAATGGCAAGGTTAGAAAGAACCAAGTTTCTTCACTGCTTTATTTATCTGAGTCCAATCTCTCTCTCCTTCTCTTAGAAAATATTGGTACAAATAACAGAAAACCTTATATCCTATAATAAGTCTTTTACATAAGAAAATATATTTTGCTATAAATATTTTAGAAGGTGTCTGACATGAATAACTTATATATGAGTAATCTTAAGAAACTGCAAATATAGAGAGAGTTGTAGGTGGAGTTCAGTTGGCAGATTGTTTGCCTAGCATTCGTGAAGCTGTTTCCATCCCCAGACGTGGACAAGGGATGCATGTTGGCACATACCTGTAATCCCCAAATTCAGGAAGTGGAGGCAGTAGAATCAGAAATTCATGCTCATTCTCTGCTACAAAGTGAATTTGAGGCTAGCATGGGCTACAAGAGATCTTAACTCAAAAAAAATCATAAAATACAGTTAAGTGTTTGGTTAAATAAAAGATTTAAAATTATTCTATTACAATTGCATTTTTATTTGTATGATTATCTTCCTAAGGCAGGGATCACAAACCATCCATAAAGAACAATGAAGTAAACATAGGCGTTAGGTGCCTTATATTCTCTGTATCAACTTCTCAGACCTATTGTTGTAGCTTAAGGTATACTATGCTATTCACAGTTCTGTTGCTGTGACAAAATTCTTGAGATGCTCTGCTTAAGGGAAGGAAGATTTTTCTAGGCTCATGATTTAAATAGTTTCAGTTCAAAGTTAACTGGCTTCATTGCTGTGGCCCTGATGGAAGGTGGAACATATTGTAGAGAAGGCATGTTAAAGAAGAATTGTTCACATCCAGGCAGCCAGGAAGCAAAAAGAGGGACAGGAAAAGGCCAAGAACAGATGCACAGTTTAACAGCATGTCCTCAGTGCGCTACTTCCTCCAAGCAGTCCTCACCTCTCCTCATTAGTATTTTGTCAACTTGGCACAGGCAAGAATTATCTAAAGAGGAACCCCAATTGAAAAACTTCCTATGTACTAATGCCTGTAAGCAAAAACAAAACAAGACAAAACACCAGAAACTATGATGCAATTCCTCATTTAGTAATTGATGTGGGATGGTTCAAAACACTGGGGGTGGTGCCAGCACTAGGTGGATGTTGCTGGGTAGTATAAGAAAGCAGGCTGAGCAAATGAGGGGAGAAAGCCAGTGATTAGAACTCCTCCATGGCTTCTGCTTCAGCTCTTGCTTTAGGCTCCTCCTAAACTCTTGCTCTTGTTTCTGTCTATTTTGGACTCTAAGTTGTAACATGTAATATACCCTTTTCCACCCAACTTACTTTGGTCCTGATGTTTATAACAGCAATAGGAAACAAACTCAGACATGACCTCCAAGTTTCCACAACCTCCCTAGAATGCCATCAAATTCTGCATCCATTGATAACCAGGTTAGGGTCCTCTCGATTTAGTAACTTCTTCGTGATTGAATTCATGAATTGGGCAACATGCATTCAGTGTAAGTGCTCTGGGAAATCTTCATACATAATCCATGACACGGCCATAAACAATGCAGAAAGACGAGAGCATGGCTGCACTCTAATAGAAATTCAAGAAAGTCAATCACATCTGGCACAGGTCATAACTTGTTCTTTGTCTCACACCTCATGCAAAACAACTCCAAAATGAATCAATGACTGAGAACCATAAATCCCATAGGAGAAAATGTGGAGGCAAATTTGTGAAATATTTGGTTTAGCAATAGATTCTGCTATCTGACACCAGGAGTATGAACGAATGAAAAAGAAAGACAGTGGGGCTGATCTATTGGGAGCTCACCAAGGCCAGCTGGACTGTGACTGAAAAAGCATGGGATAAAACCGGACTCTCTGAATATGGCGGACAATGAGGGCTGATGAGAAGCCAAGGACAATGGCATGGGGTTTTGATCCTACTGCATGTTCTGGCTTTGTGGGAACCTAGCCAGTTTGGATGTTCACCTTCCTAGACCTGGACGGAGGGGGGAGGACCTTGGACTTTCCACAGGGCAGGGAACCCTGACTGCTCTTCGGACTGGGAGAGCAGTGGAGGGAGGGGGAGAGGGGCAGGAGGAGGGGAAGGGAAATGGGAGGCTGGGAGAAGCTGGAAATTTTTTTTTCAAAAAAAAAAAAGGAAGATAGATATTTTGTACTTCATCAGTGAAATATTAAAAAGACCTTATGTGCACTCAAGAAAATAACTGAGAAAGCTAAGACAACCCACAGGATGAGAAGTCATTATAAATCATGAGCTAGAAATCTAGTTTTTAGAATATATAAAAACTATCATAAAGCAATATAAAAAGCTGAAGTGTTGAATGGGTAAAATACTTAAAATCAACATTTCTCCAGATATTTGCTGATGCCCAATATGTACTTGAAAGGATGCTCATTATCTTTGGTCATTAGGTGAATGTAAATGAAAAACATAGGATATATTACTTTATGCACATGAGTATGTAATCTATAAAGCAAAACAAAATTCAGAAAATAGTAAATTTAGCAAGATATGCCCAAACCAGAACTTATTTACTACTGGTGGGAATGTAAAACGGCTCAGTGGCTGTTAAAAACATATAGCTGAAGACTGAAGACTCATCTCAGTGCTCTGGCAAGGGAATCTAGACTTGGGTCCCAGTATATCTATTGGGTGGCTCAAACAACCTGTAACTCTACCTCCAGGTGTATCTGTTGTCTTCTTCTGAACCCTGAAGATTTCTGCCCACATACTGTATACCTTCAAACAAACATAAAAAATGAAAAATAAAATAAACCTTTAAACAAACAATATATCAGTTCCTTAGAAAACTGAAGCACAGAATTACTATTTTATCTAGCCTCCTTTCTCCTAGATAGTGAAAAAATTAGAAACAGGAACTTCTTACTATAGAATATGTCTCACAATAACAGTATGTATTAATAACATGAAGACCAGCCTCAAAAACATTTGCTAAGTGAAGCAATCCAGACACACAGCCACACATTGGAGATGTAGATATGGATCAGTACTTAAGATCACTTGATGCTCTTGCAGAGATCCCAAGTTCTGATCCCAGCACACACACTGAGTGACTTGCAACATCTTGTACCTCTAGCTTCAGGAGATTCAGCACCCTCTTCTGGCCACTGCAGGTACTTACACCATGTGCACATACATGACTATACTTGTAATAAATAAATATAAAAATTGATGCCTAAATATACAAATAAATATAAAAAAATCTTTAAAATGAAATATGATTCTACTTACATGTAATATTTAGAAAAGACAAATATATAGAAAGCAAAAACAGATTGCTTCTTGATAGGGAATGGGGACAAGGGAGGGAGGGAATGAGATGTTTATTGGGTTCACTTTCGTTCTAGTAATATTTTGGAGCTTGATATATGTAATGGTTGTATGAATATGGTTAAGTTTGAATGCTGTTTACATTTTAGAATGGCTAGCTTTCCTTTACATGAATTGTCCTTGAGTGGAAGGCTGGACAATTAAACACACTTATTAGAGGTAATAAGAACTGAGTAAGGGGCTGTTGGGCTAATGAAGGTAAAAAAGTAAAATGTTTTAGACTAAGGTGGAGATGGAGAAGATGAAGAGTTGATCACCCACAACCAACTGAAGCTGGTACTGATGCTGGAGGGGTGGAGAGAACATATTGTAGACTCAGGCTTCCGTGTAGCTCACACCTAACTTGATGCTGCAGAGAGGTATTAATGGGAATTCATTCAGGTCAGACTTCCCCTAAACTCATTATCTGACCCTGTTTAAAATGGACTTCCAAGTGCATAAAACCTCTTCTCGTTAAGACCATTTATTTCTTTCCAATAAAACTTGAAGTTTTCATTTGATCCATTAAAATTCTTAATACCATCTTTTTATTTCTCTCTTTAAGAAGTCATTTTTTTTTCATGTTCCAAGCATAATAATTACCTACTTGACAAATGTATTCCTAATTACACAATTACTTTATTATATAGTATCAGCTTAAAAATGCCTGAAGTCTGATATGTTCTGGGAAAGAAATTATTTTATTTAATGTTTAATTTAATTTCCTCTCAAATAGTTATTTAGGGGTTTGGGGAGAAAATGAATTACACATAAAATCTCTAGCGTATAATTTTAATACTGACATACCTGACAGAAATCAGGCAGAATTAATCAGACATTATGAAATGAAACAGAATTGATTAGAATGCCTGACTGGATTACTGCTTTCTGTGAAGCCTGGTGTGTGTGTGTGTGTGCATGTGCATGCATTTTCATGAGTATATGTGTACTCAGTGTGGTACTGAAGTGTCTTAGTCAGTAAATGGCCTTGTTGAATTAAATGGACAGACATTGAAAATGAGTATTTTAATATCTATGTAGTTTATATGATGACTCATTCCAACCAAGCAATCTTTCTGGCCAAATCTTTACAGCAGTGACTACAAGCTCTATGATATATATATATATATATATATATATATATATATATATATATATGGAATACACAAAGAGGCGAAATCTACTTTACTTTGATATGCTATTAATAGCTAACAGAAGCATATTTGTCAGGTCTAAGTTCTGTAACACTGGGAATGAATTTTCAGAAGAATGGAACTTTTGATAGAAATTATATGAAAATCATGATACTTCTGTCACATAACTGGAAGTCTGTTGTCTGTGGTGTGATAATCATAAAACAAATTTGTCTAACATGGCACACTTGAAAATGTTATTCCTTACTTTTTTCTCTCATGTATTCCTGACCTCAGTCCTTTCCCTCTCTCCTTCTCTTCCCCACCACTCTCTTTCAAAGATTCAGTTATCCTAGACTTTTAATGACTTTTGTTTATATAGAAAATCTGAAAGATTTCTTAGTTAGCATCTCTAATTTCCCTAAAGGTTGTTTATGTGGCATCTCAGAAATATGACCATACTCTAAGATGTTTTCCCTACTAGGAACATGATGAACAGTCATCAGAAGCCTTTCAACAACTCATGTGTGATAATTCTCTTGGGGATGCTAGCGAACTTCTGTACAGAGATGCCAGTACTTTTCTCAGGTTTGTTTGTTTGTGAGGATTATAGCGTCTAGTGTAGAATGGAGGTTACACCAAAGAATATTGACGTGGCAATTGTTTCCACACATTCCACTAATATTTATCTGGTAAATTAATTCCCTCATTATCACTCTTTCAGCTACTCTACAAGACAGTATACGTCTCCTCTGTTTCTTTCTTGCCTTGGCTTTCTTCTTTTTCCACTTCCTTTTTCTCTTCCTCCTCTTCCTCTTTCTTTTCTTCTTCATCAATATTATTTTTGTAAGAAAGTCTTTCACTTCACTTTCACTAATCTTTTCTTTTTCAGACATCACTGGGAAACATTCTCTGCTTCTACATTCTTGAGATCTAAGTTGATTTGCTTTAAGTCTTTTAATTCTATGGCCTAAAAGCATTCAATCTCCCCCACCCCCTGCAAGGAATCAGTTAATGGAAGCTTGTTGTGGGATATTCGTAAAATGTGTAATGATACATTGCTGTGATTGGTGTAATAAAGAGCTGAATGGCCAATGCCTAGTCAGGAGCGAAGAGGTGGGATTTTTGGGGAGAGAGAGGAAAAAGAGGAGGAAACTAGGTGTGTGTGTGTGTGTGTGTGTGTGTGTGTGTGTGTGTTTCATCAGCAGACTTGGAGCAAGTCTGACATCCTGTACAGAGAAGGTAATCAAGCCATGTGATAGAATGTAGATTTAAGTTTAAGAGCTAGTTGGGAAAAAAAGCCCAAGCTAAGGCCAAGCCTTTGTAATTAATAATAATTACATTATTTGCAGACTGGTGGTCCCAACAAGAAAACACTACTGTAGAAGCTGACATTTGTATCATACTTTTAAGGTAAGGAGAGAGGGTTGTGGGGAAATGTTCATGTTCTTGACATTGAAGCAGGGGTGATAAAAGTTGTCCAACCATGCTGAAGCCCATAGGTCCAATGTAGAGCGCATCCTAGGGCTTCATTTCAATAAAGTATCAATGGTGACATCATTTATTCAAACTCTAATGAGTTAAAAATTTCACTGGATATTAATGGTTGGGAATGGCTCCAGAAGGAGCCCCATCTCTCTCACGTCCTGAGATTTGTTATCTTCTCATTTCTTCTGACCTCTCTCCTCCCAGTGGTGATGAACTTTGTCTATCTCTCCATCCTGGATAGGGATCATCGCTCTACTATCTTTGAACTTGCTCAGTTACCACTAGGTGTGGAGTACACACGAGCAGGAGTGCATCTACCTCCTTCAACACTTCATTCCCAGTGCAGAGGTTCAAATATAGCTCTGGATGGAGCTGGAGTGAAAAAGTGAATGAATGAATAAGTGAACAAATGATAGACTGGGGAGACTGTGCATCTGTGGGAATGATTGTGACCTATGGCACCTTTACTCACACAGTTAATGTGTGAGTCAATATAAACCTGAGTAATAACTTCTGCTCAATCCACCTGGGGGGAGCTCACTTGAAGCTCCTAATATCTTTATCTTTACAAGGTGGGCAATGAGGAAGGTAAAGTGGTTGTAGATGGAGCTGATGATGATTAGTGTTAATCCAAATGAATTGAAAACATTCTTAGAAAAAAGAGAAGCTGGTGCAGGTTAGAGGTTCTGGGTAGGTTTAGTCATGAGGAAGATCTTGATGAGGGTCTAGAATAGTTAAGAGTTTAACCGATAGAGGGGAGTTGAGATAGCTTGCCCTGTTATCTGTGAGGGGGAAGTGAACAGTGCTTGTAGAAAGCCCAATGAGTGGGCAGGAAGGCGTATGAATGTGATGCCTGTAATCTGCAGAAAGAGGAATTTGGGCTTGGGCATATAAGTAACAAGAAGCCACTACTGGTTCCCGAGAGCCTCTTGCCTGCCAGACACTTTGGTATAAATCAACTCTTCCTCTCCTCTTAGGCTTTCAAATGAGAGAATCCAGCCTCACAGAATCTGAGCAGATTTCCCATTTCACACGGTGGCAAGGTTTCAGTGCTGACCCTCTCTCAGCATGTGTAATAAGCTTTACGCCTTTTGTCCCTACCCATGGCAAAGAAATAAATTTGATAATAGATGTGAGAACACTCACTTTTAAAAAGAAAGGTGACTGGGCTTT
Source organism: Microtus oregoni (assembly GCF_018167655.1). Lineage (NCBI taxonomy): Eukaryota > Metazoa > Chordata > Mammalia > Rodentia > Cricetidae > Microtus > Microtus oregoni. The sequence goes on from NW_024543071.1 coordinate 8,798,112, forward strand.
AAGGAGTGACTGCATTTTCTGCAGACAGGAGGCAAATAAGCAGAGAGAAGCATTCCAAAGGTTAAGATTTCAATCAACAAATACAGATTTCCTAGAATCTTGGTCCCCCCTAAAGCACAGATTGGCTGATGAGCTTCGGGGTAGCAGTCTGCAGAGGTTTTAGAGTCCTTATACTATCTCCCATTTTCAGGCAGCAAACTACCTTTCCATAGAGCAGCTATGGTGGCGTGTGAGCAAATGACAGCTCACCACTCTTCTTCCTCACTATAGCTTTCTGTGGTCCATTAGGACTTGGATTTTGTGAGAAGTGAGAAGTATGGGTCTAATTTGATTCTTCTCCATGCAGTCAATGGGGGAATTTAAAGACCAACCCAACCACAAAACCTTTGATCTAAATCTGCCCTGCCTGCAAGATGTGCTTATGCCATAAAGCTTGTGGGAGTAGCCAACCAATATCTGATTTGTATTGAGATCCACTCCATGAGAAGGAACCAATATTTTGGACAGACTGAGTGATCAAGAACCTGAGACTAGATATCCATGGACCTATGATAAAACTCATTGCTATTGTTCTTTAAAAAAAATCATAGCAATAAAGTGACTCCTAATGACATTCTACTATACTCATAGATCATGCCTTGCCCAGCCACTCTCAGAAAAGTTTCCTGCTGCAGCAGTCAGAATCAAATACAGAAACCCACAGCAGGACATTACACAGAGACTGAGAAACTTTGTAATACTCAGCCATGTGTGTGATGTCCCCATCAAATCCTTTGTCTCAGGGCTCAGGGGACCCTCTACTCCAAAGAAGAAGCACAGAGGATGTTCAAGACTCATCCCAGAGGGGATGGACTACATCAAGAAAACAAGGACCTCTAAATCAACAAAATCAACAAATATACGAACTCACAGAGACTGAAGCAGTATGTAACAGGCTTGTGAAGTCTGCACCAGATGGGGTCCTAGAGCTGAAAGCAGAAGTGGACATACGCCCCATCCCTAAGTCAGAGGCTATTTTCAATTGATAATCACTTGCAATTGAAAATTTAATTTCTTTCAAAGAGGTCTCCCTGAGAACCAAACTACTCTTAAGTATAGACTGCATGTCCAGTGGTAGATAGTCAACAGACAATGTACTCAATGGCATCTTTGGGGTCCCTCATCTTACAACATCATATCAGGGCTTTTCCTTTTTAAAAATCTTATTATTTTAAAATTTAACTTTATTTTATTGATAGATTTTTTTTCTTTCTCTTTTTATCTTATCCTTCCTTTGTGTATACTTTATGGTTTCTAGTTTAGTGTTTTTATAGGATTCCTAAGGGTCTTGAGTGGAGTGGTCTGTTTCTCATGCCTTCTCTTATGTTTTTTTTGTTTTTTGTTTGTTTGTTTGGTCCGATCTCTATGTAATTTATATATATATATATATATATATATATATATATATATATATATTATACTTAATTGTATTAAATTTTACTATTATCACTTAGAAGCCTTTTTTTCTAATGAAAGACAGAAATGGGTGGAACCAGATGAGTGGGGAGGTGGAGAAGAATTGGGAGGAGTAAAGGAAGGAGACAACATAATCAGGATATATTATGGAAAAAAGTTATTTTCAATAAAATGAAAAATTAAAAATACTTAAAAATAAAAGAAGAATAAAACTCAGAAGTAGATTGATGAGGAGGTGAGAGTAGAGAAGGTGGATCTGGGGGGAACTGGGGAGGGATAGATATGGCGAGAATACACTGGAATTCTTAAAGAATTACTTATCATGGGAACCCATGCATTCTCTAGGTTCCTAATGATTTTCTAGTAACTAGACTGGTAAACACTAGAAAGGGAGTCACAGCGTTATTCATAGTTTATGTGTATAATTGTGGAATAGCTTTTTTGTGCTCTTCATAACATGGCAGTTCTGGGGCTCTTCCTTGACTTTCTCTGTTATGGTCATTCTTATCTCACAGGAAGAGGATGTAACAGAGATTTTACCAACCACTAAGTTTTACATTCCAATGTTCAGTTTGGGGTCCAGGAAAATTAATGAACTTAAATGTTTTCACCCAGTGAATTTTCTCTAAGATGCATCTGGTACATAATTCCGTTTATTAACAATGTGCTTATTGTAATGGATGAGGCTTTATGGCTCTGTGAGTATGCAGATAATGATGTAAATTACAACAATGGCCTTCCCCTAATGCAAAATTACCCAATGAATAAGTGTAGTATCATTAAAGCAAGGATTAGTGTGGTGTTACTATGATTTACCTGTGCTTATATACGGTCTGATCCTTTCTTCTGGGAAAACCTACCTTTCAATTAGTTGGTTCTGAGTCTTAGAACTGACAAAGAAGCTGGAGAACTGGGGCTTTATTGGGCCAGTTTCCTTCAGCCTCTAGTTATCTGCTCTTTGTTCCTTTGGAGCATATAGATCTATCTAGAGATGTATTGTAAGAACCATTCTCAAGGATCTCTGTAAGTCAGGCCCTTATGGCTGTAATTCTGTAATTCTTACTGCTCAGCTCACTGTAATTGTTCCTACTTTGATAGCTCAATATCATCATCTGGCCTCTACAGTTTAGTACTTTGTTATTATCATTGCTGTGAAGATGTTTCCCCGACAGCATTTCATTCCATAAAGTCCAGCCTCTAGAGGACATCAGCTTCTGACTTTAGCATCTCTCTACTTCCCCACTTCTGTTGGAAAGCATGGATTTATTTTTATTTATTTTATTTTTTACTATCATTTAGTACAATGACATATCTTCTCCCTTCTCTTTCCTCTTTCTAAATCCATATACCCCTCCCTGATCTTCTTCAAATTCAGGATCTCTTTTATTAATTACAAGCATATATATATATATATATATATATATATATATATATATATATGCTTATACTAAATACAATCTGTTCAGACTGCATAATTTTCTGGTATATATGTTTCCAGAGTTCACCATTTGGGACTGAATGATTGATTGATGTGCTCTTTCTTAAAGAAGACTTTCTCCCACTCAGCATTTTTTATTTTGTTGAAGTTCTTTCCGTAGAGTTGAGGACCCATAGTATTTCCTCTCTCCACTTTCACATGTCTGCTGGTTTCTTCCTTGTAAAATCTACTTTACATGGAATTTTGTTTCAGTCTTTTCTTTTTGTTGTTAATTTTCATAGTATTTGCCCATTTTACTTCATGGTTCAACTATTCCTTCTGCTGTTTCTGTAAAGTATTCACAGTATGCTGTTTTTCTGTCATCTCTGAATTCTGGTTCCCCTCCCCCCTTTTATTTGGGCTTTCTCTTTACTTTTTCTCTCTTTTTCCATGTTGTTTAGAATGGATTCTATTTCTCCTAGATTTTTCCACCTATGAAACTTTTTTCTTACAAGGATCTATTTTATAACTTACTAAAACCAAACTTTTGGAGCTCTGAACATCTATGTCCTTGCTACTGTAATATTTAAATCTTTTGTCCTCAAGTTGAATATATGATTAGTACTGCAGAAGCATAACATTAATTAACTATTTCATAGCTGTTCTTGCCATAGAAAACAGAGCTGTCAATGTTATTCAAGTATGTAGAATTCCTACATGATGGCTTGTGTTCTTACATTCATGAGAATACTTTGTCAGCATCATAGGTATTGACTTTAAAAATTGATGCTGTTCTATATCTGCTAAAATGCTATGGAAACTTGTGAAACTCTGTTACAGATATTAAAGTTCAGATCTTTGACTATTAAATTTAATCCATAGATTATTACTGTTAAATATTTCCCTTTATTGTTATTATTCTATAGGTAAGGGCATGATAACTTACAGAAACCGGGTAAAGTTCTCAAAGTTGTAATTTGTGAATATTGGAATCAGTTCTAAACTTAGGCATTTTTCCTTTAGAGCACTCATTATTCACCACGTGACTGTCTTTGATCAATATCACTCCAGATCCTGTCAGTATACTCACATTGTAGATGTTAGGCAGCTTAGAATAGTGATAATTTCCATCAAAATGGAGGGAAAAGAAAATTTGGATGTTAGATATTTGGAGTGATACTTTTGAGAATTAGAAAGAAAAGCAGAATGTGGATTCTTGTGGAAAAGAAAGGGAGCCAAAAAATCATGGAGTGATTCATGGACATGGTCAAGGCATGGCAGTCAGAAAGGGCACTGCAGACTCTCAGGTTTAGTCTGGGCTTTGGATCTTATTGCTTAGATAATGAATATACTTTAAAGGGATTTTAAAATGTGTCTAAAATTACACAGCTTTTTAAAATAGAGTCCCAAATCTTTCAGAGCTACTAGTTTCCTTTTAAATTTATTTTCAAGACATTGCACGATCAACAAAGAAGGAAGGTTAGAAAACATAACCAAGATAGGAAAGAGTCTGAAGGGCTGAGTGTGGATGGATAAATGGGTGGGATCAAAAGAGGGAGGCATTCAAGAGACACTGTTAACATTTGGAATAAGTGGGGTGAGTAAGTATTCTTGCCATACTTGATACCACAGGAACTTTACAGAGTGACATCATTTGGTTTGAATGGAAATGAGCCAGTTACATCAAATGGAACAGCATACTGAAACTGCATCCAAGATATTTGGAGCAATAATGAATGTACATAATTTTTTCCATTTACACTGGTTGGTCTTTGAGTTCCTGTGTTCCCATGATATGAATTTGTGCTGAATTTTCAGTGTTCTACAACACGAGGCACTTTCCCTATTCTTACTTAATCTAGCAAAGAAGTAATGGAACATGTAGGGAATGGTGATGCCTGTGAATCATACATCATTTTTGCATATATTGCCCTATACAAAGTCGTGTGTGTGTGTTTGTGTATGTGTGTGTGCTTGTGTTTGATAGAAACTTTACATTTTTAAATAAGTGTCATTTAAAAATAAATCAAATTCAACTCTTTGTACTACCAGGTATCTTCTAGATGAATTTGAGCACTTAATACAAGTCTTTCATTTTAATTTCCGATTTCTCCTGATTGTTTTGGTTATGATAGAATAATCAATGTCAGTGAATGCTGTAGAACAAAGGATATTTACTATTGCCCCAAAGCAGGTGCACACCCGGTCAGTCATCAATATTTTCCAAGAAGCTGTTGTGAAGGAGATATTTGTCCCTAACTATGGCATCGCTCACTGTAGAGGGGTAGCAGTTATATCAGGCCAGTTTTGAGTTCTCACTGTATACTCTGTGGATAATGCCAAAGCTCTATGACAGCCTCTAAACACATACCAATAACTTCAATATTTGTTCTGGAATCTGTCATGAAATTTGAAATATAAATATGACAAAGTCTTAATCTTCCTTGGAGTCATTAAGGTCTTGTCTCACTCAATCTTTTTGAGCATTCTATTTGGTGAAAAGCTTCAAGACTTCTGAAAGTGGTTAGTATATAAGTAACTTCCTTTATGTCATAAACATTTATAATTGTAATATGACCTTTACTACAAACCATGCAAAGACATTGATGGATCCTATTCAAATTTCCATTTCTGCAAGTGTTATGACTTCAGTGCTCTTTAATAAAATAAATGTCACTAAAAGAAATACATTGTGTATATGTGAGGGGCTAGACAGACAGAGAGACAGAGATGGAGAGATGGAGAGGCAGAGACAGACATATACAGTGAAAGAGTAGTACAGAGGCAGAGACATAGAGAGAGAAAGGGAGAGAGAGGATAGAGAGGTAACATATGAACAAATGTGTGTCTTAGTGTGCCTCTCTGTATGTGTATGTGCAGCCCAGAGATTGGTGTTGTGATGTGGGAAGGTCATTTGTCAATCTGTTGTTTCATTGGTTAATCAATAAAAAAAACTTCTTGGCCTGATAGGTCAGAAAATTAGGTAGGTGGAGTAGACAGAACAGAATGCTGGGAAGAAGGGAAGTGAGCCAGATGCCGTGCCTATGCTCTATAGGGCAGACGCAATGGAGCCAGTCGCCAGGTCTTACATGCTGAATCTTTCCCGGTAAGACACCACCTTGTGGTGCTAAACAGATTATTAGAAATGTGTTAAGCAAGATATGAGAGGTAGCCAAGAAGAGCTAGAAACTAATGGGCCAAGCAGTGTTTCAATGAATACAATTTGTGTATTGTTATTTTGGGTGTAAAGCTAACCATGCAGGAACCAGGCAGGACGAAAAGCAGGCCTGTCCGCTGCTCCATCTACAGTGCTGGATATCTTTCTCTCACCTTATATTTTGGAACAGGATCTCTAACTGAATCTACAGCCCATTCATTAGCTATACTGGCTGACCAGCAAGATCCAGGAAACTGTTTATGGTTTTCCTGAACTGGGATTACAAACACATGCCACCTCACCACATCTGGATTTTACCTGGGCACAAGGATCTGAACTTAGTTGTTATTGCCTGACTTTGCTGATCCATCTCCTCGACTCTGTGAGAATTTTCTCACTGTAAACATAGCACATATAGAAATAAAAAACTTAAATACTACAGTGAGTTATACCAAACTATCCACAAAAATGTAAAAAGAAATTGTTTGGGGTTGTAGATACTAGAATGCCTAGTATATTTCTTTATATATATTACAGATACAGTATTGCCAATAAGCCTAGAAACACAACTTAGAAAACTTAGGACATATGCTAGCATGTGTGTAATGAACTTCATGGAAGTGAAACATATGTATTATAGGAAATTTGTGGATAAAGGTTGCTTTTTCCCAGGTTATCCTGAAAACACTTTGGGAAGTAGATTCTCTGCCAGTGAGTGATAAGAAGATAGAGTCGGGTAGATTTGGGTGACATCCAATCACAGAAAATGGAATCAGTGTCTGGTCCACTACATATGTTTGCTCTGAATTCAGTCATGCTGAAGATGTTAAAGTGAAGAATACTGTTTTGGAAAAGATCCCAACACAAATAATCACAACATCTCACCGGACCCTAGAAACATTCCTCATGTTTCATCCTGTCATGGAAGTAGATTATCTTCACCTTCAGATTTCTCCCTTGGAATTCCTGATAGTGCTATTGCTTTTCTCGTTTGTCTTTTAATATTACTTCTATAAATAAGAAAAAGGAAAAGACTGTGTGTACATGGAGTATCTCTAGGGTCTGCTGCTGTCTTGAGTGATGTGCAATGTAAAGTTTCCAACGTCTCTCCAAGGTAGGATTCTCATTTTGCAAAACTCTACTTTAGGATCCATAATTCACTGCCAGTATAAGATCATTGTTTTTAATCCAAGTGGATATTAACATAGAAATTGATTCAAGGCAGATTTCATACCAGAATAAAATATAAGTTAGTGAATGACAGTGAGATGATAAAAAGGAATAAAAGGGGGGAAAGCATGTGTAAATGTTAATGTATTTTGTTCCATAATTATCTCTTAATTTACATTAGGAGGAAAGTATACAATGATTATAAAAACTAAAATAGATGTTTGTATCAATGTGTGTTTGTGTTTGTGTGTGTTCAAGAAAGCATCTGTGTGTTGATACTTGGGGGTATACATGTGGACATGTGTGTGAAGGCTAGAGATTTTGCTCAGGTGTCATTAGAGTTATATATTTGAGAAAGTTCTCAAACCAAGCCTTAGAGTCAATGATTAGACTAGGCTTGCTGGTGAGAGAGCCCAAGGATATGTGTGTCTCTATTTTAGAATCATAAGTACCTCCTATCTCACCTAGCTTTAACATATAAGTTCTGAATATGGATACAAGTTTTTATGTTTGCATAGCCAAGTTTAACCATTGTGTGTGTAAAATTCTCATTCCAAGGCCAAAATGTCTTTGATTAAAACTAAAAACTGTCAATTCTTCAGACACACATGCCCAGTCTAATATTTTATCTATGGGCTGATATCAGTTCCAACTTTTTAGTCCATGTTTAAACCTAGCAAATTAACTTCTTGATTTTTGTCTTGTTTTTGTGGCAAAGGGAAAAAAATACCATTGAAGCAGAATTGAAACGTATATTCTTGTTTATGTTGTCTTTCTGGGTTAATAATTTTCATTTATTTTTTACTTTGTTTCTTCTTTGAAAAATTTGTGTGTTTATAAAGAACAGAATGATCTTATGAACTCCTTACTTTCCATGTCTAACTACTTCTGGATCTCTCCAACATATCCACCTCCCACCTTCATGTCTCTTTCCTTCCCTTCCTCCTCCTCCTACTTCTTTGGTGCTGTACATATATGTCCATGGGTTGTCCAGTGGAGCATTGGCAGTCTACTAATGATAAAACCACAGAGAATAATAATTCCCTTTCCCACAGAAGCTATTACATGCCAATTGGTTCTTGGTTAGGATTTATTTTCTCTATATATTTTATAGACTTTAATGGATGCTAACAATGGTGCAAGCAAAGACTGAGTTCCTCTTACAGACAAAACAAATGAGTCCTTGGCTGTCTGCTGGAACATGGTCCGAGAATGGGGCCATATAAGATTTGAGTGCTTGTGACAAAACTCTAAGAAATCAAGAAACATGTGACCTCAGTTTCTTCAAACATACAGAATTATTCTTGGAGCTTCCTTTTGTGTCCCTGCAGGTGTAGCGGACAGTAGTAAGTTTATTTCAGATTATTCATTACAACTTGCTATTTGTTTTTATGCCTCTATGAAAGACATGTTTTTGCCCCGTGTGGCTTTCCTGCCATGTGTATCTTGTCTTTGTGATTATATGCTTTACTCATGTGACTTTCCTTAAGTCTCAGAGTATAAATTGTCTGATGCTCTGCAGAAAGTTGGCTGTTGCCTGAGACTTTAGTCTGTCTTATTTATCACCTCCATTCTCCTAGGACTCACTGTCAATTGACTTAAGAAAAGCAATATTAAAAGTTTAGAGTTTGTAAGACGAGGGATAAAAAAGCCTGATCCTAGATATATAACTAATCAATCAATTACTATATCAATCATGTTAATCTACTATTATTCTCCAGGGATTGGTACAAATGACAAGGTATAAGGAAACATAGAGGTTACATACATATGGAGGACAAAGAAATTGGAAATATGGCCCATGTGAGTAGCGCAGGTGTTGTGTCTCTTGAAGCAGCTGGTAGTCAATCTATTCTACCCATCAATATATACTGCTATTTCAAACTTATGTGACCATACCTGGGAGGGGGAAGGAGATGCCACTCATGAACTCAAACCCTACTAGATACAGAGTCTTCTTATGATTTGTGGGAAAGTATTCTCAATTTTCTTTCTCTTGGGCTTGGTTGAAAGCTTTTGGGGTTTAGTTTATAGAGACACAATGTGCTCCTTATCAATCTTCAGAAATGATGGCTGAACCATGAAATCAGTGTCAGCTGGAAGTCATTTACTAGTAAAGCTGTTTAATCTTTGTGGAAAATCTTTGCCTTTTCTGATAACAGCAGTCATGTTTTTGATATCCACTCTTCCTAAATTCTTATATCTACCATAGCCTATTTATTATTCACTGACATTTTGTTCCAGGGATTATGCGTGGAGGATCATTCTTATTTGAATTTTCCAAAGCATCAAATAAAGACAATTTCACATCATGAGTCCGAAGTATCTATACATATGATTTAATATATCATGATTATATATTTTAATTTATGATTTAATATATTATGGTTATATATTTTAATTCAATATTAAGGTGCAAAATTAATATCTAGATATATTTCATCTATTTTCTATGTTTTTTAAGCTTCTATTCTTCACTATAAAATAAAGGCAATAATTTCCATGATTAAAAGTTTGCAAAGGCTAAAAGATAATATGAGCCAGGTTTTGTAGAGTACTCTATATTTGCTATGCATTCTTTGTTTTCTTGCCCCTTATAATAGGATTGTATGCAGAGATGCCCTATGCATGATAACCCGAGACTTCTACTGATCTAACATGGTTGAATTTATCTTTAAACCTTGAGATTGGTGTATCTTACCTTCATATAATGTTAGAGCCAGAAAAGGCCATTTAGATGGTTTACTTAATATAATTTGATCATTTTATAGAATAAGAAACTGTGACCTTAAAGGCTTAGTGAATTTTAAGGTCATTTTGCTAGCTGGTAGCAGATAAAAAAATTGAATCTATTACAGTTAATTTTTACTCTGTTATCCTATCTAATAGCTGAAATTAAAGATGTCATGATTTTTCTCTGGGTTGTCTTCTTGCTAAATTTTTAATAAAAGAAATGAAAAAAGATCTGATCTTTTATTCCCATTTCATCTTGGCTCAAGGTTACTTACCCATGTTTTAAATAATTGGACAGCAGAAAAGGTCAAATTATGGATGTACTTCAAAGAACAGCAAGAACTGAAAAATTCCACATGGTCCAAATGTCTTTAAGAGGAATAACCTTATTGTAGATTCTATAAGGGTTACAGTAGAAAAATAGAGCTACCACCACACAGACCAAGAACTAGGTATACTTAGCAGGTTACCGACAACACGACCCAAGAAGAAGACCAGTGAAGGTCCCTAGTAAAGAATAAAATCAACTACTCATATTGCTCATATAGTATTCAAAGAAGTACAAAGAAAATGGAAAGAAAACCCCACCATTGTAGTTTGTTTATAAAAGAAGCATACAGTTTTCAATTTGATGTTGTATGACTGGTGATTGGTAATCAGCAGCCAGATATCAGTGTGTAGAGGTGTTCAGGTGACAGGTTAGCATTAGGATTCATGATGCTTAGGGAGACTGGAAGTGTAGACCTGGTGATTTGTAATTATGTGGCTTGGGTGAAGACAAAGACTATTTTCAAATATAAAGTTGAACATCAGTGATTTCTGTACCAACCACAGAGTTAGCCAAGACAAAGGTGGAGGTTTGTCCTGGATCTTTTTGATGCTTCTTGGGAGATAAGGTATCTCCACTATAAGGACACTGGTCAGAAGAATCAGCGAATCAGCAGTGCTAGTATGTGAAACAGGCAGTAGGGTCATGTAAGTCAAGGCTAGATAAAATCCCGCAGAATACAGTAAAGGAGCATTTTACTTAGAAAGGCTATCTCTCTTGTCCTGGTCACTTCAGGACTGAAGCTGATTGTCAGCAGATTACTTATGGTATCATCTAGTACTGAACATTTTGTGTTCCTACTCAAGACACATAGAGAATTAGGGACATGCATATTGCTTTTCTGATTTCTAGACTCTCAGTGTCAGGGAGATGTGCAGGAGGCTCTTCAAACTCAATTTAGCACCACATAGGATATTTGCATCATACTACTGGATACTTTTCAGCCTCATGTCTTCATCTCTGTCATAAACACACTTTGCTCCTATTTCTCCATCATCCCATTTTGTATAGTCTTCTTAAGCATTCTGCTGTCTTCTAGAACTACTAGCTTATTCAAGTATTTCACTGGTGCTAGCAATGGCCAGACTTCTAATTTACCAGTTCCTTTTACTCACATCTTTAGGTGATTCAGCTTTTGCTCCCTGATGAATTATGTCTATCTGCTAAAACTAATGTTTCTCTTTAACTTTCTAACAGTTGACTTGGGCTTAAACATCACAGCTTGCTATCTAGTTTATAAAGAGATACTTTAAGAACTTCTTAATTTTCACAAGACATAAGGTGTGGTTGTTATCCTTAAGTGTTATCATAAACATTATTCAACAGTGTAATGGCTACTGTGAAGAGCCAAAAAATGTGCTATCTTCTCAGTGAATTAAAATTTTAGATCGGATAAACAACACATCCTAAAAAGTTAAGGAAAGAACTACATAAAGTTGGAATAAATACCCAGGAGCTAAGTAAGTAGGCTGTAAGGTAAGGGTGTGTGTGTGTGTGTACATGTGTGTGTGTACATGTGTGTGTGCATGTGTGTGTACATGTGTGTGTACGTGTGTGTGCGTGTGTGTACATGTGTGTATATGTGTGTACGTGTGTGTGCATGTGTGTGTGCATGTGTGTGTACATGTGTGTGTACATGTGTGTGTGTGTGCATGAGAAATGGAGAGGAAAATGACAGCATGTGTTTATAAAGAAGAGCCCTATTAGAAAATACTGTGAGAACCCTGGAATGTACTTTGGTGACTTCAATTGACAATAAACTAGTTTATAGTTATTACAGGATTGCTTTTCTCTGTTTAAACAGTAGCTATTAGTTTTTATAACTACTTGGAACAATCACCACTAGCCTCCTGGAGTCACTCTGGCTTTTCTCCAAAAAGAGGTATTTTTTTTTAATGTTCCCACTATTAACAGATATGTTTCACAGCATGAGCTATAAACTACATAGATACTTTCACTGTAGGAAGGAGTAAGATTCCAGTGTACACAAAGCAGCAGTTGGCCCTGGGATACAAGGCCTCTGTCCTTGCAGAGTGTGTAGTTACAGAATAAATATCACTACTTGTGGGCCATGTGTTTATGTGTTTATTGTACTTGTTCTGGAGGCAAAGTTTGATGGAGCTTATGACAGGAAAAGAGGACTCTACAGATGTATAGCCCCGTCCTAGGGAATTTTGGCATTTGCAGACCATAGATGTGGGTGCCCCCATTGAAAGAGTGATAATGACTAGTATGAATAGGATGTTGGTGTGATAACCAGTCACACAGAGGGGCTGGGAGCATTAATTCTAGTTTTGGACCAATACGGTGCAACCATAGGAGAATATGAGATGGTGTCTGAGAGTTCCACTCTTGATGCTCCTGAAAGGGAAGATTATGGCTCTGGAACCTCTGGAGACCATGGCAGCAATTTCTTGGTTTCTTTCTTGATTCCCTTTGACATTCATCTGTCTTAGAACACAAAGAAAAAATGAATGGACTGGGATGTAAACTTGTAATACAAGTGTCATCAGTTGGGGGGAAAGTGAAGCTGCCTTACTTGCCTTAATTCCAAACTTCTCAGCTTTAGTTCATAAGATTTGCTTCCCAGAGGAACATGGAGAGTTGTAGATGGATTAATTATCTCCTTCCTGTTAGAATGTGTAAAATCACCAAACCCACAGTGTTTTTGAGCCAACATTTTAAGCCCCAGAGACATGTAAGGATTAAGAAGGGATACACTGATGATTCTGGGAGCTGTTGTCTACTGAAGTCAGTTCTGAAGGATGTGCACACCACACTCCAAGGACACACATTGGCTTTGGATTTTTGCACCTCATCCCAGTCTCCACTTCACAAAGTGTTTTCTTTGTGTGTGTTTTTCATTTTTGCTTCCTACAGCCAAGTGTCCAACCATATCTCCCCATTCCATCCCTTCTATCCCCAATATCTTCTTACACTTCTTTCCACTTTCTTCCTTCTCCTTCTCTTTCTTCACTCCTTCCTATATTTTTTTTCTCTTTCTTCCTTACATTCTTTTTTAGTTCTATTTTATTTGTGGAGGAATATATTGTAGAAATGTACGCCATGATATTATGTGAAGGGCTTCCTCCAAGTCAACTCATTCATATAGTGGACTCAATTTCAGGAAAAATAAGTTTGACCAATAATGTGCTGGCAGGAAGCCCTAACTGCAATGACATATGGATGAAGAAAATTACCCTAAGAGAGATTTTCTCTCCTTGGGTCAATTTTTCTCTAGACTAAAATTTGTATCTCCTGCTGAAATCAGCTATATCAATAGTAAGCAAGATTTGCTGCATTCCTGTGGCCAAATTCACCAGAAACTAGAACAAAATAAATATATGAGATATTAGCGATGGCTTTCTCAAGAAGAATAATCCTGTCCTCTAGGTGGAAAACTAAACAATATTGAGAATTGGGACTTCTTGTCATAGAACTGTGATCAGAAGGGAACATCCTTGCAAGAATCATCACAAAATTCCCTGATTGCTTATCACTTCTTCAAGTACATGGATACTTTTTCATAAAAGGTAGTAAAGTATAGCTTCTCATACCCCAAACAATAATAAAACAAATAAAAACAGAACACTCTGTTTTAATATAAGCTTAGAAAATTGTAATTGAGGTCTTTTTATTAATTACAAACACCACCCATCTATCACAGAATTCTTTTAACAGAATTTATATAGAATACAAATATTACTGCTTTGTGGTAGACTAATGTCTTGGTATTAGTGCTCTAGAACATGTAGAATGCTTTTGTTCTTTTGGGTATGATGTCACCAATAATGCCCCTTGTTCCTCCTGCAGGTGTGAAGAGAACCCACTTTAGTTCCATGAAGTGTTATTGTATGTAATACACAGTTCACGAATTTTTCCCACAATAACACTTTGAACAAATCTTACATTTGCACTAATAACGTCATTTCACAGAAACGAGAGATGAAATTATTTGTCAGGTGACACCGAATTAGCAAGTGATGGAACTAGAGTACCATCTGTATACAAAGCCCTACCACAAGGTTTTTTTTTTCATGTTCCTATGATGACTTTTTCAAGATTTTCTGGGCCCTCAGCCTGGAAACACAGTTGATGAATCTTGTATGTAAAAACCCTTCATCCTGCTTGCACTCTGGGCCAAATGCTGCGTATCATGCTTTCTTAGTCTCAAAAGTTGCTTCTCTACATGTGCTTTTACAATTCCAGGGGTACAAAAGCAAAGGCTTCTGATATTTATACACCTTGATTGAATGAATCAACCCCTTACCTGATATACCAAGAACTGAATTCCTGCCATTTCTCTTTACAGATCCCTTTCCCCTGAGTCTCCCAAGTCCTGATTTTACCAATTCCAATAGGCCAGTATGCCTCAGTGTTTCCCAAAGCTTTTACAAAATCAACTTTTTAGGAAAATGACTTACCATTGATAGGCTTACATAGCAATACTGAGCCATCTGCACCTTCTTTGTACTTAAGAACCTACTGTCATGTGAAGTTAATAGGGAGACATCAAAATTCAGAAAATATTTTGATGAATACAAAATTGTTTTAATTATTATTTTAGTTTTTACAATATCATACTTGTATATGATGCATAGTGATCATATTTATTCATCCATAGTCTCTTTTCCACCCTACTTCTGGTAACCCATTTACTCCCTACTGGCCCCCCTTCCTACCTCAATAACCCTCAATTACCTTTATTTTTATTTAGGCTGCATGGATGGAGTCCTAGTCCTATATGTTTGTGACTGAAACAATCACATCATATCCAGAAGTTAATGTCCCACTGCATACATCACATACTTCAGCTCTCACAATTCCTTCACTCCCTCTTCCATGATGAATGTTGCCTAGGCTTTGTGAGGGGTGATATAGGTGTCAAATATGGGGCAAGAACTCAGTAATAAGTGTTATCAGCACTTTGACAAGTTATGAATTCCCAACTTCAATAGTTTACCTATACTGAGAGAGGCTTCTATGCCCAAAAGTTAGTGCTGTATCTGTCTGTGAATAACAATATAAATATTTGGAAGGCCATTTAACTATAAATCCAAGTTTAAATTTTTGATGATGAGAATAATTGGAGGTAAAATAATCTGATTACCTTAATATAAATTATTGGAATATTGTAAATACAGCATGGGAAAATTCATCTTAATAAAGAGCTCCTTACAAATTTCACTGAATATCTTTTAAAAGTTCACACCATGGCCATCTTTTATATTCCCTGACAAACATAAGATTCTTTTTGTCACCTGTCAAACGTGTTGATTGAAGCATTCTTTCCCTTGAATTAGGGAAATGTATAACTTCAGGAACATGTTAATTCTTGTCTTGTTGACTCTTCTATGTGCTGCAGGTACCATTTAATGACGCTTCACCTAAAAACTAAATATAAAGAAACAATAACTTCTATTTTGTCTCAAAATTTCTCTACTGCCATAGTTCTGAGGAAAAACATTATCTATTGAGAAACCGGAATTTATCAGTGGGTAATACTCTTTGGTTTCTCTGGGTGGAGTTAAGAGACAGAATGTCTCTTCATTGTTTTGCTACTGACGTGATAAATAACGCCAGGTCCAAGGAAACTTACAAAAGCAAGTGTTCACTTTGGGACTTAAATTTCTACAAAGTTAGAGCATGACCATCAATGTGGGGAACATTGCAGCAGGCCTACAGCCATGGCTCTTAGATCAGTTCCTGATGACACAAATCTCTATCCATATACACAAGGCAGAGAGAGAGACCTGACTGGGAATGGTGTGGTCTTTTGAAAACCTTGAGCAGTGCTTCTCAACCTGAAAGTTTATAACTTCTTTGGGAGCCAGATGATCCTTTCATAGGGTTGGCTAAGACCACCAGAAAGCACATATATTGATATTATAATTCATAACAGTAGCAAAATGACAGTTATGAAGTAGCAAGAAAAATAATTTTATAGCTGGGGTCACCATAACATGAACTGTGTTAAAGGGTGACAGCATTAGAACAGGAAGAACCAGTGACTTAAAGTCTGATCCTAGTGAGAAATCTTCTCCTAGAAGGCCACACCTCCTAATCCTTTCCAAACAGTTCTACTAATTGGGGAACAAACATTTAAATATATGAGCCTAGGGGTACATTCTCATTTAAACTACCACAGAATTTTGGTGAGCATTCAAGACTGAATGTCTTAGTTAGGTATTTTATTACCTAGTTAGGGATTCTATTGATAAAATACTGTAACCCAACAGTAAGTTGGGGAGGAAAGGATCCTGCCCCGTTTGCATTCCATATAATCATGGTTTATGTCATTTTAAAAATAAAATTATATTAATATAGCTCCAGTGTCATCAATATGATATAATGTTAGAATTTTCCTAAGATTAGCTTTATGCCCTCATAACCGCTAAATAAAATCTAATTAGTCTTATCAGATCATAAATTGACTTTACGACATAAAATCCAAACATATAAGCTTCATGGTATATCAAATTAGTACATATTTGTGGCGCGCGCGCGCGCGTGTGTGTGTGTGTGTGTGTGTGTATACAATAGGGAATCAAATACCAGCTTTGCTATCTGAGCCTTACTTAACAGTAAATAAATTAAATCTAGGAAGAATGAGTATAAAATTCAATGTTAGTTGACTGGAAATAGAGTGTTTTTCTCATGCTCTTGTCTGGCAGTATATCTCTTTATCTGCTCTTGTTGTAGACGATGGAGGATGGTCATTGGTCAAAGGACAGTGGCTGGCCATAACAATTTCTAAACCGTTCACTCTTACCATTATTTTCATTTTTGAATTTATTTTCATTACATAATTAATGACTCTAAATATCTGGTTCCCATAGAACTTTACATGTGGAATTCTTTCAAAAGCAGGTAATCTTTACATGTAGATTTCTTTTAAAATCTGGCAATTGCTAGTCATATGAGGCCACTGAACAACTGAAATCTAAGTATCACAACTGAGATAATTTTTTGTATATATTTTTTTGAGATAGGAGTTCTCTGTATAATAGCTCTGACTGTTTGGGTGCTCACTGTAGAGAGATACTTTTAGTGTGTGTGTGTATGTTTGTCTGTGTCTATATCTCTTTCTGTGAGGGTATATATGGAAGGAAGTGCAGGTAATCTTAGAGGCCAGAAGAGGGTATCAGGTTCCCTAGTGCTGGTGTTATAGGTAGATGTGAGTCACCTGATACGGTTACTGGGAATAGAACTTGAGTCTTCTGCAAGAGACAATATCACTTTAACCACTAAGTCACCTCTCCACCCTTCCTGGGGATGTACTTTTAATTGAATTTAGTTAACTGCAATTCATATTTACTTCTTTGTTTTAGCAATTGATGTATTGTATTGACATTTTACTCTGAGAACTATCTTCCTCCATCTACGATACATACTTGAGGAAATCAATATTTTCTATCATTCAGTTTATATATATGCATACATACATATATATATGAAATTTGTTATATGATGTGCCTGTATGAATAGTTCTTTTGAAAATATTAATATATAATTTACTTCCAAAGATACTTCTTCCACTAATTACAACTAAAATATTTCTCTTATGATCATTTTCTTTGTGTTTCATAATATTAGTTATTACTATAATAATGTGGTAAATAGAACCCACTCTCTCATTCTTATTACAGAATCAATAAGCGGTTATTAGAATTACTTAGAAAACTTACTCTCAGTTTTACCGAAAGAGGCCAGTAAATATCTAATGAGAGGGGGCTTAAGTTCCAAATTGAAGGAGAGTATTTACCAAGTGCATCCAGACGATGAGGGAAGCCGGCATTCTTCACAGGAGGGGCTACATGTTTAGCAACATTAATTTGCAGAGTAGCTCCCTCCTAGAACTTCATGAAGGGGCTATGAGTTCAAAGTTATGAAGATACAGAACTATAGAGTTTGGGGTTGTGGTAATTCTTTTTCCAAGGCATTTACCCCCTTTGCATGTAAGTGATCAGCTTCCTAAATTACCATGTTGAGTTTTTCAAGTGGAACACTGTCGTATCCATTTCTTCTAAATGAGTACTCAGAGCATACGATATTTATGATACTTGATTTTAAACCACTTTTCTTTGGATACTTCATCTCTATATTCAGAAAATCACAAAAATTGAGACAGTAATAAAAATATAAAATGTAATTGAAACCAAGATACCCAAATTAAGTATGGGTTTCAGGTATTGCAAGTGCATTTAAGTTTAATGCCCTTTATGATTCCCTCAAAGCTGTTCTCTGTAACTTGATTTTGTTTGGCCGTTTATCTTCTCTTCCCTCCCCTGTTCCATCTTCCATTTCAAAGTGAATGAAAGCAACTCACTTGCTGTAATGAGAACCTATGCAAGAGAAGCTATGGCAGAAACCAGAAAGTCTATAATTAGGATTATATTCAAGCTGTTTTCCCTGGTGGACCCAGATTGTTTTGTATGTAACTATAGAGCAGTTAGGCTCAAAGATGAGGCTGGATAACAATCAGGATTCTGAGCTGGTAAAAACAGGGCTCACACTGACTTTTCCGTACTTCTATGCTTGTACACAGAAATATTATTGCTGTGTGCTATCTGCCTCTAAATTGCAGCAGACTAGTTGAAAGTGAAGGCTGAGGGGTCGTTTCTGAAGCTCTCTCTTTAAGAACTAATTAGTAGTTGTTAAGTTGACTTTTCTCCTTCCAGGAGAACTGGTCTTTGATGGCTCTCCTCTGTGGCAGTGGATTCAAAACATTAGTTGTTGGCTGAGCTGATAAGTGAAAACTCAAGGGAATCATGTGACACAACTCCCATTGACTACATCTCCTTTTTAATAATCCTGCTTAGTTTTCAGTCTTGCCTCTGTTTGGGTAAAATCACTAGCTTCCTTCAGAACCTCACTAGCCCATTGCATTTAGTTTTCTACCTTGCTTAGTTAGATTGAGAGACAAGAAAAACATGCTATTTAAACTTTTATTTTTAAAAGTTATCATTAAAAGCAATGCACTTGATTACAGAATTTTCATGCTTACTTTGTTTTTGTACCCTGCCTCTGACACCCGTCCCTTCTTCTCTTCACCCTTCCTGGGTCATCCCATTTTTCTTCTCCTCCCTACTGACACTTCTATTTTTATGTCATATTTTGTTCATCTTGATTTTCCTTTTTCTCTCTTCTCTACCTTCTTCCCTTGAGTCCTCCTTTCTCTCATTCACCTCCTTTGTTCTCTTTTAACATCATGACCTACATTCATACACATGCACATATAGAAACTAAAATTGAGGATCTGCACAAGAGACAAAATCTGTTTTTCTAAGTCTGTATTATTTGTTTAACATAGTAACTTCCGGTTCATCATTTTTTTTTCTGCAAATGTTGATTTCATTTTTCTTTAGAGTGGAATTAAGTCCTTCTGTGCACATATACCAGATTTACTTTATCTGAATGTTAATTGATATCGATACTAGTTCCATTTCCAACATATTGTGCACAATTTAGCAATAAATATGGATGTGCAAATGCCATTATGGGAGAACTTAGAGCCCTTTTGGCATTTACTCAGCACTATTTTAGGTTTCTGAGGAATGTCCATGATGATTTCTATAGTGGCCACATTAATTTGCAGTCCCAACAGATGTGAATATCAGCTTCTTTTTCTACACAGCTTCTCTAGCAAGTGTTGCTATTTGCTTTCTTATTAGTCATTCTGATGGAGGAGAGAAGGAATCTCAAAACCCTTTGGATAGATTTTTACCAATTAAAGCAGAGGAAACCTCCTCAAGTACTGACAGATGGGAATGCATGACATTAAATAAACTTCTGTACATTGTTGGAAAGAACCAGTAAAAAGGCACCCTCTAGAAGGAAGAGGATCTGCAGTTGGTTGTTTTTACTCTTCTGGCTCTTGGGGCCCACCACCCAGCTCCCAAATAAATATACAGGGGCTTATTCTTATTTATGAATGCCCAACCTTAGATTGGGTAATTTCTAGCCAGTTTTTTTTTAAATTATTCCATCTATATTTTGCCTCTGAGCTTTTATCTTTCTCCATTCTACATACCTTCTTACTCTGTGGCTTGCTCTTTAGCTGTGCAGCTGGGTAGCTCTTCTTATCCTTTTCTTGCTCCCCATCTCCTCTTCCTAGATTTCTACTCCTATTTGTTTTCTCTGCCTTTCAGCCCAGCCTATCTATTCTCCTGCCTTTCTATTGGCCATTCAGCTCTTTACTAGACCAATCAGGTGTTTTAGACAGGCAAAGTAACACAAAGTTTCATAGAGTTAAACAAATACAACATAAAATAATGCAACACATTTTGGCATCATCAAAAAAGTGTACCACAGCATAAACAAATGTAACACATCTTCAACTAATATTATACAACAGGGATCTTTGCTGCTTATATTTCAGACAAGGATTTATATTTAAAATACAGTAAGAACTGCAAAAATTAAACACCAAAACACAAATCCCCCAGTTACTATATAGGCTGATTACCTGAACAGATACCAAAAGGTGCTCAGATGACTGGTAGATATTTAGAGAGTGGTCAAAACAGTTTTTTTAAACATTTATTTATTTTTGTGTATCCATGTGCACAATTGTCTTGGCACAAGTGCCACCTCCCTCCAGATTTCTGATAGATGGACACCTATGTACTGATGACAGAGTCATTGACAATCTGCCATAGTTCTTTATCACCTTTGTAAGATTCAGCAATATCCAGTGGCTTAAAACAACACAGACATCTTGATGTTCTATAGGCCCAATTTCTGAAAGTATTTCATGGTACCAAAGTATCCATAGGGACGTTTTAGATTATGGGGGTACTAGAGGAGACACTGCTTCCTGTATTTTCCATTTTCTTGAGGCATCTAATTCCTTTGGCCTTCCTCAAATGGGAGCATAGCATCTTTCCTCTTCAATGGCCTTTGCTCTTACCCTTGACTAATAAGCTATTGTCCTCCCTACTATATAAAGATTCAGTGATGGCACCCCTCCCACATGTCTCTTCCACTAAAATTTTATCATTCCAAGATCCTTAATATAATCACAATTGAAAAAAATCTTGCAATGTAAGGTCACAGATAGACATGCTAAGTTGGTGAATACTGATTGTCCACTTGAAAAGATCTAGAATCATCTAGAAGATAAACCTTTGGCTGTACTTGTAAGGGAGATTCTGGGCTAGGCTAGTTCAGATAGGATTATTCACTGTGAATTCAGGTGGTATCATTGCAGAGCCTTGGGTTCCAGACCAAATAAAAAGGTGAGAATGAGCTGACCACTGATATTCTTGCTATCGCAAGCTCATGCTGCCAGGATTTCAATGCTATGACTGACTGTACCCTTCAACTGTGAGCTGAAATAAAGCTGTTCTTAATTGCTTTTGCTGGGTATTTTATTACAGCAGTGAGAGAAGTAACTAATAAATACGTCCTGGGAAATAGGATTCAGACATTTGTGGGGAGCATAATTTGTCCAGCAGAGTGCTTTTGCATTCTAACTGACACATATTTTAATTATTTTGTTTATAATATGTGCCATGAGATCATCTCTTTTTCCAAATGTACACCTTAGTCTGTACCTGCCTCTCAACTTCCTAAACATTTGAACAGTACTACAGAAATTTTCACTGGTTGTATAAAAACTTTGCTTTATACTTAATTCTTTTTCTTTCTCTTAACTCCTAGGGAACTTTTTATAGCACTTGAAGTGTAGTTTTATGAGATAATGAGATCAACAAAACATTGTGGTATTTATAATATATACATGTAGATAAAATGAAAGCCATTATTCATTTACTTGACTAATTTCTACTTCTTTTAGCACAAATCTTCCTTTAAGCTTTCAAAAAGGATTTTAGTAACAGAACTGAGAGCTCCCCAAAACAGAAAGAAGTGGTACATAAACTAGACGGAATGGTGCCTGCCCTTTTCTCTTCCTCCTGTTGACTGTTCCCAACAGCTGGGCAACTTGTCTGGCAAAAGAACCCCTTGGAGCTGAATTGCAGATTCCT
Organism: Microtus oregoni; assembly: GCF_018167655.1. Taxonomy (NCBI): domain Eukaryota; kingdom Metazoa; phylum Chordata; class Mammalia; order Rodentia; family Cricetidae; genus Microtus; species Microtus oregoni. Next base: position 8,820,362 of record NW_024543071.1, read on the forward strand.
GGGAGCCTAAGGAATTACTATGTGGGTCGAAAGGTATCACACAGTGATGAGTAAGTATGGATTAAAGGATGAACAGGCAAATAAGATGCAATTTTTGTAGTGGTGTGCTATTTAAAATGCTTCCCCATGACGGGCCTCTTCTGCTACAGTTTGAGCTCCTGTTCCAAACTCCCACAAGGCCAAAGGGAAAACCTATTCCACTCTTTGTAGATAATAATTTCTATTTTCTTCGTAGACAAGGCTAGCAGTGGGAAAAATAGTAGCTGGGTGATATTTATCTTACCTACCTATCTCCTTACTTTGTTAATTACTTAAATTCTCTTTTGTTGTTTTATCTGGCTACACATCTTTCTAGCACATTTATCTGTGTATATACTATCAATTAAATTAATTATTTTGGTCATATAATTCTATTGTGGGTTTTTGCTTGTTTGTTTGGTTTCATTTTGAGAGGATCTTACTGCTTAGCATACGCTGGAAAAAAAACTCACTTTTTATCTTAAGTTAGCTCTGAGTCAATGGCAACCCTCTTGCCAGAGCCTCTTGAGTGCTGGGATAACAGGTGTGACCCATCATGACCAACAATTTTCCAATTTTAACAACTTGAGCTTAGGTGCATTCACTTTAATTTATGTGTTATTGTTTTTGCTTTACTATGCATTAAAAATTAGAGATGGTGAAAAAAATTAAATTGTGTCAAAATACTTAAAATGTATGCTCATGACCACTGAAGATAATGGTAAAGATGATGGTGGTTAGAAAGAAATGTTTGACGAGGCGTTAGTAGAGGAAAAAACCACCATGCTTGTGTCAGACTTGCCAGCACATCCACATTAGGTCACTCACGGATATTTCGGCCATACTTCAGGCATCGACAGCCTCCTCTTTTTCTCCCTACATTTTTTTTTCTGTGAACCATTGATTAAACATTTCAATTTCTAGGCTTGGAGTTCTATTTTCTATTTCTGTATTCTTTTCAGTTTTTTCACAGAATAATATTTTTATTGATCATAATCATGGAGCAATATAATTTCCTGTTTCTGATGGATTTTTGTAACTTTCTGAATGCATGGGGTAAAGGCTTAAATTTTGTTATCTACTTGACTGAGTTTAGAACAACTATGGGTGCTGTAACTGGAGGTTTCTCTTCTGCCCGCCAGTTTCTGAATAAACTCTCAGAGGTTTCATATTAATTACAAATTGTTTAGTCAATGGCTCAGGCTTCTTGCTAGCTGCCTCTACATAGAAATTAAGCAGTTTCTAATAATCTGTGTATCGCCACTTGCCCAATGGCTCACTAAGAATGCTCTGGCATCTTAACTCCTTCTGGCTTCCTCCTGATTCCACCTTCTTTCTCCCTATCTCTTTGTTCGGATTTCCTGCCTAGTTCTATTCTTTCTGGCTATTGACCAAATCAGTTTCTTTATAAACCAATGATAATAAAACATATTCACAGCATACAGTGGGACATCATGATGTGGGATTCCCCTCTGTATGCTGCGAATATGTTTTATTATCGTTGGTTAATAAAGAAACTCAGCCAATGGATAGTAGAGTAAAAGTAAAATCATGCAGGATATATATATATATATTATATATATATATATAATATATATATATATTAGGCAGAGTCCATCTGATGCCATGTAGCTGCTGGAGGAGAAAGACGCCCAGAACTTTTCTGGAAAACCACAGCCTTGTGGCAACACAGATTACTCGGAATGGGTTAATTTAACATGTAGGAGCTAGTTAGAAATATGCTTGATTCATTGGCCAAACAGTGCTGTAATTAATATAGTTTCTTTGTTGTTATTTGGGTCTGAGTAGCCAGGAAACGTAAAGCACGGTCTCCGTTTACAGCATCCCACATCAGGGTGTGTCTCTGAGTGTTTCAGGAAAGGTTTAAGGAGCAGAGGACTACTGAAAACTCAAGAACAATGGCAATGGGTTTTTTATCCTACTGCACGTACTGGCTTTGGGGGAGCCTAGGCAGTTTGGATGCTCACCTTACTAGACCTGGATGGAGGTGGGTGGTCCTTGGACTTCCCACAGGGCAGGGAACCCTGATTGCTCTTCGAGCTGATGAGGGAGGGGGACTTGATCGGGGGAGGGGGAGGGAAATGGGAGGCGGTGGAGGGGAGGAGGCAGAAATCTTTAATAAATAAATAAATAAATTTAAAAAAAGGAGCAGTGCAGACACAGACTGTGGGAGCACTGTTCTCTGAACTGGCACCCTGAGATTAAATACAAAGAAGAAGATGATAAGCAGCATTTTAATTTCTCTGTTTCCTGAGTGCAGAGACAATTCGACCAGTAGACGCCTAGTCTCACTACCATGGTTCTCCCTGCATTTTCCACGCACTCTCAAACTGTGCACAGAAATGAACAATTTCTGCCTCAAGGTGCTTGTGTCATGTTGTTGTAGAACAGGGGTCTCTGGGAAAAGCTGCCACTGACTTCATCAGCTCAGCTGAGTCTGCTAGTAGAACTCTCCAAGGAGTCAGTGTAGCCGTGGGTATGATCAAAATATTATTGTATGAGATTATCAAATAGCTAATAAAATGAGGCCGAATTAAACAAGAAGTCATAAGGATCCAATTTTGTTTACTGTTGACATTTCCTGATAGAAAAAAAGGTCTGTGAGAGTCTTTAGAGCCTTACCTGGGATTCAAGGCACATCTCTCAGCCAGCTATATCCAGTTCTTCCCTAATTTTACATGACCTCAGTTTCTGACATGCTACAATATATAGTTCGGGTGGTAGTAATTGAGATGAGATTCAGATGTGTGGCTATCAGGAAGCTATCATTCACACTCCTGTAAACATCTTCTCATCACACACACACACACACACACCCACACACACACCCACACACACACACATGTATTAGAGAGAAAGAGCAAGAGAGAACGAGCAGATGAGAGGGGGCAAAGAGGTGGAGATAAGGAGAAAGCAGCACAGTCTTAGATTTGCCTTCAAGGACACACTTCTTTTGTCCTTCTTCTTCCAGCTGGACCATGATACTAACATTTTGAGAAATTCCTAAAATAAAATGCCACCAACTGAAGACTTAAGCTCAATGCATGAGCTTGTGGAGATGTTTCATATTTATACGCATGTGTAAGAGTTTTCTCAAAAGTTTATAATGACTCTTGTGCCAGAACATCCTGCAATTGGTGATTCCATAGCTTTTCTATATCTCATGCATTTTCATAATTTTCTACATTTCATATATTTTCTCCAGCAAGACTAAATCTTGCTGTGTCTATCAATATTTCCAGACCTTAATCAACCGACTGAGCAATGGCTTCATGATGTGATAAGCTAATTTCAAGCAAGTTAGTTGGAATATGTATCCTTTGAGTGTTTCAATTCTGGGAATCTTTCAGTTATGAATTGTTTGTTTTCTTTCTCAGAAACCACCACTCTGAGCCAAATGACAAAGTAATAATGGTGTTTGATTGAAGACATTTAATATATTAAGGTCTAGGTTGCACAATATTACTAACCATTTTTCTATGTCAAGAATTATGAATTTGAGGTTAATTGAGGTCAAGAATTACATGAAAAGGGATTTTGATCTTGCTGCAAATAGACCATAGTAGATGAAGTAGCAGAAATTTGAGCCTTGTCTCATCCATCCAATAGTTGACACTGTTAAGGACTTTCTTGAATGATTTGCACATATTTCCATCTCCTGGCACCGAATATTTCATCTGTAAAGAGATATCTTTAAATAAACATTATTATTATTATTATTATTATTATTATTATTATTATTATTATTATTATTGTGTTACTCAGTGTGTGAATGATGCATATGTGGAGGTATATGTTTCTAAGTACTCACATGGAGGTCATAAGACTCTTTCATGGAGTCAGTTTTCTCCATCCACTTTGATGAGGATCCATGTTCAAGATTAGATCATATAACCTGAATGGAAAGAGCTGCTATCCTCTGAGTCATATTGACAACCTTGAGAACTCCTACCCTAACCAGTAAACCTTTCAGTCTAAGGAAACACAACCCTGAGAATTCCTAATAAGTGAACCTTTCAGTCCAGTGATACCTGAGAAGACCTAACAGGTTGGCTGTTAGTCCAATTACCTCTCCCATATTCAATGAGTTGTGAGATGCTTTCTTCAGCAATGGGGCTTTGCTATCAACTTGTGGAGAGCAACCAATTGTATTGTAAATAGCCTTGGTTTTTTTTTTCCTTGGAAATTTCCATTGAACCATTTTGGTCAAAATTCATTTGAATGCAACCTAGTCCCTCTACTGGGGTCTTAATTTGGTGTCAAGAGATGGTCAGTTGTTACTTTGTCTTCCATTACATTTTTAGGATTATCTTCATATATTTTGGGAAGGTTTATATACCACCCCTCAATTGTCCCTCAATTTAACTCTCTCTCCTCATATTCCCTTCCTCAACTTCATTTTCCCTTACCCTCCCAACCTGATCTCCCTGTTCCTTCTTATCCTCAGTCTACTCATGAAGCCTATTCTATTTCCCCCTGCCAGGGAGATCCAGGTGTCTTCTTTAGTCTCTCATTCTATAGCTAGCCTTTCTGGGTCTATGGATTGTAGCTTGGTTATAACTTATTTTAAGGCTAATATCCACATATAATTGAATATATCCAATATTTATCTTTGGGTCTGTGTTCTTTCTCCTAGGATGATATCAGTAAATTTGAGTAATAAAGGAATATAGATTTTCTATCTGTGACTTATGGCTATTTATTTGATGAGAAAATTATTGACCTGAAAAAAATTAACTGTTGGTTTGTGTTTTCTTTAGTTGATGATGATATTCCATGTATTTTTCTGTTTTAGGCCTCTGGTTTGTTTTTTGAAAGAGGAAATTCAGTCAAACAATAATTAGAAAACCTTTTTATTTATCACCTACTGTGTTCCTACTACTTAGTCATATACCTCACTGGAAAATGAGGTATATTTAGAAATGTACCTTTTCTTTTGACCTAGAATTTATTTATTAATAAAAACACTAGAAGAAAGATTTAAAGCAGTTGGGACCTTGAAGAGAAAGCTCTCAAGACAGGGCTAAGGGTGCAGGATAAGGAAACACAGATGGACATCTAAACTGTCTGTCTCTAAAATCCTCCTGCAGGTGAGACTGGACTTATCTCAGTTTCAGGTTACTTTCCTTCATTCCTAGAACATAACATAGTAGGAGCTCAGAAAAGCTGGCTGTATTTCATGTGGAGTCAAAAAGCAAACTCCATAAATTCTTGTGAACTGTTCCCTCTTTCTTTTCCTTTCACCCCAGGGCCTGTCTATGAAATAACTTTGTCCAAATTCAGGACAGGAATTTCTGTTATGTCTGAGTCATGAGATACCCAGTGAGACCACCATGGAGCTGACTTTCTGTTGTAATTACACAAGATTTCCTTTTTTCTATGACCAATAACAATTTGTAAACAAACCCCATAAACAAAGACAAATATCCATAATCCATTTTGGGGGTAATATGTGTATAGTACATAGTATTCTAGACTACTTCCTACTAATTCGAGGCATTGGTAATCTTTGTGGACCCTGAGAAAATGTAAGATTATGGCCAAGTCATGATTGGGGTATTCTATGAGGGCTGGATCTCCTCAGCCAGTTGCCTTGAAGCTATTCTGAATGTAGAACTTATATGAAACTGTAACTAAAGCATTCAGAGACATTGCAACATCTGGTTCATCCACTCTCATTGGAGATTTCCGGGGGGGCTTTCCTCGATCAAACCTGATTTTTCTTAAACAAAAGTGAACCAATCATCTCTCATTTCCTGTGGAAATAAAAGCAGAGCCTCTTTCCCAAAGTAACATATCTTTTGACTTAAAATTTGAAGTCAAGATATTTTAAAAATATGTAGGTTGGTTTAATCTAGCAGCTTTCATAATCAAATGTTTCTTTGCAGTTATATGATCATTAACAGTAAAAAAATCTAAAAACAACAACACAATTATAAATATATATATATATATATATATATATATATATATATAAAACTCAGACTGTGAGTTTCCATCCTTATGTGGCTTATTATAATTTTTATTACTTTTTTCACTTTTAAGGGCTTTTTCTACCCATTTTTTTTTCTCTCAAGCCTGCATATATTTTTAACACACTGTAAAACATTTAAAGGTTTTTACTCTCATTTGAATCTGTTTTTACTGTATATATCTATCTTTTTCTGACCATATGATCCTTTAAACTGCTATGCAGGCATGATTAGGACCAAAGCAAAGGCTTGGGTGACTGGCTCCGACACATTCTTTAGCCTTCAGAGTGTCTACCTTCATGTTGGAGCTACTGGTTGGAGCCATACTTACCATTCTAACTCTGGGAAGTATCTGAGTCCATGCTGATAATGAGTAGTATGTCACCCACTGCCCATAAACCCCATTTAAGTGTGTGGTGACAAGGCCCATTTAAAAAACCACGTGGCTTTTCCTCCTAATTTTGCACAAGAAGCCATCTCTTGAAGTAGCTGCAACCTCTGCTTGCCACCAACAAACAGCGCCTATCCAAGAAAAAGCAGTTACCAGGAAACTTTTGTGTGTTTAGAATCCTTTTGAAAGGTTTTTTATGACTTTATGTGGAAGTAATTGTTGAATGTTTGGGCACCAAATGGAAACAGAAGTTTTTTGTCCCACCCAGTCTGGCAGCTGCTTCCAAAATTATCACACAGAGGTTTAATATTATTCATAAATGCTTGGCCAATAGCCCAGGCTTATTACTAGCTGGCTCTTACATTTTAACTTAACCCTATTCCTTATTTATGCTCTGCCTCATGGCAGTACCTTCATTAGCATGGCACATTCAGCTCCCTCTGTGTCTAGCTGGTGACTTCTGACTCTGTCCTTCTCCTTCCCGTTATCCTTAATTTGTTTATTCCCTCTTTACTTCTTGCCTGGCTACTGCTAATTTGAGTGACAAATCTTTGCAGTGCACAAGAGGTTTATTCTATAGCAGTTTCTCTCTGCTGGTAGGTCTGTTTCGAATTCTGTAAAATTTTAAATGTGTTTTCTCAGAGGACTATGAAGAACACTCTGTGAAACAAGAACACAGTAAACCTCAGATTATACTAATGTGGAGTGTGTTCCCTCTATGTTAACCAGTATCCTCCAGGTTATCCAGCTCTTAAGCACCATGTCTGAGAGGCAAGCACATATTTCACTGTTGAATCTACTTTTCACCTTCATTTGATAGCAAGTACCAATAAGGAATGGTTAGTATAATCTTCAGACTTCAAAGAATAATAGAAAACAAAAGGATCAGGGAGATACTTATCTTGGAAATGTTTCTATAGAAACAAAGCATTTCTAAAGGAGCAAACATTTGGATTAGCAAAACCAAGGATCATTCCACTAGAAGTGGGTGAAAAAGAATTCCAAGTGCGACTCTGAAGCTAAGCAAGCAAGACAGGAACTAAAACAAATGCCTTCAATATGTGACGCCTGATTCACTAAGGTTTTTGTTTGCATCAGTTTCATCCTTCCAATTCTTCATATTATGTGCATAAGATAAAGTGTCTCATTTTCAGATTGGCCCTGATATTTGGTTTCTCCTTCCTCCTCGAGCCCTATGTTCTTTCAAATCAGTTTTTCAGAATGACAGGTTGACTTGGCAAAGATTGGCAATGATATCTCAGGACAATTTTCTCCTTCACATTTTCTATTTATGTGATTCTAGGAAAAACTTCTAAGCATGTCTGCAGCTGTATCCACTTCTGGGCCACAAAAAGTTCTTCTGTGAGTGTGATGGCTGTCTTAGTTAGGGTTTCATTGCTTTGAAGGGACACCATGACTACAGCAACTGTTATAAAGGAAAACATTTAACTGGAACTGGCTTACAGTTCACAAATTTAGTATATTAGCATCATAGTGGAAAGCATGGCAAGGTGCATGCAGATACGACACTGGAGAGGTGGCTGAGCATTCTACATCTGGATCAGCTGACACACACACACACACACACACACACACACACACACACACACACAAAGAGAGCGTGACACTGGGCCTGTCTGGAGCTTCTGAAACCTCAGAGCCTACCCTCAGTCATCCAAACTCCAACAAAGCCACACCTCTCAAAAATGCAGCTCCTATGAGCATATGGGGGACATTTTCATTCAAACCACCACAATGGCTTTGTATGGAATCTGGAAGACAGTGAGGTTTTGGTGAGTTTTCTTCTCAGTAGAGAGTACCTACTTGGCCCTAAGACTGTATTTCTAGAGATTCAAGCTATTTGCTTGTGAAGAATAACATTGAGAAGCCGTTGAAGACTTGATTATAATGGTGCTATCATGCAAAGCATCCCTTTAAGATCATTATGTTGTTATTCTACGTATTTTGTGTGTGTGTGTGTGTGTGTGTGTATGTGTGTGCAAATGCATGTGTGTGTGTAAGCAGAAGACAATTTTCAGGAATTTCTTCTGTCTTTCTGCCCTGAGTTCCAGAGATCAAACTTGAATCGTCAGGCTTACACAGACAGCATCTTTACTATTTATTCAATCCTGATAGCTTTTGTTCTGTCATTTTTCTCTCATGAGTTTCTAGCACGTTTTATTCTATATTCATCATAAAACAGAAAATAGTTTCAGACACATTAACTGACATGTATTTTCAAACATCCAGCTGGTTTGCTGCTTAGACAGCACAAACGACTCTCTGGTCTGCTATTAGTCCTTAGTACTCCTAAGAATGTGTGCCTCCCTTTGTTGTTTGTCCCACAGTGAGACTCAACCCTCACTGTGAATTATCCACCCTGGACTACTCAACTTTAACAACTATACCGAGCAGTTGCTATATGATTGGTGACTTACTAAGTGCTTTAAACATTTAATGTCTTTGATGGCACAGTATGGTAGAGCTAGAGATGGTCCACTTTACACTTAATTTGACTATTTAATCTACTTATCAATAAATTGAAACTGTTTAGAGAATAATGAGCATACATTGTGGAAAAATAGAATCTGAAGAATAAATAACTAAAGCAATTCGCATTTCTAATCAGCAAAAAATAACGCAGGGCATGGATGAGGGTAAACTAGTAGATGTTTTCAAGAGGAATTTTCTGGTTCCTGTTTGAATGCTGGTAAGTACTGGAAGCATAGTCTTTCTGATATGAACACGCTACAGTAAGGTTTAATGTATGATGTGAAAATTGAGGGCTATAGGAGGCACTTACATTTCTATTTCATTTTGTACTTCATTCATCTTGGAAAACTGTATTTTCCACATTCCTGGGAGGCACATACTATTCAAGTTTCAGGCCAACCACCACCTCTTCTGGGAAGCTGTTCCTTATGATCATTTCTTATTTCTCCCAGGTATAAGCCATCACTCAGAGCATCTTCTCTGCCTTCTGAGTTGCACTGGCCTCAGGTCTGGCAGCATTCCACTTCTATATTTTACTGCATATGAGGGCACAGAGCCTTTGCAGTGGCAGAGTTTGCTCCTACCTCATATTCTGTTCAGGGCTTGACACACAGTTCATGTTTAATTAATGGTTGTTCAATAAATTTTGCAACAGACTTGAAAACATCAGATTGTCTAGATTTTTATTGGACTCCAAGAGGATGTTAAGATAAGTACTACCAGCAATACCACTCCTGGGAATATACCCAAGAGATGCCCTATCACATGACAAGAGCATTTGTTCAACTATGTTCATAGCAGTATTATTTGTAATAGCCAGAACCTGGAAACAACCTAGATGCCCTTCAATGGAAGAATGGATGAAGAAAGTGTGGAATATCTACACATTAGAGTACTATGCTGCGGTAAAAAACAATGACTTCTCGAATTTTGCATGCAAATGGATGGAAATAGAAAACACTATCCTGAGTGAGGTATCCCAGAGCCAAAAAGATGAACATGGGATGTACTCACTCATAATTGGTTTCTAGCCATAAACAAGGGTCACGGAGTCTACACTTGGTGATCCCAAAGAAGCTAAGTAAGAAGGTGAACCAAAGGAAAAGCACATAGTTGTCCTCTTGGCTATGGGAAGTAGACAAAATTGCCGGGGAGAAAATTGAGATCTTGGGGGTGGGGTGGGATGGGGGTAAGGGGAGATGGGGAGAGAGGGGGGAGAGGGGGAGAATGGGGGGGAGCTTGGGAAAGGGGGAGGATTGGGATGAAGGAAGGTTGGATGGGGGAACACGGAAGCATGGTTCTTAGTTAAGGGAGCCACCTTAGGGTTGGCAAGAGACTTGCACCTAGAGTGGCTCCCAGATACCCAAGCCGAGGTCCCCAGTTAGTTCCTTGGGCAGCTGAGGATGGGAAACCTGAAATGACCCTATCCTAGAGCAATACTGACGAATATCTTGCATATCATCATAGAACCTTCATCTGGTGATGGATGGAGACAGAGACAGAGACCCACACTGGAGCACTGGACTGAGCTCCCAAGGTCCCGATGAGGAGCAGAAGGAGGGAGAACATGAGCAAAGAAGTCGGGACCACGAGGGGAGCACCCACCCACTGAGACAGTGGAGCTGATCTATTGGGAGCTCACCAAGGCCAGCTGGACTGTGACTGAAAAAGCATGGGATAAAACTGGACTCTCTGAGCATGGCCAACAATGAGGGCTGATGAGAACCCAAGGACAATGGCACGAGGTTTTGAACCTACGTAATGTGCTGGCTTTGTGGGAGCCTAGCCAGTTTGGATGTTCACCTTCCTAGAAATGCACGGAGGGGAAAGGACCTAGGACTTACCACAGGGCAGGGAAATCTGACTGCTCTTTGGGCTGGAGAGGGAGGGAGAGAGGAGTGGGGGGAGGGGGAGAAGGGTGGGAGGAGGGGGAGGGAAATGGGAGGCTGGGAGGAGGAGGAAATTTGTTTTTTTTTTCTCTTTTCTCAATAAAAAAAAGTTAAAAAAAACGTTAAGTACTATTATTTTTCAGACTTAAAATTCTCATAAACCAGAGGCCCTTTGAAATTAGTAATATCTTTCAGTATAGCAAATTAAGACTTTCTTAATCTTATATAATTAAGAAGTTAAGATATTTAAATGCGGGACAGTTTAATTTGGAAAGGAAAGTTAGCTTGCAAATCATGGATTGTTGAAGGAGGCTGCTTGTTTGTTTCCCAACTGCTCAGCCCATAGATAATCCCACAGAAACCATATTATTTGCAATACTGTTTGGCCAATAGCTTAAGCATATTGCTGGCTAATTCATATCCTAAATTAACCCATCTCTATTAATCTGTGTATTTCCACATGGCTGTGGTTTACTTAGTAGAGTTCCATCCAGCGTCTGTCTCTGGCTACATGGCTTCTTCTAAACTCTGCCCTTCTTTCTCCCAACATTCAGTTTAGTTTCCTCTGCCTAGTTAAGTTCTGCTCTGCTATAGATCCAAAGCAGTTTCTTTATTCATTAATGGTAATCACAGCATACAGGGGGGAATCCCACATCAAAGGATTATCTCTAAAATTATCAGAGATGGGAAATTGACCCATCACAGGGACAGGATTGCATAGGCCAAACTGAGCTACAGAACTCATTAAGTCAGGCCTTGTTTGAGAAACTTGACTTTTTTGGTAGTAGATGAAGCTAGCAAGAGACAGGAAGTAGCAGTTCCAGAATGGATGCTGTGTATTGCCCTTCAGATTCTCCTAGAAACAGGATCATTGTTCAATGTTTCACACACATGCTTTTTCTGATTTCTTATCTATCTTTCTGTGAGGCTTTCCATATAATTTCAGTCTTTGGTTGTGACTTGCTAGAATTGAATTTTGTTATTTACCTTGGTTGGTCACTTTTGGTCCAATGTTAGAGCACATTGGTTGAAAGAGAAGGTTCTAGAGTCAGACTTCACAGGTGGGAATCTTAGCTCCTGCTCTCTATCTCATTTGACGGTTTTGATTACCTTATGAGGTATATATTGTTCTCTCATTGCAAATGAAGAAACTGAGGTTTGTGAAGAATGAGTGGCTCAAATCATCGGGTCTGTCTGAATCCAAGTTCAGGCTCTCAGTACTGAAACTGCACAGAGTAAGGTAAGCAATGCTCTGATGATGTCCCACTGACTCTGCCTCCTTCATGTGAGACTGATGGTCTCCTGTTTTACTGCTAATTCTCCCTTCTGTAATTTTTCATGTTGAATGTAGCTAAGAAGGATTGGGGCTTTCTTAGGAGGATTATACAATAGTGTTACACACCCACTGTTCTGGTTTGCTTTGTGTTGTTGGGATAAACACTGACCAAACGCAGTTTGTGGTCTATCGTGAAGTCAAGGCCAAAATTGTAGCAGAGGCTGCAGAGGAACACTGCTTACAGGTCTGCATTTCAGAGGTTGCTTGGTTTGCTTTCTTATGCAACACAATACCAGCTGTCTAGGGGTAGCACCATCTATAGTGGACAGGGTCCTTCCATATCAATCATTATCCAGAAAATGCCCCACAGATTTGCCTACAAGTTAATCTGACAGAGGTTCCCTCTTTTTAGATGACTCCAACTTCTGCCAGATTGACCCAAAACTAACTAGCACACCTAAGTTAACTAATTAATATTAACTTTCTTTAAAAACTTCACAAAAAAAGCCATTGAATACCAACGGCTTCCAGTTTATAATGTCAAATAATCATTATAAAAATTTTCAAAAATATACTTAGGTTGACATACTAATAGAATGTTTGAAAAATTTAAGATTTTAATAGTATAGCTTATTATCATAAACAACACTTTCATTCCTTACTCTCCTGGAATGTTAATTTACTTCTGTTACATAGAGAATAATTTTACTTTATCTATTATTCTTACAATACCAGGCAGATTTTCTTTAGACATTTTGCATAATAAACATCTGTCCTTTGAATAACCCAGTTTCTTTAACAGTGTTTTTACTAAGTTGACACTAATTTTACATACATATTTGGCTGTGCTTCCAATTTATACATCACACATGAGTTTAATTCATAGTCAAATTACTGAGGACGACACTTTACTCTTGTTAATTAAATGCTAATTAATGCTCTTTGCCCTGCTCATTTATTTATATTCCTTCTGTTTATCTCAAGTCAAGGTTCAAGAAAATGTGTACGTTTTAAAATATATTAAAAGTTATTGAGAAAGGTAGTTTTAGAATTTGTCTGACAACCCACTGACAACAAGCTAGTATCTTAAAAGATAATATTAACAAGATAGCAATTAAAAACTAGTTTATATAGGAATATCCAACATGGTTTTCATAAGTTTATAAATTAAAATAAGCAGTTATTTTATAGTTTTTTTAAATTTGAGAATCTCCTAGATTTAGTGGGGGAAGCATCAGTAATGGCTGGATTGTTTTGATAAAAAAATTAATTGAAGAACATTCAAGTGCTAAGTTATGTTGAAGAATGCAAAAGTTTTGAAATATTGGATTCATTCCATGTTTTCAGAGGCATTTAATGAGGCTCAGAGTGATCAAATTGCTTCCCCAGAGCATGAAGGAGATGTTCTATTATAGGGGATAGTAGCGGTTTGAATGAATGAAAAAAAAAAAGGATACAACATGGTGAAAACTAGGAAGGACACTGGGTGAAAGGTAGTTTCGTCTTGAATGGAGTTGGTGGGGTAGGCAGGGGAATACATGCAGTGTTGTTTAGAAAATGTCAGTGTTTAAGGTTTATTCAATGTGCTTTGTAGTGTTCTTCCTTGGTATAGTGTGAAGAAAGGATCTGGAAGACTATTGCAACAGCTCTGTGAAGAAGATGGTGGTTTTAACCAAGTGTTGACAGGAAGATGAAGAGTTAAGGATTTGAATGACATCAGGCAGGCAGTACTCACAGGCTACATTATTAACTGGATTAATATGAAGGGATTGGAGGAAAAGAAAATAGTTGGAAATTATTCTCAGATGTTAGTATCACATGACTGAGTGAGCAAAAAGACACATATTAGGATAGGGAACCCAAGAAGTGGAACAATTTTCAGGGATTAATTGTGAGTTCTTTCCAATTCATGTAGAAGTATGGTTGAGACTCTCTTGGAGCTCTGTATCCACAGAGTTCAGAGGTCACAACATACTCACAATCAAATTGAGAACATACTACAGAGTTCCTCAAACTATCTTAGAACTCTTTAATCAACCTGCTGTGCATCTCACCTGTAGTCTTTCTGGTCCTTGTGTGGTCTGGTGCATCTCTTTCTCTGCGTGTGGAAGATGAAGGCTTTGCTTGTGCTTGAATTTGAACTTTGACATTTTCTATTCCAGGCTAAGGGAATTTATTTAACCTCTCTGTGGTTTACTTCCTTCCTCTCTAAGACAGGGGCAATGGGGTCAAATAAAGTTGTGTAAGAGTCGAATCTTAAAAAATTATTACCCATGGATCTTAGCAGATTGCAAATTCATAGTCTCTGAGTCTAGAGCTTTTTAAAATGTGTTAAACAAGTCTGGCAATACTCTTGAGTAGCTGGAAGATGACACAGTTTATATGAATTTAAATATTTTCCTTTATCTGATTATTATGATTCTTTATGTCAAACAGCTTTTTATTCAGCAAATTGTATGTTCTTTGAACAAGGAAGTGCTCTTACACTGAGACTTGGGAAAATCCTGGTCATATTAATGTGTTGTTACTGTTGCCTAAGAGAGTATGGGTGGAAATCATGCCCCAAAATGAAGTTTACCTGTATCTTCTACATTTTTCCTTTTTAGATCATGGGTGTGGACCTAACTCAAAGGGGTAATGTTTCCAAATGATGCAATGAATTTACAAACCCACGGAAACCATGGACATTTTATAACTGGTTGCAGAATAAGAAATTATCTTCTAGTACATTAAATTATATAATCATGGTAAGGTAGTTACAGCAGTTGGTGCTTCTTCAACTGCTTCTCTTTATAAATTATTATTGAAGGAGGAGGAACTACAAGAGTATGTAAAAGGGTCCATCAGTTCTACCTAACAAAAGCGCTACATATCAACAGGGAGTCTCCTTTCTGTAACATTAACTTATCTGTAAACAATGTAACATTTCAGACACTATTGATTTTTTATTTTCTGTTTTTTTTGAGAACAGTAATTAGGGGATTGTGTATTTTGAATGTATTTTTAAGGTTTTCCAAATATTCTTCAAAAATAATTTCTTGACTATCAACAGTGTTCAGTCTTCTTCCTGATTAGTACACACATAGTTTAATTGGTTCTATTTATCTTCAAGTAAGAAGGGCGAATTCAGTATCTTCTCAGGCAATATCTTGGTGTCATAAAATGTAACAATGCTGTTCTCAAACCCTTAACTAAAGGTATAAATCTTTTGCTAATACATAGCATGAACACAAACATTCACAAATTATTTCTTTATAAAAGAAGACTGGCTAAATTTAGTTATAAATTACATTTGTGAATCATAAGACAATGTCTTTCTCACCTTAATGATTTAATATTACTCAGGTTTAATTGGTGTAATGCATGGCCACAGTGCTCTGGTCATTCTATTTATCTGGAGATATGAGTTCCAATGTGGGAATTACTATAATGAAGGCATAGAAACAATGTTTGGAGAGAAATGGAGTATAGAAATCAGGGGGCGGAAGAATTGACTTATATAATTTAAGCAACTTTTGATAAACCTCTTTCCCACTTTCCCTAAAAGGTGTAAACATGGAGTTATGGGAGGCAATAAATTATCAAGGCCTCATGTTCAGTATCGATTCTGATCTATGTGAGATTGTCTTTATTTTTGCATGAGAAAATTAATAATTTGCTTATTATAGCTCTGTAGTAGAGCTTGAGATCAGGCATGTTCTTTTATTCTACAGGACTGTTTTTGCCTATCCTGGATTATTTTTCCATATAAAGTTGAGGATTTTTTTCAAGGTCAATAAAGAATTGGGTTGGAATTTTTATGGGGATTTCACTGAATCTGTAGATTGCTTTTGGTAAGATTGCCATTTTTACTATGTTAATCCTACTGATTCATGAGTATGGAAGATTTTTTTTTTTTTTACATCTTCTGATATCTTCTCCAGTTTCTTCTTTCAAAGACTTGAAGTTCTTGTCATAGAGGTTTTTCACTTGCTTGGTTAGAGTTACACCATGACATTTTCTATTGTTTGTGGCTATTGTGAAGGTTGTTGCTTCTTTCTCAGTCCTTTTATTTTTTATGTATAAGAAGACTACTGATTTCTTTGAGTTAATCTTGAATCCGTCCACTACGTTAAAGGTGTCTGTCAACTGTAGGAGCTCCCTTGTACAATTCGGGAGTGTCATATGTATACTATCATGTAGCTGTAAAGTAAAGGATAACCATGTCACAATCCACAGACTCAAAGAGGCTACCACAGGGAGGGCACAAGGAGTGAAAGGTAGGTCTTCCTGGGAAGAGGAAATAGAAGAGATCTCTTGGACTGTGGCCAGAAAGGGACAAGAACTTGAGGGATCAGGTTAGGGAGTAGATGGAGGGGAGGAGTATTGAAAAAGATGATTGGAAAGGGGAGGCATTTTAGGGTCAGGTAAAAACCTGATGCAAGGAAAACTCCTATGAATCTACAAGAATGACCCAACTAAGACTCCTAACAAATAATGGATGCATATCCTGAACTGGCCCTTTCTGTGATAAGATTGGTGACAAACCCAATTGTCATCAGAGAGACTTCATCCAGTAATGGGTGGGAACAGATACAGAGACCCCACAGCAAACATTAGAGCAAGCTCGGGGAATCCTGCTGAAGAGAAGGAGAAAGAAATGTAGGACCAGAGGGGTCATGGACATCACAAGAAATCCTACAGAAACAGCAAACCTGGCTCATAGGAACTCACAAGGTCTGAATCAAAAACCAGGGAGACTGCATGTGACCAAGCAAGGTGCTCTACACATATGTGACAGTTGTATATCTTGGTCTACTTGTGGAATTCCTAACAATAGGAACACCGGCTGTTTCTACCACTTTGGATGGCTTTTAGGAACCTATTCATTGTACTGGCTTGTCTTGCCCAGCCTTTATACAAGGGGAGTTGCTTAGTCTTACTGCAATTTGATATGCCATACTTTGTTGCTACTTAGGGGAGGCCTTTTACTTTCTGAACAGAAACAGAGGAGGAGTGGATTTTGGGGATCAGAGAGGAAAGGGTGGAGAGAATGGAAGAAGATGAGGGAAGGAAAAATGGAGTTGTGATGTAATAGAAATAAATAACTAAATTTTTAAAAATGAAAATATTCTCGAAGCTAAAAAATATATTAACATAAAAGTTAATAATTTGTTTCTAGTGTTTTTATATACACAGACACACATATGTACACATACACATGTGAGAACAGACATTTATTAGCCTTTGCCTCTTACATAGTCTAATTTATGTGTTCATTGGGTCTGGAATATCATATGCTCAAATTCTTTCTATACAGCCTAGGATCTGAAAATCCAATTGTGTGGTGAATAGGGGGTATTAAAATGGGAAGAGCAATGCATTAGGAGTGGATTTTAAAGATAAAAAAGGCCAGGAGACCCTGATTGACAAGTACATTATATATAGGATATTAATTACGCTATTTCTCAGAATGTAAATTCAGCCTACTAGGCTTTCTTCATATTTTAAACTTCAACACATATGTAATCTATCATTCTTGGATGTGGGCCTGGGGAGTTGTTCAGTGTATTAGTAAATTTATCATGAGGTCCTGAGAACTCCAGGGTTATGTATGTGGCCAGCACTGGTGAGGATGTGAATGGGTTCAGAAAGAGACAAACTGTCACAAGTTGTTTCTGACTTGCTTTTAGTTTGAAACCTAAGCAGCAACTCTTTGTCCCTGTTCTACACCCTTGCTCATCACTATTCTGGAATGGGATGGACAGCCACCGCTGCTCTCCCTGCTTGTGCCCCTTGTGAGACGCAGTTTTGGCATAGGAGTCAGGACTGTCTAAACAGTCCATATCCCCCTTCTCAGACTGGCAGGGAATACATTGTGGGTGTACACTTGATAAAAGACAAAAGTTTTCCAAATTCAGGAATAAGTGTCCAGTGATAAAACCCCAACCCAAACCTAAAGCCTCTTGGTGGTCCTTTCAGCCTTTTCTTCTTGCTCATCTCCTCTCCTTGTGACTCCCCTGACTACAGGACCTCTCTAACAAGGACTCAGGCTGGGACTCAGCCAGCACATAATTCCTCCATCATTAGAGGAGCTTCTTCTTACAGTAGATGAGAATCAAACAGAGACCCACAACTGGACAGTGTGAAGAGAATGGAAGATTTTGGAGCACTCAACCCTAAAAGAGATGTCTTTATCAAACCACTGCCCTCAGGGCTCAAGGGTCTAGGTAAAAGAGGAAACAGAAAAAATGTAAGAGCCAGAGGGGATTGATGACTCCAAGGAAACAATATTTTCCAGACACAACTGGACTGATACACATATGAACTCACAGAGACTGTGACAACACACTCAAGACCTGTGCTAGGGGAAGCCAGACAAATCCAAAAAGCGGGAAGTAGACACAAGGTTCCACCCTAATCATGAAGCTATTTGCAATTGATTTCTACTGGCAAAAGGAGAGCTAATTTTCTCCAAGGGAGTGTCACTGTTTATATCAACTATCCACCATGGCAAACTCCATGCCCAGGAGTAGTTAGCTAACATAAAATGGACTCCATTTTTAGGGGGAGGGAGCTTTTTGTTTTGTTTTGATAATTTTGTCTTATTGATTTTCTTTCATTCTTTTTCAGTTTGTCAATTTAAAATTTTTATTTTTTTAAATTTTGAGTGTGCAAAAGAGAATATGAAGTTGCATGAACTGGGAGATGTGGAGGATCTGGGAGTTGGAGGAAGATGAAAGAGTATGATAAATGTATATTGTATAGAAAGAATTTGTTTAGAAAACGTGAAAGTAAGTAGTCAGACTCTGCCAGTAGCCCCCGGATTATCCCCAACTCACACGGCAGCTGTTCAGTAAAGCTTTTCCTGTGGCTAATATTATCTTTTCTATTAGTTCCACATCACTAGGTATAAATCAAGTTATTTCTCTTACTTAATTATACATATTTTAACATAATTTTTCCCCATGGGGTCCTATTGATTATGGTACATTGTGTACTTTTAATAATACACTCCATAAGGCACATGCCCATAAATGTGTTCTGAACACTTCAAAGCCAAAAGTGTATTTTTAAAAATAAAACAGCAACATGAAAGCAATACAAGCAAGCTTCTATATAACGTTGAGCTCAGTTTTATTTAGAGACTGTGTGGAATTGGGAGACTAGGACATACATACTGGAAGTGTCCTTCCTACAGGCTGCAAAACTTCAAAGCTTGGGCTAGGGAGTCAGGGTGGGTTGGGAATTGCTAAGAGTATGGTTTTAAAATTAGCCATGGACCTAGGCCAGCTGGCCTTGGTGAGATCCCAATAGAACATCCCCATTGTCTTAGTGTGTGGGTGCACCCCTCGTGGTCCTGAGTTCCTAGGTCTGAAAAAACATGGGATAAATCCGGACTAGCTGAACATAGCGGACAATGAGGAATACTGAGAATTCAAGAACAATTGCAGTGGGTTTTTGATCCTACTGCACGTACTGGCTTTGTGGGAGCCTAGGCAGTTTGGATGCTCACCTTACGAGACCTGGATAGAGGTGGGCAGTCCTTGGGCTTCCCACAGGTCAGGGAACCCTGATTGCTCTTCGAGCAGATGAGGGAGGGGGAATTGATCGGGGGAGGGGGAGGGAAATGGGAAGCGGTTGTGGGGACGAGGCAGAAATCCTTAATAAATAAATAAATTTAAAAAAAAAAATAAATAAAATTAGCCATGGAGCTAGACTTGCCATAAAATCTTATTTTGCCACATGGTTTTGGATGTAGAAACTTGGATGATCTTCAAAAGTTGTTCAGCTCACAGGGCTTTGCTTTTCCAGTTGTTAAAATGCAGGATAACACACACTAATACTGGGTATCTGGTGTGCTGACTAGTTTTATGTCAACTTGACACAAACTAGAGTCACTGAAGAGGAGGGAGCATCAATTGAGTTATGATGTATACAGTCAAATGATTCGATGAGTCCTGTGTCCATCACCTAACTGTGCAAAAGATACCAATGCTAGCCTCAGAATGGTTCTTTTTTTTAATCTTAATAAAATTTTGTATTTTTTTCTTAAAGAAGAGACGACTAGACTATACAATCTTGAAATCTTCTTGAGATCTCTCTGAGGATAGTGTGCCTGGCATGTACAACTACAATGTAGATTCGTTGGATTGATTCAGATTCCCAGGCATATGCATTATCAGTTATGTATTTGTATTTGTAGTAAAATCACAGTTGAGATATGTATCTTTCTGAGCTCAGTTTCACTGTCTGTGTCGTGAACATCTCAGTTCATCATGAAGACTGTAGTCATAACACTCCAAGTTCAGCAGTCAATTGACAGCAATTACTTTCTGTTGCCAATAGTTACTCAGGCTCCTATAACATCCCCCTTGAAAGGCTCTGCTCAAACCATGTGAGTTTTCAATGCTCATTTTACTTTTTTTCTTTTCTTTTCTTTGTATCTTTCCACCTAAGTCTATTCTTGAGAAGGACTGCTTCCATTGCTTTTTACTTGGATGTAAATTTCAGTGATTCTCAGAAACCTTTGGTCCCTTTCTGATTTTAATTTCTATTTTACTGTTAGAAGATACATATATTTTCATATATAGTACTAGGCTCAATTTCTCTGTGGTAGCCTCAATATATTCTTACTTGGGGTAGAATCTAGAACCTGCTCACAGGCCAGAATCCTGAGGTTTCAAACTGTGCTGCCCAAAGATGTGAGCATCAGGCCATCTTGTCTGAAGAAAAGCGATTGCATTTTCCCTTGTTCACAACAGTAGTCACACTTTTTAGTCTTTCTTTTCTTTCCTTCTCTGATTTAAAAATCTACTCCTTGTACTCATGTTTTAAAACATTGTTTTCTAAACTCTTAGTTTGAGTCTGGTCAAGCAGTAACATAGGAGCTGTAGTAGTGGCCCTCAGATGGAGAGGGGGTGTATCGGGGCAGAGCAATTCTGCTCAGTGATCAGATTATAAGGAAGGGCTGGTAATTTTTTACCCCGCCAAAGGCAGCATGCTAGCATACAACACAATGATTTCTTGTCCTTGGGTAGCTATAGTGGTTTTGTCCCATGCTAGAAAGCTGATGGTCATTCCCTGAGCTTGTAGGTCAGGCACTTATCCTGGCATAACTGAATATCAACATGTAGAAGAATGAAAATATATCCCTATCTATCACCATGCACAGAACTCAAGTCCAAATGGAATGAAGACCTCAACATAAATCAACCATACTTAACCTCATAGAAGAAAAAGCGGAAGTACACTTGAACGCATTGACACAGAAGACCACTTCCTAAATATAACCCCAGTAGTACAGACATTGAGAGCAACAATTAATAAATGGGACCTCCTGAAACTGAAAAGCTTCTATAAAGCAAAGGACATGGTCAAAAAGACAAAATGGCAGTCTACAGAATGGGAAAAGATCTTCACCAACCCCACATTAGACAGAGGGCTGATCTCCAAAATATACAGAGAACTCAAGAAATTGGGCATAAAGAATAAATAATCAAGTAAAGAAATAGAGTACATACCTAAACAGGGAACTCTCAACAGATGATTATAAAATGGCTGAAAGACACTTAAGAAATGTTCATCATCTTTAGCTATCAGAGAAATGCAAATCAAATGACATCTGAGATTCCATCTTACACCTGTAAGAATGGCCAAGATCAAAAACACTGATGACAACTTATGCTGGAGAGGTTGTGGGGTAAAGGAAACACTCTTGCATTGCTGGTGGGAGTGCAAACTAGTACTGTTGCTTTGAAAATCAGTATGGCAATTTCTCAGAAAATTAGGGAACAACCTTTCTCAAGACCCAGAAATACCACTTTTGGGCATATACCCAAAGGATACTCAATCATAACACTGGGACATGTGCTCAACTATGTTCATAGAAACATTATTTGTCATAATCAGAACTTGGAAACAACCTAAATGCTCCTTGATCTAAGAATGTATAAAGAAAATGTGCTACATTTACACAATAGAGTGCTACATAGTGGGAAAAAAATGACATCTTGAAATTTGCAGGCAAATAGATGGATCTAGAAAACATATCAAGGAAAGTAACCCAGACCCAGAAAGACAAATATAATATGTAATCACTCATAAGTGACTTTTAGACATAAAGCAAAGTAAAACTAGCCTACAATTCACAATTCCAGAGAACCTAATCAACAATTAGGACCCCAAGAGAGACATAGATGGATCTACTCTACATGGGAAGTAGGAAAATACAAGATCTTCTGAGCAAATTGGGAGCATGGAGATTATGGGAGAGGGTAGAAGGGAAGGGGCCGGAAAAGAGGGGAGTGGAAAAAAATATATAGTTTAATAAAAAAACAATTTAACAAAAGAAATTCTGGTAAAATTCTGCACAGAAAAAAAGTATTTTTTTCATTCTAAAGTGATTTTTTTTTCTCAGAGTTAAAAAGCCAACATTTCAGGATTCTAGACAACATTTCTAATACATCGTCACTCTGGAGGATGAGGCAGTAGTATCATGAGTTTGGGACCAGGCTGGGCTAAATAGCAAGACCCTGTCCAAAAACAAACAAACAACCATCTCAATAATACAATAAACATTCTTTCTTTCTCTATGTCTGAATTTCTAGTGTTTTTGGTTTCCAGTGTCAAAGACTTTCTTGACCATGGATGAATCGTATTTTCTAGAAGACATTTAGAAAGATTTAGTAAATAACAGGAGCTCACAAAGTGGAATAAGCTGGTTCTCTTGTGGTACCGCTGAGAATGAGGTTTACACCCAGTCCTGGGATCTACCGGGATTTCTCAAGGGCAACTGCTAATATGTTGGGTGTGTTTCCTATCAAAAGAGCATCTTCTCCTGTGGAATAAAGCAGATGACTTCAGCTCCCAGACCAACACCTGCTGTTGCTTGATAGCACAGTGGGGAACCTCCAAGGGCTTCTTACTTTGGGCTATAATCACCTGTGGACTCACCTCTTTGAAACTGTTTATCTTGAAAAGACAGCCTGGAAGCACAGAAGCCAAACAATGTGGAATTGTGTGAAGGGACCAGCTAATTCATTGCATTCCTGTGCTTGAGTGGTTTTCCCTACAGCTTCACCTCCTCTCAATTTAAGTAAGCCATTGATTACACTTTGAGAAAGTGCACCTTAACATGTTTAGCGGGGAGCGTGAGAAGGAATGTGCTAATGTGTTTTTCATGGAAAGCAAATGGACATGCGTTTTAAATCTGAATGTTTATTTAGAGGCATCATAAGCATGATGCCAGCTGGGCTGTGTTTGAGTGCTTCTGAGGAAACAGATTATTATTTTTAATGTGTCCATTCCATTTTCTTGATTTGATTTGTCTTCTCCTGATGGCTAAAGATGTTGCACATTTCTTAAATGATTCTCTGCCATTTGCATTTTCTTTTTTTGAGAATTCCCTGTTTAGATCTTCACGCCAGTTTTAAAGAGAGTTCTTTGTTTACATGATTTTTTAAAAATTCTTTATATATTTGGATACTAGCCCTTTATCAGGTGTGTAGTTGATAAAATTATTTTCCTATTCTGCAGCCTTCCACTTTGTTTAAATGATGGTGTGGGTTGCCACAAAGAAATTTTAGGGTTTCCTAACGTCCCACTTAATTGTTCTTAGTGCCTGTCCCTATACCAGTGAGTTCAAGACTATTATCATTTTTCTCCTCTATCAGGTTCAGTGTGTCTTGACTTATGTTGAATTCTTCAATCCATTTAGATTTGAGTTTTGTGCAGGGTGATAAGTATGGGTCTATTTGGACTCTGCAACATATAGTCATCTAGTTTGACCAGCAGTATTTAGCTTTTTTCAAGTATATATTTCTGGCTTCTTTATCAAAAACTAGGTGTTCATTGGTATGTGGGCTTATATTTGGATCTTCAATTTGATTCCATTGATAAATGTGTCTGTTGTATGCCACTATCATGATGTTTTATTTCTATAGCTCTATAGTATAACTTGAGATCTGGGATGGTGATAACTCTACCAGTTTTTTTTTTCTGTTTATTATTTAGAATTACTTTAGAAATGCTGGGGTTTTGTGTTTCCATATGAAGCAGAGAATTATTCTTTCAGAATGTGTGAAAAACTGTTTTTTGAATTTTGGTGGAAATTGCATTGAATCTGTAGATTGCTTTTGGTTGAAAGGCTGTTTTCACTAATCCTGTTGACATATAAGCTTGGGAGATCTTTCCAACTTTTGATAGCTTTTTCAATGATGTAAGGTTTTTAATTATGCAAGTCTTTCATTTGCTTGGTTAGAGTTAATCCAAGATATTTTAGGAATTTTGTTTACTTATTTGTTTGTTTTAAATTTTGTGGGTTTTTTTTTGATAATTGTGAAAAGTGTTATTTCTTTGAGGTTTTTTTTTTCTCAATTCATTTGTCCTTTGCATATGGGAAGGCAACTGGATTTTTGTGTTTTAATTTTGTCTCCTGCTACTTTGATAAGAGTATTTATTAGCTGTTGAAGTTTTCTGGTGGAACTTTTAGGGTTGCTTATGTATACAAACATATAATATGCTAATAAAGACACTTTGACTTCTTCCTTTTTTGTTTGTATCCTCTAGATCTTCTTCAGTTGTTTTATTGCTCTAACTAAGGCTTCAAGCACTATATTGAATAGGAAGGGAGACAGTAGATAACATTGTCCTGTTTCTGTTTTAGTGGAAATACTTCATAGGTTGATGTCATCTGTGGGCTTGCTGTAAATTGCTTCTGTTATTTTGAGATATGTCCTTTTTCCCCTCATTTCTCAGAACTTTTATCATGAAGGAATATTGGATTTTTTCAAAGATTTTGTTTTGTTTTGCATCAAATGAAATGATCATGTGCTTTTTGTCTTTGTGTCTGCTTATCTGGTGGATTACATTTACTGATTGTTTTTGTATGTTGAATCATTCCTGCATCTACTTATTTGGTATCAATTGTACAACATTACATTGTACCTGGGTGGTAAAATTGGAGCTGGAGAATGAAGTGCATATTGGACTGAAGCACTCAGTACCTCTCAACCTCCCATATATAACTACGTCAGGACTGGATTTTTGCATATATAACTAACTGCCTTTGTGGTTCTTAAAGGAGAACTGTTTAGGAAAATAATCTATGAGCTGAAACATAGACCGTGAACACACTATTTGTCAACTCTATAAATATTAAAATCTAGTGGCACAGATAGATTTTATTATAAATGCTGGATCAAGGTGCTTAGCATTTAATTATTATTTCTTTGTTGTTTTAAAACATCACTTTTAGAAGGAAATCGTGTTGGTTAAATTGCTGACTGCAGATCATTAACTACTGAACAGTTTTTTTTTTATTTTTTTTGGGGGGGAGCAAATAATGGCATTCTGGTTGAGTGTGATAATTTTTCTTCCATGCCACACACTAAAATGCTTACTAGTCTCACAACTACTACTGCCCAGCCCTGGAATAAGGTGATACTCATAAAAGTAAAGTATATTGGTCTAACGGTTAAGAAGCTCAAGTGATTCTGAAAAGAGCAAATCCTAAATTCAATGCTTTGGTAGGAACATCATCAGACTTACAGATAGGCACACCAGGCATTGCAAATCTCTTTTGTGATTTTAGAGCCACAGGTGTAACAGTGCCAGTTCATCAGATACACACAGCATAGCTAGGGATCCCGAGAGTGCTAGGCTAGTTCAGCAGTGACCGGACCTCCAGAACTCTTTAGCTTTGGAACCTTTTGCTTTTACTCAGAGCTCAGTTATGCTTCCTCTAAGACACTCCATTTTATGTAGGATTTTAAGAACTGGATGGATACCTTTTGAAGGCTGAGCCTAGGCTTTATTTCTAAAATCAATCACTTGAAGTACCTTTTCTGAAATGTCTTTCATGGGGATTTACAGGAAAAATGTTAGCATGAATGCAGGAACCATGGGGGTGGAAAGAACTGAACAAATATAGTTGGTTTGAGTGACTAAAAACAACGGGAAACCTGAGTCTCTTGAAACCAGGTCAGAGGGCAAGGAAGTTATCTGTGTGGGAGTTATTTAGCCTGGAAGGAAAACAGCTTGATATTAATGAAGATATATCACATTTTGGTACAGGAATAGGAAAAAGGTCTAAATGTTTTGTTCTACAATTTGAGATTGGCCACAGATATGGTACAGACAAAACCTGAGAGATCAGTGGACCTGACTTTGATGAATGAGGTAGGGTCCAGGGAGAAGCTGCTGTGTTCTGCAAGCTGAGCTTGCTGACTTGGTATATTAACTTCCTTTGCTTTTAGCTATACTGAAGAGCACCTTAGGCATACATTAAACAAACTTCTCATTTATAACCCTGTGTTATACTGATAATTCAGTAGGCCTATTCAGTGTCTTAAATGTAAATGCAAGCGGTGTAAACAAGTTTGTTAATATTAACAACTCAGCTATTCTGCTCTATCCTGCTATGTAAACCTTCCACCATTTAAGTTTACAAGTTCTAAAGAAACTTGTTCATAAGCACAGAGCAACTTCACAACACAGTTTAAATAGTCATCTATCTTCCATTGTCCATTGGAAGATTACATCCCTTATTGGCTTCAGATTTTCTCCCCAGAGGCACTAGGAGATGCAAAAGTTTGGAGCTTCAATGCCACCTAAAAAACCATGTGATGGAAGCTTGGTCTCCAAGCTTGCACTGTTAGAAAGTTGCAGAAAACATTAAGAATTTCCACCCTGTGAGAAGTTTTAGGCGATGGGGTATGTCCTCAAAGGTTTTTGTTCAGAGAAAGTTGGGGTAAGAAGAGGAGGAACAAGGGAAGTAGGGGAGCAGGAGGAGTGAAGAGTGAAAGAAGGAGAAAAAGCAAAGCTGTCAGCATGGACACTCATTGGCTAGCCATAGGTCTCTTTTCTATACATAATATAAAATAAATAACAATATGTATTTTTTGATTAAGAAACTTTTCTTTTGGAATGCAGTCACTCCTAGATTATCCATGTCCAGGGGATGGCCCCAAATCTGTGCACTTATCAGCAGCACTAACTGGGCTCAGTGGCTTACTTAATCCACATATCAGCAACACTAAAAGGGTTATTTAAAAGAAAAGGCAATACATTGAACTAGAAATGTAGTGGGGAAGAGCAAGAGGACTTAAGCATTAAATGGGGAATTGAAGATGGGTGTCTTCTAGATACCTTGCATGCCTATATGAGAATTTCAAATAATATTATAAAAAGTGGTCAAGAAGTTTTCTGCTCTTGCAGATGAATGATTTCAGTTTCCAGCACCCTCGTGGCAGCTTGCAACCAAATATAACTCCAGTCCAGGGGATTTACTTGTTTCTGGCCTCTACAGGTGCTAAATTCTCCTTGTAGCTGTGCCTTTAGGTAGGTAAGTCTGGATTAGAAGTGGCAGAGGTCAAGTAGCCCAACCTCAAAGCCCTCCTCTTGATATGTTTTTTCAGGAGTCTAGGACTATGTCTGGGATGATGGCAAAACTGTCTTTTTATTAATGAGTCTAGCATGCTAAGGGCAAGAGCAATTCACCCCAGGTGTCTGAATGAGTCATCAGCCATCTCTTTTGCTTCAGCCCATTACCTGCTTCCCATGAGGAATGAGCTGAGAATCTGGCTCCAGACTCCGAGCGTAAGGAAGATAGATAGGATGCTCCCTCTGCTTTATCCATGGAAGTACATGTGATTCCATTCTGAAATGGTAATGGACAATCATACTTTTCTCTAGGAAAATCTCTCTTCTTCCTTAATGATAATGGGTTTCTTAATATCTGTGTTCTTTTCATAGTTATGGATTACAGAGCCGGTTATTCAGAATAGAATTTTTAAAATAATTCTTTCTTTCTGCATTGTTCCAGATGGCTCCTATCATTCGTTTATTGCTTTTGCAGATGTTACAGAGAAAATTTCGGAAAATAAGCCAAGGATGGATTACTGCAGTTAGTGAAAAGCCTTTTCCAGTATAGTCTGCATATAAACGGAACCATTGTGTTCTAGGCTCAAGACTTACAGGATTTAAAGGACTAAGGTTTTATCATTTGGGATGGTAAATAGTCTTGTTTCTTTTTGAAAGATTGCACCCTTGAAGATAAATTTAGTAACAGTAAATAATGTTTCTTTTCATCGAACTCTCAAAGGTATACAAATATAATATTTTATATTTTAAACAGTCTTTCATAGTTATGAAGATATTTGAGTATAATCCTGAAAATAAAACCATCAGATATAATTCTTGCTGCTATTCCTATGTTCGTGATGAAAAACTGAGTTCCAAAGAAGTTACAACGAATAACTCAGACATTCTAGCTCCCAGAGTGGTTCTCTGTGCATTTCTTTATTATTGCATCGTGTCTCGCGACTGAGGATCTTACACAGTCTGTGTCCAATAGACTGTCTCCCATACTCCTAAACTTTAAAGAAGAAGTTGGGGTAGCTCAAGGTTCTATTGAAATATTCTCAGTTCTATGACCTAGGATAAACTTTACATATAAGTAAGCTTGACCTCCTACCCAGTGTCAGTTTTCTTCTTAGCATTCCTGATTTGTGACAATTTAGCCTCTGTTGAACTATTTCTAGTGACAAATCACATTCATCTAACCCTGTGTTATGTAAATAAACTTATTAGAATCAAACAATTAAGTCATTATTATTTAAATTCCATCTTAAGGGAGCTATTAACATTTTCACAAAGAACTATATGAATAGATGATAACAAATTGAATTAGATGACCTAAAGTACAGACTGAGGTAATTTAAAGCACATTCTTGCTTAAAAGTTTCAACTGAAACAAACTGATCATCTTACTTATATGTTCTTTTTACTAAGTGTAGCGCAAGTACCCAATCCGTCTTCATCGAGCACATTCTCCAGATTTCCTACACGTTGGTCGAATTTGCTTGTTAACAGCAGAAGGAAATGTAGTTCATCAGTGGAAGAAAAAAAAGTAACAAAGTTTTAGTTAGAAACATATCATACTTATAACCTCAAGGAAAATGTTTGAACTTTATGAAAATTATTTAAGAAAGTTTAAGAATGAGGAGACTTCATAATTAATACATATTTGAACCATAAAACTGTGTAAAGTCTACCAGTAATTTTCAACTTGACAGGATCTAGACTCACCTAGGAGACAAAGTTCTGGGTGTCAATGATTGCAGGGGGTGGGATACTGTGCGTTAATCAAGGTGAAAAGACCTACCCTATCTGTAAGTTGTACAATTCCTTGATCTGAAGCCTGAGACTGACTAAAAATGAGAAACTAAGTTTAGTACCACTCTCCATCATGTTCTGCTTCCTAACTATTGGTGTAGGGCTACCAACTCCTGTCACCCCCTCTACACTATGATGAAGAGAACCTTTCCAACAGTGTATCAGAATAAAACCTTCCCCCCTTTAAGTTGCTTTTGTGTCATATCTGTGAGAAAACTATTTAATACTTTGATATAAAAGGTGACAAGATGGCTCATCTTAAAGCCACTTACTTACAAACTTGATAACTCATGTCCATTCTCCAGGATGGGAGTGATGGAGAGAGAAAACAGACTCTGGCACATCGTCCTCTGATTGCACATGCACGCACACATGCACAAGTAAATAATAAAAATGCTTTATAAAAATCTTATAAAAGAGAAAGAATACCCAAGTTTACCAACAGCAAACAAAATGCAACAGCGTGAAGAGGAATCAGAATGACTAACAAAGCCATGCACAGTTGCATCCTTGGACTCAGTCCCCATCGTTTGCCGCTGCTATCACCACACCCTACTCCTCCACAAGCAGACAGAGATGATAAAGTCAAGATAAAAGATTAACCCAAGATAGGATCTCAGATATTATGTGCAAAATTTGCTTCTACAAAGCAGAGTCCAAGCCTGCAAAGAGAGGGGGAAAGGAAAGTCTAGCGCTGGCAAGGATGCGAGAATGTGGATGTCAAGCACTCTAAGTATGGAAAACTAAACTTCCTAGCTTTACCAAGGACGATGGATCCTTATTAGCTGTGCTTCTGTTGGTTTTGTAAATTTAAAACAATTTTTATAGAAAATGCAGTATTTCCCTTAAGCTATATTGTTACCACACAGAACACTGCATTGTTGTGGGTAAGGAGCCCGAGTCACTAATAGAATTCTCCCACGCCGGGTTGACGTAGGCAAAACCACTTATTTTATGATAGTCTCCGAGAGACTTCCTTTTGGCTCTCAGAAAGAATCTCTGGCACCACATTCCTGAGAGCCATGAGGAAGTCAAAATCAAAGCTGGATAGTCAATACAGGTGTTAAAAAATTTTAGAATGACATACATCCTCTCTTGGATTCTGATGCAAACATCCTAAGTCAAATATTAGCAATGCCTTGTGGGTCGGGGAAATTCAAGATTTACTTTTATGCTTTTGTCTTTTATTACCCTCCTCATCGACTTACCTCTCTTAAAACCAGAGACTTGTTGGGACGTGAACAGGAAAGTTGTTACTGCCAGTGCGTCGGGCCATCTGGAGTCTGAAGTTATATCACCGTGAAAGTGTTCCCTGAAAGAGCAGTTGTTCCTTTTCTGAAAGACTTTGCATCTTCACACTGAAAATTCTGCTATTGCCATTTCACTTCCTGAAGCAGCTGGCTTATAAAATGTTGTTAAATTACATTCTTAATGTGAAATGTCATTTTATTCAAACCTTCCCTGTTCAGAGTATCAGACGAAGACTTCATTAGGCTTGATAGTGGTTTTCCAATTTTGATAGCCCAAGCAAAGAAGAGTATTTGAAAGCTGAATATTGTTAATAATCGTTTGCTCGTGGCCTACTCCAATACTTGTCGATAAAATACTATGCTTGTTTATAAAAAATATCTTTAGTGAAGTTTAATACAATTTGGGTAGGAAAAATTAAGACAATTAGTAAATTTAATTAGTAAATTTAATCTTTCCACTAAAGAAAAATGTAAGGCCTTGATTACTGTATGTTAGTAAATCCTTAGAGAGCAAAATAACATTACAGCTTAATTTTTTTTCAAAAGACTGAAAACAAGTCTAGATTAGCCTTGATCCCAAAGCTAGACAGTCATTACGAGAATTAAAAAAAAAAAATAGAATGACAGATATCCCCCTCTTGAATTCTGATGCAAAAATTCTAAGTCAAATATTAGCAAGTTAAGATTTGCAATTAAGAAAAGATCAATGTTATCACGATTATACAGAATTTATACAAAAATACAAATTTGGTCTAACATAAATGTAATTTATCCAATACACCTAATTAGTACAAAGGAAGAAAATTTTCATAATTATCTCAGATTCTTTATAAGCATTTGACAAAATGAAAAAAATCACTTATCATAAAATGGGTCAAAAGACTTTCAAAGATAATTTTCTCAGCTTAATAAATAGTATATATTAAATATTCAGTTATTTCATTGTTAATTGTGTTTTATTGAAGATTTAGCCCTGTAATTGAGATTAAGACGAGGATATCAGGCTCATCACACCTGTCCCTCATTCTATAGAAGACACAGATACACAAAGCACATGCAAGTGGATAGATGGGTGGGTAGATAGATAATAGATCACAGAAGTCAAGAAAGCAAGAGGAAAATGTCTTTATTCACAAATAAGACATTGTATGGAAAGTCCTACATAGTCAGCAAAAATATATTACTCAAAAATAAAGGTGTTCTGTGAGTTTGCTATGTATTTGTGTTCTGATGAGGGAAGAATCCAGAATTAAAATGATGACAACTTCATTCAGAAAGCACAGCATACAAGAACTCAGAGAGCAAGAGGTGTTTCATTTGCACTCTGAAGTCCTGTAATTAATGAACATGTAACAACCTAGGAAAAATTTCACACTCATGCGTTTGAAGTTTCAAAATTTCTAATAAGAAAATTCTCAGGTACAGAAATATCAAACTTATGTCCACTGATACCTGGCCTCGTGTCTTTGTGAAGTAGGAATTTTCTCCGAGTGACAGTAGAAACTTACTTATATTAAGATCACTATTATAAAAGTACTGAAAAAGCCTGGGATAAAACCGGACTCACTGAACATAGCGGACAATGAGGACTACTGAGAACTCAAGAACAATGGCAATGGGTTTTTGATCCTACTGCACGTACTGGCTTTGTGGGAGCCTAGGCAGTTTGGATGTTCACCTTACTAGACCTGGATGGAGGTGGGTGGTCCTTGGACTTCCCACAGGGCAGGGAACCCTGATTGCTCTTTGGGCTGAAGAGGGAGGGGGACTCGATTGGGGGAGGGGGAAGGAAATGGGAGGTGGCGGCAGGGAAGAGACAGAAATAAAGCCAGGCGGTGGTGGCCTATGCCTTTAATCCCAGCACTTGGGAGGCAGAGGCAGGTGGATCTCTGTGAGTTTGAGACCAGCCTGGTCTACAAAACTAGTTCCAGGACAGGCTCCAAAACCACAGAGAAACCCTGTCTCGAAAAACCAAAAAAAAAAAAAAAAAAAAAAAAATAAGAAAATAAAAAAATAAAAAAAAATAAAAATAAAATAAAATAAAATAAAAAATAAAAAAGTACAAATAAATTTGTGGATAGAGTACATTTTAGTAGTAAAAATGAAAACCAATGCTTCTAGCAGATCTCATGATTAAATTTCCACTTAAAAGTAAGTAAATATTACCCATATTATAAAATACAGAATCTTGTTCATACTGAAAGAAGCTCATGGTCATGAATTAGCAACAGCAAAATACACCACACACACACACACACACACACACACACACACACACACATATATTTATTTTTTCTTGGAAAAAAAATTTCCGCCTCCTCTCATCCTCCCATTTCCCTCCCCTTCCTCCCACTCCACTCCCCCTCCTCCCACTTCTTTCCCTCTCCCTCTCCAGACTGAAGAGCAGTCAGGTGGAAAGTCCCCCCCCCCCTCCATCTAGGTCTAGGAAGGTGAGCATCCAAACTGGCTAGGCTCCCACAAAGCCAGAACATGAAGTAGGATCAAACCCCAGTGCCATTGTCTTTGGCTTCTCATCAGTCCTCATTGTTCAGAGAGTCCGGTTTTATCCCATGCTTTTTCAGTCACAGTCCAGCTGGCCTTGGTGAGCTCCCAATAGATCAGCTCCACTGTCTCAGTGGGTGGGTGCACCCCTCGTGGTCCTGACTTCCTTGCTCATGTTCTCCCTCCGTCTGCTCCTCATTGGGACCTTGGGTGCTTATTCCGGTGCTCCAATATGGGTCTCTGTCTCTATCTCCATCCATCGCCCGATGAAGGTTCTATGGTGATATGCAAGATATTCATCAGTGTGGTTATAGGATAGGACCATTTCACGTTCCTTATCCTCAGCTGCCCAAGGAGCTAACTGGGGACATCCCCCTGGGCACCTGGGAGCCCCTCTAGGTTCAGGCCTCTTGCCCACCCTAAGCTGGATCCCTTAATTAAGATATATGCTTCCCTGCACACCTTATATATTTATATGTACAAAAATGCTAACAATAGGTATCACTGATTTCTAAGATTAGATATATGATTTTATACTTTCTTTGAATTTTAAGGCAATGGCTTGAAACTCTTAGTATAAGCAAATCTTCTAGAAAGAGCGAAGTTGTATGCTTTGAAAGACCTAGAGTTTCATTTTGTATGCATTCTCTGGCTCTACAACTCATGACTTATAAAGCACTCTGTTTGCCCCCTTTCTCCCTCCCTCTCTCGCCGCTTTGAAATTTCTGACAAACCTGTCCTGGATTATTTCCCTCATTTCCCTTTAGCTCTCCATTGTGTCTTGGCTTCCAAGTAAGCGGAACTCTGGAGTTCTCCTGTCTATCATCACGGTGAATGGCGTGGGGTGAGAAGACACTGTGTTAATTTTCTACTACTCCCCCGGCAATAGAGCAGAGATCCATGCCGTCAGTTTGCTCTCCCACCAGGCAGATTTATAATTGATATTCTTGACGGATACGCTCCCTGATTTAGTGGCATCGGCTGCCTGTTTAAGAGTATGAATGACTGGGGAGTAATCAGGCTTCTCAGAAATGAACTGCCAGGAACAACTTCTCAGCGAGGACATGAAGTCTTATATTAATGTAAATTTTCAGTGTATTTCCATTGTGTATATTTTTGTTTATAGAATGTCAACATTAGGAGACATTTAATCTATTCTTTATTAACTTTTTTATTTTGTAAGAGTTTCAGCTTCACAGAAAATTCGCAATGACAGGAATTGAAAATTCTCATGTTCTCCAAGTTCAGCCCTTACTATTTAACTTTTATATAAGTTTGATAAATTAATGCCCCAACATTTCTATATTGTTATATATTAATTAACACACCTCACTTTGAAATTCCCTGGTTTTCAGTTAGTGTCCTTCTGTTCCAGGAGCTCATCTAGAACATCATATTACATCTAGTCATGATATTACAAGCTGGGACAGTTGTTCAGACTTCTGCAGTACATATTCTGTTTTATTTGTTTTTAATAACTTTGGCATCTCTGAAGAATACTGGTCAGATAGAGTGTAGAATATCCTTTGATTCAAGTTTGATGATTTTCTTGATTAGTTTGTGAACTTATTAGGTAATGTGGGATTCCTCTCTGTATGCTGTGAATACCATTGGTTCATGAAGAAGCTGCTTTGGGCTTATTGCAGAGTAGAATAGGGTAAGGTAGGAATTCCAACCAGATACAGTATGAGAGAGTAGGCAGAGTCAAAGAGAAGCCATGTAGCCACTACAGGAGACAGATGCCTGATGCTGGATGCCCGATGGAACCTTACCAGTAGGGCACAACCACATGGCATACACAAATTAATAGAAATGGGTTAATTTAACATGTAAGAACTAGTTAGAAATACGCTAGAGTCACTGGCCAAGTAGTGTTGCAGTTACTAAAATTTCAGTGTGATTATTTTGGATCTAGATGGCCAGGAAACAAGTGAACAGCCTCTGACTACAATTATGTTTGGAGAGAAAGCTGCAGATGAAAAGGGCAATCTTTACTGTATCATATGGAGCACATATTTTCCCAATGTCATTCATCACTCTTGATGTTAAAGACCGTCAGCTGTCTGAACTGTTGGTTTTCTGGTTCCTTTGTGTATTGCTTTAATAGGGAGTTGCTGTGTGCTGTCCCTTCATTTTCTTTCTGCTGCAGCACAAGGCTTCATGGTTGCCTTTATATTTCCTGCTCTGGTTCTAAAATCATTGTAGGCAGAGGCTACTTGTCCATTCCGGGCTGTCCAGACTGGAAATAATCACACAGAAACTGTATTAATTACAATACTGTAATTGTTTGGCCAGTAGCTTAAGCTTCTTATGAACTAACTATAACATCTTGAATGAGCTCATTTCTATTATTCTATGTATTATAACAAGGCTCATAGTTTACAGGCAAGGTTCCAGGATGTGCACCTGTCTCCTTTAGTGGCTACATTGTATTTCTCATTGACTCTGCCTACTTTTTCTATATATCTCTTCTGGCCTGACTATATTCTGCCCTGCTATTGGCTGAAACATCTTCTTATATTAATCAATGGTAGTAAAACACATTCACAGCATACAAAGGAGAATTCCACACCAAATCAGTTCTTTCTTTAAAGAGTTCTGATTCTTTTATTGAAGAATAATGATGACCATCTAGATGAAGAACTTGGATGTACTTGTGGATACTGGAATTTCATTTCTTTTCAACCCTATTACTTTGAAGAGCAACATTATATATTATATAGGTATATATTTATTTCATATACATATATCTCTATATATTTCTGTATGTACATAACTTTGTATTTGTGATTATGTTGAGGTTCATGTGGGCATAATACATTTTATATACATCTAATCACTAATTTTAGGCCTACTTATTCTTTCATCTAAACTTTATATATATGTATACATACATATATATGTATCAAAGTACTTCAAGTTTTAGAACTCCTGCAAAGTGTTTTCTTTAAAAGTTCAAAGGCTGGGGGTAGAGTGGCTCTATGGTTAAGAGTTCTGGTTGCTTTAGCAGAGGACCAAAGTTTGGTTGCAACACCCACTTGGAAGCTCATAGCCACCTTTAGGTTCAGTTCAAAGAATTCTGACACTGTCTTCTATTCTTCACTGAAATAATGCACACATATGGTGCTCTTGAATGAATGTAGGCAAGATACTCTTACACACGGAAATCAAAATTAGGAAATAATCTTATAGATTCAAAGTCAAATTGTTTTTTATTGTCATATAAGAAATTAATAAAACTTTGAATATTTGCTTTATATTCTGCTATCTTTCTGCATCCACTTACTACTTTAGGGATTTTTCTTTGTATATACTTTGGAATTTGCACATATACAATCTTTTGAACATATGCTATCTTTTAGCAAAAATCTGTTTAGTTCTTTTTCCAATTTATATATGGTTTGCTTCTTCCCTTGCTCATAACACAGAATATGGTTCTGTGTTGTGTCAAACAGCAGTGGCTACAGATAACATTTTTCTGCTCCTAACACTCATGCGAATATATCCAGTACCTAACAGTTAATTAAGATGCTACCTGTGGACTTGTTACAAATATTTATCAAAGCAAAAAAAAATCCCTCTATTCCAAAATTACAGAGAATTTCACCCAGAAATTATGTTGGATTTTTCCAGTGTTATTTTGCATTAAATTGGTATGCTATATCCTGATGGGGAATCTGTCAGCCAATGTTTGTTTTTGTTGACTTTTTATTGAGCTCTACATTTTTCTCTGCCTTCCTCCTTACCTTCCCCTCCCCCTTCAACCCTCCCCCAAGGTCCCCATGCTCCCAATTTACTCAGGAGATCTTATCTTTTTCTACTTCCCACGTAGGTTAGATCTATGTATATCTCTCTTAGTGTCCCCATTGTTGTCTAAATTCTCTGAGATCATGGTTTGTAGACTGGTTTTCTTTGCTTTTTAAGAGTTTGGGGCAGGTTAGGGTGTTACCTTTTGGGCATCTAGAGAAAAGCTGTCATCCCGTCCAGGACTTTCTCTTTCTCTGTGGTTCCTAAGCTACACAACTGAGGCCAGACTCTTCATTCCTGTTTTGTGAGTGTGCCTCTTATAATAAAGAAAATATAATTGGTCTATCTTGCAGTTAGCCTGGGATTCTCTGACCTATGTCTTCAAACAATACACTATTATTTCCTTTTGTAATTTACATAGTGAATTTGTGTAAATTGTACAAACCCCACTTGAAAATGGTGTGTAACTCATTCCCCAGACATTGTTGGGTTTGGTTTGCTCCTGTTGTGTTGAGCATTATTATTTTTAACCTGTGTTCACAACACTTACTTGTTTCATTGTTTCTCATTACTTTACCACTCTGGGTTTTCCTATGGATAGCGTGTAATTCCATTGCTGACATTTTCCCTCTTCAGATTATTAATCTCTGACTTTTAATTGGTGCATTTGGAATCAGTCGATTGTGTTGGTATCAGACACCTTGGAGTTTGGGTTATAGGCACCCAATGTGTGTGCTGTGAACTGAAAATGAATCCCCTACAAAAGTAATGCATGGTCTGAACCACTGAGTCATCATTTATATTTTAGGGGTGTTGATAAATGCTAATATATTTCAAATGATAACTTTTCTAGATGTATCTACATAATTACAAATTGGTATTCTTAAACATTTAAGAATTTTTATTTTTTCATTTACTGATGGGAAATCACCTACGATTCTCAAGTCTATTACTCTATAGGCAAGCATCTACTTCCTTGGTTAGCTTTATGGTTATCTGGGGTGACTCCAATCCTAAGAGGATAACCTGTCCATGTGTCCATGAAGTGTTTTAAAGTTGTTATGAGATAGAAATTGTAACTATAACACATACTGATAATGGGGAACAATACTGATAATGGGGACTATGTACTGAAAATGGGGAATACATATTGATAATGGAGAACACTTGCTGTTAATGGGGAATATGTGCTGATAATGGGAAATATGTACTTTAATGGGGAATACATACTGGGTAGAGAGACTTTTTCTCACCACCACATTTTCCTTTCCACTTATTTTCCTAATCTTCCTACCCTATCCCGACTCATTCTTTCAGGCATCATTCATTAAACATTCACTATTCAAATACTCCATGTACCAAATGAAGTTCCTCATTTCTGGAATCACACAAAGCCATATGTTCTAATTTTGCAAGGCTATAATCCTGAGACATTTGAAAACCTGTCATCAATTTCAACAGCTCTCACTTCAAAGCCGGATGAGAATTCAGAGGTCTGAATTCAGAGAATGACTGGTCATGAGAGGCTAAGTCAATGCAGATCCTCCTGGCTTCAGAAGATTGGAACTGGCTGTGATTGACTAACTTTTGTATTGAGAACAGAAAACAAATTCCCAGGTGTTTTGAAGACAACTCTTGTCTTATAAAGTTGCCTATTTGTATCATTTCCTTTTGGTTTATAGACCTGTAGTAATAAGGGCGGCGGGGCTGCATCCCCAGGATCCCGGCTGCCTGGCTAGCTTATGCCCGAAATAACAACACAAAAACTGTATTCATTTAATCACTGCTTGGGCCATTTCTATCTAGCCTCTTCTAGGCTAATTCTCACATATTAATTTAGCCCATTTCTAATCATCTGTGTAGCGCCCCTAGGTGCGCTTACCGGGAAGATTCTAGCCTATGTCCATCCTGGGTTGGAGCTTCATCACATGCGTCTGCCTGGGAGCTGGGAGCATGGCGTCTCTCTGAGGCGTCTGCTCCCGAGAGGAGAGCTGTGGAGTCTGAGCTCACTTCCTCTTCCTCCCAGCGTTCTGTTCTGTTTACTCCTCCCACCTATCTTCTAACCAATGAGGGCCAAGCAGTTTCTTTTTATTTAACCAATGACCTTCCTCCATCATAGACCTAATTAATACTTTCAGGAAAATTGTTGCATTTTTTTTTTTTTTTGGCTTTTTGAGACAGCTGTTTCTCTGTAGCTTTGGAGCCTGTCCTGGAACTAGCTCTTGTAGACCAGGTTGGCCTCCAATTCACAGAATCTGCCTGCCTCTGCCTCCAAGTACTGGAATTAATTGTTGCAATTTTTAATCTGGGGTGTGTGTGTGTGGGGGGGGAATTTGCCTAGATTAACTGGCCAGCATGTTCCAGAGATCTTCTGACTTCTGTCTCTTCAGTACTAGGATAACAGGCACATATAACCTTCTCAGATATTTTGTTAGGATTCTATGGATCCAAGACAGTTTCTCCTACTTGCTAAAATGCCAGCATAGAGCATTTGTATAAGAAATTGACAGAATGGAAATCTTTTTTTTCTTTTTTTTTATTAAAAATTTCCACCTCCTCCCCGCCTCCCTTTTCCCTCCCCCTCCCCACACTTCCCACCCTCCACTCCCCTCCCCCTCCCTCTCCAGTCCAAAGAGCAGTCAGGGTTCCTTGCCCTGTGAGAAGTCCAAGGTCCTCCTCCTTTATCCAGGTCTAGGAAGGTGAGCATCCAAACAGGCTAGGCTCCCACAAAGCCAGTACATGCAGTAGGATCAAACCCATTGTCCTTGGCTTCTCAGCAGCCCTCATTGTCCACCATGTTCAGAGAGCCTGGTTTTATCCCATGCTTTTTCAGTCCCAGTCCAGCTGGCCTTGGTGAGATCCTGTTAGATCAGTCTCAGTGGATGGGTGCACCCCTTGCGGTCCTGACTTTCTTGCTCATGTTCTCCCTCCTTCTGCTCCTCATTTGGACCTTGGGAGTCCAGTGCTCCTATGTGGGTCTCTGTCTCTATCTCCATCCATCGCCAGATGAAGGTTCTATGATAATAATCAACTTTATATGGAAAAACAGAATGGAAATCTTGCGTGCTGCTACCTTCAAACCCTTCTGTATTTTATGATTTTCAAGTTTCTTTTCTAGGTAAACAATTGCATAGCTTTACTTACTTTTCTTTGTTTTATGACTTGGATTGGTTTTAACTTTCTAGATTTTAGTGATTAATCTGAGAGTGTTGATAGCTACAAAGAGAGACCAAGAAGCTCAGCAACAAGAGGGTTCCGGGTGCTAGATGGATGATCTTGGCATGTCTTGGTGGCCCTCAGCAGTAGGTTCTGCCATCTTTATTCCTATAGTCTGTCTCTTTTCTCTGGTACCAAACTTCCTATTGCCTGATGCCTTGGTTTGGGTTTCTCCTGGTGTCAGGAATGGGCCCACTGTCTTCTCTCAGGAGATCAGGGAGACTCCCACATGGTTATTTGTAATCACTCACTTTTCACCATCAAATAAATTGGCACATGCCCCAGAAGACTTTATGAAATGATTTGCTTACCTCTTTATGCTATATGACATAATTTAGGCATTTTATTATTGCAATTTTCCAGCCATTTCAAAAGAACATGGGTTTAAACTAAGATGTTGAGAGAAATCTGAGAACTTTCATTATGTAATATTTTTACAGAATTATGTGACTCCTTAGATCCCCTTTATTTATTAATGTTGCTTTTAGTCATTAATTCAGTAGTTCATTCACAAGGTATGAATTGTTTTCCAAATGTCATTCACTACACAGGGAGATCCCCTTGCCACAAAACTCAAGGACCAACTAACAAGAAGATACAGAAAAACTGAGAGCCAGATATGAGGAAGGCTGACTTGAAGCAGTGCCTTCTGGGAGTGGCGGGTCCATTGTACTTGCGAACTCAGAAAAGCTGTGGTTATCTGCACAAGACCTGTCCAAGCCAGTCATCATCATTGCATGGAGCAGGAAGGGAAACATGAGGCTGTACTGTTAGCTTAGAAGACACTGTTAATTGGTGGATTCTAAAGGGGAGTCTTCTTTCTCTAGGTGTGTTCCAGGTCAGTAAAGTTCCAGGGGCTGACCCTATACTATACTTATAGAGAGCACTAATTGGATTCAGTGGTTCAAGAAAACAGAGAGGAGATGAAGTTGATAGCAGAATATGTGGAAATCTGAAAGTGCAGGTTAAGTATGAAGAAAATAAATTGTAGATATGCATGAAATTATCAAGGGCTATGCCTGCCTGCCTTTTGGCATCCTCCCTGCCATGATGATCATGGATTCTAATATCTTAAAACTGCAAACTCCCCCATTTTTTTTATAAATTGTCTTGGTCATGGTTTCTTTTGAGAGCAATAGAAAAGTCACTAAAGCATAATGTTAAAATGTACTGAATCAATGGGATATGTGTGTTTATATTTAATTTTGCTTCAAACTCATATAAACCATAATTTTCTGCTGATCAAACTAGTTGTTATTATGTGCTGAAATTATTATTTTTCTTTTTTAAGACATGGTTTCTCTGTGTAACAACGTTAGCTGTCCTGTAACTAGATTTTGTAGACCAGAATGGCCTCGAATTCACAGAGATTTGCCTACCTCTGCCTCCAGAGTTCTGGAATTAAAGTCATGTGCTACCACTGCTTGGCACTGAAAATAATTTTGCCCAATGGGGTTCTGAATGTTTTAATGCTGATAAACTCTCATTGAAGATGGAATTATGGGCAGTCTGTGAACTCCAAATTTTAAATTCCTCCAGGAAATTTGAAGTTTCTTCCTCTTTGACTCAATGCTATCACTTTGCATGCCCTTTCTTTGCCCAAAGATTTCTAATGTAGATAAATTGTGTGGAAACTCCACTTAGGACCAAGCACCAGGCCTTCTTTCCAAGTCCTCCACCACTTCAAAATCTTCCAGGCCGCCAGTGTTTACTAACACATTCTAGACAGAGGTGCAGCATCATAACAGAAAACACCTTACTACCTGCTTGCTGTAGCTGGAGTCTCCTGCCAACACAGACATTTTCATGCACTCTGAAGCCCACTAAATATCTTCCTTGTTTTATTGCCTTAGAACCCAATATGTGTTGGTGGGGCTTGATGACATAAAATAACAGTAAAATTTAATTGCATATTTAAGTGAATTCCCATTTCTGGCACAGAAAGAATTGAACAGATCATGATATCTAAACGTTCTGTGCTTCTAAAGAGCAAACAGTCTGAAAACAACAAACTGGACCTTTTTTGCTTGCCAGGTCATTAAGTATAGCTGCTTCTTCTTGGAAAGGGAGTCCTATGTCTTCCCCTGAGTGCAGGAAAAAAGGTTAATGTAGAAATTCCAGTAAGGAAGAAGTGGCAAAGGCTGTTCCTTGAGAAGACAACAGAAAATTGAAGGAAGAGGTCTTTCTAATGATTGAGATATGAATCTGAATATTATTATTAGAAATAATTAGTGCATAAGTCTCTCAATTCTTCTCTTGTTGACAATGAATCCTCTTATAACATTATTCTGAGACAGTGAATCTAGAGCAGTCCCAGTAGCTGATGTCTATCAGGAGCCCAAGGCAGTGGGTGTTCAGGACTTCAGTCCTCTGCTGTTCTGTCTTTCCCATTTGATTTTTTTCCTTTTCTTTTGTTTTTAGGCACATCTGAACTATCCATGGGAGCATTTCTTGACTTTATGTGGC
The DNA here is from genome assembly GCF_018167655.1 of Microtus oregoni. NCBI lineage: Eukaryota > Metazoa > Chordata > Mammalia > Rodentia > Cricetidae > Microtus > Microtus oregoni. The sequence continues at coordinate 8,862,760 of NW_024543071.1, forward strand.
TTCAAAGCTTTATGGAACTCTTTGAGAAAACCTGAGTTTGCACTGTATGCCAGGACAGACTTTCTGTTGTCTCTTTCATCTGGTGTCTCCTTTGGACTACCTAGCAAAATTTGGTAGGGCTTTTCAGCATTTTTTTCACATGTAATATATTCGTGCACATTCATGTATGTGAATACCTTCTATCCAGCAACCACTCAATATTTGAGTGTTGCAGGCAGGCAGAATGGAGGTGTGAGATATCTATAGCTCTGTGGGTTTCTGTGTTATTTGGTCTCTCATCTGGAAAATGCTCCAGGCCTACTCCTTATCCTCTTTTGTTTGGGATTCATGCAAGCCTACATCTGTGATCATCACTGTAACTTCCAGGTTGAATTTTTAGTGTTTAGTTTCTGATTCATGAAGTGATTTAGCCATGAGGATGAATTTAGGAATAAGAAGCTGTTCGCTACAGAAAACCAAACTCTTTGAGCCTTTCCTTTGAGCATAGCTTCCTCACAGAAAATACTTGGATGTGGCACTGGTCAAGAAATAGTGCATGCAGAGCACGAGGAGAAAGACCGCAAGCCAGAAGAGTGATCATTCACATAAAGGTCTTTAAAAAACAGTATGGGTTGGGTTAAAGGATGATAAAGAAAAATTTGGAAGAGAGGGAGCTCATTGATTGATACGTAATAAAGTTTTCCAATAATATCATTTGTTTTGTAGCAAAATTCAAGCACAGGTTCTTCTTTATATTGTTTGCCTTTGGACCCACAAAAACTAACGTTTGTATCTGAGCTTGATTGCTTTCAAGGAATAATTGCTTTCTTGCCTTTAATGAGACTATTACAATAATTTCTGCCACAAAGAATACTGATGGAAAGATAAAATTTGTAGGAGATGAAGACATGAAGTCCTTTGAACTTTGACCCTTACATTTCAGTCATGGGAGACAGAGAACAGTGAGGAGACAATAAATATGTGTCTATAAAATTTTGGAAAACACTGACTATTATAGTTTAGATGTTAGATGCCTCTAAAACTCATGGGCTCAAAGCTTGGCCCTCAGAGTGGCACAGTTAGGAGGTAATGGGAAATTTTGGAGGTGGAATCTTATAAAATTTCCTTCAGTCATTGGTGATGTTCCTTTGAAGAAGATTATTGTGTCCCTGAAATATTCATGAGGTAAAGAGTTTGCTTTCTCCCTCATGAACTCACCAACACATCAACTAGTGGCCAAAGTAAATTTTGTCTCTCAATGACCTACATATGTCAATCTTTTTTTTTTCTTTTTTTTTTTTTGTGACAAGGATGAAAAATGTCCTAGCAAATTTACAGTGGGGAAATGGGAATGAGTAGGAGGAAGGAGATGCGTTGGCCTACGGGAGTGCAAGTTTATCCTGGACTGGTTAGGGAAATCGTGTTCTGACAGTTAAGCTGAGACTTGAGGAAGATAAGGAAAAGAACCTTGGGGACATCTAGGGAGAAAGTATTTGAGGCAAAAGGCAGAGAATGATGCTTGCAGTTTGTGGTGAATTGTTGAGACACCATCATGGGGAGTTTGCGACCACAAACATAGCAGATCTAGTCTGGGTGGGACATTCCTTAGTGCCCACTCTAGGTGTTCGAAGAACATTGTGCTTGAAGAGAAACTGGGTAGGGAGATTAAACATTTCAGAACAAAAAAGTGATAACTTATCTACCCTTCACTGAATCTTCAGAACGTTCCAAAATATCCTTAATTTTCAGTATTTTTTGCTTTTTATGAATTCTTTTCATATTTAGTAGAAGAATCAACAACTCTTCAGTCATTATGAATTTTTACAATCTCAGTCTTGACTGTAAGATGTAGAGATCAGAAATACCCCTTTATATTCTTTAATTTTCTGTACCTAAAAAATGAGTACCCCATAAAATATAATAAATATTAGCATTATGCGAGTTGAATGCGTAGCTGGATAGTTCTTTTCCTTCAGAAATATTAATGCACAAAAAGATAGTAATTCTTTTTTGAACTTAATTTTTATGATGTTTTTAAAACACTGGGTGGATTGTCAAACTTTCCCATTCTTTCCCCTCCAATATTCATTATATTTAGGTTTATTAAATATCTCTGCCCTACAGGAATTTCATATATATCAGTTCACTTCTGATTTAATTTGTATCATTTGCTAACCATGTTTTGCTTTCCTTGTATTAATATATTTAAATTGATACAACTTAATGCAAATTTTATTCAATATAGAATCTTCATTTTTGCCAGTTCTTTCTCCCAGGAATTCAAGGAGTCTCCGTTTTCCTATCCTTCCTTACTTCTTTCTAAAAAAGACATCTGAGCTTCAAACAGGTTTCTTTTCTGTATAAGAAAATCCAATTAACCTGGTGGTGGCGCATACCTTTAATCCCAGCACTCGGCAGAGGCAGGCAGTTCAAGGCAAGCCCGGTCTACAAGAGCTAGTTCCAGGACAGGCTCCAAAGTTACATAGAAATCTTATCTCAAAAAAACAAAAAAAAAATGAAATTCCAACTTATGAACATACTATCTGTACCATTGACTATCTGCATTTCTCATGGCAAATAAAGATGGGAAGATGGGCTGTCTCTAACTTCTCTAGCTAAAGAAATCTTTTACATAAGTGAAAAATGCTAGAACATTTTCTTACATTTATGTTTTGTGGGTGAAGAAAGGGATTTTTGTTTGTTTGTTTTATAATTCTGCATCATAGTCCATCACTGAGGGAAGTCACTGCAGGAACTCAAGGCAGAACTTGGAAGCTGGTTCTGAAGGAGAGGACATGGAGGAATACAGCTCACTGGCTTAATCTGCATGACTTGCTCAGCCTGATTTATATGACCAAGGACCATCTGCCCAGGTCTGGCATTGCCCAGAGAGGACTGGGACCACCCACACTTACTATTAATCAAGAAATGTCTCGCCGGGCGGTGGTGGCGCAAGCCTTTAATCCCAGCACTCGGGAGGCAGAGGCAGGCGGATCTCTGTGAGTTCGAGGCCAGCCTGGTCTACAAGAGCTAGTTCCAGGACTGGCTCCAAAGCCACAGAGAAACCCTGTCTCGAAAAACCAAAAAAAAAAAAAAAAATGTCTCGTGGACTCCATTGCAAATTTAATGGAGGCAACTTCTCAACTGAGGTCCTTCTTCCTAGATGACTCTGGTTTGTGCCATCTTGACAAAAATTAAGCAGCACCAAAATAAAACCCCAAATTCAGTTACTTTGCAACCTTTCTACTGTTCCCCATGACAGATTCATTTTCTGTTCTCTTATATGAAAAATGTGCTTTCCAACACAGCTCTAGGCTCTGCCCCACCAATTCATCTGTATCTGCGCTGTAATTTCTGAACATTTGCTGACTTTGCCCTTCAAGACACATATCAGTGGATACAAATGAGAGGATTTACATGGATATGGAAATTACTTTGAGGAGATGTTTTGGCACTAAGGGTTTTTTTTTTTTTAAATACTCCATCTGAAGTAAGCAGATTTACTAAAGGTCTTCAGAGATTCTGATGTGGTTTCTATTATGATGGTAATCACAATCTGAGTATAATGATACATTATATAATGATTTTGAAAGGCCATGAAGGTGAACAGCTTTTAAAAGAACAAAGTTGTTTTAAATTATGATTAAACTTTTGGATCAGGGGCAAGAATCTCAGTGCCCTCCACAAGTAAAGATAATTTTAATTGGACTAAGTAGTATGAAATTTAGGTCACAAGTATAATGAATAGCCATTGGAAGGGAAATTATAGATAATGGGTTATGCTCTTATATCAAGTCTGCTGTCAAGAATCTGCTTTAAAGGCTAATACAACTTTCTTACTTGGCATTACCTTTTTGTATGTCCTCAATGTATGTCACTATTCAGTTGAATTTTGATCATCATAGCATCAATGCATTGATATCTCAGTTGTCACAAAGTCTGTTTCCCAATTTTTTTTTTTTTATCTTTGTTCCACTAGAATCTGCCTGATTCATTCTGGAATAAATTGCTGGATTGATGGGCGCTGCGGTTGCAGTTGAATATGACACTACCATCATTGTTTAACTTTTATTCTGGTTGGCTAAGTGTCCAGTTATAAAGCTCATGACACCATATCAGTGAGTTTATGAACATTCAAGGAGAAGTCTAAGTTTTGAAAGAAAAGAAAAGGAATCAAAAAATAATATCAATACTATTAACTCAATTATGGAAAAGACACACTTTTTCTAAAAGAAAACATGCTTCAAAATGCCAATTTCATGTGTTGGATCACTAAGATTTATTTATCACTTTATTTATCACTAAGATTTATTTATTATCACTTATTTATCACTAAGTATGCATTTTGTATATATCAATCTTCCAGTCTTCAGGGAACAGATATTTCCTAAACTTGCTTTTAATCTATCGAATGATAATTTCAAAGGTTTTCATTAGATGAAAAAAAGACATAATGACAGATATCAATGATTTGAAGTCATTTCTTCCTTTTAAACTGAGTCATTCACTTCTCCAGTCAACACAGATTCTACTTCTCTAATGAACATATACTAAGAACAATCTAAAGTATATTTTAATGGCTCATGCTCTGGTGCTGTGTGACTTGGATTTAAATCCCATTTTCTTCCTCCGTCATTCTTGGCCATGAGTGAGTTATTGATTTCTTTGAGTTTTTATTTATTTAGATATTAGTAAAGATAACATCATTGACCTCATAATGACTTTCTGAAGACTAGAGATGACTCAAGGAAAGTGCTTAGAACAGTGGCTGGCACAGAACAGGCATTCTGATGTGGTCAGAGTTCATTATATAGACTCACTTGTGAATGATAAAGTTATAAAAATCAGAATGTAACTTGATGGGAATATTTAAATGTGTAAATGTGCCAAACACAGACTGCTACGGCCCTAGCATTACTAATCAGAATCGGAAATGCCTTGAATACATTTGAATGGTAATTCCTAACAGAGCATAATCAGGAATTTAGAAACTTATAAATAGTCAGATATTAAATCAATCAATCATAGAATTTTTGAATCTAGTGCCTCATATAAGCTAACCATGCCATCTATCACTGAGTGATACTGCCATCCTGATGAGATACTACTTCAAACCAGTTAGGAAGCTGAACACCAGATTTGCAAATCTTTATGAAGTTAAATATACAATTGACATATGATACAATAACTCCACTTATAGGTAAGTTTAGGTTCATGCAAGTATGTAGTCATCAATATTTATTGCTACTAATTTGTAACTTCCCCAAATTTTCCAATTGAGAATGAATAGTCTTATCTGGAACATTTATGCAATCAAATGCAATTCGGCAATGGAGAGGAACAAGCCACATAGCCTCGTACTGATGTATGGATCTCAAATGCATTATACTGAATAATGGAAGTGAGACTGAGAAGGTCAAATACTATACCATTACATTTTGCAGCATTCTGGAAAGCACAAAATTATAAGGGAAAAATACAACATGTGTTTGAACAACTAGATTTAAAAAGAATGTTTGCTTATACATGACCATGAGAAAACTTGGTAGCATGATGGAAAAATCGGCACCATTATGGTACTGATGATCATACAAAGATGGAAATTCTACAGGGGTCATAGAACTGAATACTACAAAGATATAATTTTCTAGGTAAAAATGGTACATCAGCGAACTGAGTTAAAATATAAGTGCACAGGTGTAACAGAATATCCATAAGTCACAAAACTGGGTAATGGGCGTTTGGGGATTTTGCAAATTATCTTCTTTAGGTTTTTTTTTTTACAACAAAATACACAAAAATAAAGAAGGCCAGCACTCATTTTTGGCATGGGTTGGGTGATAGAACGCTTATTATATTGCTGATGAATATGCAAATTGCTACAAACTGTTTGAGTGTAATTGTGAACAGCTGCTAAAGCTTGCAATTGCATACAGCCTTTGTTCCAGAGGTCTCATTCATGGATTCTCTCCCATAGAAATGAAACCCTTGGGTTTTTAAAGCTATGTGCACAAAGCTGTTTATTATAGCCCTGTACTTCCTAGCACACAACTGAACAGAGAATGTGTTCCTGCGAGTGAAGCCCTGAAATCAAAACCTTCTTTCCTGTAACAACCCTGCATTTGGCGGCCATATTAACTCGACTCAGTTACAGAGCAGCCGCACAAACACCACACTGGTAAGGTGGAATGTTAATGCACAGTCTTGGCCGTTCACAGAGCGGTGTTTCAAGCTTAGCTGTGAGTCTCGATCTGTACACACTGCTGCAGCAATATTGTCATAGAGGAGACCACTGGAAAACAGACAAACAAAAGTCATCTCTCCCAGTTGTGCTGGAGACTGGCCTTGAAGACCTGATGATTCAGTGTCAGATTGAGCCTGTTTTATATATGACAACTTCTATCATAGTCTCCGTATAGCTCAATAGATACAGGAGCTCCCCTAGGCCTCTTTCATAAGAGGAATGTCTCACTAATGAAGGCTGGATGCATCTTACTCTATCCCAAACCCATATTACAGTTGGTAAATTTCAACCTACGAATTCTGGTGAAGACACAAATCTCTTCTTCCAGAGTTTTATACAAGATTAAAAAATTAAAACAAAACAAGAATGCAAGAACTATAAATTTAAATATTTTTATCCTTTTATCATTGCTTCTGATCACCAAGAGCCCAAGCTGGAGAGGTCCACTGTCAGAATTCTGCACTGTAATCTTCCTGTCATATCTTTCCTGGGAGGCCAGGTGAACATCAAGAATAATGAAGTAAAAGATGATTTCTACCATGACCTTTTGTACAGCATTTAGTAATCCACAGAGTCATGATTGTTTTATATTGTATCACATTACTCATTTGACACTGTCATAGTTAGAGTTTGTTGTCATGTAAGCCTGTGTGGCCTTTGAGATTGGCTTCAGCTTCTTCTGTTATTTGTCTCTCAAGAATAAAGAGTAGCTGGGTATGGTGATGCTCTTGATCTCAGTACAATGAAGGCAGTGTTGTAGTAAGAGCAGTGGGGCCAGGCACCCCAGCTGCCTGGCTAGCTTATGCCCCAAAATAACAACACACAAACTGTATTCTTTTAAACACTGCCTGGCCCATTAGTTTCAGCCTCTTAACCCATTTCTAACAATCTATGTAACACCACGAGGTGCGCTTACCAGGAAAGATTCAGCATGTCTGACATGGTGGCTGGCTGCATCGCCGTCTGCCTCAGAGAGTAGAGCTATCGCATCTGCCCGGGAGAGGGGGAGCATGGTGTCTCTGAGCTCACTTCCTCTTCCTCCCAGCATTCTGTTCTGTTTACTCCACCCACCTATGTTCTAACCTATCAGGGCAAGCAATTTCTTTATTTAATTAACCAATGACCTTCCTCCATCAAGGCAGAAATTTTATATGTAGAAAATTCAAGGCCAACCAGGATTACATAGTGAGATCCTGTCAAAAACAAACAAACAAACAAACAAACAACAATAACAAAACAAAGGCAAAAAGAAAAAGAGACTTAAGATAATTTCTTGGGTGTGTGATAGTTTCCAGGGATCATATTTTCCAAAACATAGAAAAGAAAACCAAAAAGAGAAGAAAACAATATTAAAAATATGATTTTGAATACAATAAACCTTTAACTGGCATGCCTCCAAAGAAGAATTTTCTAACATATATTAAAATTTAAGGTAAATGATAAGTAATGAGTTGAATGGGAGAAAAAAATGGACCAAATAATATTCTCATTTCCTAATAGGAAAAATGATCAGTCCAATGAAAAGAATAATAGAATCACTATCGCTCTCATCTCCTCATGCATGTCTGGAGGCATCTTGTGGATGTCAAAAATTAAGGCACTGTCTGCTCTGTGGGTTCTCCACAGGACTGGAGTAGATTACTTTGTCTTACAAAATTGGAGTCTGTGCATGTAGTTCATCAGGCATATCCATAATTAAAGGTGTATCTATACTTGAAGATTGGAATTTCCTGTAATTAGAAGCCTGAGTAGAAAAGATAAGAAGTGTTTTTCTAAGCTTTTAGAGACCTTTTGACACACTTAATGATAAAATGATGGACAAACCCAAACAGGGGAAACTGATATCAATCTTTTGGGGGCCTTAAAAACAAAAGCTTTCATTGTCTAGTTTGATCAGTGATAGAAGTATTCTAGGTATGTTTAGTTTTGGGAATACAGTTCTGTCTGTCTTAATGTCACTGGAAGCCATGCTGTTTGCACAGCTGAGTCCTTGGCTGTTCTAGATTCTATGGTTTTGAGCCTCAGCAGTTCTATTTTGCTATTTTATCTCTGCTGTCTCCAAATAAAGTTTTACCATCCCAGCTTGTTATTGCAAGACACATGTATAAATTTTGCTTCTGGTAAGGCTTTTAAAGATTGGTTATAATCCTTTCAATTTCTGGAAGCAATAAACTGACCATATTTAATAGTTTGAATTCTAACTCTTACTGAGTGCAGAAAATGAATCCACTGGCATCTAAGTCAAGGTCAGAGGGAGCCTAAAGGTAAGGATTAGAAAAAACTTGGAAAGAGGAGAGAGAACTGGATGAAGGCAGCTGCAATACTTCCTGAAGTTTTAATACTGAATAGGAGGGATAAATATTCTAAGCCAGAAAAGAACAAGAAAACATGGACTATAGCCATTGAAGAAGTGTGAAGATACTCAAATAACAAACGATGATGCTGACAATTAGCCTTTATGGAATCGTCATGTGGAAGGCAAAGTGTTATATCGTATTTATTTTCTGATGTCTCCTAACAAATCTATGGGTTGGCCTTATTGGTACTTCATTTTACACACACGGAAGCCAAGATGAAAATCAGGGACTTGCGGTCACTTGTGTGTCATGGCATGAGTATTGGTTCTAAGGTAAGAAAAAACTTGGTTCTGTTCACTGATTCAGGTGCTGGTTTGGGCTCTTTAGTTGCATTAAATATTACAAGAGCTGTGGGCATCTCTCAGATCGCCCCAAGTTCTTTGGGTGACACATGCTTTATGAGACTCTTTAGGGAATCACACTTGCAACTGCTTGGAGGTTCACTCCTGGCTTCTGGAATTACTTTACCTAAATGCATCAGACTCCAGAAACACCAGGGAACTGAAAATTTCATGGTGAGTATCTCATACTGCTTATGAAGAAGTAGGAAATCCTTTCGTCTTGGAATGGAAAAATTGTGATGTAATTGCAATTACACAACCCTCTGTCACTTTGAGGCCCACATCAGTGGTATAAAGGCTGACATCTTACCTAAAATTGCTCCCTGCGTGGGTTTTTCCTGTAATTTCATTTATACTTTTTTCTTTCTTCCTGATTTATCTTGGAACATCTACATAATAATCTCATAAAATTCCTGTTTTTGTGTCTGCTAACTGGGAAACTGAAACAAAGAAAATATTTGGCCTTATTCTCCATTTGAGGAAATGTGAGGAAAAGTGTTATGAGATAATACTTGGATACGCCTCGTGGAGGAACATTAAGGATTGCTCCCATGTGTTGATTTGGCTTCCTAGCTATTATAATTTTATTCATTTAATCACCTCTCCTCCAAGAAGACTTGGTATTTTCTACTAAGTGGCTAGAACCTACCGATGTGCATATACACCTTCAAGAGGGGAGAGAAACAACCAAGTTTTTATTGCATCCTTTCAGGTTGCCTAGAAGTGATACAGTAAGTCTCAAGATTAGGTCATTTTTGGCTAGGTGCATCACTTCAATGCCAAAATACAATTTCTTCAGGGTGTGAATTTACTCTGTGAATATTTTTTATATCCAAGTAGTATATTGAGTAGAGAAATTTGATGAATGGATTATCAAGATATGAAAAGTCTTCATCATGAGTATCCCAAGCAACAATGATAAAGCCAGTCAAAGCCTTTTGTGAATTTGGAAAATTGCATGTGGATGGCATCTAGGAGTGTCATAGAATCTAAAAGATTTAGCAGTGAAAATGTAGAAATTACTAAGATTAATTATAGAAGGGTGTAGTAATAAGGTGGCGGGGCTACAGAAGGGAGATGTTTCTTAGTTTGAAAAATCACTTACTTGTACTGTTTATTTCATGGGTTGTTTGTTGTGAGATGTACATTTTAAAATTAGAGATTGGAAAGAGATACAGAAGCTCAGAAATTTGAAAGCAGGCTCTGCTGTGTCCCACAACTGTTTTAGGCTAAAGTCTCTGTAGCTTGTGCCCTCTTTTTCGTGTATGTCCTCCATGTTTGAGGACTCATCAGGCTTATGAGGCAGTCCACACCATCCCTCTCCTATGCATGCACACCAATCTTCCCTCTGTGAGCTGCTTCACCTTTAAGGAATTTACTATCTCCCCTATTGACGTTGGTATAATCATTCTCTTGAATGAACATGGACACATCTTGCATTATTCTTGATCAAGAACTATTATAAGATGTATATGGCAACAGCTCAAGGAAGTTACATATTGTAGATTAATTTACAAAAAGAACATCTGAGCACAAAAACATGTCTTACTACCAAAAGTATTAAGGAAGGAAGCCAAATGGACTCTAAGTTTACTTTCATTCAGTGAAAACTGAATTTAAACTTTTTAAAGAGAACAATTGAATACATACATACAGAGAGAGAGAGAGAGAGAGAGAGAGAGAGAGAGAGAGAGAATGAGACAGAGAAAGAGACAGAGAGAGAGAGAGAGAATGAGACAGAGAGAGAGACAGAGAGAGAGAGAGAGAGAGAGAGAGAGAGAGAGAAGGGTGTATACACAAACACACACACAGCTCACTTTTTCAGCAAATGCGACACTATAGAAACTGTCTTGCCTAGATTCAGGAGCACTGATATGATGCAGGTTGGCAATAGAGCACATGCAGCTTGTAAGGCCACAGGCCAATACTTACTAGGTTAGAGCACCCAGAACACATGGGTGTGCAAGACCTATAGAGGATCAGAATGACAAAGTCTTTCTATGGTTTTGTAAAACACACTGTATGTAATGCCTTTTTGATATTACTGGGTGACTTTAAAAGTATTTATTTTGTGTATGTTTCTGTGTAGGCATATGTGTGTTAAAGTAGATATGTGGCAGTCAAAAGACGACTTTTGGGAGTCAGTTCTTTTTACCAGATAGAGGTCAAGTATCAAATTTAGGTCACAAGACTTGAAAGCAAGCACCCTACTCATTGAACCATTTTCTGGCCCTATCTGATTACTCGCTAAATTTGTGTTAAGTGTTCTTCTGCACACTTGAATGACCAAACCTCTTTGATGACAGGCTCAGTCATAACTGGTGCTTTGTTAAGAGTTTAAAGTTGTCTTCAGGATCATTTTTCTCCTTCAGTTTATTACTTACTGTTAAAGAGTTGGCTCTTGTAATTGTTAGGGAGGGACAATTACAAAATCTCGCAGGGAAACCTCCTAAACTGGAGAAAAAGAAGAAAGCCTTGAAGGCTGATGACCTGATGGCAGCTGGTGTTATCAAGTCTGAACATTGTATGCAGAAAGGTCTGTCTTGCTGCTTGGAGGAGATCAGTCTTTAGTTGAAACAAGGCTGTCAGTTGGCAGATGGATCTTACCCTCATTATAAAGTGCCATCTGCTTTTGTCAATATATACTGATTTAAATGTAAATATTATCTTAACATAGCCTCTTATCAGTTTCTAGAAAAATACACACACACACACACACACACACACACACACACACACACACATATATATATATATATATATATATATGGACTCAGTAAACTGGCCAAGTTGACACATAAAATTAACTATCACAGGCTGTAAAACAATCCTTAAAAATAGGTTTACATAGGGGCCATCCCCTAGATGGAGACCTATAATAGTTGCTAATAGAGGGAAAATCTATTTCCCTCAGGGATGTGTCCTCTTATTGATTATCTAATACCAAGTTGTCATCCCTAGGGACATACACATGCAGGAAACATTGAATGGAGTCAGTAGGATGTATTTATATGTTTGTGGTATGTATATGTAATAGGAATGGCTAGAGAAGAGGAGACCATGGATTTGAAAGAGGGGAGGTCAGTCATGGGAGGGATAGGAAGGGAGAAAGAAAAGAGCGTAATGATGCAGTTGTATTTTAGTTAAAGAGAAAGAAAGAAAGCATAAATTTAGATGGCAATACCAAGATCACACATACTGGGGAAAGGTGAGGGGTATATAAATGACACGTGAAGAAATCCTACAAGCCGAGGAGAGAGGCCTCACAAAAAAAAAAAAATCTGTCAGTTTCTTCTTTCGAACCTCTAGCTCACAGAATTATAAGATCTCTCTGTTCCTCACCTGTGGTATATTCCTGTGATAGTCTTAACAAACTAAGACAGTAACCAACTAGTAGCCAACCTTATAAATGGATTGCGTAGTCTCACTGGCCAAACAGAGGCTAGTACTTATAACTAAGTCTAGAAAAGTTAAGGCTCTTGATTGACATTCTCAAAAGAATCACAAAGATTAGTAGTAAAGCCTCAAAGTAAAGCTCATAGAGAGTTGCTGGACCAGCCGCTCTCACTGTAATAACATCTTCACTGGGACTGAATCTTACGACAGCTTGATGGAAGATTAATATAGTATATGGGAAAGTAGAAGGAAAAGAGAAAAAAATCAAGGCTTTTACTCAAATGCACATGCTAAGAAATGCTAACTGTGTGTGCTTAGGAAGCAAGGAGACAAGCCATATACGAGTTGGTTTATAATATCACTTGGAATTTTGATAGAACTCTCTTTCATTGATGAATGATACTCAAACATTAAAAATACACTTTCTAGTTTTACAGTAAAATTTTCATAGTTTTATTTAGATTATGGTGAAGCCAAATGACTACCCTGATGATTCTCAACTTGCCTGTGTTCACAATGTAATAAAAAGAGTTGCTGGGAGCCGGGCGATGGTGGCGCGCGCCTTTAATCCCAGCACTCGGGAGGCAGAGGTAGGCGGATCTCTGTGAGTTCGAGACCAGCCTGGTCTACAGAGCTAGTTCCAGGACAGGCTCCAAAGCCACAGAGAAACCCTGTCTCGAAAAACCAAAAAAAAAAAAAAAAAAAAAAAGAGTTGCTGGGGACTCTTTTCTCCCACCTACGTCAGAGTACTCCTTCTAGGAAGATTTTCACATACTAGTTTTCCATTTTTGTATTTGACTAAGGTATGATTGCTTTCAGCCCTTGAGTGAGACTGATCTAAACACACACACACACAAAAAACATGGTTGTAGATAGTTTAATTTACTCACAACCAGAAGCATTAAAGACATCAGATGTTTAAGAGTTAACAATGCTTTTCTTAGACAACCAGAGTTTTTCCAGCCTCTAAATAGCACCAGTTTTACAGATGATAGTTAATGATATTTTTGCAATGATGATGATGATTAATATCCTGATGATATAATTTGATATTTGTTTCTCAAATATGTCTTTCAACAAAGCTCTTTCTTAAGCACTTAAACTTCAAAACTAACTAATAATTGTTAATCTGTTGATCATTTAACAATTTGATAGACATGGGAAAATGAGTGAAGAGGTTGCTCAAGCCTTTCAATTTAGTATTATGAAAGGCAAACTAAGTGCCACAGCCGTAAGTAATTGTGTTTTATAATTGATTTATTAATTTGATTGCTTCTATATAATTGAAAATCTGTATCATTTGATCAATAACTTTTATCTTTCCAGGTATCTATTTTAACTGTTATACTTTTAAAAATGTATTCTTATCACAAAAACGAATTTGTAAAATAATTCATATATTTATTAGCTGGATTTAGTTGTTATGTAATGGACAGAAACTTGAAAATGTCATGTTGTAAGCTATAAGCATATATTTATGTCAATTTAAGAAAGCTTTAATAAATAGTACAAATAGTGCTTTCTTAAAGCTTTCCTTTAAAGTGCTCCAGAACTTGATTACTGATTATTTTCTAGGTTCCATAGACCTTTGACTCTAAGACAGGACTATATTCCACAGATAGACTTACCATGAGTTTATAGTCCTAGTACTGAGGTTTTTTTTATTGGTTTTTACCTTACTGGTGTAGGAGGTCCTTCTGTTTATGTGTTACTTTCATTGGTTAATAAAGGAACTGCTTTGGGCCTATAGCAGTGCTGTAGGGAAACAGAGCTAGGCGGGAAAAACTAAATGGCGTGCTGAGAGAAAGGAGTCAGGGTCAGAGAGACGCCAGGGATCCTCTGCCGAAGACAGACGTGCTGGAACTTTGCTGGTAGGCCATGACCTCGTGGTGATACACAGGTTAATAGAAACGGGTTAAATAAATATGTAAGAGTTAGCCAATAAGAAGTTAGAGCTAAGGGGCCAGGCAGTGATTTAATTAATACAATTTCTGTGTAGTTATTTCAATTCTGGACAGCCAGGACAAACAAGCGACTTCCTCCCTCCAATACCTTTCTCTCAAAACACAGCATTTCCGCACATGTGACAGTAACCACTAGGTGATTAAAGACAATGAATTGGAAATTCAAGGTACCTAAAGAAAATACACAAATTTCTCATTTTTGCACCTTTTCTCTGTGTCCTTCATGTGGCTTACCCAATGATTCTGTAAATAAGGCTCTGACAAATCAGTTGTAAAAATCTAATTTATCATTATTTTGAAGCCAAGGAAATGGACATTTGGTAAGATGTAGTCTGTAGGTGACAGACCATTCCAACATGGGTTGCCAAACTGTTAAATTACTATCACCATCATTCCTCAATTAGTAACCAGGAATAATTTTCTAACTATGAATTTAACATCCTTACATGATTATAGAGTACATGCACTGTGAGAATTGGCCAGCTGACACCATCAAATAACTCTGATGAAAATTATTGGGTTCCTCTTTCCATATTTCATTGAAAATTTTGGTTAGTCCCCAAGTATCACAATAAGAGACATACACATTGTTATATAGCAATCCATAGCTAAAAGCAAGGATTTTGTGTCATTAAGTAATCATAAATATAAAATAGATGGAGAATCTTATATGCTAACCATGAATAAAATGCAAATCAAAACAACTCTGAGATTCCATCTTACACCTGTAAGAATGGCCAAGATCAAAAACATCAATGGCAACTTATGCTGGAGAGGTTGTGGGGTAAAGGGAACACTTCTGCATTCCTGGTGGGAATGCAAGCTGGTACAACCCCTTTTGATGTCAGTGTGGCAATTTCTCAGAAAATTAGGAAACACCTTCCTCAAGACCCAGTAATACCACTTTTGGGTATATATCCAAAGGATGCTCAATTGTGCCACAAAGACATGTGCTCAACTACGTTCATAGCAGCATTGTTTGTCATAGACAGAACCTGGAAACAACCTAAATGCCTCTCAACCAAAAAAAAAATGGATAAGGAAAATATGGTACATTTATGCAATGGAGTACTACCCAGCATAAAAAATAACATCTTGAATTATGCAGGCAAACAGATGGAGAGAGAAAACATCATTTTGAGTGAAGTTATCCAAACTCAGAAAGACAGTTATCACATGTTCTCACTCATAAGTGGTTTTTAAACATAATACAAAGAAAACCAGCCTACAAATCACAATCCCAGAGAACGTAGACAACAATGAGGACCCTAAGAGAGACATACATAGATCTAATCTACATGGGAAGTAGAAAAAGACAAGATCTCCTGAGTAAATTGGGAGCATGGGGACCTTGGGAGAGGGTTGAAGGGGAGGGGAGGGGCAGGGCAGGGAGCAGAGAAAAACGTAGAGCTTAATAAAAATCAATAAAATTAAAAAACTAAAATCCTAAAGGAGCGTCTCCTTGAATCTTTATTGAGCTAGCATAATAAAGGGAGGCACATTGCATGGCTGTGTGTTAGGTTCCCAGAAACCAGTCTTTGTCTTTTAACTTTCTTTTCCTGTGAGAATTTGGCCGCAGCTCCTCCCATTTTATTTTCATCTTTTTATTTGGCTGCAATTTCCCCCTTCATTGGGTGCTCTTGAGTTTGTCATAGTCCCCTCCCCATCCTATGAAACCTCAACCGCCATGGATATTTTCTGAATCTTTTGCTCACTGTATTATCACATGAGTTAGATGGATAAAAGTATAACTGGCAAGTTTACTCGTTCTTCACACATAAACAGTTTGGGTCATCAGCCATGGAATAAGTTGCAGATGAAGAAGCTGGGAAGTGGTGATTGAGAGGCTGGTACCAAGTGAGCTGTTTCCTTTACATTCCATCCAGTGATTGGCCACAAAAAGCTGATAGAAGGTTTTTTTTTTTTTTCTATTTTTTTTTTTGTCCCCAGATCATCGGGCTACCAGGCAGCCCTGTTTAGGTACTGAGGAGTTCCATCTGGATGGGTGAGTGTGTGCTATCCAGGGGCGGATTGTCCCGGAAGAGAGCACAACCCACCCTCCCCCAGCTCCTTCTGCAGGGCTGTCTTTCTTACACACGAACCCCCCCCCCCCCCCAAGCCTGCGCTTTCTGCTAGGTCCTTTGCTCAGGAGCAGTTTTCTGCTCCTACACTAAGACTACCCACCCAGAGAGGTGAGTGCCTGCCTACCGGGCAGGCCTCAAGGTCCCCCCCCCCCCGAAAGGGAGCACGCACACCTTCAGCTTTTGTGCCAGGGTGTCCTGTGTTCTACTCGTCCCTGCCCCCCAAGTTCTCCCTTTTGTCCGCGGGTCATTGGACTATCAGGCATCTATGTTTCGGTGCTGAGGAGTTCCATCTGGACGGGACGGTTCCTGCTTCTACACTGAAGAGTTACACCCAGAGAGTCAGTCACAGCAGACTGGACCAAGACACCAGGCCTCTCCTGGCTCCATTTGAAGGAAGAGATGGGAAGGTGCCAAGGCAAGAATTCCTCCAACAACCTGAAAGGCAACATGACATCACCAGAATCCAGGGATCCCGAAATAAGAAGAATTGTACACCCTACTCTAGAAGAATTAGAAGAAATTGACTCAAAAGTGAATTATATGAAAATAATAGAAGACCTTAAACAGGAGGTGAAAAACTGCCATAAACAATTAGAGATCACAAACAAAAAGGTAGAGGAAATGAATAAATCGCTCAAAGATACCCAAGAAAACCAAGAGAAACAAGAAAAAGCAATCAAACAGGTAAGGGAAGCGGTTCAAGACATGAAGAATGAAATGGAAGTAATGAAGAAAACACAAACTGAGGGAAGGATGGAGATAGAAAATCTGGGTAAACGAACAGGAAATACAGAGACAAGTACTACCAACAGATTACAAGAGATAGAAGAAAGAATTTCAGACACTGAAAATAACATAGAGAAAATAAACACACTGATCAAAGAAAACAGCAAAGCCAACAAATTCTCATCACAAAACATTCAGGAAATCTGGGACACAATAAAAAGACCAAACCTAAGAATAATTGGGATAGAAGAAGGAGAAGAAGTAAAGCTCAACGGACCAGAAAATATATTTAATAAAATTATAGAAGAAAACTTTCCCAACCTAAAGAAGGATATTCCTTTGAAGGTTCAAGAAGCATACAGAATACCGAATAGACTGGATCAAAAAAAAACCATCTCCTCGCCATATAATAATCAAAACACAAAACATACAGAATAAAGAAAGAATACTAAGAGCTGCAAAGGAAAAAGGCCAAGTTACTTATAAAGGTAAACCTATCAGACTTACACCTGATTTCTCTATGGAAACAATGAAAGCCAGAAGGTCCTGGATAGATGTTCTGCAGAAACTAAGAGACCATGGATGCAAGCCCAGACTACTATACCCAGCCAAGCTTTCGTTCACTATAAATGGAGAAAACAAAATTTTCCAGGAAAAAAACAAATTTAAACATACGCAGCCACAAATCCAGCCTTACAGAAAGTAATAGAACGAAAATCACAAACCAAAAAGTCCAACAATAACCACAATAACTCAAACATCTAGAGACCCTTCACCAGCACAACTCAAAGAAAGGAAACACACAAACTCTACTACTAAAAAAGTGACCGGAGTTAACAACCACTGGTCATTAATATCACTTAATGTCAATGGACTCAACTCACCTATAAAAAGGCACAGGCTAAGAGATTGGATACGAAAACAGAATCCAACATTCTGCTGTTTACAAGAAACACACGTCAACCAGAAAGACAGGCACCTACTCGGAGTAAAGGGCTGGGAAAAGGCTTATCAAGCAAATGGACCTAAGAAACAAGCAGGAGTGGCCATACTAATTTCTAACAAAGTTGACTTCAAACTTAAATCAATCAGAAGAGATGGCGAGGGACATTTTATGCTCATAACAGGAACAATTCATCAGGATGAAGTCTCAATTCTGAATATCTATGTCCTTAATATAAAAGCACCCACGTACGTAAAAGAAACATTACTAAAATTCAAGGCTGCCATCAAACCGCACACACTAAGAGTAGGAGACTTCAACACTCCTCTCTCACCAATGGACAGGTCAATCAGACAGAAACCTAACAGAGAAATAAGAGAATTAATGGAGGTAATGAATCAAATGGACTTAACAGACATCTATAGAAAATTCCACCCAAATAGGAAAGAATATACCTTCTTCTCTGCAGCTCATGGAACCTTCTCGAAAATTGACCACATACTCGGTAACAAAGCAAACTTCCACAGTTACAAAAAAATATTCGTAACCTCCTGCATCTTATCAGACCACCATGGATTAAAGTTAGAATTCAACAACAATGCTACCCCCAGAAAGCCTACAAACTCATGGAAACTGAACAGTCAACTACTGAACCACACCTGGATCAAAGAAGAGATTTAGAGCTTTGGCATGCATGACTTTACCTGCATGCATTCGACAGAGCCAGACTCCCTGTCTCCCGGCTGCATGAACAGACCACTCCTTCTCCTGGTCAGTTTTTTTTTGGTAGTCAGTTATTTCTGTAAATGAGTATTAGGGAAATTTCCATCTCTATCTTTTATGCAGGGAGAGAATGGAGAAGGACACGTTAGTATGCTTCTGGGCAAAAGGAATAGAAAGACAGTAAAACTTTCAGCCTAAAGATAATTATCAGAAATTAGAGGCATGAAAGTGATGCCTTGGTCTCATAAATGTGTTTTCTGTGATGTAAATTATGTTCAAAGTTGAAATTTCAGAAGCAATATTTCACTGTGAAGGCTACATGTAATTTTAAGTCACATAAACTTATTTCCTCCTCAGCTGTGGATGGTGTCGCCTCAACCTTTGGTCTAATGTGAAAACCATTAGCTAGGTCATGGTAGCCACAAAACGAATTGTACGAGCAGCTGCTTCTTGTGCCTGGGATGAGTCTTCTTTGAAATATTTAGCTGACATTTTCCACAGCAGACATTGTAGAGATAATTTTGCATCTCTTTCTGATGAATAGAAAATTGGTACTTTTTGTCCAGAGAAATGAATTTCTGACTTTTCCCTCATCTATCCTGTAAAAAAAATTAAAGGCTACTGTGAAAAAAAAAGTATCTTTGATGCTATGCTCTTATAGAGTATAAAAAGTTTGACTTTTAGAATTTTCTTCCCCTCCCGATCCTTCATCATTCCTTATTATGTCTCTTCAATTCTGTTTTTTAATATCTGAAAAATGTTGAGCAAACACAATTAACCTCAAATATATCCTGTTTGAAATTTTGATGAAAAGAAAGGCTATTTCATATTTTCTTTGTAGGGTTGTGTCTGTTGTCTGTCTGTCTGTCTCTAGGATCAATCTACATAATTATGTAGATAATACAGTCATTTATTCATGAATTATTTAGTGAGCTATGTTTTTCGAGGTTATCATTTATGATAATATTAATTTTTTTCAACTTGACAAAATTTAAAATCACCATGAGATAAATGTTTGGGTATGTTTGTGAGAAAATTTCTAGGTTAGGTTATCTGGGGTGAGAAGATCCACTCTATGTGACTGGTGCCATTCCATGTGTTGGGCACCTGGACTAAAGGAAAAGCAGTAAGAGAGATGAGAGTCAGCTTCCATCCCTTTCTCCTTCCAACTGCAGCTTCATTATGACAGCTTTCTCCAGATCCAGGTGCCGTGACTTCGCTGCCATGATAGATTCTACCCTCGAACTGTGAGTCAAAACAAGGCCCTTCTGGCTTCAGCTGATTTTGTCAGGTCATTATGTCGTGGTGATTAAAAGAGTAACTGAATATGATTCTCATCAAGGACAGCTTATAGCCAATGACAAGTTGGCACTGGGAACAAAACTGAATTCCAGCATCTCAACTTAACATGACTCTGACTGACTGTCCAAATGCTAGAGGCCCTTGGTGTCAGCGGAAAGTTGTCTTGATTGTATGTCATAGCTCAACTTTCTCTCCAAACCCTACTTCTTATGTGTGCTGACTCCACTGTGTACTCCTATAAGCTTCCTTTAAGGAAAAAAAAAACTGTTGCAGAGCTTATTTCCAGAGACCCTTACTTAGGTGAAAGATTTAATCCCATTGAGAGTTATAGTTTATAAATATAAGTACTTAGTATGCATGCCAAGTTTGCATGCAGTACATTTCCTTTCTTCTTCTTCTTCTTCTTCTTCTTCTTCTTCTTCTTCTTCTTCTCCTCCTCCTCCTCCTCCTCCTCCTCCTCCTCCTCCTCCTCCTCCTCCTCCTCCTTCTTGACAGGATTTCTCTGTAGTTTTAGAGCCTGTTGCCTGTCCCAGAACTAGTGCCTATAGACCAGGCTGACCTTGAACTCACAGAGATCTGGCTGCCTTTAGAGTGCTGGGATTAAAGGCGTGTGCCACTGCCTCCCAGCTTCTTTTTTCTTCTTTTTCCCTTTAAAAAGTCCCCTAAATATAGAAAATAATATTTCTGTTGTACAAATTAGAAACTGAGATTTTAAGATTCGTATTTTTCAGTTCTTTTTGCTGGTAAATGGTAGGGTTGAGACTTTAGTTCAGACATGTCTAGTGTGAGACCAACCTTCATAATCTCCCCTTGCTTTCCTGGTTTTACCTTTTTTCTTCCCATTCTTATGGATTTTAAAATATTTATTTAATACTATCTTATGTGTGATTGTAGCCCTTTCTATGGGTTCTAAAATATTTATTTAATATTATCTTATGTGTGCATGTGCATAGCTGCATGCACACACGGAGCTCAAAGACAACTGTGAAGTTCATTCTTTTGTCTTTCCATCGGCTCTGGATGTTGAACTCAGGTAGTCAGATTTATGGTATTAGCTCTGCTACTTACTGAGGCATCTAGATACCCTTCCTTTTCCTTTCATTTCCTTCTGATCATCCTTGCTTGACAGAATAGTTTTTGCAATTTTTCCCATCAACAGAACAAAAGTTAAATTCTTCATATTTCAACTTACTTTCTTGTTTTGCTCTTTGTATTAATTTCTTTTCCTATAACTGTGACTGAATACTTGACTTAAACATTTGGAAGGATTTTTTTTTTCTGACTAGGGTTTCAGGGAATATCAGCCAACCATGACAAGGAAGGCATTGCGACAGGACAGAGTCCTGAAATGTTTTGCTTACTACTTGGATCCAGAAAAAGAGAGCCTAGAGAAGAAATAGAATTGGCCTGCCACCCTTAAGCCCTGCCACTATAACCCTATGTCTACATACTAAACCTCACATCATAAGGCTTCTACAGTCTCCCAAGAGGGTGTCACAGTCTAGGGAATAAGACACATAAGACTGTGGGCGGCCATTTCATATTCAAACCATATTGGCATAGACATATCTGATGGGAACAGCAGTAGTCATATGCCCAGTACAGCTGCTTGACAAATGTCCAGCAAAGCTAAGCTTCATGATGGCCACCATGCCACCTTTTCTTTTTATCTCACCTGTTGTTGGGTGAGTTTAATATTTGTATAATTTGGGGATGCTGGATTGATGGAAAATTTCTTATGAGTCATTTATGCCTTCTCCCGGAAGTACTGTTTCTAAGCTTCCTCAGAAAAGTCCCAAACTTACTACCCTTCCTGCTTTTAGGAAGATAGCTTTATCTACTTCACAGTCTTTCTTACACCTTGGAGTTGTGCCACACATAAAGAAGCCAGAGGCCGCTTTATGTGGCTGTGAAATATTCTGTCCCTATGCTTACTCAGGAACAAGAAAATCAAAACAAAGTAAACTTTAAAAGGTCAACAAGTTTTCGGTGGGCTGGAGGAGTTGGCCACAGATCAGACTGCAAGCCTCTTCCCACTATATGCTCAGGCAGTCACGTGACATATACAGCAACAAAGTTAGGTTAGCTGAGGTTACCTCATCCCTATACAGAGACTTATTTTGAGGAACAAATTATTGAATGAAAAGATGATAAAAGAATGAGATATCAGGACCTCTTTATCTTAGAATAGTTAGCACATGCAGAAACACTGTGGTGTCATATGACCAAGGAACAACAGAATTCTGGGATTTGACATATAGACAAATTCTATAAAAATATAAAATATAAATGTTGTATTATGCCAGAATTAGAATAACAACAGCAGCTTTGGCCTAAGGATTTTTTCCTGGGTACTGTGACAATTAAGAGTTAACCATACAATACTTGGAACATGGTAATATGCCTGGGATGGCTTGGAGATTTTGCTTTGGTCTAATGTCCTCATAGCCACACTTAAAAACTGAGTTATGGGGTTAATGAGTAAGAATGATTGGAAAAGATAATTATGTTTATCAATGATGTCAAAATTTGAGGGAAAAGGATTGGAAATAATACATCTATATATTAATGATGACTAAAAGATGAGCCAGAAGAAATGAAACACATGTCCAAATCCAAAAACAATATGATCTGTTTTTGGAGCAGTATGAATGAATGTATATCTACTTATTAAATTCTGTATAAATGAAGAAGTACTCTGACTGCTGATCAGCCAGGCTGCAGTATTCTCTTGACCACCATTGCTTGGCTCAACTCCTTCCTGTAGTAGGAGCTGCGGGCCTGCTTTTCGTTCCGCCCGGCTCCTGTACGGCTAGCTTTACACCAGAAATAACAACACACAAATTGTATTTTTTTAAATACCACTTGGCCCATTAGTTCCAGCCTCTTATTGGCTAGCTCTTACATATTGATCTAACCCATTTCCAATAATATGTGTAGCCCACGAGCTGGCTTACCAGGGAAGATCTTAACCTGCAGCTATGTTGGGTGGGAGAATCATAGCGACTGTCTGACTCGGCTTCTTTCTCCTAGCATTCTGTTCTGTTTTCTCTGCCTGCCTAATTTTTTGTCCTATCAAAGGCCAAGCACTTTTCTTTTTATTTAACGAATAAAATTAACACAAAACAGAAGACTCTCCCCCATCACCTTCCCTTGCCAACTCCTCACATCCCCTGCTGGGACCTGTCCCTCCAGGGATGGCTCCAGTCAGAGCAGGACATACCATGCTGAGATGTATTTCCTCTCTGTCCATCTTCTCCCATTGCCACTTTCACATCCACCCATCTTCAGATCCTGCCTTCATCCAGAGCTGGATCCTGGCACCATATCACTTCTCTCATTTACAACAGACTTTTAATGGGTAACGCTGCTGAGGACAGGCAGTCTGCTTAGAGTATATTATAAAGTCTTGTTTTACATTTTAGATACTAGCATGAAACCTGCTCTGACAAGCACATATGCATTGTTCATTTAAAAATGGCAAAAGCTCCATCAGAGGAAAAGAAAAGATGTAGAAATAACTGAAAGAAGTTATTATAATATAGGCCTCCATAAAGATAGGCCAGCATTCTCCTGATGGGAAAAATGACACTCTTGCATTGGTGATATGATGGGGATAAAATGACAATTATGTTCAATTAACATCCTAAGATTCTAGCAATTCAAATGGCCAGATGAGGGATAAAGTGACAGTTAGTTTCAATTAATATCCTAGAAGTCTAACCATACAGATAGTTTTTGTTTGGGTGAATACAGGTATTATTTTAAAATCTGTCCTTTTCCTATGTCCTTATCCAGGGTGTTTAAGGACTTATCACAGAATACCTGTTCTACGCCCACATTGTTCTGAATACCCAAATGAAAGCCAGAGGCTACCCTCTTCTGCAGTGAGGCAAAGCAAGAGTCTCAGCAACTCTCTAAGGCATATGGTTTTCTGCTTCCATGACGAATTTCAAATCAAAACAAAGATTTGACTTTTTTTTTGACAATCTATAACTGGACCGTCTGACAGAGTGGCTGACAATTGGGGCAGACTGAGAAGCCAATGATAATGGCACTGGGATTCTTCTCTACTACGTGTAGAACATACTCTTCGGGACATATTATTGAGTAAAAGTGCTTTCTTTGACGAAATACACATTCTGCCATCAAAGAAGCCACTGGGCAACATCTCTGGCAGCATCATTTGGTTCTTTAAGAGAGGTTTACCAAGAGAGGTTCCACCCATCTCTCATTTATTGTGCCTGCCTTTTCCTGTGAATTGGAAAGAATCTAGTTAAGGAATATAGTCTCTCCTTTGTTTTACACATTTAATGATTACTGACATTTTCTCTAAAAAGATCCAGTTTTTTTCCTGATCAAGGTATTCCATACAACCCACACCACAGTATGTGTCTAAAACATTGAAATAAATGGCTACACGAAAGAAGATCTAATTTATTAAATAATAATTATCTATTCTTTACCATTCTATAAATGAAATGTGAAGAACATGAAGAATATACTTTATGCTAGCATCAGAACAAAGGACAGGTCTTTATTTTATGATTTAAAAAATCATATTTTTATATGACTAAAGAGACCTTTAAGATTTAGCAAAACTATACTAGATTAATTTTCTTTTGATTCATCAATAGAAAAAAGACGTTTGAATGTGCCTTTATTTCTTATCAGGAATCACAGGACCTATTTTAATGAGGTGAATCGGGGCTATATCTTATGTTAGAGCAATGCTTCACACGTATAGATCATCACAAGAATATCCTGTGGATTTTATTAAAATATAGATAATGTTGTAACATGTCTTGAATGAGCTTCAAAATTCCCTATTTGAAATCAAGTCCTAGATGATTCTGGTCTAGGCTTCTCTTCCAAGAACAATACCTGATGTGGGGTGTCCTTCTGTATATGTGTTGTTCTTATTGGTTAATGAATAAAGTTTCCTTGGTCTATAGCAAAGCAGAATATAGCTAGGTTGGAAGAGACATATATAAGAGAGTAGGTGAGTCTAGTAGAGGCTATGTAACTGCTGAAGGAGACAGACGCTGGAACTTTACCAGTAGGCCACACAGCATTCTGGTGATATACTGATTAATAGAAATGGGTTAATTTAAAATGTAATATAATTGACAGAATACAGACCATTGTCCCACACCACAAAAAAATGTTGTAAGAGGTCCTTCTGTCTATGTGCTGCTTTCATTGGTTAATAAAGAAACTGCTTTGGGCCCTTGATAGGGTAGAATTTACGTAGGTGGAAAAAATTAGACAGAATGCTGGGAGGAAGAAAGCAGAGTCAGAAAGCCACCATGGAGCCGCCAGAGTCAGACGTGCTAAATCTTTTCTGGTAAGCCACTACTATGTGGTGATATACAGATCTCTGTCTGCCTGCAAAGGTGGAGCAGTTTAGTGTCACCTTGTGTTGGAATGTTGTATTGATAGACTGTTTTACTAATTCAAATTTGCTACAATTTCCTCCAGTTTTTCATAAGGAGAGTTGGATTTTGTGTCTCTTTGCCTTGAGTGTTGGTGTCACATGACTACTTTGACTGACAGCATACCTTAAAACTCACCCTGTAATGCTTTATAGGCCTGAATCTTAAGAAACAAGACTTCCTTATTTTTTGCTATCAAAGCATTTTTTTTCATGTTTTGCACTTACTTGAAGAGTGTCTGATGTCCTTTTATGTGTGTGTGCATGTAAAAGAGAAAGGGAGTATGTTTGTCACCCTGAGATTATGGAGTATTTCAAGGCTGAGCACAGATTCAAGGAACCAACACTACAGGCATTGGAGAAAAAGTGTTTTGTAGAACAGGTCAGAGAAACCCATAGGGTAAGTTACATCATTTTTGGTGAATTCAAAAATCATTTAGATGAATGATCCCCAATTTGTGAGCCACTTAAGATGGTTGTCAAGGTATGTTTTTATGTTTCAGAGGATTAAAAAAAAGTAATATGTGCAAGATGTCCTACTTTTAGATCTTGTTTTCTCGACCTATGGTCATATACATAGTGCTTGGTAATGCTGTACAGGGTAAAGTGGTACATTAACATCTCTTCAAAGTTTTCCAGGTAAAATGACAAGTGCCAGTCAGATATTTTAATTGCTATAGCAAATACATGAAGGAAAAAGTGTAAAGAGAAAACCTCTTTGTTTTGGCTCATGGTTTCAAATGTTTCAGTTTATCTTTGTTAATTCTTTGCTTCTGTGCAGTGGTGAGGCCAAACATCCTTTTGCAAGGGCATAAGAGCAAAGGTGCTCACCTCATGGTGCCGGATGGGGAGATGGAGAGGGAAGGGAAGAGAGGACAGGGAAAGCACATACCTGCTTGGTAGGTTTACCTTTCTGGTTTGTTTCATTTAGGCTAAGTCTTCTCCCCTTAGTAGCAATTCCCAATTATTTCTTGAGATACACTTATCCACACACCTGGAAATGTACTTTTCGAGCGGAGGGCTTTTTCTAGTCAATCAAGATGCCAATCAAGATTCACAATTATAACCAGTAATCTTAGGCTTTAGATCTAGAAAGGCTTTTAGAAATCATTTGGAGTCACTTTTATTTTACAGACAAAGACATCAAAGTGTAAGTAGAGTGCTGGGAATGGGATTCATGGGAGAATAAAATATTAGGTGGTGGCTGCACATGCTTGTGTGCACAGCTATCAGTCAACTGTAGCGAAGTGATATTCATACTTATAATGCCCCATTATAAATGAATGAGGAAATAATTTAAATTCTCATTCAAGGACTATAATGAACAACAAGTTTTTCTCAAATTTTCTGCACAATAAAAATCACTCATGCTTAAGTAAAACACATAAAATCACTGTCTAGAATCCAGGCCTATAGATTATAACCTAATTGGGTTGTGAATGGTCAAATAAAACCTCGTTTCTTTTGAAACATTTTCTTTTTTAAGAAACTATAATTTCTGCCATACTTTAAAGTATGAGAAAAATCTAAATGCAGAACAGGAGTAGTCATTGGCTGTTGCAAGTCTATTTCCTACGAAATTAATTAATAATCCTAGCAAAAATTATTTATGGAATACACATAGACATGAATAAATTAGCTTTCTGTGGAAAAGTGCTAGATTTATTATCTAGCTGTTGCTAAAGAGTTTGTCACAGCCACATTTCTTTAAATGTAGAAAGAAAACAGCCCATACTAAGGTTAAATAAAAGTGTTTGTATCTTACAGATTAATGTATTGGTGGAAATGTAATTACAGCTCATTGATACGTCAAAAACAGTAAAATATTTCAAAGGCCCATCATCAAAAACATTGGGTATTTCCAGTGACTCATCATCAAAACACTTGGATATTTTAGTGGTCCAGTATTTTTATTTAAATGGTGACATGATATATTATTTAATAACATTTTACTTTACAAATAGAAGTTTTTAGAATAGATGAATCACTGAAGGAAGCTGGTACAGGGCATAGGAGCTCTCTTGCATTATTTCTTTTTATTGTTTGTGGATTCACACTATTTCAAGAGAAAGTGTTTAGTATATGTTTGATATTCTTCATTACAGCACACATAAACCCCTCCTGTGTTTGCAATTATCTCATAGGTATATTAATTTGGTACATTTTATTCTTTTTTTTTTTTTGATATCCAGACTGAATTCCTGTATCTAAGGAGCCAATCCCATGGGGTTGAGTCTTTCTGAAATTTGTCAGTGCTAACTGGAAAATCACAAAGATGCTGTTCAAAATCCAGAGGGGAGAGGCGAGTTCTGATTTAATAGACTGGGTAAGAACCATGGTGTGTCACAGGGGCTTGCAGAGGGGAGAGTAGATATAGTGTACAAGTTCAGTGTGCAAGCTCTAAAGTCAGACTGACTTGGGATCTTGGTCTCATTTTTTTCCATATCCAAAAAATTACTTTATGATACTGATAATGTTGCCTGTTCACTGTGGAGATGTTCTTGACAGGTCCACAACCATGCAGCTTGTGCACTGAACTCGTTCCAGGCATAGATGGGAAGATATGTGGATAGCTTTTCAGATGGAGATGGGAAATGCATTCTAAACTATCTGGCTCCTTGCTTAGATATTCTGTTTCTGAAGCCTACATGATGTATGAGCATGAATTCACTTAACATATATATTAAATTAGCAAACTAAATAAAACATTCATGTGGCAAAGTTATAAATAAATGACCAAACTATATTTTAATCTGCTTCTGAGCTTACATAATTAATTATCAGGAAGGTGGAACACTGAGTTTGAATGCTCTACATTTTGTCTTGCAAACATACACCTTCTTCTCTTCACCCTACAAGTTGTAATTTGTAAATCACCCACAATGGCTGGGGATGCCATTAATCATGGATGCCACTGGCCATTCTGTTCTACAAAGGTCAGAGTTGACATTTTAATATAGCATGTAGGCATCTCTATTCATTTCCTTTTATATTATTTCACTGAATAAACTGGATGGGAATTTGGGGGATCATATATTTAAAAAACCCTCTTAGTAGCAGATGACATTAGTGTTTTTTTCACATTAGTGTAGCTGTGATTTCCACTGCATCCAGCCATTGAGAAATGTGAAGTCGTTCATAAATAAGTCATACAAATCAAGTAGAAGGTCATCAGATATATCCACCTAATCAAAACATGACAAAGGAAACTTAATTTTTAACTGATTTGGCTTTAAATCTCTTTAGAGTTGGTAATTATGGGAAAAAAAACCCAGGAAATTAAAGTTCCAGAAAAGCGTGTATATGTTTCCTGTTCTAACAAATTTTCCTTTGGATGCATGCTGGGGGGGGGAGGGATTGTTAAAAATAACAACAAGTAGCTTCAGGTGAGAGAATCACATAGAGAGAAAGGCATAAGTATTAAGAATTGCATGCATCAGTCTGCAAAAGAAGTTGACAGTCTGTAATAGATGCCTTTGTATTGGCAGAGAAGAAAGATTTAGCTCATTATCAATTTACGTGATGTGGGATTCCCCTCTGTATGCTGTGAGTATGTTTTATTACCACTGGTTAATGAATAAAGCTGTTTTGCCCAGTGGCATGGCAGAGCAAAGCCAGGTGGGAAATTTGAACAGCGATATATAGAGAGAGTAGGCAGCGTCAAGGAGACACCATATAGCTGCCAAAGGAATACCATGCTGGCACCCGTAAACCACAGTCTAGTGGTAATATACATATTAACAGGAATGGGTTAATTTAAGATATAACAGCTAGCTAGGAAAACACTTAAGCTCTTGACCAAGCAGTGTTGTAATTAATTTAGCTTCTGTGTGATTATTTGGGTCTGGGAAGCAGAAAAAGAACAGTCTCCGCCTACACTCACAGATTTTTAATTACTGAACATCTTGAAGAAGGTAATTGAAGTCCAGGGCTTACACAGCCTTTCAAGGGTCCCAATCACACTCTCCAATGCTATCTGTATTTAAAATGGAAGGATGTTTTTGTAGTTACTTGGAAGCTGTCAAATGCAGACTTGGGAAACTGAATCAATTAACCTTTCTTGCATTTTCCATATGTCTTTGAGATTATTCAAATTCCTATATGTTATATTTATTATTGTCTTTTATACTATGTTTAATAATAAAAATCTATCATTATTCAAATTGGAACATAAGATTGTTCTAAATGTGATGATATAAACTGGAATGTCCATCATGTGACCATGGGCATCAAGACATTTGGATGAACACCAAACTATAAATGTACTTAAAACAATATGCAGTTTTTGTGTAAAATTTTGGTATTTTGTGATTTTATTTTGGGGTTCCCGACTATAAATTTCTCCATAGCAAAGTCATATCAAAATGTCACACAAAATAAAAGAATGCACGCCCTTATTATTTGTCCACATGTATGGATTTAATTTTATGGCATTTTTGGAATACAAGATCCTTTGAGTGCAGCCATTTTGATGGGCACCATCAAACAAAACATTACTTCCCAGTGATGTGGCGAGGAAAACAAAGATTGCAAAATAATGTTTAAATTTGTGTTGCCCATTATAGGACTTAAATCTGTTTATTCTCCTAGTAAGACTGATAAGTATTGTTGAAATATTTTATTTTTAATTTTGCTTGTGTGTGTATGTGTGTGTACACATGAGGGGGGTATGTGCACATCAGTGCAGGAGCTTCTGGAGTCCCAAAGAGGGTGTTAGATCCTCTGGAAGTGGAGTTACAGGCAAACCTTCTATAACTGTCCACCTAAGTGCTAGGAACTGAACTTGGGACCTCTCTAAGAGTTTCACATTCTCTTTTCAGTAAGACATCTGTAGAAGTAGCTGCGGGCAGGCCTGCTTTTCATCCCACCCAGCTCCCACATGGTTAGCTTTACACCCTAAATAACAACACACAAATTGTATTCATTTAAACACTGCTTGGCCCATTAGTTCTAGCCTTTTCTTAGCTAACTCTCATATCTTGCTTAACCCATATTTAGCAATCTGTGTAGCACCACGAAGTGGTGTCTTACCACATAAGACTCAGCATGTCTGACCTGGTGGCTGAATTCATGGCGTCTGGCTTAGAGAGGAGAGGCATGGCGTCTGGCTCACTTCCCTTCTTCCCAGCATTCTGTTCTGTCTACTCCACCTACCTAATTTTCTGACTTATCAGGCTAAGTAGTTTTCTTTATTGATTAACCAATGAAACAACAGATTGAAAATGACCTTCCCACATCAGACATCTTTCCAATCCTATTATTATTATTTGTTTTAATTCAAGCATGGTTTCTACAACATCTAGAAAAACAAAAATCAACCAAATCCCCTAAAACTTTACAGGTAAAGGAAGATTGTCCAAAAAAGTAGACAGATGACTGCTTCTTTGTCAAAGCAAAGGGAAAGTTACTCTGCTTAATCTGGAGGTTATTTGAAACTGGATTCAGACTATACTCTGGGAAGGCACAATGTATTGCATGTCACCAAATTTGAAACAAGTCAAAGATTGCTTCACAAGAACAAAATATTAGAACAGAAAACTGTGTCATTTTGACATTTTTCTCTTAAAAAGTTCTAACACAGATGGATTGTGCCATAGAAGTGAGTGATGGTGGAACATATTTAAGAGAAAAAAAAACAAAGCCAGTTAGTGATGGTGAATTTCTAAGAAATGCATTGAAAGTGTGGAAGATAAAATAGGCCCTGAGGGGAAAATGGAATATTTAAACAATTGATTGTTTTACTAATCAATAGGCAGATAGATTGAAGATATTGGAAAATCTATTGCAAAACTTTCAGAGAGTAGACCTGCTAATTTAAAATTTCACACGTTGATGATGGATGACATTGCTGACACCACAAGCACCGCTCAGCTTGCCATTTTCATTAGAGGTCCTGGTGATGATATTCATCAAGAAAATGGCTTAAATATTGCTATTAAAAGACAGGACTAAATCAAGGCATCCATGCTAGATTGAATAAAATACGTGAAAGTGACTTCTTTATTCATTGTTAACATACCTAGTGTAATTATTGATAGCACTTTGGCAGTGGAAGGTAAATGAGTGGGATTTATAATATTAGTGGATGGTAATGAAATTGACACCCTAAACTCACATTTAATGAAGTATCACTGCAGAAGACATCAAGAAAATTGATATGGAAAATAATTACACATGGATAACTCTACACAAATCCTCATTAGGAGTGAATTTCTAAAGAGCCAGTTCTAGGAATTCTTTGAAAGTACCTATGCTGACAATGGCCATATCAGTTACTTTTCAGAACTAAGGTAGCTAAGTTGAGGTCAGAGGACTATTTCAAGGTTTGCAACCTGTTATCTTGTTGTTTTATGGTTTTTGGCACAAAAACCAAAATTTATTCTGGAACTTGACATTGAAATCTGGCTTCTGGATTTCGCATTTTCTTGTGGTTTTAACCCCTTATTTAAATGAGTTATACAGGCATCTTCAAGGTGGAGACTATCATATCAATGCATATCAATACAATGTTTAAATCATGACAGCCTTCCAAATGAAATAGCAGCTAGGAAAAGTTCAAATTATGATTAACAATTTTATGGATTTTTGACACTTTAGATGAAGACAACCCTATGAACAGCGAGTCTTGGCTTTTTATTTGATTCAATAATTTGAAAACATATTTTCAATAAAATAATCAGTATTTTGTTATATTTGCAGCTTCATTTTTTGTCAGTTTAAATAAGTTACCTGTCACTTTCCAAGTACTTAAAGGAGAATTTGATCACATCTGTAACTAGGCTTTCATAGCTTTTACACTCCTTGCAAAAAATGTTATTCACTCCAAAATCCCATCTTATTCATGTCATTGCTTTTAGGCAGCACACACATTTGTGAGCAACTGTTCTTAGGAATGAACATACTAAAAACTAAATCAGAACCAAGAGATTTGACGAGCAGCCTGAGAATTCACTCACAATCATAACTATTTCATCAAATTCCAGATATTGATGTCTTAGTTTTTCAAATAAAATGTTTTATTCTTCCTTCTCTTTTACTTTTGTAACAAAATACCAAAAATTCAATGATGTTTTCTTATCAGACACACATATTTTATTTGCTACTAATGTCAAATTTGGCCCCCCTGTTTAACGATTTTTGAAAAATTTTTCTCTATATGTATGTGATATTCTTTCTTTAGATTATTATGTGGGGAAAATTTATTTACCTAGGGTAGTAGAAATCATAAAAAATATACATAAATTTAAACATTCTTTATATTTAGGATTTCATGCATGATATTTTATATATATCTGCAGTTTTTCTCCAGCTTTTCCCAGAGACCTCCCAACATACTTCCTTCCAAAATTAATGTCATTAAAAAAAATAACCAACTAAATCCAGTCAGTTCAGGCAATATGCACATTGGTGTCGAGTCAAATGCCTGTACTATATGTCTGTATGCTGGAGGAGGCCACTTGTTGGTTCCTGGCCACCCAGCTAGCTTAGACCCAAAATAATCACACAGAAACTACAATAATTAAATCACTACTTGGACCATTAGCTCTAGCTTCTTATTGGCTAATCTCTTACATATTAGTTTAATCTATTTCTATTAATCTGTGTATTGCCATGTGACAGTAGCTTACTGACTAAAATTCCCAGTATCTATTTCTGGCAGCTCCACGGCTTCTCTCTCATTCCTCTCTTCTTTCCCCCAGCATTTGAACCCATTTGCCAAGGGAATGGCCTGTATTTAAGTTTCCTCCATTCCTCTTTGCTTCATGTTATATTACACCTAAGGCAAAACACTTCCCACATGGCACAACCACTTTATTTCAGGCCCATTAGAGTTTGTTCTGTGCTTTGATTCTGAAAATGAAAAGATTCAGGAGCAGGATTTGAATGTCTAACCCCTTTTAAAAACAGACAGTATTTATATATGATGTAGAAATGCTCATGTTTCATCTTTCAGTCTAGTATTTAAAGTTTCTGTGAGAGAAAAAGAGTTTTTTTTTTAAATACAACCTTTGATTTGAGAAAATATCTAGTGCATATGGGGGGCATGAGCAAAAAGAAAGGCATGCAAAGAGCAGAAGAGGAATCCATGGGTTAGAGAGCAGTGCTGTGCTCTCTCAGTGAAAGACATGAGGAGAGACTACCAAAAACCAAGGAGACTACTTATGTACAAAGCAAATGGAGGAGGAGAGGACTAGACTGTTAGATAATTCTGAGAATCTTTGAAATCATTCCTTTGGTCTGTGAGCCGAAGTCACTTCTAGAATCAAAGACATCCTACTACATTGACAAAATTTAGGTATAATGGGGGCATGAAATAGCTCAAATGCGTATGCCATACCTGATAAGAACAAATCACATGCCAATTCAGTTCTTACACATATGAGATGAGAGCTGAGATAACCATTCACATCTTCACACCTGTGAAGACTTCTTGAGATCCACCTTCTCCAACATCTCTAGATACATCTCTGGAAACTTCACCACAGTTCTTTCTCGGAGGTTCTGTCTTCATTCTGTGCTCTCGATGAGGACACTAGGCCTAGTCAGCATCATTAACATACAAAACTGCTCCATACTAGAGGTAGTGTCAGGGTTGAAATCTATCTCTCCTATTCCAGAATGTTCTCTAGTATTGCTTTGACTATCTGAGACAACATCAGCATTGTAGGAGTGAGTTTGTTTGGTTCCCAGCCGCTTAGCCCTGAAATAATCACACAGAAACTGTATTAATTAAATCACTGCTTGGCCAAGTAGCTCTAGCTTCTTATTGGCTAACTCTTACATCATAATTTAACCTATCTCTATTAATTTGTGTATCACCACGAAGTCATGGCTTACCAGCAAAATTTCAGCACGACTATCTCTTGCAGCAGATCCATGATATCTCTCTGACTCCACCTTGCTTTCTCCCAGCATTCAGTCCAGTCCTCCCTGCCTACCTAAGTTCTGCCCTATCAATATGCCAAGTCAGTTTCTTTATTCATTAAAGGTAATCATAGCACACAGAGGAGACTCCCACATCACAGCATGAGGAAAACTTCTTAGAAAATTGGAATAAATACAGTTTAAATGTTAAATGAATGTTTAAGAAGAGCAGGAAGTAAAACTTTTCATATTGTTCAATTAATCTTTGCTTTCTGCTTGTCAAATGCCCACACCATTAGCCAAGGAATGAATAAGTTGACCTTGAAATTTAGAAATGTTTATTGACAACCAATTGAATGAAGCTTGTGGGGGAAAATTAGCAGTTTTTAAATGAAAAGGAAAAGATTTAGAAAGAAAACTCTATCACAAAATTGTCAACTTCTTGCTCAAGGTAAAAATCTTACAGCATGTTGGAAAATATGTTACAACTGAGTGCAGACCATCATCCAAGTCTTTGCTCTTGTGTTTATGCTGGAGGCTTTTTTATTTGATCATTGTTTTATTAATATACTTGAACCAAGGTACAGGCTGAAGAAAGTTGCAGCACCTGTGGTATAAAGTATATGGGCTGACTAATGACTTACTTCCACCCCTGTCCAGGTATCATACATCATGAAAGTCAATTTAGCATGGTGACAATAATATATGGTCGAAGCCTGGGAAATTTTTTCAGGAAAGCAAGCACAGCCAAATTAATTCATACAAGAAGAGATTTACAAGGCAGGACAGTTCTTTTCCAGTGTGAGTAGGGTTATACAATGAAGCCCAAAGTTTTAGCTTTAAGAGTATGTGATAGTTGAATTAGTTTGTCATTTAGAGGGTATAGTTATCTGATACATTAAAGATATGCAAATAAATTGTGTTATGAAGTTTGAAATTAGACATTGAAACTTCTACTTTCCTTTTGTTTTATTATTGGTGCACATGTATGTATAAATTGTAAATGGAGGTTCCTCTGTCCTTATCTGTCCTGCAGCCACTTCTACATAATCACACAGAGGCTTGATATTATTTACAGAATGTTTGGCCTATAGTTCATGCTTATTACTAACTGACTCATATTTATGTAACCCATTTCAATTTTGTGTATTGCCACATGACTGTGGCTTTACTGGTCTGCTGACATCTTGCTTCTTGGGTGCCTGGCTTGTGTCATCTCTCTCTGACTCCAGCCTTCTTCTCTCTTTACTTTCAGTTTGGCTTTTTTCTCTGGCCTTATTCTGCTTTGCTATAGAAGTTGCCAAAAAAACTTCTTTATGTGGGGAATACATATTAACAGCATATAGAAGGATCATTCCAAAGGAATGTATAAATTAATATGTTTATAAATATGACCTGTTAAGTCCATTTGTTGTTATTTTTAGGATTGACCACTTGGTATTGCATAATAGATATGGTTATCAAACAGAGGTCCCTTATTGAAAGAATCTTGAGAAGTATGGCTTCATTTTAGTAGATTAGAGGACATACATATAAAAATATTCACATGTATGTATGGACACACATATAACACACATGTCTTGTAACTATTGGACTAATGAAAGAACAAATAGGTGTAAGGAGAAGGGAATTTTGGTGGCAACAGCCAGAATTCATGTGCACAATCTCTTGTGACTCTGAAGCAGGGTTCACTGTTTGAACTGCAGGGTTTCAACACAAAGTGTCTGCCTTTCTCAGTTTATGCTTCTGTCTGCCGTGCATCAAATCATAATTTTTATCTGGTTAAGATTTTAAAGACCATCCACTTAAGTTTGCATATTATACACAGGAAGGGGAAAAAAGAAATTCAGAGAGTTAACCATCCTATGAGGTCATTCTTTTCCAAAAAAGATGAGAAAGTTTTAAACCAGGAGACAGATTTTTCTTTAATAAAAGGTTTTTTTTTTTATTCTCAGCAATTTGAAGCCATGGATAGAGAGGAACAAAATAGAACATAATATAATCCACTTTTTATTCAATTAGTTTTCTTCCCATCTTAATGATAACATGTGAAAAGACAGCCCATAGGACTAGGGTGATGGCTCACTTGATAAGGGCATGAGGACCTTGTGCTCACAGATACGCACTAGGGAAACTAGGAATGTTGAATACACAGTGTTGTCTCTTCAAGGGAAGAGATTAATATTCTGTTTTCCACACAGAAGGCTGGGAATGGATGTAATTGATACCCTGGTGATCTGTGCTATCTCCAGGGCCAGGCCACATCTGACTCCCCCAGACTCTTATGCTTATCTCTAGTTATTTCTCCTAGACTGTTATATTAAGCTGTGTTTCTCAGGCATTAGAACACATCCTTATAGGAGAAGCTGCATGTACATTAGAGCTTGGTAACTTCTGTGTGATCTGTATGATGGAGAACACACCAGGCCCTCCCCTAAGTTCTTGGATTATAGAACCCATTTTTATGAAAGAGATCACATGTACTTTGCAAAAGAGTTTTGATGTAGTCATGCCTTAATCTTTTCTGAACACACCAGATTGAGTCAATTGTTAACAAGACACATTTTTCCAAATTATTCTGTACTTAAGTATGCCTAAAACAAACTGCCTGGTATTAGACTTCAGAAGTTTGAACCAACACTGAGTTGTGTTGAATTGATTCCCCTCTTGTCTCATACTCTGATGGCCCTGGTGTTTGCAGAGAGACCCTTCCCCCATGCTAGTAGCTTTGTTTTACTGCATTTTGGAAAGAAGCACAATGTGGCTTTGGGCCCTGAGGAACCTAATTGATTTCAGAAGTCGATACACTAGGACGGACATCCAGGACACTGCAGCAAAGTAACTATTGAGGAAGCTGCTGCTATGCTGCCAGCATAGTGTAGAAATGCGCAGCTGTACTCACTCAGCACTGGATGCTGAGAGTTAGCACGGTGTTTTATTAAGTACTATCCTTGTGCAAGGCTTTTGCTAGCTCTCCTTAGGTGGCCCAAGATGTAAGAGATGGTTCCTGCTACAGGAGACATTGTGTGTAATAGATGAAGGGCTGGTGGTCCCGATTGAGCTGCCTGCTCAGTGGTAGTAAGAGGAGACAGACACCGTGTGAGCTTGTTGTAGGATCTTTTTTGTTTTTGAGTATAGTAAGGTCCCATGGATGATTGTTCCTTCACTGTATCTATCTTTTGATACTATTTAAGTTTGTGTGTGTGGAACATTTATCCAAACATTGCTTACTTTTCAAGTTTTCCAGCTGTGTTTGAAAACTGAATACATGACTTGTTGCTGGGTTTATTTTTCAGAGCAGCAAACATTTATTGAGTTCCAATTCTGCTTTACTGCATGAATTTGATAAACCAGACAACAGAGATACAACTGTAGCCTTTATCTTTAAGATGAGAAAATGAGGCAAACATTCCCAGTCACACAGCTTTTGATGCACAGCCTTTGTGCACACTCACTGGGACTCTTAGTTATTCAGAAATGGACTAACATAAATGCCTTTGTGGTTCCCTGAATGTAAGACTCCATTTATTGAAACTCATTGAAAGGCTAACTCCCACTGCCACTTTGCCACTCACCCACTACCATCACAGTGAAAATCTACACAAGGAAGACTGAGTACTTATTCTCTAACCATAATATCCTGTGAGCCACCTGTATGCCAATCAGTGGGGCAATAAAATATTAATCACAGTGTATGTTTTTAAACCTTAATAATGGAAAATTTTAAGTAATTTTTTCTTTATATTTTGGATTTTGAGACAGTTTCTCTGTAGCTTTGGAGCCTGTCCTGGAACTAGTTCTTGCAGACCAGGCTGGCTTCAGACTCACAGAGATCCACCTGCCTCTGCCTCCCGAGTGCTGGGATTAAAGGCGTGTGCCCCCACTACCCAGCTAAGTACTTTTCTTTTGGATATTTTGGCAATGATTTCTCACAAAGGTTCTTCCACTATTTCTTATTTGTGTTTGTGCATTTTAATAAAAGATACTTGTATATATATATATATATATATATATATATAAATCAATGAGACGTGGTATTTAATTTTAAGATTAGAGCTATATTAAAATACATGAATAGAAAGTTATTGTGAGCAGATATTATCAAAGTTAGTAATACATTGATTTTTGTAGGTTTAAATGTATCCATTCCTTTTCTGAAACACACCTTCTGAGATAATATATGACTTTTTCCTACTGTGACAGTCCTGTTTCCCAAAGTATTTTTTATAAAATCACTTTTATTATTTGAAAATCAAGAAATTTGTGTATACTCTTCATTTTATATCCAAGGGAACTGAAGCTAAGCAAAATTAGATGATCTGAGTTATTTGGCTTGGTCCTACTTATCTTGATTGCTCTGGCCACAGGACAGTGGTTAAAACTACAGACATAATAGTCTGAAATACATAGAGACTTCACATGTAGAGATCTATGCAGCACTCATCCACATATTCACTTCTTACTTTGCCTGTGTTTTGCTTCATCTTTGATCTTCCTTGTCATGCCCAACCTAGGAATTATGGGACGACCCTCAGAAATCTCTGATCTAAGTCACCTCTTTGGTCACAGAGTCCAATAAACAGTGAAGAATCTGTTCATATCTATTACAAGTTAATATCAGAGCTAATGTGAGGCTATCCATCTCCTGGGGTTCTATGATAAGGTGGAATGTATTCTGGTTTAGAAGTCTAGAGGAATGGTTTTTAAAATTTGCCTCTGCTTACCTTTGACTTTGTGACCTTGTCAGTCACTTAACATTTCTGAATTTCAACTTCTTCATCTATCGAAGGAGAATAAGGATGCAAGTTCCACCAGATACTTTTTAAAACACTAGCAGCATTTTCAGAGATCTGGCCTATCTCAGAGTAAATCCTTATGAAGAATGATAGCCTCCTCTCTTCTCTGGACTGGTGCTGCGGAATATTAGTTTTAGGTGTTACATTTGATTATGCTGTGGAATGTTTGTTTATGATACAAAGATTTGCTGCTTTTTTTTTGTTATATTTGTTTAACTCTGGAGCTATGTTACTGCGCTTGTCTAAAACACCTGATTGGTCTAATTAAGAGACAAATGCCTACTAATTAGTCAAAGAAAAATAGCTGGGGCTGTCAGGCAGAAAGAATAAATAGGAGGAGAAATCTAAGATGGGAAGAAGGAGGAGGGATAAGAAAAGGAGAGGAGGACACCAGAAGCATCCATCCATTCACACATCCAGCTGTGGAGAAAGAAGCAAAGGAAGGAATGTAGAACAGAGAAAGGTAAAAGTTCAAAGGAAAAAGGTATGTTACGATAATTTAAGAAAATCTGACCATAAATAAGCTGAAATAAGTCCAGGCATTCATAAATTCATAAGTAAGAATAAGTCTCTGTATATTTATTTGGGAGCTGGGTGTTGAGCTACCAAAGAGCAAACAGTAAAAAAAAAAAGCAAAAAATAACCCCACGTACACACACAAACACACACACACACACACACACACACACACACACACACACACTCAAAACCCAACACAGACTGGTTCATTAAGTTCAGAGCTGGTCTCTGAGGTCAAGTTCAGCACCAAACAACTTGCTGCTATTTGTGTTGTCTCATATCCTGTCACATTTGTAAAGAGATATTCTACATATTCATGAATGTTTACAAGGCTTCAAGGTTACAGAATTTAACTTCCTAAATTTAGATCTGGATACCAACAAAAATTCCTGCAAATATCTGGCTTATATTAGCCAGAAGCAGAAGATGGGAGTCACCAAACACCTAGAGAGAATTTTCTTGTTTGTTTCTGGTCTGGGGATAGTCAGGCTATGTGCTATGTAGATCTGCTTTCATGGATTATATGTGTCATAAATAATGTCTTTTATATAAAATATTTCGCTATTTTCATCACTACTGCTACCTTATTACAAGTGAAAGTCTTTCTACTGCCTAGCAGGTGGGCAGGCCCTAGCCCCTCTATTCCTTGCACGGCATAAAATAATACTTTGTTTTATTTAAAACCTCTAAACAGTTGATATATTTACACATACCCCAATTCCTTCTCTGCTGTATCAACAGCCTATCTACAACAATTCATGAGTTAAACACTGGAACTGATGTCTAGCACATTATAATATTGCTTTGCCTCTCCTTGGAATGTAAAATTTTAAAAAGTATTTTTTACTAAACTTACTTTTTTCTATGCTTCTATAGTACTTTTTAAGCATGGTAAATGTTAAAATATTTTGTTTTCAGAAATGATTATGAAAGAACAAAGAACTAAGGTATAATACTAGTTTACTGTAGCTGTTGTATCAAATTACTCAAAATTTAGTAGCCCAAAACAATCAAGATTCATTTTCTTGCATTTTTGGAAACCAGAAGCCAAAAATGAGTACATTCAGATGAAAATTATCAGAGTTTCTTTGCCGCTAGAGGATGTGTGCCCTATGTCCTATATCCACTAGGGATATGTGTCCCTAAAGCACACATAATTTCTTGTATTCCCAGATTTTCGGCCATATTATTCTCATCTCCTTGTGCTGTCATCTGTGTAAATAGCTGTAGTCCCCTCTGTCTTCCTCTTACATGGCACACACTATGTCTAAAGTTCTTTCAGATAATCTAGGGCAGGTTCCTTCCTTGATAGCTTATCTGCATAGTCAGCCACATGAGGTAATATTTGTAGACTCAAAGATGAATATCATTTTATGAGTATTATATAAAGATTGCAAATAGTTTCAAAGACAGAAATGTAACAAATAAAGACATTTAGTTGTTTTTTAACTATATTTCTCTAGTGTAAAACTGATTCAGTACCTTATATCAGCCATATCCATCTATATTTTGATTAACGGGCTCTAAACATTCTGAGTTCAAATCTATTGTATGCTGAATTTTAAATTAATTATTAATACGTGTGTGTGTGTGTGTGTGTGTGTGTGTGTATGGGTGGGTATAAAGATGTCACAAAATCAGAGGACCACTTGTGGAGTTCTATTCTTTGTTTCTATCATATGGACTAGATCTGGGCAATAAAATTCAGGTTTCTAGGCTTGGCAGCAGGTACCTTTACCTGCTTTGCAATCACACTAGTCTGTTTATTGAGTTGTTAATATATCTACTTTCAGTTATTTTAGGCATTTGTGGAAATTCAGTGGTCATTCTTCTTATACTATTCATTGTCCCACAGATGTGAGCCTCTTCGGCCTTGACTGGAGGTCAGAGAGTTTGAGCTCATTTTTGATCTTTCAAAGCTGTTGACAACAGTCATAGCTACAAACAAGAAACCCTGACCTGAGGTGTTTTTACTTAGTGTTTTGGGCATTATGATGGCCCATAGAGGTGGAGCTGCTCCACCCTGACCAAAGGTCAGAAAATTCAAGCCTATTCCTTCTCCTTCATTTTAAAATAGGAGGTTTGACATAGGGAGTGGTTGCCTAAAGCATACTTGGTCTAGGGTGTATTCACTGAATATCCTTCCCAAAACATCAAATGCTTTACTCAGAAAATAATGGATTGATGTCTCAAGCAATGAACCAAGTAACTCCTCTGGTTGTCCTTTGTCATGTTAAAGCAGTCTTTTTCCTTCCTCCCTTTTTGTATTGGGGTATAAAACTGTATGAAAATTAAACACAGCAAAATGCAGTATCCAGAATTCCCTGAGTTGCCTTCCTGATACTATCCTATGTCTCTTTTTTCACATCTCTGTTCCTTCTGCCTAACATTATTAATCCACACACTCCAACCTTGGAACATATGAACCCATCTTGGCTGGACTGTGACAGAATTTACTCCAAAATGTGGCTTACAGCAATTGTTTAACTTTGCAAAAGATGTGTTGTATTTGTTTAACTATGTAAAGATGTGTTGTATTTGTTTAAGTATGTAAAAATGTGTTGCCTTTATTTTTATTTTTTTAAATTTATTTATTTATTAAAGATTTCTGCCTCCTCCCTGCCACCACCTCCCATTTCCTTCCCCCTTCCCCGATCAAGTCTCTCTCCCTCATCAGCTCAAAGAGCAATCAGGGTTCCCTGACCTGTGGGAAGTCCAAGGACCGCCCACCTCCATCCAGGTCTAGTAAGGTGAGCATCCAAACTGCCTAGGCTCCCCCAAAGCCAGTACGTGGAGTAGGATCAAAAACCCATTGCCACTGTTCTTGAGTTCTCAGTAGTCCTCATTGTCTGCTATGTTCAGCAAGTCCGGTTTTATCCCATGGTTTTTCAGACCCAGGCCTGCTGGCCTTGGTGAGTTCCCAATAGAACATCCCCATTGTCTCAGTGTGTGGGTGCACCCCTCGCGGTCCTGAGTTCCTTGCTCGTGCTCCCTCTCCTTCTGCTCCTGATTTGGACCTTGAGATTTCTGTCCGGTACTCCAATGTGGGTCCAATGTCTCTGTCTCCTTTCATCACCTGATGAAGGTTAATATTCAGGAGGATGCCTATATGTTTGTCTTTGGATCCACCTTCTTATTTAGCTTCTCTAGGAACATGAATTATAGGCTCAATGTCCTTTATTTATGGCTAGAAACCAAATATGATTGAGTAC
This sequence comes from Microtus oregoni, assembly GCF_018167655.1. Lineage (NCBI taxonomy): Eukaryota > Metazoa > Chordata > Mammalia > Rodentia > Cricetidae > Microtus > Microtus oregoni. The sequence goes on from NW_024543071.1 coordinate 8,905,645, forward strand.
ATCCCATGTTTCTCTTTTTGGGTCTGGCTTACCTCACTCAGGATAGTGTTTTCTATTTCCATCCATTTGTATGCAAAATTCAAGAAGTCCTTGTTTTTTACTGCTGAGTAATACTCTAATATGTATATATTCCATACTTTCTTCATCCATTCTTCCATTGAAGGGCATCTAGGTTGTTTCCAGGTTCTGGCTATTACAAACAATGCTGCTGCTATGAACATAGTTGAGCATATACTTTTGTTGTATGATAGGGCCTCTCTTGGGAATTCCCAAGAGTGGTATTGCTGGGTCCAGGGGTAGGTTGATCCTGAATTTCCTGAGAAACCGCCACACTGCTTTCCAGAGTGGTTGCACAAGTTTGCATTCCCACCAGCAATGGATGAGTGTACCCCTTTCTCCACAACCTCTCCAGCAAAGGGTATCATTGGTGTTTTTGATTTTAGCCATTCTGACAGGTGTAAGATGTTATCTTAAAGTTGTCTTGATTTGCATTTCCCTGATCGCTAAGGAAGTTGAGCATGACCTTAAGTGTCTTTTGGCCATTTGAAGTTCTTCTGTTGAGAATTCTCTGTTCAGCTCAGTGCCCCATTTTATAATTGGGTTGATTAGCCTTTTGCGGTCTAGTTTCTTGAGTTCTTTATATATATTGGAGATCAGACCTTTGTCAGTTGCGGGGTTGGTGAAGATCTTCTCCCAGTCAGTGGGTTGCCTTTTTGTCTTAGTGACAGTGTCCTTTGCTTTACAGAAGCTTCTCAGTCTCAGGAGGTCCCATTTATTCAATGAGGCCCATGCACAAAACTCAAGTCCAGATGGATTAAACACCTCAATATCAGTCCGAACACACTGAACCTGATAGAAGAGAAAGTGGGAAGTACTCTACAACACATGGGCACAGGAGACCACTTCCTACGTATAACCCCAGCAGCACAGACATGTGTTGCCTTTATTTAATTATATAAAAATATGCTGCTGCTTTATCTTGTCTGACTAAGGCACCTGATTAGTCTAATAAAAAGCTGAATGTCCAGCAGTGAGGCAGGAGGTATAAGTGGTACTTTTGGGCATGGAGAGTAAGATGGAGAAGGAATTTAGGCTCTGGAGAGAAAGAAAAAGAGACACCAGGGAGAGAAGGGGCTAGGCAGCCAGATACAGAGGAAGCAGGAAAGTAGGATATACAAAATGAAAAAAAGGTAAAAAGCCCCAAGGTATAGATTAATAGAAATAGGTTAAATTAAGTTAAAAGATCAGGTGGGATAAAATGAAGCATTCATAATTAATAATAAATCTCAATGTCTTTATTTGGAAACTGATTGATGATTCACAGAAATTTCCAAATACATCTATTGGATATGTTCTAAAAGCCAGATCTTAAGTTTATAAGAAGAATGCTCTTTGGGCTAGAACTTCACTGGGGACAACATGTGGACACTTCATTCCACCAAAACCTGGTATAAGATGGGGACAGAAATTTCTTCTAAACAGACACGTGAAAGGACAATAGAAGTTATTTTTGGGTAAAATCTAAGTTATTTTTACTGAGTCTCAGGATATGAAGAAAAAAGTGACTAATGACAAGAATTTGATGTTCTGTTGACTCTGCTTCACCCTGTCTTTCTGACAGTGTTTGGGATTTCACAGTAAAAAGAAAGTCATTCTTCTTCTGATGAATCTTTCTGGTCTACCTGGCCTTGAGCAGCCCCTGCAACATCTTGTATAATCACTGCAACCATCAGTAAATGTGCTTGATGTTTTAATGGCCTCATGATCTATGTCTGAGGTGACTGATGGTATTTCCTTGCTCACATCCTTTTGCTCATGAATTATTAGTGCAAAGGAGAAAACAAGAAAAGACCTTGGTAGAATGCCCAAGGAAACTCCAGCCTGTTTTATTGCAGACTATTTGTAAATAATTATAGATATTTTCCCTTTGTTTTTTCTCTTTCCCTCACTCATCTCCTCTTGTTCAGGAGGACTGACCTTATCTCAAAGCCAGGTGTCTCTGAGCCAGGTGTCTGGTTTATCTTTAGCTTGACCCTTGGCATAGATTCCTGATAAAAGACTCCTGCTAGGAGCTCTGCTACAGGACCCTACTGCCATATATAAAGCCGCGAGATAGGAGCAGGTCACTTAATGCAAATTAAGGTTTGTCCCCAGGTTCCTTAATCCTATATATTCCTTGTACTCTGGGATAAAGTTGAGTTGATTCACTGGAGTCTGTCTCTTGGATGGCTGTCTCTGTCGTATAGTGAGACCATCAGGAGACAGAGGAACAGTGGCGAGAGTAGTCCTTTCTCTAGAAGCATTTACTGATAGAAGCAGAGGCCTACTGATAGTACTAAGACGAGAGAATAGTAAAATAACAGAGTTCAATTGTAGCCTGTAAACTCACATTTGAAGAAGTAGTTACAGCTGGGGAGTGGTGGTGCATGCCTTTAATTTCAGCACTTGGGGGGGGGGGCAGAGCCAGACAAATCTCTGAGTTTCCGACTACCTGGTCTACATAGCAAGTTCCAGAATAGCCAGGAATACACAGAAAAATCCTCAATTGAAAAACCAAAAGAAGAGGAGGAAGAAGAGGAAGAAGAGGAGGAGGAAGAGGAGGAAGAAGGACAAGGAGAAGAAGCAGAAGAAGCCAAAGAATCATTTACTTTTATAGGAAAGTCTGAGGAGAAATGAAAGGAGAGAATGAAGGTTGGTAGAGAAAGCATTCTTGGTGGATTACCTAAAACCTCTACTCTGGCAGCAGAAAGGTACAAAAAGCTGAGAGCAAAGTCCCAAGAAAGAGTGGTTATGTTCCAAGAAAGATCAAAAGCCAGATATACCCATAAAGTCTCACTAAAATGACTGTGTGCACACAAGTTGAAACTAGAATGATGTCATTAGACATGCAAATGTGGTAAGTGGAAAGCCCAGGAGGTCAACCCTACACAAAGAACTACACACAACTAAGGAATGTAGAAAGTGGGAGAAATCATCTTCTCCAGGGAAGAGCACATCAATTGGTTATCCATTAATAATTAGTCCTGAAAATATGCATACAGGTAATATTATACAGACTGAGCAAATTACATTTAGGAACAGCAATTATTAAAAATATTGCCATGAAATTGAAGGAGAACATGGATGAGCACATGAAAGGTTCTGGATGGAGCAAAGGGATGTAATTATATTACAATCTCATAAAAAGTCTTTGCTAATATTACCTTGTGTTTGTGAAGCCTAAGTGGGAACAAAAGGAATCTTTTCAAGGCAAGTCTTGTCCCAGATGCTATCTGGTTGCCAACTATCAGAAGCTCTAAAAATTGTTTCACTTTAGAAAGTCACCTCACTTGCTAGAAATATGGGGTGGCCTAAATTTGGGGACCAATTAGAGAAATTATGTAGCAGTCTTGACACACAGGTTCAACAATGTAGGTTAGGCCATATCTACTCTAGCACTTATTTTGGAGCAAGCTAAGAATTTGTGAAAGCTACATTCAGTTAGACAACCCACTCTGAACAATTCTTTTCCCAATACCTTCTCAGGGAGAGTTACGCAACAGGTATTTAAAGTCAAACTGCTCCTTACTGCCTATGTTGTAGTAAAGCAGTCACCAACAAAGTCTGATAACACTCAGACTAATCTTTCGTTGAATAGATTCAATAGTCTTACATTCTTTAAGCTGAGGAGGAACTGCCAAGTTAGAAGATTAGAGTCCTGGATGATCAGGAAAAAAAGAAAATTTGACTGATGGCTCATGGGCCATAGCAGCAGTCATAGGTATCACTGTCCACCCAGCAACTGCATTGCTTTGCTTGGTTTCTGGTGCCTACACAGTGCTTCTTGGACACAGACAGAAGGGATGCCGGTTGCACAGAACCTAGTTTATTTAAATACTATCACTCTTGGCTTGTTAAATGCTTATTGTACAAAACAGTGTGATATCTCAAGACAGTCAATAGATAATATCTTTACCCAATATCAATAGCCTCCTAAGGGCTGCAAACTGGGTACTAAAACAAAATATCTTAATATCTTCTGAGTCTGTTGGATAGGCTCTTTAACCAATTACTGCTGCTTTCTTACAGTGTTGACCATCCTCTTGTTTTGGGAATTAAAGAATCACGTGATTCTGAAGGCTTTCACCCACACTACCCTGACCACTGAAAATTAAAAATGAAGCAGTTTATTTAGATACCTGTTGAAGCTGCCTGACATTTGTGCCCAAATGGGGATGAGTTGCAAATGTCCCTTCCCACTTCTACCTCAGGAAGTGGCAATTGGAATATATTTGCTGTCCTGTGTAGTAAAATGTCACAGGAGGACATGTGTATGTGTCATTCTTAGTGCTACCACAACTCAGAGCCTCAGGTCACTACCATTTATAGCATCGAATCAGGTTTTATAGGTCCCTACTTGACAGATTTAAAGTCCATCGACTCCTGGGGAAAATTTATCCAAGGGCTAAAGATGAAAGAATTCGCTTGTCTGAAAACAGGAGTGAGTGAAACATTTCTGCGCAGACTTCAGCAGGTTACAACCCGTAAATCTTCCTCTGTCTGTACCTTCCATGTGTGTGAAATTATGCATGCTTCTTCTTCCTTTCTTGTCATTTTGAATTATGCACTCTGTGTTATAGATAGATCAACCTTTCTTAGGCAGCTAACTGAGCCAGGGGAAGACAAGGATATGTTTTATTTCCCTGTCAGCATGGTTTGATTCACTATTTAGGGTGGCATATAATCAGGCATTGGATAAAAAAAAACTATATTAAGTAAATGCAAACTGTATTCCATCATGACCAATGAGATATAATTGGTGCTATTGACAGCCCTATGGGACTGCAGCGCATGGAAGTTTGATTTTCCTATCAGACTGAAATCTTGGTAACATTTTTCTTTCACTTCAACTACTTGATTAGTTATCTCTATGGAAAAATAATAAATTCAAGCTTTTATATGGAGCTCTGGTCCTTTTCTAAGAGAAATACCCACACTATGCACAGCAATGCAGTGATTGACACCTAATAATTGTTAATGGAGTATTGATGTGTGTGTTCCATGGGTCTCTGCTCCTTACTTACCCTCGGTTCTGCTAGAATAAAACACACACCTTTTTCTTTTATACCCATAAGGCATGTAGATCTTGTAGGAAGCCTGATACCACCTGCTCACATACTGAAAGCTTATTGCAGTATCACATTTAATTTGTGAAGAAGTTTCACGTTAGACGGTGTCACCAAGAATTTCAGACTGCAGAAGGCAAGCCTTACAGTGGTGACAAAACTCATTCAAGGAAGACAAATTTAAAATGGGGGGGGGCACTGTTCTGCTCTTTTGCAGGATTGTCGCATATAATCCTAATGGAAATATATGTAGTAGTTGAAATAATCATTCCCCTTATGTAAATAATGAGAAGCTTCAGTGAGGTCATGCGATGCCCACAATATCACAGACTATTCTATGTATTGGACTCTCGAGGTATGTGTCCATTTGCAATTGACTTAATGATTGAATGCTCTGTTCAAGCAGAAACACTGTCTTGTTTCTCTATGTGTAACACACCTCTGAGTCTGATCTCTTCAACCAGACTTCAAATATTCTATTAGCTGTAATTCTACATTATGTGCTTTGGTGTTTTTTTTTTAATTCATTAGATTTTTAAAAAAATACAAATCCAAGTTCCCACTCTGTACCCTCCACACACTCTCCCACCCCACCCCCATCTAATCCTCATAAAGGGTAAGGCACATTGCCTTATGGAAGGTCCAAGGCCCTCCTTACTATATATAGGCTGAGTAAAATATACATCCAAAGAGAATAGGATCCCAAAAGCCAGTACAAGCAGTAGGGATAAATTCTCTGGTGCCACTGCCAGTGGCCCCTCAGTTTGTACCAGCCATGAAACTGTCAGCCACATTCAGAGGGACTAGTTTGGTACTCTGCTTGTTCTTTCCCAGTCTGGCTGGAGTTGGTGAGCTCCCATTAGCTCAGGCAAACTGTTTCAGTGGGTGAACCCATTATGGTCTTTACCTCCTTGCTCATATTCTCATTCCTTACACTCTTCAACTGGACTTTGGGAGCTCAGTCCAATGCTCCAATGTGGGTCTCTGCCTTTGCCTCCATCAGTTACTCGATGAAGGCTCTATGATGATATTTAAGATCAGTCTGAATACAGGGCACTCAAAATTGGGCCCCTTCTTCTCTGTTACCCAGGGTCCTAGATAGGGTCAACCTTTTGGATTCCTGGCAATTTCTCTAGAGCCAGGTTTCTGCTAACCCTATAATGTCTCCCTCAATCAAGATACGTCTCTTCTTGCTCTCAGAGATCTCTGTCTTTCCTCCATCTTGATCATCTCATTCTCTCAAGTTCTTCTCTTCCCTTTCCCCTCTCCCCTTCTCTTACCCTCCACTCTCCCCTACTCCCATGCTCCCAACTCTGCCAGTCAATCCTGTCCATTTCCAATTTCCAGGTGGTCTCTCTATATTTTTCTTTGGGTTCACCTTATTAGCTTCTCTAGGATCATGAACTATAGGCTAAATGTCCTTTCTTTGACACATTCCAGATAGAAACATGTATTCCATCTGCAGAAACTCTTTTCAACTTTCAATCACATTAATAAAGAGTTATTCTATTATGTAGCATGAATAACAAAAACCTAGAGACAGATATTGAGGTTCAACCTGGAAGTCAGAAAAACAAAACAGCCAGCCACTGGCTCTTCTACCTCAGTCTGAAATGGCAATTGTGACTCCAGGAATCCTCAGAATGAGACTGTCTGACTCCTCATGTCTTATATTCTGCTCTAGGGATTAAAGGCTTGCACTGCCCAGTTTCTATTGCAAGCTTGTGTGGCTACTGGGATTAAAGGTGTGTGCCACCACTGCCTTTTTCTATAAGGCTGATCATTGTAGCTGTTTTAGTTTTCTGAATTTCAGGCTAGCTTTATTTATTGAAATACAAATAAAATATCACTGTATTTCCACTTTCATCTAAAATAAAAAAGAAGTTTATAACTAATATAAGAAAAACTATATACAATAAGTACAATAACTATATAAAATATATACAGGCAATAAACACATCAACAATGTCTAGTCCATTTTCGTTTGACAAATTCAGAGAAAATTCTTCATATCTATCATATATTGGTGAGTCCAAAGTCTTGTACCTAATTTACTTTCTACCATAACTTGTTTTCTGCATCTGGTAAACAAGGAAAACTATAACTATCTAGTCTTCAACTCCTTAGAGACCCTAGAAGAAAACAATACTTACTGAATAAATAGGAAGTGACTTCCTGAAAAGGTAAGAAATGACAAAAACAGCTGGATGTCTGGACAGTCACTTAAAGTTCCTCTACAATGTTGGGGCATCTATCTTCAGCTGACAGGCCTACCATATCTTTTGGGTCCTTCTTGTCTAATTGGGACAGATATTGCCAACATTTGAGGCAAGGGAATTTTCTTGCCTAGTGGTTTGCTCTTGCAACAAAGAAAGTAAACTCTATATGGGGTTTCTTCGATGTCCATTATTTTCTTTGAAGCAGACATGTCTCTTTATCGAATAAAAAAGAGCCTTCATTATTAAAACATCTTAAATGCCATATTCTGTAGATCTCTGAAGTGTTTGAAGACCATTATCTATCTAAAATATATTTTTCTTTGACTTTGAAAACATACCGAAAACATAGCTGATGTGACTACAAGTTCAATTAAAATAGGTGACTAATTACCAATCTGATTTTCTTATTTTCCTAAACACTTGGTAATAATAACTTTCAAAGACTAGAAATTTCCATTACATTTTTAAGTATAATACCTTGAACAAGATTAGAAACATATGTACACTATGTTTTGACAAAATTAAACTCAAATTTCTATCAAAATAAAAAAATGTGTATATAATATACAAAATAAATAAAACAAAGGTCCAATCGAATGTAAAACTTTTAAAACTAGTAGTTCCTTTTGTACTAGTTCTATTTTTCACGTTGAATCCCAACATCTGCCTTTGAGTTTTTATTATTTGTGCTACACCATTACATTTTATGTAGTTTTCTTCTGCTCAATTGTGAGTCTGACTTTTTAATGCAAAGTAAATTTAAAGATGTTCTTTTGAGTTCAAGTCTGTCAAAGATGATGATATTCAATGATTGCACACGATTATCTGCCTGACATATTTATCTTGAACTTGCAATGACAGAAGAAGGAAATACGGTTATATGCCCCAGGCTTTTTGAATAAACAACTTGCTTAAGGGATTTTTAAAGACTTAAAACTAACTCAACCAAAGTCTAGAATATATACCTTCAGCCTTAGTGCGCAGAATAGTGAGAAAAACTAGCGGATGATTCTCCATGTATACAGACTCTGCCCAGTTAACTTTTTAAGCTAAAAGATTATAAACACTATTTTGTATTATTAGGAACAAGGATAAAATCCTGTGTTCTCCTCTCTGCCCAACTCATCTGTTTCCCAACATAGTGAGCTCAGCATGCTTTTATGTCTCCAGTCCATCTCTACCAAGGCACTATTGCAGTGCAGAAATGACTTTGGCTAAGAGCTGGGGAGTTCATAGCCTAATTAGTAAGGAACTATGTCTGTGAAACAGTGTTAAGGACCAACTAATGCAAACACACGTGTATTGCTCTCTTTCTTAAGTACAAGATTAGGGGAAATCTTAGCACACCTACTTCACCAATGTGCCTCCTGAGTCCTTCACTCTGTCTTGAACTTATTTTTGAATTTCAGCAGAAGAGACACCAGGTATCTAATACCAATGGTTGGTGCTGAGATTAGGAAATATGTTAGGAAAGTTACTGAGACTTTTTAGTTTTTAGATATCTTATTTATTCTTAATACTTTTATACAAGTGTATGACAAAATATTGCCATACCTACTAAAATTTTCTTCTCACTTTTCACTTCCCCACATACTATGTTTCCCAATAATTCTTCTCCTCAATTTAACTTTGTTTTTCTTGGATTTGAGACAGAATCTCTCTATGAATCCAAGGATGGCCCTTAATTCTTACCTCTCCAGTTTTAACTTCTCAAGTAGTAAGACAATAGTTAACTATCACCATGGCCTCAAGTTAATATACATACATACACATATATATGTACATATGTATATATACATATATATGGCATAGATATTTCTTTACCTGTAGTTTTTATCTTGTCACATAGGTATAATCATTTCCATCCTACTGTTATACATAGCTACATGAAGATATAAAGTACAATAAATATTAATATTAATTCCCTATATAAAATACAAATTCTATTATTAGTCAGTCTACTGTTCTGGATTCTAACTTGCTTCAGTATTCAGAAATACTTTTTTCTGTGTTGAAATTTGGCATATTTTGTCTTATTTAAAAAACTACTTTTCTCCTAAAAAAGTAATCTCAAAAGCAAATTAGTTCCTTCACCATTTTCTGACATATTTAAGAGCACAATCCTAGGTTTCTTCTCTTACATTATTCTTTGGGTATCCAAATGGATGCCTGAAAATAATTCAAGAAATAGTTTTGTCTCTGTAGATAGATTACTCTATTATCCTCACTCTCCCATGTATAAAATTATTTGATTTATAAGATGCTTGCCCTGATACCAGAAAAAAAAACCTCATTTCATGACAAGAATATCAGTAAGTTTAGAATACTTGAAGTCTGGAAATAATCAGACTTTGTTGTTCCCCAGCATGGGACTAGACTAGGCCCTCTGAATGGGAGTGACAGTCATGTGGCTTAATATGTTGTGGACAGGGCCTGGCAGTGGGACCAGGACCTTTCCCAGGTGAATGGCCTTGCTTTTTTGGTCTATTCCCTATGCTGGGATACCTTGTGTTGACTTTACATAGGGGGAGGGGCTTTGTCCTGCTTCAACTTGGTATGTCAGATGTTGTTGACTCCCTAAGGAAGACCTTATACACTCTCTGAGAAGTGAATGAGGGGTAGAAAGGGGGGGAGGTGGAGGGAGCATAAGAAAGGGAGGGAGGGGGAACTGGGGTTGTTATGTAAAATAAAAAAATTTAAATAAAAACTCTTGGTTGTTTCCAATTTTCTTAACAGATAAGATCTTATTTTGCTTGTATCAAACAAAGAACAAAATCATCAGGGTTGATTAATATATGTTGACTGACAATAATTCTGCAGACTAAGTCATAATAAATAGGTCACAGCCTTCAGTGTCTTACATATACAGGTCTTAATTTTAATACTGCTAATAAATTAATTATGTGGCTTTAGGCCAAAAGTCTTAACTTTGGGGGGTTTCACTTTCCTTTTTCCATTTAAAATTAGTGACGATAATAAAATTTGTTACACAAAGTGGCTGTGTTTCCTAGTATGCAGTATTTAACAGAATGCACAACACGATCTAATCACTGCTATTATGAATCATAAGCACAGAATGGACCAGAAATGAATAATTGTTTTCATCACAAGTAGTTCTCCCCTTCTACTCAGTTTTGCATGATCTCTGGGCTCCTGTAGTTTCCTCCAGATCTAAAATGGCAGCACAAGGTGAAAAGAATTTCTTCATGAATGTTGTGACGTTGGGATCTGTTCTGTGGAGTGATATTTTCCACAGTTAGTCGGAATGAGCACAGAGAATTGTTTTGAGTAGTAGTCTGATTCACAGAGGTCATAGCTCATAAGGGCTGTCTTCTCACTACAGAAAAAGCAGGCTGGCATAACTCTAGCATGGGACAGAAAATAAGAATTTCTAATTTTCTTCAAACAGGAACTAACTTATAATGGATAAGGCCCAAGACCATTTTTATCCTCCACTAATCAAATTTAATAAAATATCTTGTTAATGAAAGCAGTCATGCTTGGGACATCTATTGATTCTCCAGGTTGCTATGGTAGATGCAGTGTAGTCGCACAATTAGTGAGATAAACCCGATATTGACATTTTTAAGCAAATACAAGTAGAGAAAATATTCTCTCTGTAGCGTTTGCAAGGAAAACCAGGTAACTTCAAAGGCGGATGTCTTTTTCTTACACCCACACCTCCATCTCTATGTGGACACAATGTTTTGAGTTTCACATAAAAAAGAAAAGTTAGATTTGGTTAGCGTTAGTTGCTTTCTTATTTGAAAGACTATTTGAAAATCATTAGCAAATTAGAAAAACTGGGATGCAATTTCAGTCAGTGCCAGGTACCTCTGTCTCTCTCCACTGTTTCTGTTGTGTTAGAAAGTTCTTGAGAAAAGGTCACCGTGGAGTGCGGTAGGTGTTTCTCACAGCTGCACTTTGGGGATCTATTTACCGAAGTGCTCTGCAGTATACATGAGAGGTTATTAAGTAGCCCCTTGACTGAAGAGGATCTTTAGATGTTCTCTGAAGTTATTCCACCAAGAATATTTCTTCTCTAAATATGTGCTTACTTTGAAAAAAATGAATGAAAACAGAATAACAACAATGAATAATTATAAAGGATTAGTAACAGTGAAGAGTCTTACAAAACTTGGGGATCCGTAACAAAGGACAATCTTGCCAAACTTGGTGAAGTTCAATTCTTGTACATTGATAGGCATCATAGTGTAATGTTGATTATGGACACAAGGTGGATCACTGCTTTGGGAGCTCCTTCCACTCCTTCAGCCAATAGCTGCTGAGATACCAGCCCACTGAGGCGTGGTCTCTTTCTCTTTAAAAAGCAGCGCACCCCTCAGCGAGCTCTCTTGCTCTAGTGACTAGACTCCTTTCCTGGCTGTCGTGTAGGATGGTGTTCTGTAAGTTTTTTCTCCTCAATTAAATAACCCTTTGAATCCAAACTGGTGTGGGGTTGTTTCGCTCATTATATCACTTATATCACTTTTTCTCTACCAAAAACTCAGAGAACATTGTGAAGAAGTAGGTGGAAAGAATCCCTGGATAGTAATGTTGTCTTCTGGATGTAACATAACTATTGCACACATCAATTCACAGCAGCATTGGTTACCTATACAAGACCTGACAAGAAAAATGCCATCAAACTTGCAGCATAGATGAAGGAAGGGTTCCTGAGGCTCCACCCCTGACTGAAGAGTTACTGGAATTTGATGATTGCTGAGGGGGGCAATATCACTGTCCTTTGAGATTGCCTGTAAATGAGAGGATGGTCATGAGCCCATGTACTTATGATCAGCACAAATTAAAATAAGGGAGCAACAATAATAATGGTTATTTAAGAGAAGACATGTAAAAGGGGAGGGGATGGTTTGGTAGATCTTTGGTAGGTCAACAGAGATCATGAGGGGTAGGTAACAAAACTGTATTCTATATATGTATGAAATTTAGAAAAAATAAAAAATATGTAAGAGTTTCCAAATTTGGAAACAATTTATGGGGATAATTTTGAGTAGGAACTGAGAGTGTTTATAATAGAAGAAGGCACAGCTTCACCCAATTTGTAATAACCTGTTTATTTTCATAATTGAACATTGAAAAATGTATGTTAATATGCAAATTTGAACATCTATTTTCAACTACTGAGAAAAGTATTTTTATTTGGTACCAAAGCAGAGAAACACTAGGCACCCCTCCCTTCATATCTTAATTACAGAACCAAGTGAAAGAATGACAATTTTCTTGCAATCAGTTTTAATGTAATTCATTTATAAGCTATTAATGTATGCATTTATAATCTATAATATGCTTAATTCCATCCTAGAATTACATGTGTCTCATTTTAGTGTGTCATTTGAGGTCATTAGCTTCATTTTCACCTGTGATGCTGTTTTCACATGAAACCTTGCTTTTCTGCCTTGAAAGAAATTGTTAAGATCTTTCAGGTTCTTTACCTGTTAATATTTAACTTCACCATGATTCACAATAGACTCTGATTACTGATAATTGAGCAGGTATGATCCATGCTATCAGAAATTGACTTTTCTTACACACCTGGACTGGGTCACAATGGGTTCAAATCTCTTTATGTCTCTTTCTTGGTTTTAATGATTCCTGATGCTCAGTACATTTTCCAATACTACATCATTGGTCTTTTCTAAAGAAGCATCTTAGGACACTGTGGAGTCTATTATAGGTAGACTTTCAATAAAATGATTCCTATTTTCAACATGAACACATCTCTCAGCTATAGGAGATCTGTTTCAGTGATCTTCTTCTGGTTGACGGGTATGCGGGTCTGGAGTCCTGAAGGGATGTCTATGATGGAAGTTTCTCTTAGACAAACCTACTTAACTGACACAGTGGACTTGCACACTTAGTCCCTGGGGAAACTTGTGCTCAGATATGTTAGATGAGTAAGAACAAACCTGTCTTCTGCTGGCAGATAAGCAGAACAGGACTAGTCATGTGTATAAGAGAGAGTTAACGCTAAGTTTCTGTCAGTATGTTGTGAACTGTTGAGCCAGACATCTTTTACTGGATAGCTCATCCAAGTTCCGTGTCTCTGCAAGCTATGTGTGATTACCAAGTTCGTTACCAGATTCAGTTATTACTAGAGAGCTGATTTGAGGTTCGGATCTGGTTCTTGTGGGCTTCAGGGCTCTCACAGTGCCTCACACACCAGTTGTCCTTTTAGCACCATTCCATGGAATTCCGCAGAGGGAGTGGGTGCTCCTAGTCTTTGGAAGTACAGGCTGGCTAGAGCAGAAATGCATGTCAGCCCTCATACACTGTTGGTGGGAGCATATTGATTAGGTCAGTTTTGGAAAGCTGCAATTTGTCAAAATGTTAAAGGTTGTTGCCATTTGACACTGCAGATCCATTCAGTACATATCCACAAGGAGTGCAAATTCACACCCACATGGACAACAGAATGTAAAATGTCACAGTGCTATCATTCATCATAACCCGAAGTGGGGAAAAATTGTTTGCCAACTGATGGGTGATGAATCAACATGATTACCTATTTAATTGGTTCTATTTTGATAGAAAAATATGAAAAATGTATCCTCCATTTGGAATACCTTGAAAATATGTGTTACATACAAGAACCCAGTCCCCCAATTCCATATAGTACACAATTCCATTTACATAAAATGATAGTAAGCTTTAAGATGGAGGATGTAATCATGGTTGCTCGGGTCTTAAAAGATTCAAGAAATTGGCGAGGGATTGATATTGTGAGTTTCCTAAGAGGGAGCATGGCACAAAACCTTTTAGTATTGATTCTAACTGTGGCCATAGAACACGATGGGTGTGTTCAAGCTCACTGACTTTCAGTCTCCAAATAAGTGAAGTGCATGGTGTGTGAACTAGAGCTCAATAGAACTCTTAAAATCCCACCAAATGTTTAAATATACACCAACACTGTGCTCCACAGTTTATAATTTTGGTATAAATGAAGCCCATGAAACAAAAACATTAAGTGAAGTGTTGGAAAAATTAAAGAACACATAAAGTTATAAACTAGAGAGCATTACACTCAATTTGAGCAATAATATCCTTTTGGACCGTGTTCTGTCTCTATTGTTAGGGGCTATCCATGGTATCCCATAGAGCATCACTTCTGCCCTCTGCCCTTTGTGGATTTGATGCTAGCACTGTGTTTCTTGTCTCTACTACTTCTATCTGTGCTAATAAACACATTGTCATTGCCCTCTATAGAGCACAAACATCTACAGTAAAGAACACCTTGGAAAATGAGTTAAATACAATATATTAGTTTCCTACTTGTACTACTATGATTATGATAAATACTGATTTAAAATAATATGCATTTTTTAAATTTTGGAGCTCAAAATCTAAAATATCTTCATGGAGGCAAAAACAAGTTTAGCAAGGCTATGTTCTTCCCCCATGTTATGGTTGGTGGTAGTGCATGCCTTTAATCCCAGCACTTAAGAGGCAGAGGAAGGCAGATCTCTGTGTGTTCAAGGCCAGCCTGAAAGTGAGTTCTAGGACAGCCAGGACTGTTATGCAGAGAACACTGTCTTGAAAAAACAAAAGCAAAAAAATAGAACAACAATAACAAAAACAACCAAAAAAAAAAGCCCTACCCCACCCAAAACAAAACATAAGACAACAAAAATCCAAAGGAAAAACTTTCCCAGACTAGAGGGAGGAGTCCTTTTCCTTCCTCTCTCTTCTTCTCTCTCTGTCTCTCTCTTTCTCTGTCTCTCTGTCTCTGTCTCTGTCTCTGTCTCTCTCTCTCTCTCTCTCTCTCTCTCTCTCTGTGTGTGTGTGTCTTTGTGCCTTTTTGTTTCACTGTCTGCATTGCCAATATATATGGTATAGTAAAGATTGCTTATAATGTGTCTTTCTTCCTAATTGCCCGACTGCAGCACTGCCATGAAGATATGACCCCTCTAAACTACTCTGTATTTGCATCTAGTGGGGAACAGAAGCCTGTCTGTGACTTGCCATTTACCTGCCACGATTATTCAATATTATTATACACTGTTTTTCACTTCTAATTACATGATCAGGCAAGGTGATTTTTTTCCTGTGATGAAAATTCAGGGAGTGAAGTTGATTTAGCTATACACAGGTTATAGGGATAAAGATTTATCAGTTACTTTAAAGGAAATGTTTGATTTCTTTGGTTAGAGAGATGTGTTTGAGATAAAATATACATCAATCACAGATCTTACTTGTAGGCTGAGGTTTTCTGTCATTAAGTCCCAAAGAAATCACACAGAGGTCTACATTAGTTATAAACTGATTGGCCCATTAGCTCAGGCTTCTTATTAATGCTTATAACTTACATTAGCCAATTATTCTTGTCTGTGTTAGCCTTCTACTGTGTGGTTCCCGAAGCTCTAGAGGAGGTACCTGATGGAGACTCCAATGTGGACTCTATCTCCAAATACAGGAGAGGGGAGGGGAGGAAAACTGGAAGGAGTGAAAAAAGGGGAAACTGTGGTCAGGCTGTATTGCATGAGAGGAGAATCTATTTCCAATAACAAATAAAACTGAAAATCAAACTACTTTTATATGTCTGTCTAATTGAGTATTTGCTATTTCTGAAATATGTTTTTAGAATCTCTCTATGTTATCCAATCTGTTCTCACAAAATATTTATCCCTGGGGAAAGGGTGACTTGTGATGTGTGTGTGTGTGGGGGGGGGGGTTGTAGTAGTGAATGTGCCCACATGTGGGTTGGAATACTTGTCAAAATGTGCACACGATTGACAGAAGTCAATCTTGAATATGTCTTCCTGTATTACTCCTCATATTGTTTTTTGGTACTGAATCTCCTGATGAATTTGGACCAGGCTGCTTCAGCTATATGTCCCAGGGATCTACCTGTCTACTCTGCACCCACATGCAGCTCAAGGCTTGTTACCTAACCCTGCTTTTGACCTGGATACTCAAGGTATAAGCTCAGATCTTCATACATGCACCACAGTCAACTTAACTCAGCAAGACATCTCCCTAGCCTTCATTCTCTTTATAAATACATTTTATTTCTTCCAGTATATTTCTAATGTAAACAATAGAATTTGAAGTATTCCAGAAGAAAAATGGAATTCTAAACTTGATGTGCAATTTACACTTTTAAAGTTATACACCTCCCAGGTCAATGTGTATGTTTAGGGTTTGTCATATTGGTACTATCATTTCTAGTTTTCAAAGAAAAGTTATTATTGTTCACAAGTCTTCAGAAATAAAACTGATATGTGGATCTGTTAATTTTTCAACTAATAGTTCATTTGTTGCATCATATTTTCTTTCATCAATGATACTAATTTTTATAATGTGGTAATAATATTGGTAATAATAATAGGATTCCCCATGCTACTTTATGCCCTACACATTTCTTAGATCTACAGGAAAAAGGCTCACAAATACTAATAAACTCCATAAAAGTGGTCCATGAATCACTTTTCAGTGCTAGGATTCCACAACCTCAAATAATGTTACAGGAGTATTCAACCGTGGCATTTATAATTGGCTACAAACATCATCCAATAACCTCATCTTACCACCTTGTCAGAGAAGTTAATTGGACTCACACAGCTATCAGAAAATATATTGGTTTATGCAGGAGTGACTCTAATTTCTCCCATAAACATCCTTGCACAAGAGTGGTACAGATAGGGGCCAAGGGAAGAGAATAGTCAATGTAATTTCAAAGGAAAGTTGTGGCTCCACATCTCTGCTCGTGATAGTCAGACATAAAAGAACATGTCATATATTTATTTTAATATATATTATTTTTGTCAAATTGGAGCAGGCCAAAAAAATAAATGCTTTTCATTATGTAGTACATGCCTGCACAGTCAGGGGTGACAGAGTTAGGTTCCTGGTTCCTAACATTTATTTTTATGATTGACTTCTAGAATTTTTAAGAATTGACCAAAAGAGAATTTTTTTCTTTGCAATCAACATTTCTTTTATAAAATCGCCTTATTTCTTCAGATTCCTGAGACTTGACTTCGAATTTGGGTTAAATTAACCTGAGTTCCTAAAAGGAAATTGATTATATTGGCTTCTAGATTCATGGTCCACGGTCTCATGCCTTTGAGAGGATCATAAAATACAAGCCAGCTTTAGCATTTTTCCCATGAAATAAGTTTTACTTCTCTTAAAGGGGCAAGCAGTAATTAAATGACAGGGCCAATTTATTGGACAAATTTGCGAAGATATTGTAAAACAGCCAATAACAATGGTTGTATACCCATGTAATGGGGGATTTTAAATATTTCAAAGTCAACAGAGAATGTAGGCCTTTGTTAGAATTATAGAAAAAGACATTAAATTGAAATGAGACAAACTTCGGAGGACTGATAGAATGAAAGAAAAGCACACAGAGAACTAAAGAAAATTTTAAACAAATTGACTACAAATCAACATAGTGAAGGTTTTCTAACCCTGGGGCAGGAAGTGAGCACAAGAAATAGAAATAGTAGATTTAGAGCATATTCAATGTAAAAGAAGGCACTAATGTAGGTGTAGAGATGAAAAATATAATAAACCAAAAAATACAAAGAGCATGACTACATGTCTTGTGGATATCTTGCATTTTATGTAAATGGAATAGACATTCACATAAAAAAGACAGAGGTTGGGGGGGTAAGTAAACAAAAGAATGTCACACATGCTCTTCAGGTTTGAAGACAGAAACATATTGCAATTAACAGAATGTAAATTTGCATGCTATGCACATGATTGAGAAAATGAATGACATATGGAGTGGCTATATTAAGACAAATAGTATGTGTGATAAAATTATAATGGTAAAAAAATTCATCCTTAGGAACTCATAAAAGTTCTAAAATTTTATATTAGTGCTGAGGATTGAAGTTAGATCATAATGTTTCACATTTAATTTTCTGACTGCTCTCTCTCTCCATCCCTAATCTCAGGTTTATTGACAGTATCCCATACTGAAAATGTTGATTTGCACAGGCTGAAAAAGTAGGTAACATAAAAGTAGAGAGGTAGATTGGTGCCATTGGCTCCATGAGTTTCTGTCTCTGGTGATGATGTTCCTCATGCTGGGAGTTCGGAGTAGAGCAAACCACTCAGCTAGAAGACAGGAGAAAGAGGAAGGCTTGTGGACCCACACTCATTTTAGGGAGCATGACCTCACTGGTGAAAGGACCTCCCACTCAATGGTTCACACAAACCTTTTTTTGTTATTAATTTTGGAAATATTGCCTCCATATTTAATCAATCTGCCCCAGAACTTTCTTTTACCAATGCTTCCTTCAAATTCAGAATTTTTTTTTATCCCCTTGATGAGAGGTAGAGTAGTAGGTACACACCACCATGCCTAAGAGCCCTAGCTTGTAAGATGTCTAAGTGTTTCACTATGCCACCACCCTGGGGCTCACAAGTTATGGGCACCTTTGGAAAATGTCACTCACATTTAAACCCTAGCAAAAGGCAGTGTAAATAGTTGGTTAGGCAGAAATAATGGGGATGGTATGAACCTTCTTTTATTCTGAGTGTTTTCGACCTATGGCTTATTAAATCCATGGTTTTGGAATGCACAGATTGGCAGAGATGATTATTTAAAATCTACTTAGAATTAAATCATGTGCATAAATGTGAGTGTTAAAGTTAAATTATTTTAGAGATCTCACTGGACTAATGTTTCCTATATTTCAAGTTTATAATTATTTATTAGACAGGCATAAAAAATCACACTTCAATATCGTCAACTTATAGTCTCAATGAACACAATAAAGACCATGAAAGGATAACACACCAAATAAAAAGTATTCAAAATCATATGTTTGTTTAGATACATATATGAATAAATTTATATTTTATGATTTAGTAATGAAAAGGCAAGTAGCTCATTGTAGCAGAATACAATATAAACTCAAAAAAATCAGTAGCCCCCCTTTACACAGATGATAAATGGGCTGAGAAAGAAATCAGAGAAGCATCACTCTTCCCAATAGCCACAAATAGCATAAGATGTCTCAGAGTAACTCTAACCAAACAAGTAGAAGGCCTCTATGACAATAACTTTAAATATTTGAAGAAAGAGATTGAAGAAGATACCAGAAAATGTAAAGCTCACCCATGCTTTTGGGTAGGTAGAATTAACATAGTAGAAATGGCAATCTTACCAAAAGCAGTCTACATATTAAATGCAATGCCCATCACGATTCCAACAAAATTTTTCACAGACCATGAAACAACAATACTCAATTTAATATGGAAAAGCAAAAAACACAAGACCATTTCCTAAAGATAACCCCAGCAGCACAGACACTGAGAGAAACAATTAATAAATGGGATCTCCTAAAACTGAGAAGCTTCTGTAAAGCAAAGGACACGGTCAACAAAAAAATGGCAGCCTATAGAATGGAAAAAGATCTTCACCAACCCCACATTGGACAGAGGGCTGAACTTCAAAATATACAAAGAATTCAAGAAATTGGTCATCAAAAAAACAAATAATCCAATAAAAAATGTTGTATACACCTAAACAGAGAACTCTCAACAGAGGCATCTAAAATGGCTAAAAGACATTTAAGGAAATGTTCAACATCCTTAGCCATCAGAGAAATGCAAATGAAAACAGCTCTGAGATTCCACCTGTAAGAATGGGTAAGATTAAAAACACTGAGAACAAATTATGCTGAAGAGATTGTGAGGTAAAGGGAACACTCCTGCATTGCTGGTGGGGGTGCAATCTGGTACAGCCCCTTTAAATAGTAGTTTGGCAATTTCTCTGAAAATTAGGAAATGACCTTCATCAAGACCCAGCAATGCCAATTTTGCATATAACTCCAAAGGTGCTCAATTGTACCACAAGGAAATTTGCTCAACTATGTTCATAGCAGCACTATTTGTCATAGCCAGAACCTGGAAACAAAATAAAGACCCCTCCACTGAAGAATGGATAAGGAAATATGGTAGATTTACATACTGGAGTACTGCACAGCAGAAAAAAAATTACATCTTGAAATTTTCAGGCAAATAGATGGATCTAGAAAACATATATTGAGTGAATTAACCCAGACCCAGAAAGACAAATGTCATATGTACTCACTCATAAGTGGCTTGTAGACATAAAGCAAAGAAAACCAGGTTAAATTGACAATCACAGAGAACCTAGTAAACAGTTAGGACCCTAATAGAGATATACATCAATCTAATCTACATGGAAAGTAGAAAAAGACAAGATCTCCTGAGTAAATTTGGAGCTTGAGAACCATGGGAGAGGGTTGAAGGGGAGGGGAGAGGAAGGGTGGGGAGGAGAGATAAGTGTATAGCTGATGGAGGAAGCTCATTGGCTAATAAAGGCACTGCCCTGGCCCATTTTATTGGTTAGAGGATAGGTGGGAGGAGAAAACAGGACTGAACGCTGGGAGGAAGAGGAAGTGAGCTCAGACTCCACACCTCTGCTCTCAGGAGCAGACGCCTCAGCAGAGACGCCATGCCCTGCTCCCTGGCAGACACACGCGATGAAGGTCCAACCCAGGATGGACATAGGCTAGAATCTTCCTGGTAAGCGCACCTTGGGGTGCCATACACAGATGATTAGAAATGGGCTAAATTAATATGTGAGAATTAGCCTAGAAGAGAATGGGCCAAGCAGTGATTAAAAGAATACAGTGTCCGTGTAATTATTTCGGGGCATAAGCTAGCCAGGCGGGTGGCTGGGGTGCTGGGAACGCAGCCCCGTCGCCCCTATTATTACATATGGCGCCCCCACGTGATGGACTAAACCCACTTAAAAAACCTGAGAAGGCTTAAAAATAAGGGAGAGAGAGTTTAATACAGATTTTTGCTGTTTGTTGGTGGCATGCTGTAGAGAGATTTCCTGATTTGGCAACAGTACCAGAAAAAACGCTGTGTCATTTTAAAGCACGACTTCCTGGGGCTGTGCCGCCATTGCGATCTCTGTCTGGCTCCTGCAGGAGACAGAGCTTTTGAATAGAGCATTTGGAGTAAAGTGCTACGATTTGTTTGATGGCAACTAGACTCGCTGTGTTCTCGGGTCTACTCTGCTTGTTAGAGGCAATCATGCGCTTTCTTCTAAGAGAAGCTTCCTGACTCAGCTTTAGCTGCAAAGCCTGCAGCTCATTAAGAGGTCCTGCCAGGAAACACTTAAACAGTGTTGACGAAAAGCTGAATGCATGCTTTTCTGTTTTCAGCCGTAGCAGGAAAAAAGCTGCACCGTTTAAAAATGCCGGCTTTCTGGGCTGTCCTGCCATGACAAACTTTGACTCTTTTACACAGGCAGTTTGTGCGGGTTGCAAGCACAGGCTGCTGAAGCTCGCTTGCTGGCAGGGACCTTGAAATGCCATACAGTTGTGGCAGTAAACATGGCTACAGCCTGTATAACCGCCATGAAGCTGGAAAGCTAAGGAATGGACTGGATCTAGCTGGCAAAGCCACGCCTTTAATCCTACTGATAATGCTTGGTAAATTAAAGACTCGTGTGGTCAGAAAAAGAGAGATATACAGTAAAGAGAGATTCAAAGACAGAGAAAATTTCTAAATGGTTTGAAGTGTGTTAAAAATATATGCAGACTAAAAGTTGAAGTTCTTAAGTAAAAAACAAAAAAGTAAGAGAGTTGTTGTGTGTGGTAGCACACGCCTTTAATCCCAGTGCCTAGAAGGCAGAGGCAAACAGATCTCTGTGAGTTCAAGGTGTAGTAGCTTACACTTTTAATCCCAATGCCTGGGAGGCAGAGACAGGCGGATCTCTGAGAGTTCAAAGACAGCCTGGTCTACAGAGTTACTTCAGGTCAAAGATACAGAGAACCTGTCTCAAAAAGCAAAAGGTTAAAAGTAAAAATAAACGAAATAGAGGTTAAAACAAAGCTGTACAAAGATGGAAAATACACAGAGAATCTTGATACTGTATGCTATTATGCTCTCTTTGAATTATTTAAATGCTGAGGAAGGAGCAACAGATGCTAAAAGATATTTATTTATAAATGCTGCTGAACTAATCCAACATAGATATTTTGATGCCTTGACTTTGAAATTTGGATCTAAGGCCATGATGCTTTGGAAAGGAGTTTCTTATTTTGTTTTCACAGAGGATGAGACACTGTTCATTTCTTCTATTCCGATTTGGTATGATGGACCACGCCCTCCTGAAGGGTTGCAGTGAACATCTTCAAAAAATTGCTTCACTCAACTGCCAACTGAGATGAAACTAGCACACAGGTTATACCGTGAAAGACCTAATTAACGACGCCCCCATTCAGCAGGAAGCAGTTTGGAGAGAAATAACTGCGCCCATATTCCCAAAAAATGTTTATAAATGTTCTTTTACATTTAAAGGGGGATAAGATATAGATATGAATAATTTACATTAGTATAGATTTGGCTTTATTGATAGAGATTTACGGTCAATTCTGTTATATGTATATGTATTTCTGATATTGATTAAGGTATTGTGATTGTGTAGTTCATTTAAATATGTGCTGTATAATTAAGAAACATAGGTTGTTAATGGATAATCATAGATAATAGTAAAGCTTGTAGTCATGTTAATTAGATTTTCTAGATACATAGAGATATATTTTAGATAGACATTCTTCATGTCTTTCAAAGATTACAGAATAGGACATTTAATGTTTTAATAACTTAGGACTTTTCATGACAATGAGACACTCTGCTCCTGGCAGCACCAATCTACTTCAAGAGGAAGATGGGCATCGTAGAGGCACCTTATGGAGTTTGATAGCCATTTGGGCAAGAAACTGCTCTTGCCTGGACTATTGCATAAACTGGACACAGAGAACCCGCAGAGAGAGGACTACTGAACTTGCCTAAGGTGAGATGATCTTTCAGGGTTCCTGGTTCATTTTGAAAGAGTCTGCGAGACATTCTGCAGGACACAACAGATAGTGACTGAACTGACTTTGAATTTTCCTGCTTTATGGAAATGTCTGCTAGATACCATGGGCCTGAAGGCTGAAGATGGATGCCCCAACGGTACAGAGGAACTTTGGGTGACTGTCCAGGCAGCGAGATGTCTCTGTCATTTCTAGAGTTTTAAAAGAAGATTATTGTAACTTTTACTTGATAACTGTTTTGTTATATGTAATTTTGCTATGTTAAAGTTAAAGCATTTTTTTTTTGTTTAAACCGAAAAAGGGGAAATGATGGAGGAAGGTCATTGGCTAATAAAGGCACTGCCCTGGCCCATTTTATTGGTTAGAGGATAGGTGGGAGGAGAAAACAGGACTGAACGCTGGGAGGAAGAGGAAGTGAGGTCAGAGACTCTCGACAGCTCTCCGGAGCAGACGCCTCAGCAGAGACGCCATGCCCTGCTCCCTGGCAGACACACGCGATGAAGGTCCGACCCAGGATGGACATAGGCTAGAATCTTCCTGGTAAGCGCACCTTGGGGTGCCATACACAGATGATTAGAAATGGGCTAAATTAATATGTGAGAATTAGCCTAGAAGAGAATGGGCCAAGCAGTGATTAAAAGAATACAGTGTCCGTGTAATTATTTCGGGGCATAAGCTAGCCAGGCGGGCGGCTGGGGTGCTGGGAACGCAGCCCCGTCGCCCCTATTATTACATATAGCTCAATAAAATCAATAAAAAATTGCCAAGCCAGTTCATAGACATTTTTTTTTTTTGATTTTTCGAGACAGGGTTTCTCCGTAGCTTTTTGGTTCCTGTCCTGGAACTAGCTCTTTTAGTCCAGCCTGGCCTCGAACTCACAGAGATCTGCCTGCCTCTGCCTCCTGAGTGCTGGGATTAAAGGCATAGACATTTTTTTCCAAAAAATATATACAGTTTTACTACACTATCCAATTTTTACTAGTAATAACACTTTTAAAGACAGAGCGAGGTCAAATATTACTTAGTCTCTATAGCACTGATGTATAGAATCTAGGTTCTGTGAAAACCTAACAGAAGTGGTTAGATGGATTACTTGGATGTTATTTGGTTGAGTGAAAGTCTTGCTTCTCAGTGAGTGTCTCCCATCCCCCTTGGCTTTAGCTTTCCTGTCTCCTGTAGTACCTCCAGCACCTATCGGTTTCCCAGAGGATGCAGATCCTGGCAGCTGGTGACTCTAATCATGTCTTATACCTGCAATGCATCATTAAGGGAGAGGGCAGGAGCCCAGAAACAAACAGAACAAAGTGCTAATGAGTGTCTGAAGATTGTGTTTATATACTTGAATAATCAGTTTGGTTTGATAATGTCCCCTGTGTATAACTGGAAGATGTTTTTTTTTTTTTTTAGCTACTGCAAATATCCATCTTTGTCATTGGTACTGTCATTTTCTTCCAGCTATTTTCATTTTGTTGGAGTCTCAGGGGATGAGATACTATCTGAAGTTAGAAATGGCCGATTTTATGGAGAGCCTCTCACCACCAGCCGTCCACAGAAATGTATAAGAAGCAATGGTGGATATTTTCTCAGCTCTTTACTACTGTTGACTTTCCAAACTTTCTAACAAATTTCCTAACATACAGGTGGCAAATGCAGCTACTCTCTGATAGAGAATTAAGCTCAACCTATATTGTATCAGTAGTCTGATTAATTATCTATAAGAACATCAGAAGTTGCCTAATTAAAACTTGGGTTTATGAGAATCCACCAAAAATGCTTTTCCTAAGACTTCTTTCTATCTTGATATTTTTACCATTTTATTAAATTATTATCATCACTGCCACAGTAGTCACTGGAAACAAAGGATTTACAAATATATTAATGTCTTTAAAATAACTTTCATTTTACATAAAAATTTACAATGTAACCCTCATGTTCTCAATTTATAAATGATCATTCATGATGTTAAGTAATTTACAGGATATTAGAACTTGTTAGTGCCAGGACTACATTGCCTAATGCAGCTTACAGGATCACAACTAGTTAGTGCTAATGCAGCTTACAGGATCACAACTAGTTAGTGCTAATGCAGCTTACAGGATCACAACTAGTTAGTGCCAGGATTGCATTGTTTAATACTGATTTCATTGACTATCTCCCAGGAATGAGTCTCATGAATGTCATAAATATTTTGCATTTAACTACCACCTGAAAGCATATTTAATGTAAATGCCTCTGTGCCTGCCAAAGGAATAAATTAATATGCCATTCTGTCCTTGAGAGATAGCACAACTAAAAATAGAAGTAATGAATCTATGAAAAGGAAGATTCTCTTGATCAAGATTAGCAAATCAGTATCAGGAAAGCCTGGGCACTTATGGATAATCGATCTTAGTTCTTGATACTCCTAATGATCGCATTATTATTGGTTTCCATTGAGGAGCAGTGAATTATTATGGGAAAATTTAAAAATATTCATTTTATACCTGTTATACCACAAATACTGTTATTGTTTTTCGTGGTTGCTCCGAATAATAGGTTAAGCTGTCCTTACATTAGAGGTTGTTCACCAAGCTCTAACTGTCACCTATTTGTCACCAGTAGGCTTTCTGCCGTATCTTTGAATTCTCAAGAGCATGGTCCCATGCAGCAGGGATGTTTATGGATGCCTTTATATGAAACATAAAGACACAAGAGATGGCCATGAACAGAAAAGATGTAGAAAAAATATCTGGAGAAAGTTTGCGGCCAACCTGGGAAGAAACAAAATGAGGGTAGAGTGGAGATTGAATGATGGTTGTAAAGAATACACTTTCCTCCTTTGTAATTTTTTTATTTTTGAGACTGCAATTTAATTATAAAGTTTCTCCCTTCACTTTTCCCCATCAAACCATTCCATATAATCTTCCTAACTCTCCTTCAAATCATTACTTGTTACTGTATGCACATGTTCTGTTTGGTTTTAAAGGCTGTCTGTTCAGACACTTTTTTTGCCTTCTCTTTTGATGTGGGTCTCCCCTCTGTATGCTGTGAATACCATTGGTTAATAGAGAAACCGTTTTAGGCCTGTGACAGGGTAGAGTAGAGCTAGGTGAGTAAAACTAAACTGAATGCTGGGAGGAAGAAGGCAGAGTAAGGAGAAGCCATGTAGCCCTGCCGGAGATAGATGCCTGAACTTTAGCCAGTAAGCCACAGCCGCATGGCAATACACAGATTACTAGAAGTCAGTTAAATTAATATGTAAGAGTTAGCCAATAAGAAGCTAGGGCTAATGGGCCAATCAGTGATTTAATTAATGCAGTTTCTGTGTGGTTGTTTTGGGGCTGAGCTGCCTGGTGGCTGGGAAACAAACAAGTAGTCTCCTACAACACTGCTCAGTGACTAACACAGAACTAGCTGTAGTTGTTATTACCTTTCTTACCCATTATATTGAAATGAGGAATGGGGTGAAGAACACCATTGATAAGTTTTATTTAAGTAAGAACGTGATTTGTTTTTGTTTTAAGAAATTTAATGAAATAATTTTGTTCTTTCTAGAAGTTGAATTTGGGGAGAGTGGGGTTAACGATGTGAAACACAATGGCTTTTGTTTCACTGGTAAATAAATTAGTATAATTTGTTTCTTTGAAATTTGATTTAAAATGCATACATGAAACAATATTTCAGAATTTCTGAAATGGAGTTTAATAAGCAGTTAAACACTGAAAAAAGGGCACAAAGGGAAGTGTGTTGTTGACATTCTAAGACAAAACTGGTTATGTTACACAGATGCAGTCATTGCAGTTTCTCACAAAGGAAATTCCAGTGGATAATGACCAACTCTCCACACTAGGAAAGGGTTTTCACTCATTGGCACAGCCATCCTCGGTGATCACAAAGCCGATGATTTTTGGTTGTAGTTGTAAAATGAGATGACTAGGTTTTTGCTTTCAGTACCAAATGCCATTCAGACCCCACTGACTCCATTTCAGTAAAGCAGAGAACTTTCAAAGTCAGAGTGGCTTTCACACTAGAGACACTAACATTTGGATAAGAAAGGAAACACAGTATACATGGGAAGTTCCAAAACCATGTAAGATAGTGTGGCTCACCTGCACCCTTGCTTCTGCGATCATTTCCAGCACACGAACTGGAGACTGGTATTGCAGCAGGTTAGTCAAGGCTGTCTTCTAAGGCAAAAGTGGAGAGAGCATGTTGAAACTCTAGTAATGACATTTAAAAACTAAAAGTCTTACCGATCTGACTTATAGTCAAAAATACAGTTCTTCCTGTTAGTTCAAGGTAAAATATTAAAAGTTAAAAACCCAAACCAACCAACACAAAGTGCTAGAAGGCAAATGGTCCTGTTGGGGTTAAGCAGACTATAAATTGATAGGGTCGGAGAAGTGGGGAGCGGGTGTGGCATTAGTGGGAAGTTTTCTGTAACATTTAGTGTGAGACTAAAGCCCTTTTAAGTTGAGTCTCTGAGTGTTAAGCTTAGGCATGGCAAATGATAGCCACAATGCCATATAAACATCCTTTCCACACATCCTCTGAGTCACAGTGTGGCATTGTTATGTAGGCCACAAAGCAGATATGTTGATATGAAGTTACAGAAAGGAAACATGGAGATTTATTCATTTGAAATGACACAGAGTGTATGAGAACCTAATCCTGCTCACCCCTGAGGAGGAATCAAAGATGAGACAATCTACCACACCACCAGCTGCACAGGTTCCCAGGGAGCTAAGCCTTGATCACATGCTTAAAAGTACTTATTTATTTCTTGAAATAAGATAGAGATGGAACGGTGGAGGCAGCAATTTCAATGAAATGCCACTTTTCCAGGAACTCTATATTTATCTCCCCAGTAAACTCTTAAAGTAGTTATTACTATAACCTTTTGATATTTATGGGATCTTAGTTATATTAAATAAAGAATGCATTGCTAATATAGGACAGAAGGAACTTAAGCAGATTTTTTTTCTCCATTGAGGTTTTCACAGTCTCCCTTGTACAAAGCTACTGAAGGGGAAATACAGATATTGAATCTGTGTTTACATAAATATGTTTCTCTCCAAACTTTGTTTGTAATCCTACCCTTTCTCTCAGCTTCATCATTTATGTTATGTAAATTTGCCAATCTGTTCACTTACTCACCAATAGAAATGATGCTAGGTCAAACAAAAAGAAAAACCTGTATTGTACTATTTAGAACATTTTGTAATATCTACATCTTGGGGAAAATATCTGTTCGTAGGAAAGAATCTGTAATTTCTCCCTTGGATTTGTAAGGTGGTTGTGCATTAATTTAAAGCATGTGATATTAACGAGGTTTATAAAGTGACCAACTGGAGCAAATGCAGACAAACTAAGGGAAGGGCTGGGTGTTCTGAGAAAGCATGGCTTCCACCATTGGCAGCAGGGAGGAGCTGTCTTTCATCCTGGCATTGTGTCTTAGAGGTGGTCAGAGGCAACATTATGATACTTAAAAAAGCAAAGTAAAACAGAAAATCTTATGATCATGCTTCCCTGGACACAGAAGTGCCCTATTGCTGAGGATAAATTCATTTTTTTTCCTGTTGAGGTATTGTTGATAAGTTGTTCTGGGGTTGGGCATCCAGTGAAGTAGTGGCCCTTTTTGCACACCTGTGCCATTTGAAATGCCCATGTTTCAAACAGAGCAGGAATAGGAATCTCATTATGGCAAAAGTATGGCATAGTTGAGGCTTCTATGTCTTCTAGAAGGCTCACTCCCTGCATATATCAGAGCTGTGCTTCTTACTGACTGGTCAGCACATGCTCTGCTCTCTCTCTCTCTCTCTCTCTCTCTCTCTCTCTCCTTCTCCCCCTTTACTCTCTCTCTCATTTTCTCTCTCTTGTCTCTCTAGGGAAACACACACACACACACACACACACACACACACACACACACACACACTGTTCCTTTCTTAAGCATATACATGTAATATCTTGCAAATTCTTATAAATGCAAATCTTCTGCCCTTCTGTCTAATACAATCCAACAATGATGTCACTTACAGTTCAATTCTGTTTCATTGACTTAGTTATTTGCCTTTGGTTCCATAATTTAATCTCTAAGAGAATTAGTAAATGTGAATCCTTAGAATAGTACCCACCTTTTTGGTGATTCCTAATAGAAGCTCATCACAGGTGTTATTTTTCTATATTTATCCATAGGAGATTATCCAGAGCTGAGCACTGGTACCATAGCCATCTATTCACAGACTTGTCTTCCCTGCATCTCCTTTGATTGCTTGCTTCTGTGATAGCTCAGAATTTAACAGGCTACATCTGAAGTCATGTCCCTTCTTATCTTAAGTGCATTGTTCCTGTAGCATTTCATGTGTGTGAAATTGGTATGTCTGCATTATTAAATTTTAGGTTCATTGTTGACAATCTTTGACAGAATTTTTATTACATTTGGTTCTTTTCTACACTGATCTAGTCAGATGTAAAAGTCAAGCACCACCTTGGAAAAATGAGTGGGTAAAAGTGGTCAGGAGAGCACTTAGTTTCTAGTTAGCTTTTTTGTTTTGTTTTTCTGTTATAAAATATGTCTAATAATCTTTAAACAATGATCCCCAAGCCTCAGGTGTAGGAGTGGTTTGTAGATGTATTCATTGGTTGTAATTTTCCATAGTAATTTTCTTCTGTTGCAGAGGAAGGTTTCTTTATGATTGGTGAAGGCTACATTTATCTGTGGGTATAAAGACAAATGTTTATAGATTTTTACACCAGATGCCCAAAAAGTCTCGCTAACATGTCCACCAAAATTTAGGCTGAACAAGGATGACACTAAATGAAGCTGTAGAACAGGATGGAGCCATGAGACCTCAGTCCTACACAAAGGGTGACAAGCAATTGAGTGAAGCTGGAAGCAGCGAAATAGCCTCCTCCAGCCAGGGAGAAGAACATACCAACTGATTGTACTGTGCCAAGTCATCATCAGCCCTGAAAACACATATACAAGTGACATTGTACCCACCAAAAAGTCAAAAAGTTGCATTTAGAAGTGTGTGTGTGTGTGTGTGTGTGTGTGTGTGTGTGTGTGTGTGTATGTGCATACAAAAGCATATAGGCATGCAATATCAAAAGCTGAAAAAGGAGTCCAGGAAATTGAAGTAAAGCAGGTATGGAGGAAAGGAAAGGCAAAATGTTGTAATTAAATTGTAGTCTCAAAAGTAAATAATGAAAAAATACAACTAACCTATATTCCTCCCTTGGTCCAACATTAGCTCCTCTGCTAACGGTAAGCAGGCCAGTATCTCTAAGCAAGATCAGTGCCTAAGAACACTTGCTGATTCAGATGCAGTGTTTGAGGCACTATACTGTACATTACCTGGGTAAATGTTTAATATTGGAAGGAATATATTTAAAATAAATATGCTGAAAATATGAGAAGTGAAATGAACTTGAATTACAATGGAAAATCAGAGGGAAATATAGCCATCCCACTGTTAAACATATATAGTTAGGAATCAATCCACAGCTAAAACTATCTGTTAGTAAACTGAGCAGAAGTTTAAATGCCTCAAGATATGTTAAGTAATAAAGCAAAAAGCTGAGCTACAACAGGGATTTGATCTGATACCTGCTATGCCAATGGGTTTGCAGGAGAAACAAAAGATCAGTGACTGGACCAACAGCTGTTACTTTGTTTTTATTTTCCTCTATCATTATATAATACGGATATATAAAGCCATGAAGGTTTATTGTTGAGGTTTGGTTTATCCATTTGATTAGTTTTGCTATTTAATGCAACAGAGTAGTGTTACTCTGTTTGCTAGACTGGTCTATGAACTGCTACAATAAACTAAGTGATTCTCTTAGCCTCTGAAGATGGCATTACAGATCAGGATCACCAAAGGTGACTGGTAGTTGATTTTAATCTAGAGCATATCCTATAGATTAAAGACTTATGGTTCTTTCTGCTGCTTTTCAGCTAGAATCCAGCTAATTTCAGACATATTTAGGCAGAATTGTTGAAATGCTAGTGAAAGTAGACATCAGAATACATGAAATCACTGCCATGGAAGAAAACCTAAACAAGAATTTTTCCAGGTTCACAGGGCAACTAAGGTATTTTACTCAATTAAGATTTCAGAGACACAATACAACTGATTTTTTCCTACCATTAGACTGGATATATATCTTTCCCCCTCTCACTTTCCCGTGCAATTGCTCTCTACATTTTGCACTCTCTCTCACACACAGATACACACTAACATTTCACTGTTTCACTCATATACCTAAGAGTGTGAGGGATAATTGAAAGGGGAAAGAGGAGAGGGAGAAAGAGATGCGGGGGCAAATGAGAGAGACAGATGGGAGAGATAAGCAAAAGCTAACAGTCAGAGATATTGACATGACAGGATCTATACAAAAAAATAGAGGATGTACCTAAAACAAAATAGCCAACAGTTTTGGAATTTGGATTCTGAAGACATATTAATAAAGACAGCATTGTTAAGTAGTATAAGTTGCTCCGTGTGCTAAAAATGCCACTTAAACATTTAGAAAAGGATTAAAATAAAGATCTTTTTCAAAAAGCTGTGCTTTGTGTTATATGCTAATTTTGAGATATTCCATCTTCTTTCAAAAACAACTTTAATTCAAGAATAGAGTATTCAGTTCACTATTAAGGCGAGCAATGAAAATCATCATTGATAAAGATGCAGCTGGGATTTATATACAAGGAAAACATTAAATAATCTTATGCTTTAAGTAATAGCATATTCTTCAAATTAATGAATTGTTTTTGTATCAGATTCTATTGTGAAAGAAATTTCATTTTCTAGATGTTATGGTAAACTATAGATCCAAGTAAATTCTTGATCTAAAAATGATATATAATGGAATAATGTGAATTAAAAACAGATCAAAGCACATAGGCTTAAATTTATTAAAGAATACCTCAGGATTTGGTAACATGAGCTGTACTGCTGAGAACAGAAACACAACTTTAATCGATGGAAATGTTGTGAGTATTTGACAATTCTTTTATGTTATGCACAGTAGATAATTGTTGGATACTATGTTAGTTTGTTTCTTCAGACAGAAAAAGAGAACTTTGTACTCCCTTGAGGATATGGAGATGAAAATGTTTCCACCCTTTATAGTGCTAAAATATTTTAAAATTTTAATTCACATAAAATTACATGCATTTACTGGATATAACGTGAAGCCTTAGTACACACAACATCTTAAATCTTTCTTCCTTGCCTCTGCCAGCTTGTTAACTTCACGTTACTTTCTCTATTACCTCATTTCCAGAGATCTGTGATTACTAGACTAATCAGAGACTCTAATTGGCACCATGAGTATAGCAAAATAAAGAATACCTGATTAGATAATTTATATGATACACTTTGTTTGGAAGGATGTTGGAAGAAGTAGGTTAGTTAATCTGAGCTAGTTAGGACCTTATAAATTTGAGTTTTTCATAATGAACCTATTCTTCTGTGTGTATTAGAATGGAATGGTTTGGGGAAGGGTATTTTATCTTCCATGATACAATGTCAAATTTTAAATCATTATTTTTTTAATCTTTCTTATTTCTGTTTGTTTTGTTGGCACACAGAATTATTCCCAGTGATTAGTAACTATTTATTTGATGCCATAAGAAAGAGTTGGTTGCTTCATTAATGCCAAAGGCTGTGACTTCAAGTTATTTAATGTTGTGAGTGCTCTGTCCTCTAGCCAGTGACTAGTGGCATCCTCCTGGCCCAGAGCATAGACAACAAACCAGTCTAGGAGCCATCATTAGTGAGGGCAAGCTGAATTGTCCCGTCAACATTTACATTGTATGAGATAGGACACGACGGTGGCAGGCAGAACTCTCCTCAGCATGGATTTATACATGGCTTTTTGTGTTGAATTATAGAGTTCCATAGTTCTTGCTTTAATGGTGAACTAACTGCAGGCAATTACTTAATAGATCTTTCAATGTCAGAGTGCTTATACCTGTTGGGTTGAAAGGTATTTATCTTATATAGGGTCAAAACATTTTGGTAGTGTAAAAGAAAGAGATATCAGTAGTGTGTTTTGAAAATCTCTGCCTGTGAATAAGTAAAATTGATATTTTTTTCTTACCACAAGAAGTGAATTTTTTATCTTCTCAGCTGTGACAGAGTAGAGACAATTGTTATCTAAACATCCACTTATTATACAAGGAAAACATTCAAGCCCAGTGTCGTGGCTATTTTCGGTTGTCAACTAGGCTACAATTGACTATAAGTAAACCTCAAACATCTGGGTACATTTGTGAGGGAAATTTTCTTTTTCTTTTGTTTGTTTGCTTTGTTTTGTTTTTGAAAGTCATGGTTTTTCTGTGTAACAGCCCTAGCTGTCCTGGAACTAGTTCTTTTAGACCAGACTTGCCTCGAACTCACAGAGATCCTCCTGTTCTGCCTCCCAAGTGCTGGAATTAAAGATGCGAGCCACCACTTCCTTGCCAGTGGAAATTTTCTTAATTAAATTCATTTGAAGTGGGAAGACCTTCTTTGAATCCACATCTTATGAGAGGAGAAGATCCATCTTAAATCTGGACCACACTTTCTTCTGGCAGCCTATATAAAAGACATGGAGAAGGGATATTTCTCTTTTTGCCTACTTGCTCTCACCCACACTAACAAGCGCCATTCCTTCATGGTTATTAGAGCCTACTTATTCAAGATTCCAGCATTTAATTAAGACCAGATAAGAATCCAGCTTCCTGAACTAAGGGACTCCTGGATTCTTGAATCTTCTATTAGGAAACAGTCATTATTAGACCAGTCGGATCACAGCCTGTAAGCCATTCTAATAAATCACATAAAACTTATGATTCAGTAAGTTTTTTCCTTATAGATAATCCTGAACAATACACTCAGCAAACACAACTGAAAGCACCAGTGCTCCAGTACAGGATTATCTGAGTTTGTAAGATGCCTGTCCTATGTCTAGTCCCCAAGTCAGCAATAGCCTATGCTTCTGCTGTAGTTGGATCTAGAGTGTGCCTACAGGATTATGTTTTAAACAGTTTTTACCTGCCTGTTGGTGCTTCTCTTTTCTTTTCTTTTTTTCAGAGATTTATTTATTATGTGTACAGTGTTTTGCCAGTATGTCTGCCTGCAGGCCAGAAGAGAGCACCAGATCTCATTACAGATGGTTATGAGCCACCATGTGGTTGCTGGGAATTGAGCTCAGGTCCTCTGGAAGAGCCAGAATGGGAACATATATTTAAAATAGTATAGTATATTGCATGAACACAGACAATTTTTTTTCAATTAAACCTTAAATTTTAAAAATGAAGAAATTAAATACCAAGGAAAATATCACCACCAGTTCAGGAACTGATGAGAAGAGAGGGAACAAATTATACAGAGATTAGAGGATCTAACTGGGTGCTTCTTCAGAAAAAGAAACAGAGAAAAGACGCTAACAGACCTTTTAAGCAAATGGGCCACAGCTCAGATAAACCAGACTTTACAGAGCAGGTGTGAAGAATAACAAACTGGGAATGAGGCAGGGCTTCTAAGAGAGGAACCATTGTGGGAAGTGAAATTGAGTTAGTCAGAGGAGGGTCACTGGAAGAGAGTCATGAGGGAAAAACAGGACCTCTCCCGTTATTGTAGTGTTTTCTATTTGAATGGGAAATGTCAGATATTTTATCCCTCCAAGATTTAAGGACTATTTATGGGGCTCAGCCATGAAGAGTGCTGGCTGTTGGTGCTTTTTAAGGTGTCTGTAGAGTCTTAGAACATGGAAGAATCTAGCTAGCAGGCAGAACACATAGGAGTAGACTTAGAAAGTTCCTATAGGGGTGCCTGGTTCAATTTACACTGTCTCTTTCTCGGTCTGCTGCTGTGTTTCTAGGGGCCAGCCCCAGCAGTTCATAGATCCCAAGAGACAAAGTAAGGAGTCAGTAAGATAAGAATGAACTAAGCATGATGGTTGGGAGAATCTTGAAGCCTGACTGACTGGCAGTCAGAGTGTTTATTTATTTACACAGAATTCAGTATGCAAAGCTATATTCATGTTATTCCAAAACATAGATCATATCATTTTTGTCTGTGTACATGTATTTAACTCCCTCTTGCATATCTTCTAGTATTCACTGACAAACCATGACTGAACAGTTATCTTTTACAATCATTTTCCCTCAAGTTTAGCTGTCATCGATAAACAGTTATCTTTATAACCATTTTTACTCATTAAACCCATAGCTCAATTTATAAGAATCTAGAGACTTGTGATAGCCAGTTTTCAAGATAACTTCTGTGGCCACAAGGACACTGGGTCAAGACAAATCTCTAAGCTAGCCCAAGGAGATTGCCATGCCCAGGCTGTGTATTATTAACTCTTAATGAGCAGAGTGCCCAAGAAAAATCCTCAGACCAAAGCTGCTGCAGATATTATTCAGTTCTGGCATAATACAACCTTTACATTTTATGTCTTTATAAAATTTGTTTATATGGCTAATTCTGTCATTCTTTTGTTCTTTGGTCTTATGACATCGCAGTGGCTCTGCATGAGGTTAATTTTTCTAAAAAAGTGTGGTTCTGACCACTCTTTTATCATCTTTCTACATCATTCTTTGCCCATCAATATAAGCCTCTGTGTAAGGCAGAGTTACCTTTAGCTAACCTAACTTTGTTGCGGTATATGCCATGTAATTGCATGAGTGTATAGTGGGAAGAGGTTTGTAATCTGATCATTGGCTAACTCCTCTAGCCCACCTAAACTTGTTGACCTTTTAAAGTTTACTTTGTTTTGATCTTGTCCTGAGTAAGTGCAGGGACAGATGGTTCAAAAATATCTCATAACCTCATAAAGAGACCTCTGGCTTCTTTACGTGTGTCACAGCCTCTAAGGCACAAGGTCTTTGAAGTAGATAAGGCTATCTCCCTAAAAGTGGGAGGGGTAGCATGTTCAGGACTTTCCTGGAGAAGCATAGAAGCAGTACTCCTGGGAGAAGATATAAATGATTTATAAGAAATTTTCCATCCATCCAATATCCCCAAATGATACAAATATTAAAAGTACCCCAAGTACGCAACAGGCAGTGATCAAAGTGAGAAGTGGTATGGTGGTCGTCATGTGACTCAACGTTGGTGGATCTTTGTCAGGCAGCTGTGCTGGCTTTATGAATTGTGCAGTTCCTGTCAGATATGACTGTGCTACAGTATAAACTGCCTCTGGGATATGCTCATATTGCCATGGAATGAGCCATTTCTCTATTCTTACCATCCATGATAGATGAGAACCCTCTGAGACATCCTTACCCCTGTGATAGAACCTTCTGAAACAGTGAGACAAATAAATGTTTTGTACTATAGGTTGTCTCTACCAACTGTTTTGGTCGTATTCAGGCAAAAAAGCAAAAATACTTTCATTGTTAATTGAAAAAAAAACAGTGACTAATAAGGTTTTATGGGTAACTGTGGCTCTGTATCTCAGAACACAGTAAATTTCCCAGTTTTCCTCTTACTTATATTAACAAAAGAAAAAGCAAGTTCATTTATTTTGGAACACCAATTCTGTTTTCCTACAGAATGACTAAACTTGAATTTATCATTGATATTTGAAAGTATTCTGCTTTTAAAGGATTCTGTTTCCACCCCTTACTAATGTTTTAAAATAAGTAGCAAATATGGTAAGTCAATGTAGGTTAAATTCATAAAAAGTATTTCCCTAAGAGAGAGTGCACAGGTTTAGGAAGACAGATGTGCATTTTTCTGGTGTCTGTTTAATGCACTGGGGTGATGCAGGCTGAAGGACATTGGATGTAGGAAGTCAGGGCTGGAGATACAGTTCAGCAGTTAAGAGCACTTAAAGTCTCACTGGGGGAAACTGCTCTTAAGCGTCGGTCACATGCCCAGCAGTCAAGGCTGAACATAAAAGGAGCTCCATGGCATTTTTAGAAGTTCTTTGTCTCATAATGTTGTGTCAGAGATTTTTTTATACTATCGTAGTTTTTCTTCTCTCTTTTACCTTATAGATCTTTTGCACACATATTCTGGCTTCCAGCTTAGTGTTTTGGGGGGGATTCCTGAGTGTGCAAATGATTGGATTTTGCAACTCTATCAATTTCATGTGCCTTTTCTTGGGCTCTTTTCCTTCTATTTGTGATATTTGTCCTATTCTGATGTGCTAATTTTTGTTCTATCTTATTTATTTTATTTTATTATTATCCTTTAGAAGTTTGTTTGCTTTCTAATGAGAAATAGAATTGTGATGGATTGTGATGAAAGGAGAGGTGAGAGAGGGACTGGGAGGATTAGAGAAGGGGAACCCATAATTGAGCATATTATGTGAGAAGAAATGTGTTTTAAATAAAATGAAAATAATTGAACTTGATAGATTGAAGCATGCATTAGAGCATATTCCATCTGAACTATGATGAGGGACAGTTTTCCATTTGCTGCTTTGAAAGGGTATTTTAAATTTGTTTCCTAGTACTCACTAATTACCATAATTTTTGCTAGCTTTTCATTCTCTTAAAAATTTTCCAAAATCCTAGATAAAGTCAAGACATTGAAAGAAAGTGTCCTACAAAATAAAGTTTTAAAAATAATCTTATCCAGACAATAAAAATATTCTGGATATTTACACAACTCATTGTTAGACTTAAAAAGTATTACTTTGCTAAGTAAAATCCATAAACTACAAAACTTAAGCATTCCAAAAAAATACTTGCTTTAGAGAACCAGAGTTCGATTGCCAGAACCT
Organism: Microtus oregoni; assembly: GCF_018167655.1. Lineage (NCBI taxonomy): Eukaryota > Metazoa > Chordata > Mammalia > Rodentia > Cricetidae > Microtus > Microtus oregoni. The sequence continues at coordinate 8,943,526 of NW_024543071.1, forward strand.
ATATGGTGGCTCACAGACATCTGCAACTCCAGTTCCAAGAAATCTGGCGTTCTCTTCTGATCTTACTTGGCATACAGAATGTATTGGTGCACACACATACATTGAGTCAAAATACATGAAATAAATAAATCTAGGAAAATTAAAAACAGATGAAATGAGCAGAATAATTTCTGCACATAGACTAATATCCCCATGACCTTGCCATTCTTATTTTGTCATAACTAAGCACAAGTAAACCAGTTAATGTGAAACTCTATATGCTGTGTGTGTGTGTGTGTGTGTGTGTGTATGAGGGGGGGGGGAGGGGTCATATACTCTATATAAATGCATACCTTAATACAGATATGGATTATCAAAGAACTTTTGCATGCACACATTAGATTTTTGGGAAACAGAAATGTTGATGTACACAAAACACGGTGTGGCTTTGATCTAGTAGTTAGTCTTCAGAAAGAAATTAGTGCGTGTGAGGAATCCAGATCATGTGAAATCATGAGCCACTCCCATCTGTTGTCACCTGTTTCAGAGGTGAATGGTTCCCCCAGTGGATTCAGTCTGTGTAGGAAATGCAAGCATGGATTTTGTTCTTTTTCATTTGAAGCTCATACTGTTCTTTGCAAAAAGTCACAGTCGATGATGCTTATATGGCAAACTGTCAGTGGAGGGGCCTGATTTCATCTCACCTCTAGGCCCTGGATTCAGTGATTTGTTGCAAACTACACTTTGCTGTGATAGACAAACTTTTTCTACAAACCTCAGTCACTACAGGAGAGACTGGACCAGCCACTAAGCATCACTAGCCTTACTCGTAAATCACAAAATCCATTAATTGGTGGCCAAAATCCCAGGGAGAAAAAGGCTAAGAGTGATGAACGTTCAAACAGGAGTCTCTGTTGCCGAATGCTTAGCAGGGCTTATGGATGCTCCTTTCCGGCCTTTGATTGCAGCTAATGCTTTCTAGGCACTTTTCCTTCATCATGTCTTGCTCAGCATCCCAAGCAGAGATTCTCAGAGACAGGTCTTGGCATTTTGCTTTCACAAGATTTACGAAATTCAGGGAAGTTCAAGACTGCCTAAATCTCAAGCTTGTACATACATGGGCATAGGGTTTTCTGGCATCCAAACACATGTCATCCATTTTCTACTTGCATCCTGGTCAAACACCAAGTCCTTCTGTGTGTTCAAAGCAGACACATCAGAGAATTACACAGATGATAGGAAAGACTCCCTGTTTGTAAGTCTTTGAATGTCTAAGACTTCCAGAGCAAGGGAAAATTGAACTATTGTTACCAGAGAGAATAGAGGTGATTTGATAGTTTTGTTTTTCCTTTTTCTCAATTATTTAAATTTTATAAGTGATTTTAATTCATATTTTTGGTTTAATATTTATTGAAGCTAAAATTATTTCCCTTTTTCTTTTTCTCCCTCTACCTCTTCCTATGTACTCTACTTTTTCTCAAATTCATAACCTCTTTTTTAAAATTGTTTATATGTATATTTCTAATTATGTAAGTGTAACCTGCTTCATCCATATATTTATATACTTATAGTTTTAGCATTGTAAAACTATTCTGTGATCAATAAATTAATATAAATCCATACTTTATTTTGGCTAGATCATTTTTTCCCATAAAGCTGTGTTTCAGAATAACACACTTTAAACAGAAAAAAACACTAAGCACTATATATATAGTGCTTAGAATGAATAGAAAATCTACTCAGGCTGTGGGTAAGATTGGTTTTATAAAATTCTAATCAAATATCCTTTTCTCCCACTCTATTCCCTACCCCATTGGGTCTAGGCCTCTGTTTCCTAAAGAACTAAATCTTTAATAGTAAACACACAGAGGCAGGAACCTGGAGCGAGGTCTCTATTTGAAGAACTTTTCCTAAAGTTCTGTTTGTTCATGCTTAATATAGGAGTACGAGTTTCTTTGACTTTTCTTATCCTTTCTTCTAGGAAGACTTCCCTGGATGTTACACACCAAGGCTTCTTTCTTTTGAAATTGCTCTTTCGTTTTTGTTTCTGCACCATTCTCATCATATGATTGACAACCAATTCCAGCTGGAAGCTCTCTCTGCAAACTTTTTGGTAGCAGAGACGATTCAAGGAAATTACATACATAGCAATAAATATAAAAGTTTAGTGTGCAGATTCTACAAGCAAGTGAAAAACAAGGGTTCCACCCTGCAGCTCCTACTTCTTGTAACTGTTGGATACCTTCAGACTGAGTGTTACTGCATGCGCAGACTTCACCATCAACACTTTCATTTTTACTTCTTCCTAGAACCCAAAACTTTAAGGAAAGGTTTTCTAAAATGTATTTTTCTTTTTATTAGAAGATTCTTATGAGCCTACATTTATCCATCTTGCATTTTAAGGTATCTGGCTTCTAGAGGAAAGATTCTAATATTCACTCTGTGTTGGTGGAGCCTGCTCATTCATTTCCTGGCTGCCCAGACCTGAATTAACCACTCAGAAATTATATTAATTTATTTTTTTAAATCACTGCTTGGAAATTTGCTTAAGCATATGCTAGCTAGCTCCTATATCTTAAATTAACCTATTTCTATATTTCTGTGTATTACCACTTGACAGTGGCTTACCAGGCAAAGGTTTAGCATCTGTCTCCTCCAGAAGCTATATGGTGTCTCATCAACTCCACCTACTCTCCCTCTACATCTATCTGCTTGGAATTCCTGCCTTTCCCTATTCCGCACTGCAATAGGTCCAAAGCATCTTCTTTAATAACCAATGATATTTAGCATACAGAGAGGAAATCCCACATCAATTCCAGATGTTCAGTACAATTAGAAATAAATTACAAATACATGTTGAAATGGTAATATCAGGCTCAAATTCAAGATGCTCTGACTCCTAACAATGGCATGAGCTAGTTCTTGTAGACCATACTGTTATTGAACTCACAGAGATCTAGCCGCCTCTGCCTCCTGAGTGCCAGGATTAAAGGAGTGTGCTACCACTGCCTGGCAAAAAAGAAAATAAAAATAAACGAAAACAAAAACAAAAACACTGAAAAGACCTGTCACTGGCTGATGTGGGATTCTCCTCTGCATGTTGTGACTACCATTGGTTAATAAAGAAACTGACTTGGCCTGATAGGGTAGAACAGAGTCAGGCAGGGAAAACTAAATTGAATCTTGGGAGAAGGAAGGCAGAGTCAGGAGAAAAGCCATGGATCCACTGCCAGAGACAGACATGCTGAAACTTTGCTGTTAGGCAATGACCTTATGATGATGCACAGATTAATGGAGATGGGTTAAATTAAGATGTAAGAGTTAGCAAATAAGAAGCTAGAGCTAATGGGCCAAGCAGTGATTTAAATAATATAGTTTCTGTGTGATTATTTTGGGTCAGATCTGCCAGGCAGCCTGGAAACAAACAAGCAGCCTCCTTATAATAACCGGCACTTTTAATGACCTTGCAAAATTGCCTTTCTCATGCCCCTTGAATACTCCATGTGTAACACAGTATCTATCATCTCTTGTTCACATTATTTTATTATTGGGGTGGACCAGGCACAGGCGTTTGCATGGTAGAGAAGAGCAATTCCCATGGTCCTTAGGATCCTTTTGTTCATGCATTTTACATTCTTGTACTTACTGATGCATTTCAGTGGCTCTCTTGGATATTTATTGGTGATACGGGAAATTGAAGTATTATGCTTATGGACCAAAAAACACAACTAATTTTGTCAGACTCTATTTTTGTTCCTTTCTACAACAAACAAACAAGCAAACAAACAAATAACACATATGAGGATTTATTCCTCTATTGCCTTACAAGAGGAAATCTCAACTAAAGTCCATACAAAACAAAACATAAAAGCAAATATATGAACAGATAAAATGTCTTTTTTTAAAAGAAGCTCTACATCTACTCATAGTGATAATGGCTCTCTCTCTCTCTCTCTCTCTCTCTCTCTATATATATATATATATATATATATATAATGTTTATATATGTGTTGTGTATTTGTGTGGTGTGTATGTGACTGTTTGTGTATAGTGTATGCTTATATGCTGTGTATGTTTGTGTGCATTTTTATTTTTTTATTGAGCTCTACCTTTTTCTCTATTCTCCTTCCTGTCTCTCCCCTCCCCCTTCAACCCTCCCTTAAGGTCCCCATGCTCCCAATTTACTCAGCAGATCTTGTCTTTTTCTATTTCCCATGTAGATTAGATCGATGTAAGTCTCTCTTAGTATCCTCATTGTTGTCTAAGTTCTCTGGTATTGTGGTTTGTAGGCTGGTTTTCTTTATTTTGACACCTCCACCACTAAAGAAAGTAAGAGGCAATGTGGAATGAAATGCGATGTGAACTCAGAATTCCAAGAGTCAAAATTTTGGCTGTGAAATTTCTCCTTTGATAGTTTGGAAGAAGCTTTTTAATTCTCTACACCATCTTTCTTTATGGCTTAAAGATGTTAATATCTATCATAAAAGGCCTGAATATGCTATCATTTGATTAAGAAAAATAAAATACAATAATGCAGTGGCTTAGAATTGGATTGTAACTCATTCTAGCTCATTTCCTTTCCTGAATAAGCACTTCTGTTTCTCTAGCATACAAATGCCCTGTAAAAGTTCAATGAGAGCTACAAGTTTGACTTTGGAACTGCCAAACACTTTAACATGACTTCTGCTCCAACTCTCTTTGGTCTAGATTTTAGTCATGCATGAGAAGGGAGAGAGTTATTTATTTCTCCTCATCTCATCTTTCACTCGTGTAACCACGACCAATAAAAGAAGCATATTTTAGAGTAATTATCTGTTGAAACTATAGAAATAATGTGTAGATCTTTTTGTCACAATCAATTGTTCTTGCTGATGAACCTGGACTTTCCTGGACATCAGATAATCCACCATAACAAGTACAAATTGATTGTGCGTCTCTATACATAAGGAAGCAAAATACAAGGACCCTATTGACTCAATCAACAGGTCTTATTCAGAATCTACGCCATCAGCTGTGGGCTCAGACATTATTCCTAGGAATGATGATGTTTGAGAATGGAGTCTATAGTCAAGTTTTGTTAAAGTTGAGTGCCATAATGGGAAAACGAACAATTAATTAATATTTATGAACCAATATTCTCATCTATATTATGATGAAATGATATATACTCAAGATACTTTTATGAGGCCATAAAGGACTTATGTGTATAATACTTATAGTTTCATACTTAGCACAATATGGAATCATCAATAAATGAAATACACACATCACCACGATCATATCACCCAACAATTTGACATTTTTCATATTTGTTGTGACACAATGAAAGTAGGTGTAATGCAAAAATTTTGTGCCTTTGTCAGGAAATCAAGGTAACAAAGTATGATAGGGTTTATATAGTGATACTTTCAGTTCTAACTGAAAATCATTCCACAGTTGTGTATCTTGTGGTTTGCAACAATGAAAGCCAATTTCCATTTTTGACAGCATCAATATGTTTATGTTAGTAGTTACTCATAATGTTTATACAATGTTAAACTTTCTAATCTCAAAGAAGTATTAACGCTAACATTCAGTTTTCATTTCCTTTCATTTTGTCAAGTTCTTGTTTTATAGCTTAGGTTGCATTGAAAAGTTATTCAATAACCCAAGATATCTTAGAACTCATGTTGTTTCTTCTGCCTCAAATTTTCACAATATTTTATTTCTACTTGTTTACTAGAGACCTGGATTTTTTCACCCACCCAATTTGAACTCTTACTGTAGAAGTAGCATACATGTTACAAAAGTTGCATTGGGAACAAAAAGTCATTATCCCAAGTAATTGGGAAGTCTAACTAACCAGTGGCTTATTCTATGTAGTTTTTCTATTTGATCTTGAATGATGTCACCAACCCTATATGTACAACTCTGGTTTTTTATCTCTATGCTGACTTTAGAATCCATGGGGAAGAAAGATAACTGTTCTTGTGTTGAGGATAATGGCCTTTCCAAACACTAAAGCAAAAGTCAAAAGTCCTGCATGTTCAGTTCCTAAAATGACCACTGAGAAATAGACAATGAAATGAAGAGATAGTTATATAGATATATAACACTGAGGGCAACAACTTCATGAAAATAGCACAGTACTGATATTGGGATCATTTCAAAGGAAAATAAAAGCTGTTTTTTTCCTGAAAGAAGGGACTATATAAGAAGAAGCATAGAAAGGGTAAAATTCATACAATCCATGCTTATTATATTCTAGTGGCTCTTTCTTCATCACGTCTGTCTTCTGAGACTGCCTCTATTTTGCAGTGCTGTCTAAAGTGTTTGTCCCTGAATTTTGGCTCAAGTTACTGTCATCCAGCTGTGTCACCTCAATACTTTGATTATGCCAATGACACTTACATAGCTCCTATATATCTCATTACAACATTAGATATTTTGTGCAATTATCTCTTACTACTCCTGAAAGAGAGAGACTCCATCTTGACCTCAGCAAATCCCTAGATGCAAACACCACAGTGACTCATAATCAGAAATGCATTCTGAATACTGAGCTAAATTTCCAAAATGCTGATTATCTAAAGTAATATTTAATGTAATTTTCTTATTTTTATTATATTTTTACTACTTAAAACAATTTTAAGTTCAATATATTTTGATCATATTCTCCTCCTTCCTTTAGTACTTGCAGAGCATTGATGCCTCTATAACAATTCATCTTTAAATTCTTTCTCAAAAAACAAAAATCTCTTTCAACAGCACTCCCCCAAATCATGAAAACAAGATAAACCTCCCCACAAAAGTATCAACTGAACCAAAGAAAAGAACAGAACATTTAAAAAGACCAACAACTGTGGACTCCATCATATGCTGGCCAACTTCTCCTGTACATGAGACCTGTCCTAAAGTGTTTGATATATCTGGTGTCACTTCATTGGAGAAAACTGATTTTCTCTCTGACAGCAGGTGTAAATGATCATTCATTTGTTAACCTTTACTCTAGTGGATATATTTTATTTGTTGATTGATTCATTAATTATATTTTTTAAATATAACAAAATAAAATATATTAAGGCAAATCAAAAGCTATCACATTGAAAATGGACAAGCCAAACCAACAGAAGGAAATGAACCCAAGAGAAGCCCCAAGAAGGGTTTTGCTTGTACACTCAAAAATCCTGTAAGCATTAACTGAATGGCAGAGGACCAGGTGCAGACCTGTGCAGGTCCTGCTTCTACTCTGTGAATTTATATGACCTTTGCTCAGTTGATGTAAAGGGCTTTGTGCTACTGGAGGTCTCTATTGCCTCCATATTATACTTTTTACCATCCTTTTCTGTGGATTTCCTGATCTCTAGGATAGGGGAGATTTGATAAAAAATATCCCATTTAGTGCTGAGTGTTCCAAAGTTTGTCTTTCTCTCTCCCTTTCTCTTTCTCTCTGCATAACATCTGGCTGTGGGGCTCTACATTTTTCCCATATGCTACAGGAGGAAGCTTCTCTGATGACGACTGAACAAGGCACTAATCTATGAGAGTAGCAGAATATCATTAGGAGTAATTTTATTACTACATTTGTTTTTAGACAAATATTATTTGATTTTACCTTATGGGCTAACTAGTCTCAGATTCTTGGTCACTCATACAGTGTTGGGTATGGGTTCTATCTACTGGAGTGGGCCTTTAGTCAAATCAGTTATTGGCTGATTACTCCCACAACTGATGTAGATCTGGAAGTGGAAATAGACAATAGAGAAAATCTAAATTGAAGGAAATATGGAAATGCAACATTTAGAAACTCAAACAGAAACCAGAGAGGCAAGGTTCACCAATAAAATATAAGAGATGGAAGAAATAATTTCAGATATTGAAGACAGGATAGAAGAAATAAACACACAAGAAAAGAAAATGTTAAATCTAAAAATCTTCTGCCAAAAATTACAGGAATTCTAGGACACTATGAAAAGACCAAATCTAGGAAAAATAGTGAAAGAGAAAGGAGAAGTATACCATTTCAAAAGCATGGAAATATTTTCAACAAAATCATATAGTAAATTTCCCTAACCATAAATAAGGAGATGGTTATTAAAGTACAAGAAACATACAGAACATAAAATAGACAAGTGCAGAAAAGAAATTCCCCCAGCACACAATAATCAAGCCCCAAAATACACAGAACAAAGTAAGAATATGAAAACTAAAAGAGAAAAAAAATAAACAATATATAAAGACAGACCTATTGAAATTATACAATTTTACAATGGAGACTCTAAAAGCCAGAGGGGCCTGAGCAGATTTTCTGTAGACTCTGAAAGACAACAAGTATCAAACCAGACTATACCAAGCAAAATCTTCAATCACCATAGATAAAGAAACTAAGATATTCCATGATCAGTCCAACTTTATTTTTTTTCAGTCCAACTTTAAATGATATCTATCTACAAATATGTCCCTACAGAAGGTGCTAGAAGGAAAACCTAACCTAAGGTTAACCACATTAAAGAAAGCACAGGGAATAAATAATCCCAGACCAACAAAGTCAAAAGAAGAAACAGACATCCCCCACAACCACTACCAGTGCCACCCACAAAACATAAGGGGAATCAATAATCGCTGGCCATTGATATCTGTCAATATTCAATTGTCTCAATTCCCTAGTAAAAAAGATAAAGACTAACAGACTGGATGTGCAGAAAGGATTCCTCCTTCTGTTGCTTTCAAGAAACACACCACAGCACCAAGAGTAGACATTACTTCATGATAAAGGGTTGGAAAAAGATATTCCAACCAAATGAACCTTAAAAAACAAGCTGGTGTAGCCATTTTAATATCTGACAAAATAGACCTCAAAACAAACTAATCAGAAGAGAAAGTGAAGGAGACTATATACTTATCAAAGGAAAAGTCCACCAATATGATATATCAATTCTTAACTTCTATGGCACAAACTCAAGGGCACCCACATTTGTTAAAGGAACACTACTGCAACTTAAATAACATATTGAACCTCACACACAGTAGGAAACTTCAGCATCCCATTCTCATCAATAGACTGGTCATCCAAACAAAAACTAAACAGAAAATTCTGGAACTAACTGGTTTAATTTCAGTTTAAAAATAAGACAAACCAGAATGGGAAAAATGAGCTCTGGTTCCATTTCTTTGTAGGAAGTAGATTTTACATTGAAACTGCATGGTGCCCTGTCTCAGAAATTGGCATTAACTCCCAGTTAGCTGTGAGATCATGTGACAGATAAGTAAAGAGTGTCTCTTCAATTATGGAGCAGAAGCTGTTTTATGTAACTAGCCTCCAAATCACCATCTTAATGCAGCGATTATTTGTTTATGGAGTTGGACAGATTCTTATGTCAGGAAGCAGATGAGGGACTGGAGAGAGACATATGCTTGAGTGGAAATAATGTTTTCCTCAGAGTTTCTCTGCTCATTAGAGGTTTCACGTGATTCATAAATGTAAGTGGCAATTGGAGATGAGATTTTAGCTTAGGGGATTTGTAAAATGGACAAAGTATCATCAAATCTTGGTTGTAGTAATAAAGGCGGTGGAGGGGCTGCGTCCCCAACACCCCAGCTGCCTGCCCGGCTAGCTTATGCCCCGAAATAATTACACGGACACTGTATTCTTTTAAACACTGCTTGGCCCATTCTCTTCTAGGCTAATTCTCACATACTAATTTAGCCCATTTCTAATCATCTGTGTGTAGCACCCCAAGGTGCGCTTACCGGGGAGATTCTAGCCTAGTCCATCCTGGGTTGGAGCTTCATCCCGGGAGCGGGGCATGGCGTCTCTCTCAGGCGTCTGCTTCCTAGAGGAGAGCTGTCGAGACTCTGACCTCACTTCCTGTTCCTCCCAGCGTTCTGTTCTGATTACTCCTCCCACCTATCTTCTAACCAATAAAATGGGCCAAGGCAGTTCCTTTATTAGCCAATGACCTTCCTCCATCACTTGGTCTAGTATTTCCTTTTTCCATATTGTTTTTCACATGGCATAAATGAACCTTTGCACGACAATCAATTGTGATAACCAGTAGAAACAAGCAGATGAGGCAGAACTATTATTTAAGTGCTATAGTCTTAAATTACGATGTATTTCCTTGGTATAAAATACATCTTTAAAAGGTGAGCTTCTATAGCTTTTATGAATTGAATTGATTAAGGCCTTGATATTCGAAATGAATAAATAAACATTATTTATTTTTAATTTTTTATTTCACAATGAAATTAAAATAATACTGAAATATTTATTGAATATTTATCATATGAAATTGAAATAAGATGATTCTATTTTCTTGCTAAGAATGCTTTACTATTGGGAAAATTAAATTTGTTTATTTGTACATGTGACTGAAAACAAATGCAAAGACAAGGATAGATGGAGAAAATTTTAGTATATACTTATTTCATGATACCATTCCACAAAGGCAGTGTATACAATATCATGACACTGTCCCACAAAGGCAGTGTATATAATATCATGACACTGTCTCACGAAGGCAGTGTATACAATATCATGACACTGTCCCACGAAGGCAGTGTATACAATATCATGACACTGTTCCACAAAGGCAGTGTATATAATATCATGACACTGTCCCACGAAGGCAGTGTATACAATATCATGACACTGTCCCATGAAGGCAGTGTATGCTTATATCATGATGCTGTTTCACAAAGGTAGCATTAAATTGAGGGTCTGGGTTTTGAAGATACATAAATTAGCTTATTGCTAATGAATATATACTAAATAATGAACAACCATTCTTGCTATAATTTTATATTCAAAAGTCACAGGGTCACTGTAGGTGAGATTGCTCAGTGGGTAAAAACACTTGATAGAAAACCTTACAATAATTTTGATCCCTTAACCCCAAACACAAGGCTGGAAGGAGAAAATTTGTTTCTAGAAGTTGTTCTCTGACCTCCTTATGGAAGCTGTAATGCTTGTATGATTACACACATATCCACACATACATATACATACACAATAAATTAAAAATAATATCTCAAAAGTGCCACTGATATTTCATGACTTTTGTACAATGATTATCTATGCAAATAGTTAAGCAGATGAAGGCAGCGTGTGAAAAAATTAGGATTCTGCTAAAAGTGGTAGAATTGATAGACACATATGGAGTCTGCACTCGAGAATCTATGATTTTAATCACTCAGTGCATGCACACACTGTGGAGGCCAAAAGACAGAGAGTTTGGGACTTGTTTCTAATTCATCCAAGGTTATTGTGTTACTGGGTTCTACCCAGTTGTAAAGCAGAGTTCTTGCTCTCTCAAGGCTATTGCCAACAGGTGTGGCTAGTTGTCAGCCCTCCAGCTCCTGAAATAGGGAAGTATTGGTTCCTACCTAAAACAAATGTCTAAGGATTCAAGTAAGTTCCACTTCCCTTTTTGAAAATAACTTGAAGTTTCACCCAGGGAGTGGTTTGTCTGTGAGTGTTTGGTGTGTGTCAAGGGCATGGGTTATAAAAGTATTCCTCGACTTTCAATTTGTGTGTTAATGTAATCGTTTGTTTCACTCCTACATTTTGGGGTCAGGGTATATTAACCGGTTGGAAATTTAACTCAGGCAAATTTTCAGTACTTACTGAAAAATTCCCTCCTGATACTATCCTATATGTTTCTGTGTTTAATTATTTTCATTTGTCTCCCACACCTCCACTCTGGAGAAATGTCCATTTGTTGAGGCTGGTCCCTGACAACACACACTCACAGACACACAGACACACACAGACACAGACACACACACACACACACACACACTATAGTAACCAAAGACATAAGTAAATAGCATATGTATTGGGAAGAAATGTTTCATGGGCTGAGTTGAGGAAAAAAATTACTGGAAATTCCAGTGAGGACCAGTTACTAGTCACTAATGAGTATAAAGACTGAGGAATTTTATATTTCCCCCACAGATAGTAGAGTCAATATCAAATTCAAACACAGGGTCTGAATTTAGCAGGTAATTTGGTAAATGACATCAAGAATGACACACTCATGTGGGCTTGTTATAAAGTGAAGGAAGAAAGAGAGTGGAACATACTAGAACACCTATTATTATGCTGTGGTGGTGGCAGTGTGAAGGCTTCCCGAAGTTCTGAGGCCTTGGAGCGTTATGTCTAGATGGAACACAGTCACAGACATACCTACACAGCAAAGACAAAGTCGTGAACATGCATTAGGAAGACACAGAGATGAAATCACACCTCTAGAAACAATCTATGGACAGAAACGGCAGTTTCTTCTGCATTGTGAATTTAACAGACATTTTGATCTCATAAAATACAGGATGCTCCAATTAAAAGTCATGACCAGTATTCCTCACTGGTATTGGAATAAATAGGGTTTATGTTTGAATCTTGCCTTGAACCAGAATAGACTCTCTGTGCCCTCTCCCCTCCCACATGTGTGAGTGTGCATACATGTGTGTATGCATGTGTGCATGTGTATGTGTGTAATTTCTGCTTAGATATCAAGGTGAAGTTAATAATGCTTTGTATCTCAGCTAAGATAGTGAAAACACAGTTTTACTTTTCATCAGAGGATAAAACTTCAGAAAGGGAAGCCCTTTAAGGCAATGGGAAGTGTCTCTAATTTGAACATTCAGGGATAAACACCAAGGCACATTTCATCTAAAAACAGCAAGTTTGGCAAGTGGTGAGAGGTGCACCTGGGAAGACATGGGTCATATTTGTCCTGAAAGAGATCAACTTATTCTAGACTATCTTTCGTGTTTTCATGGCTATCAATAAGGCATATTATTTATTTTATTTTATTTTTTAAAACAGAAAACAAACTATCTTTTTTATTTTACATACAAATTCCAGTTCCCACTCTATCCCATCCCCTCATTGCCCCTACTTTCTTCCCTACCTCACCCTATCTACTCCCCCAGAGAAGGCAAGGCACATTGTTCCTAAGAAGGGCCTAGGACCTCCCCACTATATCCAGACTGAGCAAGGTATCCCTCAAAAGAGAATGGCTTCCAAAAAGCCAGTACAATCAGTAGGAATAAATCCTGCTACCACTGCCAGTGGCCTCACAGTCTGCTTCAGCCATACAACTGTCCCCCACATTCAGAGGGTCTAACTTGGTCCTATGCTGGTTCCTTCCCTGTTCAGCCAGAGTTGGTGAGCTCCCGTTAGCTCAGGTAAATTGCTTCAGTGGGTGTCCCCATTATGGTCTTGACCCATTTGCTCATATTCTCACCCGCCCCCCACTCTTCAAAAGGACTTTGAGAACTCAGCCCAGTCTCTGCCCCTGTCTCCATCATTGCTGGATGAAGGTTTATGGTGAGAATTAAGGTAGTCATCAATCTGACTACAAAAATAGCCTAGTTTTGGTGCCTTCTCCACTCTTGCTTAGGGCCTTAGCTGGGGTCATTCTTGTGGATTCCTAGGAATTTCTCTAATGCCAGGTTTCTTGTTAACCCATAATGGCTCCCTCAATCAAAATATCCATTTTGCTCCCTGTCTCTGTCTTTCCCCCATCTTGACTATCACATTTCTTCAAGTTCTCCCCAGTCCCCTTCTCCCCTCCTCTTCTCTTCCACCCACCCTTCTCCCCCCACCCCATGCCATGTTTCCAATTTTGTCAGGAGATCTTCTTCCCAGGGGGTGGATATATATATATATATATATATATATATATATATATATACATATATATATGTATATGTGTATATATATATTTCTCTTATAGTACACATTGTTACTTAGCTTCTCTAGTCTCATGAACTGGAGGCTTGTTAACCTTTGCTTTATAGCTAATATTCACTAATATTCACTTATGAGTGAGTAGACGGTAATGTTCATATTTCTGAATCTGGGTTACTTCACTCAGGATGTGTTTTTTTCTAGTTTCATCCATTTGCATGCAAATTCCAAGATGTCACTTTTAATCTCTGAATAGTACTGCATTGTGTAAATGTACCACATTTTCTTGATCCATTCTTCAGTTGAGGAGCATCTAGGTTGTTTCCAGGTTCAGGCTATTACAACTAATGCTGCTATGAACATAGTTGAACAAATGTCCTTGTAGTATGATTGAGCATCCTTTGGGTATATACCCGAGTGGTATTGCTGGGTCCTGAGATAGGTTGATTCCCAATTTTCTGAGAAACTGCCATACTGATTTCCAGATTGGTTGTATAATTTTGCCTTCCCACCAGCAATGGAGGAGTGTTTCCCTTACTCTACATCCTCTTTTGCATGAGCTATTTTTTTTTTTATCTTAGCCATTCTGTCTGGTTTAAAATGGCTTCTCAGAGTCATTTGGATTTGATTTCCCTGAGGGATAAGGATGTTGACCATTTCTCAAAAAGGCATTTTAGAACACATTAACTGTGCAGGTCACTAGTTTCCAGTAGCCCACTAGGTAAAAATGTAATCAGATGTAGTCTGAAACCTACCACAGAAATTCTCCAAATTTTCTATAATCTGGTGACCTGAGTTTTCACCTAGTATCTGAAAAGTGCTTTGACATGTATTCTTTGTTTCACAATTATTCAAACTCCAGGAAATTATTTCATGTTGGGACATGTTACTTGGGGTAGATTAGGGCAGTAGCAACTAAATCCATGTGGCCAGGCTGGGCTCACTTAGATTTGGCCCAAGAGAAACCAATTATTCCTTTTAAGCTAGGAACTTTGAACTATTGAACAGGCAGCTAACATTTTTGTAAATGAACTTTTATGTTATGCTAACCCTCCATCCAAATAATGTTGCAGGACGGGATTTGCTTCTCTACTTCTGCCTTGATAGTGGTCAAAGCAGTCAGGAGAGCAGACAGCATAAAGACCTTAATGGGACAGAACAAGGAGTGAGAGTGATTATGAATCTGCACATCAGTGGAGGAGGTTGTGTGACTGGAGGGACCACTAAGTGCATAGGAAAGCTCAAGTTTAGTTATGGATGCTAAATCATGTTAGCAATTATTTTAATTCCTACCTGGGGCTTAAATAAAATATAGTCTCATTTTTAGTGATTGTGTAAGTAAAGATATTTTTCTCCTACTAGAATTGTCTTGTTTCAAAGAATCATCAACAATGTGGGTTGAGGTGATGACAGATCCAGCATACTACTTTCTTGGGGAACAGGTATGGTATAGCCTTTGGCCTGTGTTGTGATGGATAAGCTATTAATTCTTTCTTCCTATAAGGCACCAACTTTATGAATTTCTAGGCAACTATGTGTGGGGAAAAACACTTAATTGATACAGATTTATAATTTGTCTGTAAATAACAAAATTAATTTTCTACCATCCTCATAAACTTCCTGCTTATTTGAAAAGTAAGCTATTATTATGATAATTAATTGTATTGCGGCAGAAAGAAATGTCAAAACCTGAGAACTATGATTTCTTTTTTGTGGCTTCTCCTTTGAAGAAACAGTAATTGAAGCCCTTGTGGTTTTAGTGTAAAATAGATTCATGATTTTGAATATTTGGACCACAGTTGCTCTTACTAATGTGAAAGGCCACAGAACTGCTTATAGAGGAAGTGAGTTGTTATGAGCAAACCTGAAGTGTGATTGTCTACCACTAAGTTCTCTCTTATAAGCTTTCTCACCACTGACACAGTGTGATAGCCATGTCACAGGCCTCTCCGCAGCCTTCCCCACCATTATAGCCTGTGTCTCTTCGAACTGTAAGACAAACTATACCCTTCCCACTATAGTTCTTTTAGTCTGATACTTGGTCACAGGAAAGGAAAAGGAAGCAACACAGGGCTTTGCATCCTGAGAATCATAATTCTTCTGACTTGATTTGCTTTCTCATTTCTGTTGTCAATTTAATGTTTGAGGTGTTATGTGTACTATCTTTTTCTTTGTGATAGGTCTCTCTCCGTAGTCTCACACTCATGGCCTTTCTGCCTCCACTTTCTAGGCATCAGACTAACAGGTGTGTATAATTGTGGCTCTCTTTCATGGATTTCTAAGTGGACAGCATCAATCAGTTGTATTTGAGGACTAATTACCTTGGCTTCCATTTTAAAAACAATGTTTAGAAGAATGAATGCATATCATGATCACAAATTTAGCAAACTGCACATTTTGCCATTATCATTCTTAATTTCCAGAGCAAATTCAGTAGCATAACCACCTGCCTGTCAATACAATGGTTGATTTTTTTTATCTTATGGTCACATATCATTGAGAGGCATTTTGAACTCTAGTTGTAATGATGGATTTATCTTTCTTCTTTCAGTGCTGTAAGCATTTACTTCACATTTTTAAATCTGTGTTTTGGTATATACACATTTTTCTTTGGGGATCTCTTTAGCAATGTGTAGCTTTTATCTCAGTCCTTGAGAGCTGCATTCTGATGTCTATTTACTACATATAGGTATCACATTGCCTTTGGATTGCTGTTTACATTGCTTTTTTTCTTCCTTTTAGCGGTAAACCCATAGCACAGGTATATTTGAAGTGAGATTTTCTAGACAACAAATATCTGAATTGTGTTCTTATTTACTTGGATAACTCTGGTGCTGAAATGATGTATTTTGGAATTCATATTTTATTACATATTTTATACCATTATTAGTATACTATGGCTTAATTTCACCTAATTTTTGTTTTCTGTTGCTATGGCTTATGTTTTTGTTTTTCTTCTTTGTGCTTCATTTCTCCATTTTATAGTCCATCTTCACTGAGAGTTAGTTGGACCTGTTTTTAATATTTTATAGTTGATTCTATTTTCTCTTCAGAGGGCTGCTTTCCTAGCTGTAGTAACTTATACCAGTGTGACATCATTGAAATTCCACCATTTGGTGTGGAAAACTTATCTTCTTTCAAGCCCTTCACTTTCTTCTGTTTATGACTTTCTCAAATTCTTCTGTATTAATGCGTGGACAGATATTCCACATTTTGTCCAACATCATTATTTAGAAAGCTCAAGAATTTATTCACCTTGGGTTTTCAATGTCTATTTTTATTTATTCTGTCCCAGAGTTCCAAGATCCTTCACTTCTTCTCTGTTTCAAGGATTCCTTATGATACTCTCAGAGGATTGTGTGTCGGCCACAGGTTCTCTTATTTTCCTTCCCAAGCAGTGTTTTGTTTTAAAGTTTTTCTTCTGGGTCTCTCCTTTTCCATATATATTCATGTACTTGAGGCTCCAGGTGGGTGATTGGCAAATACAATGACTGCAGGAAGAAGTTTGCTCTGAGCGGAAGGTCCCAGAAGTATTAGATGCTTTCTTTATGTATACAGATGTCCTATGAAAGTTTGGACTGTCAGTCAATTCAAACAACAACACAAAGAAATTCGCATGTCCATATTGGAAAGCAGGGAGCAGGAGAGGTCTGGAATAATATTAGTTATTAGTTAAGGCCTGGTGAAAAGAAAAATAATACTCATTCTCATTAAAGCTACTAATAAAATCTCACTTAGTTCCTGTATGTGGAGTATGTAGACTTCTGTAATTATTTTGGCCATTAAGGACACTGATTTTCAACCTTCCTAATGTAGCAATCCGTTAATAGAGTTCCTCATGTTGTTGTGATATACAACCATGAAATAATCTCTGCTGCTACTTCATAACTATAATTTTGCTACTGTTATGAATCATAATGCAAATATCTGTGTTTTCCTATGATCTTAGGTAACCCCTGGGAAAAGGTCCCTCAGTCCCTAAAGGGATTGTGACCCACAGGTTGAGAACCATTGCTTTAGGATGCTCTCTGAACAGACACTTCCAACCTGACAGATATGCATGCAAAATGGTTAGCTAGAGTTTTCAGAAAATCCATCTCTACTGAGAACAAATAGGATCATATCCGAGGGAGGCATAGGGAGTAGAATCATTAGGTTGTACACTACAATGTCAAAGTCAAGATAACCAAGAATCACAAGCTGTCTGAAGTTAAAGGGCAAGCAATAGGCTAATTCCAAGTGACTTTTACAGTAAGTACACTTGGAGTCAATTCCATCCTTCATTTATCCAGCTGCCAATATCATAGGTTCTTGAAGACTTTTTATACTTACTTAAGCAGCTTTATATCCATGTATCAGGTTTAATAATGAAATTGCTCACATTGTTATTTTCTAAGGCTGTGGACTTTTGTCAGAGCATAAACACAGCAGTCTTCTACCCTCCAACACTGTGTATAACTGGGGCTGCAAATCCTCTCTGAGGACATATCCTGCATATGCTCTGGGTTCTCAACCTGCTGCAGTCTTTCCTCCACAAACATCCGTATGAGGAGTCTCCTCACACTTCTTTAGGATCCTCTTGCTCTGAATTTATATTTCATTTTTATATTTCCTTTCATTTACACCATCGAACATGTCACTTTCATTTCTGTCTCACTTCCTACAGAATTAACTAGCATGACATCATGCAGTTCCGAATACCATTGAACTGTCATTGTTTGAGCACATAATTTTTATGTGTGCATTTCCTTTATGTACCAAATACTATGCATTGTCTTCTTGTGCTATATTATTTTGATGTGCACTTAATATCCATTTCTTTGTATGTTTTTAATTTTGTTTTTCTTTGCGTCATAGCAGAATGATTTAATAAATTGTCTTAGTTAGTGTTTCTATTTCTGTGATAAACCTCATTACCAAAAGCAACTTGGAAAGAAGAGGATGTATTTCTGTTTATACCACTAGGATATAATCCTAGTATATAGTCCATTACTAAAGGAAGGCTGGGCAAGGACTTTAACAGGGCAACACCCTTGAGACAATAGTTGATGTAGAGGAAGGAGTGAAGCTTCTGGCTTGCTTCTCCGCGCTTGCTCAGTGTGTCATTTTTTTACCCAGGCCCATCAACCCACCCAGGTTGCAGTGACCCTGTGGGCAGACCCTACCACATAAACCATTAATCAAGAAAATGCATGCAAGACTTGTCCAAAAATCCAGTCTTGTGGGTGCATTTCCTTGGTTGAGGTTCCTTCTTCCCAAATGAGTCTAATCTGTGACAAGTTGACATACAAACCAGGCAGCATAGGATCATGTGTCAAAGCCAACGGTTATCAGTGTCTATATACATTCTTAGTCCCATATTTATAATTTTATTTGTGTGTTTTCATGATACAGGAATTATTGATGCCCTTATTTATAGTTAGGCCATTAAAACTCAAAGAGGGACTCTCCTAAATATTATAAAACCAATAATAACTGAAAGTTTCTGAATATAGGTCTATTTAGATTCTAATTATTGTCTTTTCTATATTTAACATCTATGGGTTTGGAACAGAGGCTGGGTCATAAAGATATTCAACATATGTGTGACAGTTAAGTAAACATACTTTTTAATTAGTGCAATATTGCTTAACAGGAACACTTAGGCATGGGTGGAGGTGTTTCTTGCTGTCAGAACATTTTCAGGTAAATGGAATCATGTAAGTAGATAAAACATGCAACACCTTGTTAGAATCTAACCACAAAACAGACTGAAATGTACTAGAATAATTTAAATATGGAAGCAGGCATATTGAAATAAAATTTTGATGAAATGCTGAGTAAGAGACAGTTTGGTCAGAATAGAAGACGGCTTGGTAAGGAAGTGGGACAGTAAGGAGAGAGAGAGAGAGAGAAAGAGAGAGAGAGAGAATAAATACAGGGAGACAAGATGATTCAGAAAGTTCAAGGGTGCAGTGAAGTTGGTGCACAGAAGAACCAGGGTACCTACATTATGGAGAGCCATTGGGATTGAGAAAAGCATCATGGGAAAATGGGTTGTGAGCTTTCATCTTCACACTAGTCCGTTCCTTGGTGTCTTGGGATAAGGAATCTCACTTGATCCTCACCTGTAAGGTTCAGGCATAATGTTATTTTCTCTTGAGATAATACAGAGTTCAATAGAGGCCATGATCTGGACATAAAAATGGTTTGTTTTACCCATCCTGGCATAAAAGCCCAAGAAATCTCTTGTACAGTAAGATGTGAATCACCATATCAAAATATGTCTGCAGCAAAGGTCAGGATGTGCTGATAGAGCCTTAAAACTTCCCACATGAAAGGGTGTATCAAAACTTATCCCGTCAAATGTTCTTGTTCAGTTTAGTTTTGTTCTTGGTTAAGGAAACACCCATGGGTTTTGTGGAAGTTGGATTTTTAGATATAAAAGTTTTCATACCTCTTGTAAAAATGTCACTAGGTTGATTAAAAAATATTTTTATTGGTTCCTAAGTTGCCAAGTCTGCAAGAGATTCTGTACAAACTCATTCTTTAGGATGTATCAACCCCACTCGAGGGCAGAAAAAATATAATGTCCTCAGAACCAAACCAGAAACCAAGGCCCCTTCTTCCCAGAGCTCTTTGCAAACATTATTTTATGTCTAACCTGTGACAACTAAAGTTGCCCCAGTCTCTTGGAAAAAAACATGCGTTTTCTATTTTTGTCTTGTTTTTTGTGTATTTCTTTTCTTCTTTTTTTTAACCTTTAGAATATTAGCTTCCAATATTTTGTGAGTTTTAGTATGGAACCACTTTGATGAAGGATATCAAAGACATCACTGACCTGAACCCCTGAGCTAGTTTACTGTTTGAAGATTACCTGAGTCAAAGTATTAAAATGATTCCTATTAGAGAGTAACACAGACTAGATATATTCCTCTCAAAAATGTAAAGGGCGCTTCTTCTCACAGAAGGAGAAGCTCAAAATCCGCTAAATTCAATTAATTTACTCTATAACTTGGGGATAATCCCTGATGGCAATCTTTCTAGACACTTCACAGAAAATTCCCTTGCTCAGCCTTAATATATGGTGAGTTCCTTAGTTTTTTAACAACTTGATATGCCATGCTTTGTTGATGCCAACGGGAGGCCTGTTCCTTTCTGAACAGGAGTGGTTTAAGGGTGGTGGATGATGCTAGGAATCTCCATGGTTTACCTCCTCCCATTTCAGGCCCTACCCCCTCAGAAAGCCCACTAAGGGTCAGCTTCTCCGCCTGAGCTGATCAAAACCATACCTACAGGGTATTTAAGAACTAGTTGAAATACATGGATCTCAAAAATAAAAAAAAAAAAAAAGAGCTAGTTGCCGGACATTTCATGTCTCTCTCTCTCTCTCTCTCTCTCTCTCTCTCTCTCTCTCTCTCTCTCGTCTTCCCGACAGTCACCCAAGAGTACTCTGCTTTACTTTGCTCTGTTTGCTAGATCTAGATTTATTCATTTGGTCTCTGTTGGAGGAAGGCTGCTTGTTTGTCCTGGCTGCTCCGCAAGCTTAGCTCCGAAACAACCACACAGAAACCATATTATTTAAATCACTGCTTGGCTCATTAGCTCTAACTTTTTATTGGCTAAATCCTACATCTTAATTTAACCCATTTCTATTAATTGGTATTAAAAGGTATGTCATGACCTACCAGCAAAGTTTCAGCACTTATGGGTGAGTACATATTATAATTGTCTTTCTGGGTCTGGGTTACCTAAAACAACTCTGAGATTCCATTTTACACCTGTAAGAATGACCAAGATAAAAAACACTGATGACAACTTATGCTGGGGAGGTAGTGGGATAAAGGGAACACTCCTGCATTGCTGGTGGGAATGCAAGCTGGTATAGCCCCTTTGGATATCAGTATAGCAATTTCCCAGAAAATTAGGAAACAACCTTCCTCAAGATCCAGCAATGCCACTTTTTGTATATCTCCCAAGTATGCTCAATTGTACCACAAGGATATGTGCTAAACTAGGTTCATAGCAACCTTTTTTTTTGCCTTAGCCAGAACCTGGAAACAACCTAAATGCCCTTAAACTGAAGAATGGATAAGGAAAATGTGGTACATTTACACAATGGAGTACTACATAGTGTGGTAGGAGGGATGCTTGTTTGTTCCCGGCTTCCCAGACTCAAAATAACCACACAAAACTATATTAATTAAATCATTTCTTAGCCCATTAGCTCTCGCTTCTTATCAGCTAACTCTTACATATTAATTTAAACTATTTCTATTAATTTGTGTATTGCAACGTAGCTGTGACTTACCGGCAAAAATTCCGGTTTCTCTCTCTGGCAGGACTGAATGGCTTCTTCCTGACTCAACTCTTCTTTCTCCCATTATTAAGTTTAGTTTTCTCTGCCAATCTCTACTCTACCCTATCAGGCCAAGCCAGTTTCCTTTTTAACCAACGGTATTCACAGCATACAGAGGGGAATCCCACATCTACACAGCAGGAAAAAAAAATGACATCTTAAAATTTGCAGGCAAATGGTTGGAGCTAGAAAACATCATATTGAGAAAGAGATATCTTTATAGAACTGCCATAGGACTAGGGAGAAACCTGGTACTAGGAAAATTTTCAAGAATCTGCAAGCATGACCCAGCTAAGATTCCTAGCAATAGTGTAGAAGGTGCCGGAACTGACCTTATTCTATAATCAAACTGGTGAATAACCTAACTGTCATCATGGAGCCTTCATCCAATAACTAATGGAATTAGATGCAGAGATCCACAACCAAGAATCAGGCAGAGTTTGGGGAATACAGTTGAAGAGAGTGAGGAGATCATATGTGAACAAGGGAGGTAAAGATCGTGAAGGAGAAATCTACAGAGTGGAACCAAACTTGTGGGAACTCAGGAACTCTATACCAACAGCTGTGGATCCTCCATGGGACCAAAAAGGACCTCTGTGTGTGGGAGACATTGGCGAAGCTTGGATTATCTGAGTGATCCCTGGCAGTAGGACCAGAATTTATTTTTGGTGGATGAACTGGCTTGTTGGAACAAATTCCTTATGGTGAGTTGTCAGACTCAGCCTTAATACAGGGTCTAGGGGGTTAGTTCTGCCCTAACTTAATGTGCCATACTTGGTTGACTCCATAGTGGAGCCCTTACCATTGGGAGGAATGGATGAGAGATGGGCTAGGGGAAGGTGAGGGGAGACAGGAAAAGGGGTGGGAGGGAGAACTGCAATTGAAATGTAAAATGAAATTAAAAAATTATTTTTTTTAAATTGAGGAAAATAAAACATAAACAAAACAAATGAACAAAAAGATAACAACTACCTAAAAGCAAACTTACTTAGGTGTGGGTTCTTTTGTCATATAAGAGTTTTTGTCTTGAAAAATATAAAAATTCCATAATTTCCCCAATTCTCTTTTCTTCCTCCATCTCCTTTTTCTTTCTTTCTCAAATTCATGACTTCTTTTACTTTAATCGTGTTATAGAGAAAGACCATGTGATGCCCAGACCCAAATGATACATCTACAACAGAGTTCCTGCAGCTGATTCTGAGGTGTCGTTTCTTACCGGTATAACTAAGAAATGTGTTAGCTCTTGGTGATAATAAAAGTAAACTAAATTTGGCAAATATATTTGACATGTTGCCTACTGGTAGGCAGTTAACCTTTCCTTCACTTTGAACTGTATAATTGCTTCAAAGGCCAACAACAATCTGTTGTTTATTTATGCTCTTGAAGTACTTGACTAATAACATCCATGAAGTCATGAAAAAGTTAAGTTATTGTGCAAATGAACAGATAGTCAACACATGCTACTCTTTGAGATTGGGAAGAAATTCACAAAAGGTTTCATTTGAAGTTTTGTTTCTTAAATTGCAAATGTGGATATAGGTTATTGTCTGTGTTGATACTCTCAGCATATCTGAACTATTTCATGATGCCACATAAATTTGACACTAGCAAAGAGAGCCCATCATTGATTCTAGTTTTCAGGCTGATCACTTTATTTTTATATGTATGTGTATATATATACATATATAAATATATAATTTGAATATACATCATGTATAAACACACACATATATACACACACAAAGAGAGAGAGAGAGAGAGAGAGAGAGAGAGAGAGAGAGAGAGAGATTATTACATCTTCCTGCATATCAGAGTGGATACACATGTCTTCATATTTTAGTTTCTCAGGACATCAATGAAGTACATTAAAGGACATGAAAGACTGAATATTTGATGAACATAAAGGATGCTTCTTTCTTTTTCTGTTGGGCCTGAGATAATGCTGAACATGTGGTAGATACACCTGTACATTAGTTGACCCCTTTGATTATGCACACCACAAACTTATATCCTAGTTAAGGATGGGCTGCATTTGTCAATGATTGTCATTCTTAAATTTCAAGTTTTGAAGCTGTCATTAATTAAACTTATAAAAAAAATAGCAGCAGATGTAAGGTGTAGCTAGAGGCTGTGAAGTAACAATAACATCATCAGCATCAACAATAACAGTAAAAAATTAATTACAGTTATTGAGTTCCTCCCATATGTCTGGCATACACTTAGGGCTCTGCATATTATTTCATTTGTTTCTAAGGAAAAAATACTTGATTATAAAGCTCATTTGTGAATGAGAATATAAATCGCAGAAAGCTAAATAATGCACCCAATATATTAGTCATAAATTAAAGATGCATTTGGCATAAGTATAAATTATAGATATGTTCTGTATCCCTTATTAGTGTGATGAGGAGTAGTTTTCCAAGACAGCAACCTATGGAAAGTTGGTATCAGACAAAGTCAAGGAGGACTTGCTCTGTTGTTGAAAAATACTCAACATCTAAATATATTACATAATATCTCAAAAGGTACAGGCCATAGTAGTATGTTATCTTTGTGTTTCTATAATGAGGTAAAAATTGAAAAGATACTAATATTTAAATAAAAATTGCTAAATAATTTGGAAATTCTTAGATCTCTTTGATTTTCAGTATTTGAGAAATTGATTGAATAAGTTAATTGTCAAACAAAGTTAAGTGGTTACAATGATCATATATTCCTAAAAAGAGGGAGGGATAGATCCAAATATGCCTATAGAAGATTCTAAGCCAATGTTTGACTGTGCATGTGTTACACATTCACACTTGATTACTAATCCATACGAGTGCATTTAAATCAGCTCTCACTGAGTAAGCCAAATCAAGAATAAAATAAAATTCCGCTGTGAGTATCTTGAAACATCCAGGACTTGGTAACCACAATATTTATAATGTACAGCATCTACAAGAAAGGTAAGCCACCTGTCCTCCAAAAAATCAAGGCTGGCTTTGTGCATAACACCTTTCCTAAGGCCAGAAGCTAGTCTTCTGAAACATTTGTTGTGGGAACTGTTGTAGCGGTGCTTCACTTCCATATGTAGAGCATCTATTGGCTAGTGGTGGGTGTATGCATGATTAAATGGAGTGTGGGATGTGAAGTATTGCTGGTGTAGACTACAAAACTACAGTGTAGGAGGTTTTGCTCCTGTCATCTGAGGTGGTGGGGTTCTGCTTCTGGTTTCCTCAAGACTAAGCCTCACTATAAGCTTGTTTTGATACTTAGTTTTTTACAAGCCAAATTTTATTTTTAATATATTTTTTAATTTTTTAATTACATTATTTTCTATTTTCCCCTTCCTTTTTTAAAACCCTTCCTGTGAATCTTCCCTTTGTTCTCTTTTAAATCCATGACCTCTATCCGTACTTGATGATATAAATGCATAAGAACAACCTGCTCAATCCATATAATGTAATTTTATTATATATCTCAAATTTATCCTCACTCTTGTTATCTGAAAATGCTCTGTGATTTCCAGATGCTACTAAGGTTTCCTGTATTGTGGATACTTGTTTGGTCTAGGGATCTTGAATACACAGAAGAGGCAAAGAAATGTTTCATTGGGCCCAAACTTGAACAGCAAAGCTTGTGGTAAGAGGAGAGCAGGTTGTTGGCAGGATCTCCCAGTACAGCCCTGATAACTTCATGTCTCCTATCACACATTATGGTTGTGGGAAACTGGAAGCTCAGAGAGTGGGAAATAACCGTTTAAAAGGAGGTTGTTGTGTATAATTGTGATGGACGCTACATTCACAATGTCAGTGTGATGTCAGAATATAAGCTGATGTCAGTGAGATGATTTCACAACAAACCAGGAAAGCAGAAATGCTATATTAGACCTTATTTGAGCAGCTGTCTTTTTTTTCTTCTTTAATTTATTTATTTATTAAGGATTTCTGCCTCCTCCCCGCAACCGCTTCCCATTTCCCTCCCCCTCCCCCATCAAGTCCCCCTCCCTCATCTGCTCAAAGAGCAACCAGGGTTCCCTGACCTGTGGGAAGCCCAAGGACTGCCCACCTCTATCCAGGTCTCATAAGGTGAGCATCCAAACTGCCTAGGCTCCCGCAAAGCCAGTACGTGCAGTAGGATCGAAAACCCACTGCGATTGTTCTTGAATTCTCAGTATTCCTCATTGTCTGCTATGTTCAGCTTAAACTTTTGCAAAATTAAGTCATTCAAACTCTGCAACGACCTGTAAAATAAGGACTTGCATTTCATAAAAGATTTAATCTTTTTATAGATGTGTAAATGTTTATCTGTGTATGTATGCAGATGCCCACAGAGGCCACAACTGGGCAATATACCCTCTGAAACAGGAATTACAGGCCAGTGGGAACTGCCTGAAGTTGCTGCTGGAAACCAAGCTTACATCCTCTGGAACAGCATGAAGCACTCTTAAACACTGGTCCATCTGGAATTTAGAATTCCAAAGGCTTTTATATCACTCATTCAATAGTTGCTAAATCTGAAGTCAAAAGCAATTAAAAACTTGTTCAAACATACTTTTCTAGGCCTTCTGATTGGCTGTACTAGAGGCCCATTTTATGTGTGCTCCATACGTGACAAACATAGTATCAAATCAAGAGTTCAAAACTTGTATGCACCAAGCTAGCACGTGAACTCTGAGCTTCACTCAAGGCATCTTCAGTATCCAGTCTCTAGTCACTGATTCCATACAGATAAGAAGTGGAATGTGACACAAATAAAGACTTGCATGAAATAAACATCTCATATTGGGTACTGGCAGCAATTTTTGAATCATAAACGGGAGCACACAGTTAAAGATAAAAAAAAACAGCATGCTTAAGATGCTCAGCTGAAAGAACTGGGTTAGAGATGACATCATTTTGCTTTTGAAGTAAGCAATCTGTGGATATATCCTTGATAAGACAAGAACCCAGCTTTAATATATTTTGTACTGATCATTTGGTGAGTTTCAGTTACTTGCTTTTGATAGATTATAGAAAGTTAAAATACCTACTTAATAAAAGTCTTGTCTTAAATCCCATTTGATCTAAGAGTTTTTAAGCATGTTTTGGCAGAACTGTTGTTTCAGAAGGGTACTAGATGACAATATATGCTTCATAATTAATATGAGGGAAATGAATTTAGGTTTATTGTTGAATTGTCAAAAATACGTAAAATTTTCAATGGAAATATAAAAATATGTCAAAGTTATTTATCCTGACTCCGTTAAAAATCACTTTTTAATTAAGATATGAAAAATGTTCTCCCTCCTTCTGCTCCTCATTGGGACCTTGGGAGCTCAGTCCGGTGCTCCAGTGTGGGTCTCTGCCTCTATCTCCATCCATCGCCAGATGAAGGTTCTATGGTGATATGCAAGATATTCGTCAGTATTGCTATAGGATAGGGTCATTTCAGGTTTCTATCCTCAGCTGCCCAAGGAACTAACTGGGGACATCGCCTTGGGCTCCTGGGAGCCACTCTAGGTTCAAGTCTCTTGCCAACCCTAAGGTGGCTCCCTTAACTAAGATATGTGCTTCCCTGCTCCCCTATCCAACCTTCCTTTATCCCAATCAGCCTGTTTCTACAAGTTCCCCCCATCCTTCCCTTCTCACTTTTCTCTCCCCATCTCCCCTTACCCCCATCCCACCCCTGTAGTAATAAGGAGCGGCGGGGCTGCGTCCCCAACACCCCAGCCGCCTGCCCGGCTAGCTTATGCCCCGAAATAATTACACGGACACTGTATTCTTTTAAACACTGCTTGGCCCATTCTCTTCTAGGCTAATTCTCACATACTAATTTAGCCCATTTCTAATCATCTGTGTGTAGCACCCCAAGGTGCGCTTACCGGGGAGATCCTAGCCTAGTCCATCCTGGGTCGGAGCTTCATCCCAGGAGCGGGGCATGGCGTCTCTCTCAGGCGTCTGCTCCTGAGAGGAAAGCGGTGGAGTCTCTGAGCTCACTTCCTCTTCTTCCCGGCATTCTGTTCTGTTTTCTCCTCCCACCTATCTTTCAACCAATAAAATGGGCCAAGGCAGTTCCTTTATTAGCCAATGACCTTCCTCCATCACACCCCACCCCCAAGATCCCCATTTTTTGCCCGGCAATTTTGTCTACTTTCCATAGCCAGGAGGATAACTATATGTTTTTCTTTGGGTTCATCTTCTTATTTAGCTTCTTTAGGATCACCAATTATAGACTCTGACCTTTATTTATGGCTAGAAACCAATTATGAGTGAGTACATCCCATTTTGAGCAAGGAAGTCAGGACCACGAGGGGTGCACCCATCCACTGAGACAGTGGGGCTGATCTATTGGGAGCTCACCAAGGCCAGCTGGACTGTGTCTGAAAAAACATGGGATAAAACTGGACTCTGAATATGGCGAACAATGAGGGCTGATGAGAAGCCAAGGACAATGGCACGGGGGTTTTGATCCTACTTCATGTTCTGGCTTTGAACCTAGCCAGTTTGGATGTTCACCTTCCTAGACATGGACGAAGTGGGGAGGACCTTGGACTTTCCACAGGGCAGGGAACCCTGACTGCTCTTTGGACTGGAGAGGGAGGGGGAGAGGAATGGGGGAGGGGGAGAATGGCGGGAGGAGGGGGAGGGAAATGGGAGGCTGGGAGGAGGCGGAAACTTTTTTTTCTTTTTCTCAATAAAAAATTTTTAAAAAAAGATATAAAAATGTCTCTTAAGATAAACCAAAATTTGAACACTGGGAGAGATACAGCAGGAAACTATGATCACATTCAAGTTTAACGAGCAAAGGATGCCCTAATTAAAAAGGATGTGTCCAGGTTGGGCAGTGGTGGTTCACGCCTTTAATCCCAGTACTTGGGAGGCAGAGGCAGGTGGATCCCTTTGAATTTGAGGCCAGCCTGGTCTACAAGGGAAACTCTATCTCAAAAAACCCAAATAAGGATGTGTCCAGACAGAGATGAGAGACAGAGAATATTACCCCTGCTGTTTCAGTTCTATGTCCATGTCCGTGACCCAGACAGTTTCTTGGTTTGCATGAGAAATAGCCCCTATAGCGTCAAGTATTTGAGCATTTGGTGCACAGCTGGTGACACTCTTCGAAGAGGTTTTCTTGTTGGAGGAGGCATGGTACTAGGGTGAGCTTTGATATTTAAAGCTTCAGGCCACTTCTAGTTTGTTCCCTTAGCCATTTGCTTCCAGTCAAGAATGTGAACTCTTAACTTCCTGCCTTAGCTGCTATGCCCGATATCAGCTGCCATGCTTTTCCACCAATATGGTCTCAACTCCCTGAAATCCTTAAACCAAAATAAACTCTTTCTTCTACAAGTCATTTTAATCATGGAGTTTTGTTATAGTTAATTGCTTTTGGTCGTGGTGGTTCATCACAGCAACAGATACCTTAAGTAAGATGAAAGTGGTACCAGGTCAGGTGTTATTACTCTGAAAGACACAAACATATTTTAGGAACTTTGTGGAAGGACTTTGGTACTCTGGACTGGAAAAACCACTGAGTGTTCAGAGCTCAGTAGGCTGTTCTGTGGGAATTTAGAACAGTGTTTCTCAACATGTGGGTCATGATGCTTTGGGCAGGGGTGGAACAAGCTTTCACCAGAATTACTTAAGATCATTGGGAAATCACAGATATTTGTATTATAATTCATAACAGTAGCAAAACTACAGTTATGAAGTAATAATGAAAATAATTTTATGGTTGGTGCTCACCACAAAATGAGGAACTCTGTTAAAAGGTAGCATTAGGGAGGTTGAGAATCACTGATTGAGAATGTATTGCTGAGAGCAGAACAGATGATGGCAGAACAACTTGCAGAGTTTCTCAAAATGTCTGAGGGAAGTTTTGAGAGTGACTTAAAGACTCTATTGAGAGCAAAGATATTTTGAATTAAAAGTTACTAAGGTGAAACCTCTGCTTTACTAAGTCATTTGATACTGTCATCTGAGGCTGAAGAACGAGCTGTGATTAGGAAGCATTTCTTCAGTGATGGACTGTGATGTGGAACTGCAGCTGAAGCAAACACTTTGCTTGCCAAGCTGCTTTAGATTTTGGTGTCTTAGCATAGCAATAGAAACCCTAAGACCACGTCTGTGTACGTAGGCTTAGAATTAGACTCAGATACATATCACCTTCTGAGCCCATCAGTCGGCTTTCTAATAGTTACAGACAGTAATTACAGAAACACATTTCTATTACATTAAAACTTTTGAACTTAATATAAAGCTCACAGTTGCTTATGTGCACATACATATACTTTGTTGCCTCACAGTTAAGAGAAGATATGGGCATGGGACATAATAGGTAGGGGTCAGGATATGGAGCTTCTATCCTGTTTGCTGTTGTATTCTTACCTGAGATGATACTTCAGGTGACAGCTCTTCTTTGTTGATTAATTGTCTTCATTGTCATGTCTACTCCACTTCAGAAACACCTGCTTCAAAGTCTTTCCTATAATTAATGAGTATTTTCTTTAAATCTTAGGTGAAAGCAACATTTAATAATACTATTTAAGGACATGAGATAACTATATGTTTTTACAAATTTTAGGAACGTTATTTGAAACAAGTTTTCATGACATTTCTTGTCTAATGTAATGCCCTTTTTCCTCTATGATGTAATCATATTCTTTTATTAAAAGATTTGGGGAAATCAAAACCAAGTAATGAAATATTTGGTAGATATCTTTCTTGGCAAGATTAGAATACGACATCTTATTCGAGTGTTTTCTTTAAAGCCTTATTAGTTTTGGTATTTCAGGAATAGAACTATAAGGCTTATTCCTGAATCTGAGTCTGCCCGATTCATTACATAGGTGTGCAGTCCTTTCTGTTCAGTGAATGTATAGTAACATGGTGAATGTCCTATACTGAACTAGGTAAATAAACAAAGTAACAGGAATCTCTAGAAGTCTCAAATGCTCAAAAATCGACAATTAGTTTACAGAGAGGGATGGGACCTTTAAAGGAGACAGGGAGAGGAAGATAGGACCTTGGCTGTCTGTCCTTATAGGGGGAATTGGCATCTCAGCCTCCTCTTCCTGCTCTTTCACATGCTGTCTGACAGGAGAGCAGTTTCTCCAGGCATGTCCACTGTGGTGTGCTTCCTCATCAGGGGAACAAAGAGAGAACCAGACATTCATTGAGCTGCATGGAGATGCTCCATTTGAGGGAGTACAGGGGTGGGAAAACTCTGTGTTTGGCCATCTTCAAGAGAGGCTAAAATTCCTTCTAGAGACATGTCTAAACTTAGGTATGATTCGTAAAAGTATTCACTACCAAATTCTTTTTAAAAGCCACAGTTATCAATTCTTCAAAATAAACTCAATTCCAGAACTCTGATGCATCCTTGTCCTTAAGTTTGTGTTTAGAATGTTCATTTTATGAAACCACAGTATTATATAAAGCCTGTTCAAAGGAAGAGTGGTTATGTTTTCTAAAATTAGTATATTTTTACAGATTCCAAACATTTTCAGATAGAAAATAATGGGCAATTGCATTGTTCAAGGCAGTGACATTTTATTAATGTTAATAAAAGAAGATTTTTTTTGAGAAAAATTATAAATCAATCTTGTTTCTGTGGTGACTATCCAGTAATGCTTTGCATAATAGATGACCATTAATCGCACTTTGGAAAAGCTCAGAAGCACACAAGGAAGCAACTATTTTACATTGATTCTCAACTCAGACAGCATTTCTTTCTCTGTTGGAAAAACGGAAGAAAATACTCACCTCATATTTTATAAAATATTAATCTATGGTCTCTACTAAACTGTTACTATTTGTTATAGAAAGTTAATATTTGAGGATTCCATATTCAGCAGTGTGAGGGGAGAATAAATTTATCTGGAAATGTAGTTATTTGCACTATATCACTGATCATGCACATGAAACATTTATTTTTCATTTTGAAATTTGGTTTTCATTTGGAACATGATTTCTGTCAAAGAACACAAACATTCTGCTCCAAGGAATCTCAGAGAGATCTTTCCAATCAGAGGTCTGAGATGAGCCCAGAAACCATCACTGAAGAGGCAGTCCCTGTCTAAAATAACAAGCAGAAGCTTAAACAGGTAGAACCTTGTGATAACAGTTTCTAACTCACTCCCCTTGTTCTCCGTGTGTGTGTGTGAGAGAGAGAGAGAGAGAGAGAGAGAGAAAGAGAGAGAGAGATGTCTACATGCATGCCCATGTGCCCATGTATATATGTATGTACACATGTTCATATTTATACATTCTAAATTTTAATATACATTTTGTGCTCCACTCAATTATTTGGAAGTTTTGATTTTTGCTTCTGAAATTTTTATAGACATATGTACCCCCTCATTAGTGATAGGAGATCTTAAACATAGAGGAGTAATGGAGTAGATATTTAAGTATGATGCATGATGCATGCATATCACACACAAATTTCTCTCAATTTTTGAGGACTCTCCCTTTTCTCATCTCACTTCACGTGCAGGTTCAACCTCTCTGCCCAGCTCCTGAGATTATACCTTAATGTTTGTTTAGAAATGTCAAAGTCCTTACAGCAAGTTCCTTTAATGGAAAAAAAAAGCATACAGTACTGACTCATCAAGGTACAGAATAATAGCGAAAAAATGATCTACAGAAAATAAACAGCATTTATTTTAAAGTAAATAGAAGGTACCTTCTTAACTGGTGAA
Source organism: Microtus oregoni (assembly GCF_018167655.1). Lineage (NCBI taxonomy): Eukaryota > Metazoa > Chordata > Mammalia > Rodentia > Cricetidae > Microtus > Microtus oregoni. The sequence goes on from NW_024543071.1 coordinate 8,976,178, forward strand.
CTTATTATGTCTTTGTCTCTACTTCCCTTTATGGATATACTAAGTTAGTTGTTTCACTGTGTGCACATTCTGGGCTGCAAAACACTCACCAGGATTGATGTAGAAGTTTGTATCATTAGAAAATGAATTTCCACTGCTTACTAAATTCTTTCTTAATGAATCTCTCCCAACATGAAAATATTCAATGTTAAAGTTGTCATTTGATTATTCTGTGTTACGCAGTGTCAGGAATAAATCCATCCTTTAGTCTAACTAAAATATCACCCTACTCTTTCTCACAGAAAGGTGTACTTAGCATGCTTACGATCCTGAACTACCCTTTCCACAGGATCTATGTTTTCTGCTTGTGAGGTTAGGCTTTGATTCAGTAGATTTCTGTTGTTGATGTCTCGTTTCTTAAATTTGTAGGTGTTTTGTAATTTTTAATTATGTAAAAGTGTTTGTGAGTTGACATGCATACATGAGTGTGCCTGCAGAGGCCAAAGGCATCAGCTTTTCCCAAAGCTGCATTATAGATTGCTGTGAGTCAACTTGAATAATGGGGAGTGAACTCACTGCTATGGAAAAGTAATATGTTCTGAGGCACTAAGCCCCTCTCCAGCCTCCTCCTTTTTAAACTTAGGTGAACAGTGAAAACTAGAGGGTTCTTGGGAAGAATATCAGTAATTTTTTTTTCTAGTTTGGCTTGTCAGTATGTCAGACTTGCCTTGTTTCAAAAATGAAACAAAAACCATGTACTTGAATTTTCAATAAACTTAAGAACTATCAAAACAAAAGTCAGCCAATCAGTCAAACAAAAGCAAACAAACAAAATGCTGTCCCTGCCAACAAAGAGAAAAGTTAACATTTCAGATTATATTAAGAATCCATTTAGTGTGAATTAAATCAGACATCAGTATATTTCAAATGCAGCTTAGGCAAACGCTTTCCTTATAAAAGGTCAAAAATATATTCCAATACATTGTTAGACATTAGGTGTGCATACCTCACTTGAGCTTAATTCAGTGTTGATTAATAAGGCTGTGGACAACCCAGACTAAGGGCTAATAAGTATTCTCATGAGTTTCCTTATGAGAATGCTTCTGGGTAAAATAGACTTGGTATCCAACGTCTAGCTATGTCAGATTGTCCTTAGTGTTAGCAGGTGTATTCCAATCCACTGGGAATCTAAGGGGAACAGAAGAACATAATCCGGAAGATTTTACTTTTCAATAGGTCATGTACAGCCTTCTGATTTTCTTTATCTAGAGGAACTTTACTAACACTACTTTAGAGTCATAATAGAAGAGACAGGTAAGTCAATGAAGGTCACTCTTAGCACTAATGCTTCCTGATCTAGCTGCACACTGTCCCATCATCTTACTCTGCTCCCATTCCTACTATGCTCATCCTCTTAATGTTCACTCCAGGTAGAAAAGCCAGGTATCAGGAGATCCTGACTTGAGGATGTTGTCTATAGTCAACAATTCAAAGGCAGATATAACTTAATAAGTCTTTGTTTAGTCTAAGTTAGTCTTTAATAAGTGCTCTAAAGGTGAGTGAGAAAAGAACTGCCATTAGCTCTAAGACCTGAGTTATCAGGATGACATCAGGGGGTTGTAAGGATGATCAGACTTTTCTGATCTTTTTCAGAGAAATCGAGTTTCAAATTCTGATTGCTCCACTGCCCTCCATGTCTTGACACAAGTGACATAGACTCTCTGAGTCTCAGTTCCTTTATCTCATCTAGAAATAAAATGGAATGAAAGCTACAGAACTTTTAGGGGCTCAATGAAACATGGAAACATTAAATAGGAACAGAATTTCGTTATGGTAGACACTATTACAAAGTACCCAGTCTGTGGGGGAACTTTATGATATGCATATAGTGAATCTCTTATGAGGTTAGATAGACAGGTGCAATTGCCATTTCTGTTTACTCATGCTCATAAAGATTTCTCAGCATGAAAGGAGAAATCAGTTATTTGGTGGTTGTATGCTGGAGGCACATCCTTGTTCCTGCTGTGAGAAGTAACAGCATGAAAACTGTCTATAAACGACATCATTTTTGAAGTGTTTAATTAGTTATTCATTAACTGATATTTTTATTGATGAAGTATGCATCTTATTTCCTTTATCTCATTTTAGCCCATAAATTTAATTGTTGGGTTTAATTATAATCACTTAATAATTACTGTATTCTTGCATTAATTTTCTCACATCAAGCCATTAAGAATATTACTCAGTGTAAAGCTAATGAAGTTACTAGTATTCACAGACTGTAGCTTACCTGAAATATCCATTTCTTTAATCCTTTCCTTCTTTTCTACCTATCTCTCTTTCTCTTTCCTTCTTTTGCTATTTTCTAATACATCAAAAATATTTTTATTTATATCCATTTTCCTGGGCTGCTCTCCACCTTGGTCAAAGAAGTTTCTTTTGGCAGTGGATAGCAGTCAACTGAAAGATATGTAATAGGTCAGAGGGCTGAGAATGAAGAATTGAGTGCTCATCTATAAATTAGACATCTATATCAACTCCCAACATCCTAACAAAGGATCAATAACATTCCAAAAAAAGAGGTGAAATGAATGCAGTAGCTAGAGAATGATGAGGATCACTATGAAATTCTATCTCTGGGCATGACTTGGTTACTGAACTTGCAACAGCTGTGGCTGACTGTAGACAGAAGTTTCTGTCCTTCCAGGTCCCACAGCAATTCAGTCCCAAAGAAACACACTGAGGCTTATATTAATTATAATTTGTTTGGTCTATTAGCTCAGGCTTTTTATGAACTAGTTCTTACTACTTAAATTAACCAATAGTTATTGTCTATGTTTAGCCATGTGGCTTGTTAACTTTTTCCCAGTGAGGCATTCTCATATTATTTCTCTGTATCTGGCTAGTGACTATGTCTCTGTATTTCCTCTTTCAAGAATTCTCTTAGTGTGGTTGCCCTGCCTATACCTCCTACCTGGATTCTGGTCAATCAGTGTTGTATTAAGACAATATGAATGATAAGTCTTTCCAGTGTACAAGTGTACAAGAGTCTTCATTGTATATCTGTAATTCTTTACTGTCCAGAACTGCTTCTAAAAAATGCTAAGTGCTTCTTTAAAACTTAAGCTATGGCATTACTAGGGTATATACGATACTTCCTGTCTGCACTTCACAGTCCAACATGGTGGAAGTCAGTTCACCACCTCTGCAAGCCATGCACATTGCCTCAGTTTTAGGCACTCAGCAGGTCTATGTTGCGATTAAGCAAGGTGGAGTACATTTCTCACAAATCCCATTTAAATGCTCAGCCTCCTGAAAGAGTCAGAGTTCATTCTGGTAGCATGGTCTAGAAAGCCACCACTAGCCTTACAAGTTAAATTAACCTGATTTTATTATCCTACATTCTGCCAAGTGTCTCTATTACCTTTACTCTCTAGCTGACTCTTCAGTGTCTCCTTGGCATCTTGCTTGTATAATATGCCTCTTTCCAAAATTCTCTCTCTCCCCAGAAGTCCTTTCTATTCTCTTTTGCATAACATAAATGCATAGCCACTTAGCTCTTTATTCAACCAATCACAGCAATACATCTTCTATAATGTACAAATATCCAACAACATTATGGGGGTGGGCTTTAGATTTGTTTCCAAGTTGGCATATTGTGATATCTGTCTATCTGTCTATCTATCTATCTATCTATCTATCTATCATCTATCTATCTTCTATCTATATAGATGGGTAGATAAAATATTCCCCTAGATATATAGATGAATAGACATAATTTCCTCCCTAGATAAATAGATTAATAGACATAATTTTCTATCTTCCCTTTTCTCCTCTAACCCCTTCTTATGTCACCTCTCTTTGATCCCTCTCAAATTTATGACCTCTTTTTCTTCTTGTTATTATTACATATATGCATGAACAACTGCATGAGTTCAACTTTCCCATTTCATCTTTCCATATTAACATCCTCCATCATGTTGTTTTTTTGTTCAGTTTTTATTTAGGGACCATATTGTTAAATTATTATGAATGAAATGTTCCTGTCATTTCTAGGATAAACAAATTCACAATATAGTTTTTTGTTTTCTAGCTGTTACATCTTTCTGCCCCTTTTCTGCCATATTTCCTGAGCCTTAGGCACAGAGATTATGTTGTTATGTATACATTGGGTATACATAATATACATTGGGTACTCCATGATCAGTTGTTCTTATTCTATATATTTTTGAACAGTTTTGGTAGTCAGTATCTCTTTAGTGAATTCATGAGAAGTTATATATTGAGAAAATGCCAAGTCATTGTATGTTTGAGATTTTTATTTTTATGCTTCTCTGAGAAACAAGCTGAATATATATATATATATATATATATATATATATATATTTATGTTAAAATAATTATTTAGAGTTTTTTCCTACTACTGCCTTTGAGATGTTTAAGCTAATTGCATTCTCATTTAATCTAGTGACTCATCCAACCCATAGAAGGTGCCAAAATCATGTTGGGGATTCTGAAACTAAGTAATCAAAATACTGAGTCCATATGCCTGTTGCAAATTTTTTATCAAAAAAGTTTACCTTTGACAAGTTCATGTAATGTGAAAATATGACAGGTAAATACTTATGAGTCTACAGCTGTTCCAGCCTTCTCAACAAGGACAACAATTCCTGAGTGAAGAAATAATTTCGTCATTATTGTTCTAGGATAGGGTCAATTCAGGTTCCCCATCCTCAGCTGCCCAAGGAACTATCTGGGGACCTCGGCTTGGATATCTGGGAGCCACTCTAGGTTCAAGTCTCTTGCCAACCCTAAGGTGGCTCCCTTAACTAAGAACCGTGCTTCCGTGCTCCCCCATCCAACCTTCCTTAATCCCAATCCTCCCCCTTCCCCAAGCTCCCCCCATTCTCCTCCTCTCCCCCCTCTCTCCCCATCTCCCCTTACCCCCATCCCACGCCACCCCCAAGATCTCAATTTTCTCCCCTGCAATTTTGTCTACTTCCCATAGCCAAGAGGGCAACTATATGCTTTTCCTTTGGTTCACCTTCTAACTTAGCTTCTTTGGGATCACCAAGTGTAGACTCCGTGACCCTTGTTTATGGCTAGAAACCAATTATGAGTGAGTACATCCCATGTTCATCTTTTTGGCTCTGGGATACCTCACTCAGGATAGTGTTTTCTATTTCCATCCATTTGCATGCAAAATTTGAGAAGTCATTGTTTTTTAACGCAGCATAGTACTCTAATGTGTAGATATTCCACACTTTCTTCATCCATTCTTCCATTGAAGGGCATCTAGGTTGTTTCCAGGTTCTGGCTATTACAAATAATACTGCTATGAACATAGTTGAACAAATGCTCTTGTCATGTGATAGGGCATCTCTTGGGTATATTCCCAGGAGTGGTATTGCTGGGTCCAGGGGTAAGTTGATCCCGAATTTCCTGAGAAACCGAAACACCGATTTCCAAAGTGTTTGCACAAGATTGCATTCCCACCAGCAATGGATGAGTGTTCCCCTTCCTCCACAGCCTCTCCAGCAAAGGCTATCATTGGAGTTTTTTATTTTAGCCATTCTGACATCTTGCATATCATCATAGAACCTTCATCTGGTGATGGATGGAGACAGAGACAGAGACCCACACTGGAGCACTGGACTGAGCTCCCAAGGTCCCGATGAGGAGCAGAAGGAGGGAGAACATGAGCAAAGAAGTTGGGACCACGAGGGGAGCACCCACCCACTGAGACAGTGGAGCTGATCTATTGGGAGCTCACCAAGGCCAGCTGAACTGTGACGGAAAAAGCATGGGATAATACTGGATTCTCTGAGCATGGCGAACAATGAGGGCTGATGAGAACCCAAGGACAATGGCACGGGGTTTTGAACCTACGTAATGTGCTGGCTTTGTGGGAGCCTAGCCAGTTTGGATGTTCACCTTCCTAGAAATGCACGGAGGGGGGAGGACCTAGGACTTACCACAGGGCAGGGAAATCTGACTGCTCTTTGGGCTGGAGAGGGAGGGGGAGAGGAGTGGGGGGGGCGGGGGAGAAGGGTGGGAGGAGGGGGAGGGAAATGGGAGGCTGGGAGGAGGAGGAAATTTGTTTTTTTTTCTTTTCTCAATAAAAAAAAAGTTAAAAAAATTAAAAAAAAATAAAAAAAAAGAAATAATTTCATTATGTAGACAAAGGAACACAAGTGCAGAAATAAACAGAAACAAAACACCCATCCACAACAACAATTGCTGATACTGCAGACCTAATATCATCTGTCCTAGCTGATCAAAGATGTTTGAAGTCTCTGCCAGGGCAACACTTTGGGAGAGAAGAGATATCACTATACCCCAGCTTAAATTTGTAGGTATAATGTAATCAGTGCTGGCTTTGACTTTCTCATCCTGGTAATTGTTCACTCCAAGAGTGTTTCAAAGTGGAGGCAAGTATTAGACTGTCAGGTAGTCTATGATTGTTTTTTTCTCTTATTGTTCGTTACCATTTACAATTGAAATTTAGATTATTTCCTTAATTGTATGGTATTGTCTTAAAAATAGAATTATTCAGGTCCATTCTGTCTTGCTTAATCTTTTACAGACACTATTTGGAATGATTATAACTATAGTAAAATAATCAAATTCTCGTTTTAAACTCATTGCAAACTTCATGACTAAGATAATTTAATTTTAATTTTTCATTTCTTTGATCAAATTCCTGTTTGTCAATAAGACTGGATTTACTCTTAAGTCCTTAGGAGATAGTAATATATTATACCTCAGGTCTCATCTATTTCAGCTTTCCTGAATTTCTAAATTCAATAATTCATATTTGCACTGTTATGAGAATGGCAGTAAGAAATTCCATGTCAGTACTGCCAGGAGAAATAGAATACAAGCCAATCACTTAATTAATTTTTCTTGTATTCATAATAAAAAGAAAGTGGTTAAAATTGATTTTAAATGTGTCCTTCATTTAACTCAATACATAAAAACTTTTAAATGAGTTAAGCTGTTTTCAACAAAGGTATTAATAAAACTTAAATTATTTCTTTATATGATGTTTACAAAGGACATTCTGGATTGTCTGCACAATATGTCATAAATGTTCTTCACAGTGCCTGTTTGAATGGTTTATATTGTCATCACCTATTCACCTTTAATCGGACGTGATGCTAGAGGCGATCATGTGATGAATCTGTCATGCTCTGACTTCTCTACTTTCTTCCCATTCTTTTAATCCCCACTCATGTCATCTGAGGAACTGCAAGCTCCTCAAGGAAGGGTAGCATGCATATTTTCTGAGTTGCTAGTTTTATGATTTCAGCCTTGTCTACAGGATTGCTTGTGTTCCCTTAGAACCTGGATGTTATCAACAATATTTTGGATTCTTAGTAGTTTTTGTTGTTATTCTTTCTCATTTACTCTCTCTCTCTCAGCCCCTTCTTTCCTCCTTTTAACTATCTTTGTTCTTGTTCCAAAAAGTATTTTTGATTAATTCAGAAGCATTGTATGAAATCATATTGATTATCTTTCATTTACTGTGATAAGAATTTTTATTTAGAATCATAATTTTACAAATAATGACTATTTTTAATGCAATTTCTACTTCAGTGCTTAGTGGCAATTTTGCTATAGAATTATATATATGTATATAATTCTATATGTGTTCATATATACACATATACATGTATACACATGTATATACATATACACACATGTAAACATATGCTTTAATTGCTTGTATTTTTTCCTAAGGAAGATTTTTAAAACATTCTTAACTAAAGAAGTATCTCCTGTAAATTCACAAGACTCATACACGTTTATGTTTCTACCTGTTCACTGTGATTAAAATACAGTTGGCTTCAGTAAAAAGCTCTTGCCTTTTTCACATTCTCCTATAATTGTATTGTTTTTATTCTATTTGTGCAATGTGATGCCATCAAACAATCAGAACTATGTAGAAGGCATTTATGTCCACTGAGCTTTTTGGGCAAATGGAGATGTTGTCAGCAATTCTATTTTACCTTGATGTAGCTATGGCTGAGTAGCTTGGTGTTCTTATGGGATCCCTCAGAGTGAGAGTGGGGGTTGTTTCTGACTCTTTTGCTTACTTGTGGGAACCTTTCTCCTGATTGGGTTGTGTGATCCAGCATTGATATAATAGTATATGTCTACTACTATTGTGGCTTGTCATGCTGTATTTGGTTGACGTCCCTGGAGACCTGCTCTTTTCTGAGGGGAGATTGGGGATGGGAGGAGAATGGTGGAGGGACTGTGGGAGGAGGGAGAGGAGAAACCACAGTCACGATGTAATATATGAGAGAACAAACAGAAATCAATGTAGTCATAAGCATGGCTTTAAAATATCCCCCATCTAAGTAACTAAAATGTTTTAAGTTTTAGAGACATATATATTAGAAAAACACATCAAAAATGCTCCTGGGGAGGATCATTAAATGTTCTCTTTATATAATTTTAACATCATTTAATTGCAGTTTAATTTTATAGAGCATTAGAGTTTTTGGAGATATGATGTAATTGGAAATTATCCAGGTCTCACTTTCAGGCCCTTTATCAGAAGATTTGTGGAAATAAATGAATTTACAGAAATTGAGAGAACTTCAATAAATGCTGTAATTAAGAGCCAAGAGATACAAATGGATAAAATCTAAAAATAGGGAGAGGTTAATTTAATCACAAAATAGTAATTGCATGTGTGGAATAGATAAGGAAGAAATGTGTATTTGTACCCACCACCTTGGAAGGTATTTTTGCTAAGATAAAACATTAATTTCCATATATATTTTTTCTTAGAAATTATTCCTCCTAATGACCTCATTTTGGAGGATGAAACTGGATGAGGCATAGATATTATTCTCTGATACTTAAAGAATAAATTTAATTTTATATCTTTACATAAATATACTATATAAAATAATATAACTCAAACTAAATATCATTGGTATGACTGTGTCATAACATTGTTATAATAGTTATAGCTGCTATAACATCTGTCTACTATGTGTCGTATAAACAACAAATATTTTAGCTTTACAGCTAAGAGAATGGTGTCTGGTGAAGCCTTTGTCTTGTTTTGCAGAATGCCATTTTCTTGCTGTTTCTCCAAGGCAGAATGAACATGGGAGTTCCCTGGGCTTCCCTTTATATTAGACCTTCCTCTTGTAAGGAGGCCCTACTTCTGTGACCTAATCACTTCCCCAAGACTGCACCTCTGTACTCCCAAGTATTACGACCTGGGGGACTAGCTTTTCAACATGGAGATTTTGGTGACTTAAATATTCATTTTGTTAGTTTTTCTCCAAAGAATATGCCAAGTAAATATGAGTTCAACTCCATAAAGGAAACAAATATTTCACTTGTGTATTTCTCGTGTGCTTTAGTAAGACCTTATCCACTGATATTTATGCACTATTGTGACAAGCAGCAGGCTAATTAATGACAAGCAAAATAATATGATTAAATAGAAATTGACTTGAAGTGAGTTCTAAGACCAGGTAAGGCCCTGAAAAGAAACTGAGCACTATTAATAATGGCACCCAATGACACCCAATGCATAATACTTTTATACCGCACAATATTCTCGACACTTAGGTCATTTTTTCCTTCTGCCTGTGAATTAGTCAGCATTAATTTCTTATTTCCACCTTACAACCAAGGAAACTAAGGTATGAAGGTGTTAACATGATTTGCTCAAAACCACGTAACTGGCAAGTTGCAAAGTTGAGATTTGAAACCAGGCAGTCTGATTCCAAGGTTTGAAATGTTTATCTTCTAGTTTGTGATTGGCAATGTGATTGATTGTTTTTGGGGAAAACAATGATTGGAGGAGAGAAAGTTTTGCTCTAACTTCTTGTCTCATCCCCGTGACCAGTAATCTAGGGTAGTGTCCCAGTGTGCCCTGTTTGTAAGATGACTAGAAGAGCCTTGTTAGGATTCATAGCTGCAGCCCTGACTGCAGAGGTTCTGGTTTAGAATGTTTGGAAGAACCCTGTAATCTAAATCATAGGTGAACATATGGGCTCACACAAATGTTGGAAAGACAAACATTTTTCTGGCACTAACACCCATTGGTTGGCCCATAGAAGACTTTAAAAAACAAATACAAAACAAACCATAAACAACTTAATCTTTACTGTACTGGTTAACAAACCTGTTTTCTGTTTTTTATTCATTATTTGCTCATCTGTTTCTCTGCAGGGATACAGAAGTATTTATGGGCAGGAACTATATCCTCTATATATGTATCTTAATCTCCACTGATTTATGCCCTAGCAGAAGCTATCGTTCTCCATTGAAGGAATGATCTCTACAGTGTGTAATGTCAAAGTAAATGGATGATTTTGGGATGACTTGAGATGTGTGAAGGGATGGTGATAAGCTGTTATAACTCTCTATTTACAGTCTATGATTACCTAGGAAGGGAAGTCTCAGTGAAGAACTCTCTATGTAGGTTGACTTGTGAACTCATTCATTAATGTATTGATCTCCACTCTTGATATTGGGAATGGTATGACCAGTTCCATCAGGTTCCTGTTGCTGTGACTCCCATGCTCCCCTGCTATGATAGACTATAATCTGGGATTGGGAGCTGAAGTTAACCCTTTCTCTTCCGAGTTGCTTTTGTCGGGGTTTTACCACAGCACCAGGAAGGGAGACAAAGACAAATCACGTTAATATGAGCTTCAGAGGCATTTGAACTTTGCCTCTCCTCTAGGCAGGAAAAAGAACTTTGGATTCTTAAGTTATATTTTCTGTTTTATCATGAGCTCCATCAATGATGTATACAATCACTCAATTTAACAACTGTTTAATAGCATGCTGATATGATAATAAATCCCAAAGAAACCCATTCAGTATGCACAATCCTTTTCTGCTCATTTAGCGTTCTCTTAAACAAGTTCAAATTCTGTTTTTGAAACAAACATTTGAGTTAAATGAAGCATTTGGCTTCCTACTATTTTTTCTAAAGCATCAACCCTCAGAAGCACAGTGATTGCTGCAGGTTAAACACCTGCCAAGTGAGTCAGTTGGGACCGGAACCTATTTTGAAAATTTTGAGAGGAAATGCAATCCAGGCTCTCTGTCAATGACAACATTCAATTAAATCAATGAACATTTGCTGAGAAGATCTCTAACGACGGGCAGTGAGTTAAAAAGTAGGAATTCAAGATAAAGTAGACATTTTACTTGATCTCAAGTAACTCTTAGACTATTACAGGAAGTAAACTTGTACAAGTATAGTTAAGCAAAGTGCTTAAGGTAAGAAGTAAATACAGATCATATAGCTAGAAATGTCTTGCTCAGTAAGAAAGTTTTTTTCCCTTTTTTAAGTTGAATTATGGATATGAAGAAGATATCAGTGTTATGGCTTATGCAACCTGATGAATATATCACCCTATACCGACAGTTATGTAATATCATGTCAAGGATACTGAAGAGGGTGGTGACACTCAACATATCTCAGTAGTTTGGGGCTTACTCTATCATTCCTTAATGACTTAGACCCAGTGCCCTCTTCTCAAGTTCCTCCCAAACTTAAACATCTCCACTACGAACTCGTATTTCACTTTTATTTTTTAGTAAAAAATATATTCCAATGCTGCCTATAGGCCCTAAATTATCCTTGCTTGCTATTTAGAGTTGATTTGTGTTTTGTGAGCTGTGGACACAAGCTCTAATATTAATTTTTATCCTAGGTTTTTCCTGAGACCATGGCCTGATGACCAACAGAGTGACTCATTTTGGTGACACATGGTTACAGGATGTGATTAAGTGGACTGTTGCTCCTGGAGCTTTAGCAAGACCAAATAAGCTCCTGGTTTCTAATAATATCTGTAGGTTTTTACCCTACAGGACTTAAGAGTTTGCATTTTTTGGTTTAGTGGCAAGCTCCTGGAGGACAAGAAAGTAACTTTCTTTCCCTCAGTATATTACTATAGTATTTCCTAGTTAACCTGCTTTTAGAATTTTGAGGGTGTTGTTAAAGTTAGTGGTGGAGTTTCTGGATTTAGTGAGCTGGTTTTGATTCTAAGTAGGTCAGAACAAAAGTCTAAAGAAAAACAAGAAATCAATCTCTGCCTTTAGCCCTAGGATATTTAGGACTTGGAAATACTTTACATAGTATTTTGTTTACCAATTTCCCAACATATTTAGAAGATTATTAGACAAATTGCTCTAGAGAGTATTATCTGGAGTGTACAAAAATTCCTCAAATCTTTGGATCAGGAACTGGAAGGTTTTTTTGTTTTGTTTTATGTCCTACCTTTACCAAAAGTGTAAATTTTCTAAATAACCAAATTTTTATAGTTGTCACATTAAAAATTTTTAGATGAGAACAATTCCTGCATTGCTTCTTTCATAGGGAAAATTTCTATACAACATATTTTATAATGAATGATTTATATATGATACAATACATTTATTTATCAATGTCCAAAGGAAAACACCCACTGACAGTAAATGGCTTATTCAATAAGGATTCTGGAAATGGAAAGGTCCTGGGTGTTTTACATCAAAATCATTTTTTATTAATTCCCTAGCTGACTGACTGATTAGGATATATCAAATTAGGAGTATCATTTTATTAAGTTATATCAGACATAATTATCTTAGTTGTAACTGTACAGGTTAATATTCAATATTGTCATACACTGTGACAAACCCAATTTTGTTGGTATTGAGAAATTCTGAGTGACAGCTTAGAGTACTGACACTGCAGAGCAGTGGTTTATAGTAGATTAGAGTTTGAATAATTGCCTTAAAAATATCACATCCAAAACAGAAGTCCTTCAGTCTTTGATTACGTGCTGTATTGCCTTGTATGGATAGCTGAATACGGCAATGCAATGCTCTTAACAAACATATAAAAAACTTTAATTTGGTTAAGATTTATTTAATGTACTTTATGTAGATGAATGTTTTGACTGCATGTAGGCATGTATGTACACTGTGCACATGCCTGGTACCAAAGAGTTTAGAAGAAAAAATGCCCCAGAACAGAGTTACAGATGGCTGTGAACCACCATGTGGGTGCTGAGAACCACACCCCAGGTCACTTCAAGAACTACATGTGCTCCCTACAATTGAAACATTTCTCCAGCCCCATACAAGGCTTTTAGATTCTGCTGTCATTTCGAGAACTCTCGCCAACAAATGTAACTTGAATTCTTCTGAAGAATAAAAGACTTAGAGCAAAGGTCAGCTTTTCCAACAGGGCCATTGTAATTGTCTCAGACCCCAGTCAACTCTCACTGATTGCAAATGTGTGAGCAAGTATTGCCTGGCAAATGTGAGCAATCATTGTCTGGTAGAGTTGAGACAGCCCAGAGTAAGAGAACTGACCAGCTCTTCTGCAGACTACAGAACTATCACAAGGGTTAAGTCCTTGCATTTGGGGTATTTTATTACACAGAAATTAATATTATATAAATGATGCCTACTACAAAAGCGGCAAAGATTGATACCTACTTTCATTCAATACCTTTTGTCATTATTTAACCTGTTTAACCACTTCCTTTTCTTTCTTTCTTTTTTTATTCCAGATTTATTCAGCGATAAAGAGAGAAGATAGATGAGGAAGAGAATGAGGAAGAAGCATTCTCTTAAGAGATTGGAGTTAAAAAAAAAAACAAACAGGCAAGCATAAGACAGTAGGAGAAGCAAACCAGCAATCATTTATAAGGCCTTCCTTTTCTTTTCCAAGTTCACAATTCTAAATTTATTATCCTTTTATTTACAACAGTTCTTAAGATAGCTGGGTTTTAAAATTGCTTGAACTTTTAGGGTGAGATGATTTTTCTTCTTTTTTTTCTGAGGAATTCTGATTATCTATTAGTATCATTTTGAATAGGTTACACTCTGCCCTTTAAAATGTCAGGATGTTAGAAATCCATGAGAATCTACAGCGCACACATAAAATATGAGTGAATAAAGTTAACACTCCATCATTATAGGAATATCTTAATAACTCACTGCAGTACATTTTTGAGTCCAGCCAAGTGTTTTTTTTTTGAGAAATAAACAATGTTTTAAAAATGATTACTTTAGTAAATAGGACCATAGGTCATGCTCATTTTGAAGCAATGGATACAACTTCTTCAGTTGTTTCTCATTTTTAAAGCACGGTACATTTGTTCAACAAGTAGCTTGAGGAGACAGAGAGAGAGGAGGAGGAGCAGGAGCAGCTTTGCGGATTGGAAGAAAAGGAAATGTGTGCCCTAGAGCTAGCACCAAATATTCTACTTCAGTGATGATGCTTCTGATTCCTTTAGATGTGGTTCCTCTTCATAGCTAATCATCCTTTGAAGCCATGGAAGACATGCTGATGGCAGCATCTCTATATCAAATTGTGACTCTATAATCACAATTTTTCTAATGATATTTGCCTGAAGTCTAGATATGGAGTCCTTATAAATCGCCCCCTTTCTTTTTTTTTAACCAGCAGAGTGATTGAAATAGATAAAAAATTACTCATTGCTCAACCATTTTTAGATTAATGAATATACTGAACCATTCTAATGATAGATAGAGAAATTGCTTCCACAGTTTTAAATTGAAGAGGTCTAAAATTTGTCAAGCTTATCAAAAGTGCATGAGCAATGAAGAGGTACGAGTTTATAAGCAATTATGGAGCACATTAATTTCATAACATGAATAATTTTTCTGCTTCATTACTGTTGGTATGATCCTTGAGGGAAATGCAGGAAGACAGTAAATATGGGTCAGGAGAATAGCTTTTTTTTATGGGCATTCTGCAGCATCTCTACTTGATTAACATGGAGCAAATTAATTTTATTTCATTGGCGTTGTCTTCTTCATAGCTTCTATGCTCTCTCCTAGAGGCAGGGTCTACTCTGCTCAGAAATAAAATCCACATTTCAATGAAACTCAGCAAAAATAATAGAAGAGCCTATGGAAATGGTTAACAATTGGGAAAATAAAGTTAGGAAAGCTGCAAGGAAAAGATGATATAATGCCAAAAAAAATATGACAACTTAAATAATGGAAGTCAAACTACCACTTGTGTATCTGGAAGGTGACTATTTATATAATGAAACCGTGAGCTTGGAAAGCTGATTCCCATGCAGAATATTTTTATGCTCTGTCTGGCTTCATTTTACAGGCTGTAAAAAGTTAGAGGGACAGTGAAACGAGCCAAACAAGAAAGTGCTTAGTTGGCATGCACTATTTAGAAACTATCTCAGGTGTGGGATTTACCTGCCTATAAAATTGATTATCTTTAGTCTTCTCAGAAAAAAAAGATTTTAAAATGAAATGTTGCTTGGACAAAGGAACAAATCAAAAGTTAATAATTCTGAAGTTCTTGCTGATAGGCTTGGAAGATGACTCGGTTGTTAAAGAATGAGCAGAACAAACTTAAAACCTGTGTATGATGCTGAGACCCCCACAGAAGAAGGAGATAACAGTCCCAGGAGTTGCTCTCTGACAGTCATACATGTGCTGTACACACACAACAGCCACAACAAATGCAACCCATACACAACACACAGACATACACAAATAATTGATAAGAAATAAATGCCCTTCCTTAAATCTTTGTTCAAGTTATCATATGACTTCCTTAGTTTGACTAAAAAAATTATTAGTATTCTACATGTATCATCACATAATCCCATAGCAGCTTTGTATAAAAATAAAGTGGGCCATGTCTATTAGCCTCCCACTCCCTTTCATAATCTGTCTATCTGCCCATCCATCAATCTATTCATCTCATCTATTGCCATATCATTTGCATGTCTAATTTCATCTTGGTCTATACTTCCAAGAGTTGGTTTACTTTAGTTCAATAAGGGGCTAGAAGAATATCCTCGATGATTCAGGTTGTTCTGCCTTGCATTATGTAATTAATCCAAAATCAATCCTTGTGCCAAGGAGTTTGGCACGTTCTTCAGTGGCATTCTTGAGTGACATGGTTATGCCTGATACAGGTGAGATAAACACATCACCATATAAAAACCTGGTAAGACAATAAAGGAGTGGAGATGAAGGACTACAATTAAATAAAAACATGAGCCGAGGTCAGAAAGAGTAGCACAAGCTCCCTGCATCTTTAGTTTGCTCTCTGGCTGTTTATGGACTGGCAGTTTGTGAGTTGGTTCTTTCATCTTATCAGCTCCAAAATAATATACCCAGCTCCCTGTTTGGCTTCACAGTTCATTTCCTACTCCCCTTTCTAGGAAAACTCACTTTTCTTTATAAATAGTCCATCGGTTTTGATGTTTAAAGTGTTTCTCTCTGGTCTGCATCATTGCCTGATTGCCTACTATGCTCTATTTCTGTTTTCTGCCTGAGCCTTCGTTCTTGGAAAATCTTTCACTTTTTCCACATTCTTTAATACTGTTTGGATTTGTGGGTGTGCATTCAAGCAAGGTAGGGGGCCTATGGAAGAGAACAGACTCTTGTGTCTGTCAAGAGTCAGAGATCTATGGAAAGCAGAGAAGCAAGCTCAGAGGGAATCTGCTTCTTTTATCATAGGGCTGATAGGACAAAGTTACTAGCTAGGACTGGACATGCTCTACTGAGGAGGAAACGACACATTGTTGGATATATGTTGGATAGAAGCAGTCATATTTTATCACTCTAGCACAGTTTAAGCTCTCAAGTACTTTTATCCAAGGCTGAGGAACTAACCATCATTCTATCTTGAGTCTCAAACCAAGCTTAGCACTCGCTCTACTAGGATGTGTCTGAATAGCCAATATCCAAGCCAATAGTCTTGGATAACCTTGACGGGTTTGACCATTTTCACTCAGGTGCGAATCACAGTGGTGGCAAAATTCTCTCAACGCTACCATTAAGTACACTGTTGTCATGACTGGAACACAGTTCTAAGACTACACGGCGAGTTTAAATTCCAGGGCAGACAAGGCTGTGGCATAAGCTCTCAGCAGGTACCTTGCAATTTAGCTCTTCATCCCCACATGACTTACAGAATAAAACGTATATGGTATGTTACAAAAGAACCACTACCTTTCTTCTTCAAACATTGTCCTACAGTTTTAACGTCTTTGGGTAACCATTGATTCACTTAGTCATTATATTGGTGATGGTAGAATATTAATTACCTAAAACTATCAATCTAATTACTATTATTGACAGATATTCTTTTCAAGGGAATTGAAAAATAATATATGGTGATGTTGATACTGGCATTTTTATAGAAGTCTCATGAAATGTTTGGGAAATTAACAAACAAACAAACAGAAAGTTCTCTGTGAGACAACAGCAGACAGGTATAACTCTGTGCTCCTCATTGTTTGGACCAGACATGAAAGACAGCAAACTGCTTCTGGGTACTTTTCTTCCTATGTCCTTTATCAATATTGACTCCACTGAAGCCAGGCAGTGGTGGCACATGCCTTTTATCCCAGAGCTCAGGAGGCAGAGGAAGGCAGATAGCTGTGAGTTCAAGGACAGCCTCATCTACAAAGTGAGTTCCAGGGCAGCCAGGACTAAACAGTAAGACCCTGTCTTTAAAAAGAAAAAAAGAAAAGAAAAGAAAAAGCTCCACTGTATCCTCATCATTCGCAGTCTATTACATAAACCTGTGAGGGAGCTGTGCCCAGTGGATTTCTACTCTGGACAGTTTTAAATTGTGAGTCTATTATTGTTCAAAGAGTCATAGTCCAAAAATCTAGAGTCATGAATATTGCTATCAACTTCCACACCAAAAAAAAAGGAATATGCCCAGAGTGTCTGCTACTTTCATATAAGTTTTGCATTGATATGTCATTTTCCCCCCTACAATTTCTGCACAAATGGTAAATCAACACTCCCATAAAGGAGAGGAGAGGTGAAGTCATATTTCTCTGCCTTTACAAGGAACTGTAAAGTGTGTCAGTTACAAGAGTGTCAGCTGTCACTCTTTATATTATCTCCTTCCAGGTATCTGCAGGATAAATGCTTCTGTCATGTTTACAGGAGCACTTGCATGAATCTGAATATTTTATTATTAGAGTATCATATTGACAAATTTCCAAGATGTGGTGATTTATGTTCTTGTGCATCCTGAAGCTGAGGTAATGAGGACTAAGTGTTTATGATGAGAAATGGGCTTAGCAGATGATAAGAGCAGCATCGGTCACTGCTTGTCTCTTCCCTGACTCCAGTCCTGTCCTGAAACTCAATTCACTGCTTAGATCGCAGCTCAGATGATGCTATTAGATTGTGCCATTAGAGGGGAAATAGCAAATGTATTCATTGTTGCTTTTGTGCTGACTCAAATAATTTAATCAGTGCTTCTTCGCAGTATAGGCTTAAAGCGATCTTGAGACCTGTAGAGATTCAGAAACTTGTTTTGGTTAATGTTGATCATCATGGATTCAGCTTGCAATTATACAAGTCATAAAATTTTCTAAAAACAGAGATAGAAATAGTATTCCAGAGCCTGTGATAGACATCAGATATTATATGAGCTAGAGACTGACAATCACATACGATTCTGAGGTACCAACATTAAATTATGGAGGATGTATGTAAATAATCAACCATGGAGTAAATCTCTGTGTTTCCTAATCACTTAATAAGTCTCAGGCGCCCTTTTTAAGCTGAAATGTTCAATTTTATGCTTTATTTATCTTTCCAACAATCTGTTTTTCTATTAAATTGTGATACTTCATAAAAATCAACTTTGTGGGGTCAGGGAGATAGATGTTCCATAGATAAATGTTCTTGTTGTTTGAGACTGCTAGAGTTTGATTCCTCTGGCAATGTAATAATCTGATAATATTTCTTACACTCTATGAGCCTGGAATCTTTGCTTATTCTCACACCCTAAGTTAATAAAATGCCTTGTGGTTTCTTAAGACTATGACTGCTTGCTTACGGTGTATTCAAATTGCTTAACCTGCCTTTAAGAGAACAATGTAACAACCTGTCTTACTTGGTGTGGATTTCCCATGTAATCAGCTTTTACCACTTAAGCTAATGCATCTGTTTATTTCTTTTCAGATGAAAATGGTGTGGGCGTCTTAATATTCTTTTTGGTTGCCCATAGTTGGACTTTTAAATAACAGTTTAAAAATGAGGGACCATATGATATAAAAATGCACGTGAGGTAATGTTCTATTTCTGTTCAAATACTATCAAACCCTACTTCACTGCTGATAATATTTTGATAATATGTTATAGAATTCAGTGCTGTTTGTTTTTAATTATGCATTCCACCTTGATCTTGCTATTTTCATAGCTTATTTTAAGCATTAAGAATAAGGCATAAAAAGTGAGATCTATACTGATTTGTGTGTATAAGGTTAAGTATTTAGACTGCAGTAAAAAATTATATTGGTTTAGAAAAATGGTATCCTCTAAGATTCATGACCACACTGGCCACATGTAATTGGCTAGGTTTATAGTACCCGGCATGATTTCCCTCCTCATTGCTTATCAAATACCAAATGGGAAACCCTAAAATATATATGCAATATTGAATGGACTCAACAGGTAGTATTTATATGTTTATTCATACATATATACATCTGTGAATATTCACATATATCTGAATGTTTAAAAAATATGAGGTACTGAATTTGGGAGGAAGTGAAATGTGGGATATGGGAAGATGTAGAAGTGGGGAGAAGAAGGGAGGAATGGTGTAATTTTCTTTGGATAAAGCAAAAACTTTATTTAAATTTAAATTTAAATGAAATTTAAAATGGTATCCTGAGTATCATTTCTTTCCATCACCAGGGACATAATACACAGAGTATGTGAATACAATTTGTGTGTTGTTTTTTTGGGGCATAAGCTAGCGAGGCGGCCAGGAGCTGGGTGGCAAAAAGCAGCCCGTAGCTCCTTCAACAGGCCACATTTGTTGACCAAAATTTCTGTCTTTCCTGGTCCCACAGTCATTCAGTTCCAAAGAAAACACACAGAGGCCTATATTAATTATAAACTGATTAACCTATTAGCTCAGGCTTCTTATAACTTATATTAGCCCATAATTTTTGTCTGTGTTAGCCACATGACTTGGTACATTTTTCGGTGAGGCAATGACACTTTGCTTGCTTTGTGCTTAGTTTTCTCTGTTTCTGGATGATGACTGCAGGCTGACTCTTTCTCTTCCCAGAATTCTCCTGTTCTCATTGCTTCACCTCTACTTCCTGTCTGGTCATTCCACCTATACTTCCTGCCTGGCTACTGGCCAATCAGCATTTTATTAAACAAGTACAAGAAACAAATCTTTACAGAATAAAATCATTGTCTCACAGCACATATTCATTTATTTCTCATTAAATGTATCTTACAAGAGCCCTTTCTTTATTCTGACATTATGATAAAATTATGTGTCCATTTTTAGTTCATTGCATGAAAACTCATATACAGATGGTCAATGGTTCACACTTGTAGGCTCAAGTCACATAAACAAATCTTCAATTATAGACAGTATTATAGTCAGACTATCTTAGGAATAAAGCCAAAATATGAGCAATTGTTGGCTGCTTCTGCACTTCTTCAGATGAGTCCTGTTGGAAAGGCAAGGATGTTCTATTAAAAACATATGGGTGCACTCAGCCATAGCTGTAGTACTGCTTCATCTTAAAGATAGCAGGCATCAGGGATAAAGACCAGAGAGCAGAAAATGGAACCACTTTAGAGAGGTATTTTTTCTTTTTAACCAAGAAGGTTTGATATAAAAGAAATGAGGGATGTCTGAGTTCCCAGACAAAAAGTGCCTGATACTTCTAGAGGTAGTTGTAACTGCAGATAGTATATAAAGATTTAATGAATGAAGAAGGAGGTTTATATTGCAAGGAACCAGGGATTCAAATGTTCACTTCTGCATCCACCTCTTCTCAATTGAGTGTGATTGATAATGCTGAGGTCACTTCCTCACCTTTGAAACAGAGATAAGGAAATGCTCACAGCTGATCTTAGGTGGTAGGCTTGCTGCCAGCGTACAGATGGGACGTTGCAGTTTGGATTTCACCCTCCATGGTATGGGCAAACATTGATCTATTTATGGAATGGCTAATTGTTTCTCTGGCAGCAAAGAGCAATAATGTAGAATTTGCATAAGAAGAAGGAGCATCACATCCCAGACTATTAATATTTGATGGTAAATTTCAAGATCAGCTCTGAATCTGTACATTTCTCTTATTCGAATCCCACAAATTAGACTTGATCAACTGTATTTTTTAAACAGATGGAAGCAAGCAAAATCTGTTCCTCTATTCTAGTAGACTTAAAATTAGACTTTAAATGACTTTTCTTTGTGAAGTGGTATGAAATTATTGGAAGGGGAAGGGATTGGATGGGCTTGTTTCTAAGTTGTATTTGCATAGAGGGGGATGACTGGTACCCTCCAATCTGATAACATTTAAGTGACCACGAACATCCTATGATGCTCCAGGATCAGATCTTTTTCTTGTTTAGTTCTTGACATGGGCCATATCCTTCACATTGTTTCCTTGTTTTATTAGTCCCACTACCCTTGAGGGCAAGAGTGGTTTCTTGTTTAATGTGTTCTAAAATTCTTTGCCACACAATGGGTGAGTAAAAAGGGCTTTCCTGAAAGAAGGAAAACATTAAGGGGAACATTTTAATTGATTAATTGAATGATCAGCCCATTCATGAGTTAATTCATGAGAAAGTGTTTTTTATGTGGCGGCTATTTTTATGATGGTACGTCCCAAATGCTGTGAACTTCTGACCTTAGCTCCTCTACATGACCAGATTTTACACTCGATTGTTATTTTTGTTCTTTTCAATGATCTGTGAATATTCTATTCACCCCTTTGCTAGTAAACACATATTGACAGATTTAGCAGAATGGAGCTCACCTGTTTGATCAGGTTGAGGAAACAGAAAGCAAAAGTAGCAAATGTGGTTAATCAGTTACTTGAGGTCTCCAAGAGCTTGTTTGTGAACTTCAGTTCTCTTCAATGGCTATAGTAATGGTTCCAATGGAAAGAGCCTAGGTGTGTGTGTGTGTGTGTGTGTGTGTGTGTGTGTGTGTGTATGTGTGTGTGTGTGTGTGTGTATGTGTGTGTGTGTGTGTGTGTGTGTGTTGACAGAGGTTTCTGTCCCACCCAATCCTGCAGCCATTCATTCCCAAAGAAATACATAGAGGTCTACATTAATTATAATCTGGTTGGCCTAGTAGCTCAGGCTTCTTATTACTTAATTTTTACATCTTAAATTAGCCCGCTTTTCTTGTCTATGTTAGCCACGGGGCTTGGTACCTTAATCAGCAAGGCATTCTCATCTTGCTTCTTCTATGTCTGGAAAACAACTGCAGACTGACCCTTTCCTCTTCCCAAAATTCTCCTCTTCTTGTCATCCTGCCTTTATTTCCTGCCTGGTCTCCCTGTCTATACTTCCTGCCAGGCTACTGGCTAATCAGCATTTTATTAAAATAATACAAGTGACAGGATAAAAGACCATTGTCCCACAGCATGTGTATTTGATATGTATCATGTATATAAATATGGAAGAGGTAGTATTCTCATATCCATGCCTTCTGTCTTTGTAGAACACCACTTCACTTAATTGCTTACTTCCATGCTTGCTTTAGCATTTTGTCATTTTTGTATGGTTCTGGTCAGGTAAATTGGCAGGTAAATTCATTTGTTGCTAAACATGATACCCTGAGGTGATTCATTTGTCCCATGTGCTCTACAGCATACACATCCACATCTCCACATAAATTAATGAAAGCTTAAAAAATAAACACAGTGGAGACAAAGCAAGATCTAATTAAAGTTTTCATTAAGCTTGACATTTCCAGACCTACTCTCCATAAATCAACTATGTGACCATTGCTACTTAAGAGTCACAAATGTATTCAAAAGTTTTAGGTTTGATTGGCAAACAAATGTCAGACAGAGCACAACTTACATTTCTTCCCACAAAGAAGGTACTACCTGCATTCTAAAGTCTTATAAAGATAGAATCTAAGCAGTAAAAGTTGTGTCCTGATGCACTTGGATTAAGGAAGCCTGTCTGTTATTGGTATCTGTTTGGAAGTGTTTGCTCTCTATCACTTAGAAAGGGAAACACAGGAAAAAACAAGATTAGGGAGTAATGCAGAAAGAGCTGGTGTTTGGTAAACCATGATGCCAGTTTCAATTGGAACCTCAGGTTCTCTGCCACTGAATGAATGAACACCATTCCACAGAAGAATGTTCTCTCTTGAACATATGCATTCTTTTGGTGCTTGTTTTCCTCCTAAGATCTGTATATTTTGCTGAATGCTATGAAATTATTGCCTTTGACTGTCAGAGGCCAGCAGAAGTAGAATAATAATATTTGTGTCCATTTAGCAGGTTAAGACTATGTGTATACAGTTTTTAAACTTAGAACAAGTTATATTTTTGGACACAGAGGCTACAGTCTAGTGAAGTTAAATGATGTTTTTAAGGTCACTATTTTGTCCGTGGTTCAGCTGTGAGTTAGCTGCGGGTCTGCTATTTTCAAAGCACCAAGTTTATAAGAGTTTATAAAATGATATTAAAATCAATTATAATGAATATTGAAAAGTATAATGGGGTGTAGAAACAACATTGAAGAAATAACCTGATGCTTTTTTTCAAAGCCTCAATGCTAGTATCTCACATACTGCCTTCATAGAATTGAGATTTAATAAACATTTGTTAAGTGTATTTTCCTGGTTTAAAGAGGCTGGGGTTTAGGTAGGTTGAGGAAGTACTATGTGTTGTGTTCGTGTGTGTGTGTGTGTGTGTGTGTGTGTGTGTGTGTGTGTGAGACAGACAGAGAGAGAGAGAGAGAGAGAGAGAGAGAGAGAGAGAGAGAGAGAGAGATTGCCTTTAAGGAATAGGGAGATTTGGGTATTCATAGATTAGAATCAAGAAATGGAGAATTGGTTTCTGTCACATGGTCATGGAAAGAGATTTGGGTCAAATTTGAAGCTAATTAGCTACCAGGTTAATACATAAGCCTATCTCCATTCCCCTACTTCTGCCATCCAAATCCCATCTCTTAAAGGTTCCACACTTCCCAAATAAGGCCTGCTACTGGGGACTAAGTGTTCACATGGTGAGTCTGCAAGAATGCTTTCACACTCACACTGTAGCAGGATTAGAGCTATCCTACCCAGAATAAAATCTTCCCACACATCCAGTTCCACAGGCAATCTAGATTCGAAGATTCCCTATACTAGGCTCTTTAGCATAATGGGTGACCTAAAGTAGCTACAAAAAGAGTTATCTATGAGTTAAACATTTCTTCAGTGTGTGAGTTTCTCTTTAAGGTACCAGTGTGTCTTCGCTTACATTTGATTTTATTAAAAGGTTTTATAAGATCAGTGAGTAAAACTGATTATTTGAAAAATGGTCTCATATATTCTATGATAAACAGCATCAACCACAAAAACCAACATTCACGGCTTTATTTTCTAGAGCCCAAAATAACGTTACTGTTAGTAGAGCCCCAGAGCTGTGGTTTTGTTTGCTCTGTAGGGACAATCACAGGTATGCTGAGTTTTAGCCTTGCATCAGAGAAATGTCCTCAAGAGTTGGGTTATTTTTGTCCTGAGATTCTTAATCACCTAAGTTCTTTCCTCCCTAGAATTTATCTTGGGCCAAATGAATCTGATACGAAAGGCACATTCTTCTAATGGCCGCATTATGGAAGATAATAACTGATTTAATACTGAGACGATGTATAGGAGAATAGGATAGCAGTCTCAAAGTACTGGATAGAGAGCTCTGGAGGTAGAGATTATGCTAACTGACTTCCTGAACACTGTCTCTCTACAGAGGTTTCAATAGCCTTTCACTACAGTGGGGATTTGCCAAAATTAGAGATGCCTGAAAGTTGCATGCATAAAGGAATGATACAGAATTGTTACAATGTATCAACTAGAAATTTTAGTGCCTTAGCAGAGGATGGAGTGTCAGTAAGCTACACTTCCCGTAGAGCTCATTAACATTATTTTGGCTTATTCCTTTTTTTTCCCCTCCCAAAGTCCAAGAATAGTAGCTTTAATTTTAGTTAATTTCTGAGTTAAAACTTAAAATTTCTGTACTCCAGCCAGAATTCCTTCACAATAAATGGATTAGAGATAAACTGCTCTGTGGTAACTTCTGTTACTACTAATCAACACATGTCTGTACTTCTCTCATCCCTTTTAAAACATTCCTCTAAGCTTACATACTAGAGGAGATATAACAATGATTCCCATAGGAAGAGATGGCTAAGAGATGAATAAGAGGTTTGTGGCGATTGATCAAGAATTAGAAAGGTAGGACACAGAGTGAAAGCCTGCTAAGTCTAAGGACTGATATTCCTACCCATTGACATGCATACAACACCATGTCAGCATGGTGAAGGAATCTGTTTTAACCAGAGTGGTTTTCACTTCAAAGCTTATATATGGTGAATGTTTGAAAGACAACCACACAAGCTGAATTGACTGAATTTACCAAAACACACAATAAACTAAGGGTTTATTACTGACCACAAAAAATAAACAAATAAACAAATAACAAAGCAATCACCTTAGTATTAGTTTTCCTGTGCTTCTGGGAATATCCTATCTACTTCAAAGCATTTTAAAGCTACTTTTTACTTAAAAAAAAAAAGCAAAACAAATGAACTCCCTGAGAATTTAAGGATCATGGCACACTCCTTTGTGCCTCATGGCACATTGAGGTTGAATCCGATAAAAGAACCACAAGTTGTGTCCAGTCTGATCTACAGGAGATCTTGTCAAAAAAAAAAAAAAGAAAGAAAGAAAGAAAGGAAAAGCAATTGCAGTCATAATCTTCTGCTATCTTCTGTATACTGAAAAATCACATTAAGTCTCTAAAGCTCATCAGCCCGATAGTTCAGACCTATTACTGCTTGTTGCTAGGCTTTCCTAATTCATGCCCACAAATGTTTCTCTCTTTCCCCCACCTCTCTCTGTCTCTGTCTGAAAGAAGAAATATCTTTTCTTCTTACTGCACTTCTCCAGGCATCTCCGCATGTCATTGTTCTCTTCACTGCAGTGACTATATTACCATAGATCCATAAATAGCTCACATCTGTTGTGCAGTCAGTGCATTCTATGTGCTTTCAAGGGATTTACAAACTCTTAGACAGAGGGATACTTTACAACTATTGATATTCTGTAGACTATGAGGTCTGTAAGCACTTAGGAGAGCCATGAGAGACCTTGTGGCTGTGGAGAGCCACGAGAGACGCTCTGTGATGGTGAGGGAGCCAGGAGAGACCTTGTGGCTGTGAAAGAGCCAGGAGAGATGCTCTGTGATGGTGAGGAAGCCATGAGAGTCGTTGTGTCTGTGAAAGAGTCAGGAGAGACTTTGTGGCTGTGTAGAGCCACGAGAGACGCTCTGTGATGGTGAGGGAGCCATGAGAGACCTTGTGGCTGTGAAAGAGCCAGGAGAGACTTTGTGGCTGTGTAGAGCCATGAGAAATGCTCTGCTCTGTGTGTAAGCTCTCTGTCTCAAATCACACACCACTACCTTTATACCTGCTTTTGTCCCACTACCACAACTCAGCCTGGAATGGGCAAATTTAGTGCCTACACATAGATATTTTGTACTAATATTTGAATACAATACATTAATGAAGAGCTGTCTTACACACAGTAGAACATCAGTGGACACACCGGGGCTGCTGTAATAGTTTTCCATTAAATGGTAGGATCACAAGAGGTACCTTGATACTCTAGACAGAGGATAATGGAATCTGCCTTGTAACAAAGCTGACGGCTAATTCCCTGTGAACTGCAGGCCATGTCACTGATGGCTTTATTAAGAACATCACAGCCTTGGCTGAAGAACCCAACTTTATAGACTATTTAAATAAACATTAAAATGCAAATTCTAAAACCAGGGCACACAATTGTAAGAAATAACATAAACTTGAGCTTTAGTGCTTTTTAAGTTTAATTTTAAATTCTGTTAGACTTTCATGGGAATTTCTAAGTTTTCTTTGTTGAGTAATATAGTTTCCACAGGCTAAAGTTTTTCACTTCAAAACAAACTCAGTTGGAGTCCAAATCTAACTACATTCTTTGTTTGAATAATTACAGGTGTAGGCTCATTTTAACTATACTATTCCTTTAATGCTATACACATTGGAGAAGTAGCAGACATGTTGTCGGGTACTACACACATTTTGCAGAGGTAACAGACATGTTATGGGTACTACACACATTGGAGAGAGAACAGGCATGTTGTGGGTACTACAGACATTGGAGAGATAGCAGACATGTAGGGTACTACACACATTGGAGAGAGAACAGACATGTTGTGGGTACTACAGACATTGGAAAGATAGCAGACATGTAGGGTACTACACACATTGGAGAGAGAACAGGCATGTTGTCGGGTACTACACACATTGGAGAGAGAACAGGCATATTGTGGGTACTACACACATTGGAGAGAGAACAGGCATGTTGTTGGTACTACACACATTTGAGAATTAGCAGACATATTGTGGGTACTACACACATTGAGGAGAGAACAAACATGTTGTGGGTACTACACACATTGGAGAGAGAACAGGCATGTTGTGAGTACTACACACATTGGAGAGAACAGACATATTGTCGGGTGCTACACACATTTGAGAAGTAGCAGACATATTGTGGGTACTGCACACATTGAGGAGAGAACAAACATGTTGTGGGTACTACACATATTGAAGAGAGAACAAACCTGTTGTGGGTACTACACATATTGAAGAGAGAGAGCAAACATGTTGTGGGTACTACACACATTGGAGAGAGAACAAACATGTTTTGGGTACTACACACATTGGAGAGAGAACAAACATGTTGTGGGTACTACACATATTGAAGAGAGAGCAAACATGTTGTGGGTACTACAAGAATCCACACTCTTCCATGGGTTGAATAGAGACTCAATACTTAGGGATGAAAATGTTTGTTTATTGATGGAAAAAAACGGAAATAAATGATCAGATATCCCCCTATTGTCAAGGGAGGCATTTCCATAGCTGCTCCACCCCCAGAGATACTCAGGGCTGGTCTTTTGTAGGGTTTCATAGCCCTCCTCCTTTTGATATCCCACTTTTTCTCACCCCTTTCATCATTTTCTCATTACTTCATCTCCTCAGATTGAATAGCTCCTTGTTTAGAGAAAGAACAAAATCAGGAGAAGTGCCATCTCTGCTGCAAGATGACAGACTACAGCTCTTTGCAGCTCAACTGCGCTGTGGGGATGCTATCTCTTTTCCTTTGACCTCCTCTCTGATTGTCTTTTCCCTACTACTCTTCATAGAAAGATAGAGAATAGATGGATGGATGGATGGATATGTAGGTGGGTAGATAATTAATAATAGGCAGATAGATAGAAGAATACATTAATAGAGACAGATAGATGCACTTTATAAAAAAATCAAAGAAACAATGAGCCATGGTATTTGACTCCTCAGATTTAAGTCATTGAACTGGATTTTTTGGAGTTCATTCTGTTACTGGATGATACTGTGTTGGGTCCTATACTCAATAGCCTTAGGCTCCACAGACATCATGGAAGAGCTCAGCTTCACTGAAAGGTGACACAGACAGTCTAAACTCATGAGTGTGGGAGTCTGACTTCTCTCTAAGTTTTAAATAAAGGAAGAAGATCCACTAAAGGTCATTCTGGATTTCAGCAGCCTAAGGTACTTTAGTCTTTTATTCAAATTAATAAAATCTGTAGTGGCTTTCCTGGTGCTGGATTTGCACCAGTGTCAAGAATCTGTGACGATGTCAGTTTGTCCTGAATTGTGCATATAAAAGAAACACAATTAAAAGTTTCCTCAAAATTCTTAAAAAGCTATTAAGTAGGTGACAGTTAATTAGGAGATAAATGAAGAAAACTTCAGTGGAGAAGGGGACAGCTGTAGATAAGAGATGCAAATCTTTCCTACAAGGAAAAAGTTCACTGCAATTAGGGGAAGCCCCACAAGGTAAGGAGAAGTCATATCAAAGCTGCACATCGAGGTAGCTGTCCATCCAAAGCACACACTTATAAAAAAGATTCAATGAAGAAAATGACATATGGAAAATAATTCCCTTCAATTATTCCAAATATTTTGTAATGGAAGGAAAGATAGATTGAAAATGTGTAAAAACCAAACTATTCAGCCATAAAGTATTTGCAGGTAATTTAGGTCAAACCGCTATATAGGCGCCCTGACCCCTGTGAACCCCCATGCATCCCAGCCAGTTGATTCTGTGTACCATGTTCTTCTGGTGTCTTTGTCTTCTCTGGTTCCTTTGATACTTCCTCCCCCTCCTATTTAGGACTCCCTGATCTGTGTCTAATATTTGGCTGTGGGACCTCTGCATTTACTTCCACCAGTTGCTGGGTGAAGCCTCTCCAGTCTCTTTGATGAGGTTTCTGCTAGGATCCAGTCCCAGAACACTCTGCTGGCAGGACAAACTAGCTGGATGTTCTTGTGGGGTTATTACCAGTGGGAGCAGAGGTGTGGTCACTAACTCCTTTGCCTATTTATTGAACACTTTTCCTCCTACTGGGTTGCCTCATCCAGTTTTTACATGATGTTATGTACCTGGTCTTGTTATAGCATATTATGCCATGTTTTGTGACATCACTGGGAGGCCTGCTCTTTTGTGAGGGAAGAGAGAGAGGGCACCAATCTGGGGGAGAGGGGGAGTGGGAAGGAAACTACAGTCAGGATGTAATATATGAGATGATGATGATGATGAATAAATGAATAAACAAACTTTTTTGAATACAGAAAGACAGGTACTGACAATCTGATGCAAAGTTTCCAAGCAGTGGAGCTGAGGAAGCCAAAGTGAGATTTCTCATGAAGAAGCCTTTTCCCTGGCATGCTCACCAGTTGACTTTTGCAGTCGGAGAGACTATGGACTGTCGTGTTCTTGCTACAATAGTGGAGTATTGAATGTTTAGGAGGTGGGTTTTCTTATTTAAATTAAAAAACCTGAATAAAGGGTGATTTTCTCAGAGAACTAGCATCTAAAATTTAAAGATGCATATGTTACTGGAGGTCCCTGGCTTAAAAGGCAGCATATAGTAAGCAGAGGTGTCTCCTTCCTTCCTGGATTTTCTGGGGGTGTGGATTTTAGGCTGCTTATTTTTTGCTTTATGTCTAATATCACCTATGAGTGAGTACATACCATGCTTGTCTTTCCAGGTCTGAGTTACCTTACTTAGGATTTTTTTTCTAGTTCCATCTATTTGCCTGATAATTTCAGGATGTCATTGCTTTTTACCGCTGAGTAGTAGTCCATTGTATAAATGTACCACATTTTCCTTATTCATTCTTCAATTGAGGGGCACTTATGTTTTTTGTAGGATCTGGCTATTATGAATAATGGTGCTATGAACACAGCTGAGCAATTGTCCTTATGGTATGAGTGTGCTTCCTTAAGTTTTCTCAGAGTTGTTTTGATCTGCATTTCCCTGATAGCTAAGGATGTTGAACAATTCCTTAAGTGTGTTAAGTGCCTTTTGACCGTTTGAGATTCCTCTATTGAGAATCCTGTTTAGATCTGTACCCCATTTTTAAATTAGAGTATTTGGTATTTTGATATCTGTTTTCTGAGTTAATAGGAGCTTCCTAGGAGCTTCCTGGGAAGGGGAACTAGACAAGTTCCCCTCAATAAAATGGGTGGGTGAAATGTGGAATGGGAGGGAGAAGGGGTACAGGGAGGAGAACAAGAGGGATTGGGAAGATTGAGTTGGGGGAAGGACAAAGAGGGAAAGCAAGGAAAGAGCTACCTTGATAGAGGGAGCCATTATGGTGTTAGTGAGAAACCTGGCACTAGAAAAATTCCCAGGAATCTACAAGGGTGATCCCAGTTAAGAATCTAAGCAATAGTGGATAGGGTGCCTTCCCCTGTAATCAGATTGATGACTACCTTAACCTTAATAGTCACCAAAGAACCTTCATTCAGTAACTGATCAAAGCAGATGCAGAGATACACAGCTAAGCACTGTTTTGAGCTCCTGGAGTCCAGTTGTGGATAGGGAAGAGCAAAGGGGTCAAGAACATGAAGGGGAAATCCACAGAAACAGTTGCCCCGAGCTCGTGGGAGATCACTGACTCTGGACTGACAGCTGGGGGCCCAGCATAAGCTCGAACTAGGCCCTCTGAATGTGGGTGACAGTTGTGTGGCTTAGGCAGTTTGTGGGGCCACTTGTGGAACCAGAATTCATCTCTAGTGCTTGAACTGATTCTTTGGAGCCCATTCCCTATGGAGGGATACCTTGCTCAGTTGAGATAGAGGAGGAAAGGAGTTGGTTCTGCCTCAAGTGAAGTGACAGACGTTGTTTACTTCCCATGGAAGTCCTCACTCTCTCTGAGGAATGGAAAGAAAGCAGGGTGTGTGTAAGTTGGGGGAGCAGGAGAATGGGAGGAAGAGAGAACTGGGATTGGTATGTAAGATAAAAATATTATTTTTAATAATAAGTAAATAAATAGATCAAATAAACAAAGAAAACAGGAACGCAAAGTTGGTAAATTGGTTGATGTGACTTTTTCAGGACTTTATGATTTGTGAGATACCAGGAGGCTCTTTAAATGATGAAGTGAAACATTGTGTTGTTTATAGTTTACTATCAGCGAGATTCAACAAGGCAGGTTACTGTAGTAGGAGGCTGCTTGTTTGTTCCCCATCCTTTCAGACTCCCAAAATAATCACACAGAAAAAGCAATAAATTTGAAGGAGAATTAAGAGTGCTATAAGGGAGGAAAGAGAAGGAGGAAATGATGTTGATATAATCTCAAAAATAAAAGAAATATTAAACAAAACTAAATATTTATTATATGATATAGCGTCAGAATTGCCCAAAATTGAAAAAGAGATTGATGATGAAAGTGAAAGTTAATGGGACTTTCCATTCTGTAATGAGAGTTCCTACATTCACAGATTCAATCACAAATTAAAAAGATTTAAAAATTTGCATCTGGGACTGGAGTGGAGGCTCCCTGGGTAAGAGAATGCTGCCCTTGTAGATATGGTTTCTGTGTGAATTATACATACATACACAGTACACATACAGACATACAAGTAAAACATTAAAACACATGAAATTAAAATTGAATAAACATTTTTAAAAAGCTTCAATACCAGATATTTTTCATTATCCCTTCTATTGTGTAACTATTTATATATCATGAAAAATGAATTATATATTACAGCAAATTTGAACTGCTTAAAGTATAAAAGATCATATTATATATTTTCAGTGTCTGTTGGGATTCCTTGTGTCTATCCCACACGAATACTGAAGGTTGGCCCTGTTACTTGTGTTGGTTATTGGTGTAATTTGAATTTCTGTGTCCTTTCAAAACTTAACTAAAATGAACATGTTAAAATGATTTGGGATGTAGATTTAGTAGTCTAGTGCTTGCTTAGCTACAAGATCCTGAGTAAAATCCCTGCTGAGAGATGGGAGAAGTTGGGAGGAAGGAAAGAAAAGTAGAAAGATGGAAGCAGGGCTTTGATTGATTAGGGCATGAAAGTCTGCCATCATAAATGGATTGGTGTCTTGCAAATGGGTTTCAATCACCTTTTGGTATTGTGAGGCAGCAGTGCTTTTATTAGATGAAGTGTATGCCAGATACCATCTTAGAAGGAGAACACAGGCCTCAATGGACTTGGTATATGATAGAAATATAAACTCAAGTAGGATATCTGACTTTCTTGAGCCTCAGCTGCCTCAAGTCTAAGCTATTATCTAAATGGTCTGTGCACCAGCTTCTCCCTCACTCTAAAACCTCAGAGGATTTAGTTTTTAATATAGAATTGGAGCAGCCCATAAAAAGTATTGATAAGATAATATAATATAGATCTTTTAAAGACATGAATGTTCCTTCATGGTAGATGACAAATACATTCCCACAGGTGCTCATATAGTATACATCTTTGGTTTACTCTTGTCAAAATAAAGAGAGATTAGATTAGATTAATATAAAATTCCAAAGGCAGTAAAGGGATAAACTTAGAAAATTTACAGATACCTGAGTGATTATCTGTAGGAATGTACTTTCCAGAAGTTGGATAAACAGGAATTTGAGGTTTGTAGGCTGAAAACTAGATTCACAATGCATCACTCAAGAAGACAGAGCAGATAACTATGAGAATCAATAGAGGCTCAATGTTTTCTTCTGCACAGCTACCAAAGCTTGAATTAATATTATCAAGTGACAGAAATAGAGGAAGTTTGTTTAGGAAAAGAAAATGAATTATCAAAGCTATTATGTGGGCAAAATTTTCAGGAAGCACTTTGAGCTCAAGTTATCTGAATAATTATGAAGTATTTACATAACACTTGACAACAGCCTTTTAAAAACACTTTTATTACTTTTTAAGTCAAGGATGTATTACCTTAGATGTGTGGAAGCAGAGGACAACCTTGTGGAGTTAAACCACTCCTTAAACTTTTACCGCAGCACGAACTCAGGCTTCAGGTTCAGAAATGCTTTTACCCACCGAACCATCTCACTCTCCCTTTGCAGACAATTTTTACGTGAGCAATGCATTTTAGTATGCGATGAAGATGGTAGTTGTACATTTGACTACTCATTTGAAACCGGTGGAGCCGATGTTAGGCATATAATAAACACGACAAAGAGTCCGTGGTGCAGCCGATAAAGCACAGAAAGCCCTGCAAGCACCTCCAGATGATTTTGAGGCATCTACTTGTCAGAAAAACTGTAGGTTTCCATAAACTTCATGTCCAACAATAGCAACCAAAATAAATAAAAGATTATCATTAATGTCTCTGAACAAAAATGTTGTTCTAGGCATTTGGGTACTTTTGTAAATGGGAGGGACCTGGCCAGGCCCTATGTGGGACAGAGACCCAGGGAAGAGTTCAAGCACTAGACTCTAAAGCACCAATCCTTATGGACAGAAAAAAAAAAATGCGATTGTTAGTTCCCTCCTGAGCATTTCTGAGTAGAAGAGGAAATAAGTCAACAACAAAGACAATAAAAAAATGTATTTTTTTGTGTAGAATTCTGCCTGATTAATGCTCTGGGCTGCCTGTCTACATTTAATGAATGCAGTTTTTAGAGTCACACGAAGCTCTGTAATAGACATGAAAAAAATGATAGAAGTAATGCAAACACAAGTAAAATGACCTGTTCCAGGGGAAAGTGGAGCAATGTTTACACTGCCGAACATTTTAATTTTCAATGTCTATACAGATGTCAAAAAAAGAGCAAAGTTTTTTTTTTTTCCCCCACTGTCCTAGTTTATTCTTTTTCCCAGGACAGGACAATGCAAATGAGAAAGAC
The DNA here is from genome assembly GCF_018167655.1 of Microtus oregoni. Lineage (NCBI taxonomy): Eukaryota > Metazoa > Chordata > Mammalia > Rodentia > Cricetidae > Microtus > Microtus oregoni. The sequence continues at coordinate 9,010,402 of NW_024543071.1, forward strand.
TTTTTATTCACAAAAAAAGAGAACAAATTTCATGAAGTTAAAACTGTCTCCAGATTCTATAGAACTGATTGGCCTTACCTCTTTATTACTTTTTCAATGTAAATCAGTGTTCAGTATTGTTGCGAACATAATAACCCGATAACACACATTCTTGAAGTTCTATGAACAGAGGGACAGTGAGGCAAAGGGATTTGCTATTTACATGCAAATAGAAAAGGCAAGTTCAGTAGTTCAATGCACGCACATGCTATCACACAATCCCTTGACTGAAATCACTGCAGGCGTATACTGCAGCTTATTAAATAAACTGTTAAAGTTAGAGATACTGATCCTTCTGGAAAATACAATGGGAATCTGTTGTGTAATTCTGCTTAGTTGGCTGTTTTGAGGTCTTGAACTTAGGAAGATACAATCAACAAGGATTTCAGATGCCTTCAGGAAGACATTTTTTTCTTTATCATGACTTTATGACATTTTGATGTCATCTAAAGGTGCACAATAGATGTTGGCTTCACAAATAGTTTGTTCAAAATAAAAATAATATACAGGAGGAGAGAGAGAGAGAGAAATTAGACAAGGATGTGAAGTAGGAGATAATTTCCATACAGGTATAGTAATGGATAAAAGGACATTTAAATCTCAAATTGGAAGTAGGATTTCTGTCTATCAACTCAAAAACCATGTAGCATGATTAATAAAAAGCCAGAGACAAGATATTGTGGTTCAACCTGAAGACCAGAAAAGCAAAGCAGCCAGCCTCTGGCTCCTACCTCCACCTCAGTGTGAGAAACAAAGCACAAAATAACTGTTTGTGCAAATAAATTTAATTTATGAAATTCAAGTTGTGTAGAAGAAATTGTTGGTGCTATGTTGAATGTTATTAAATTGATCATAGGAAATTCAGAAAGGTAGAGATGCAAGGAGGTAGAAGTTGTGGTTTTTGTTGTTTGTGTGACTTTATCAAAAGCAACTGTTGTGAAGGGTAACATAAAGAAGTAGGCCACAAAAGTAGTAACTGATAAGATGATAGATGTTAATAGTACAGCAAAATTATGATCTCCACAAGCAAGGAATATATACATATTTAAAGAAAATATTTGTGATATATTATCCCAAATTGTATGTATATTCTATATTATAGATTTATATATACATACTTAAAATATATACATATAACACACACATATATATGCATACATACACACATATGTATATGTTTCTTCCATTGGCATTTAGACGAAAGGAATGATAGCCAACCATACTGAAGTATAGTCTTGCCACAGTGCACAAGTGTCTTCAAGATGCATTCTCAGGTCATTAAAGGTAGATAAACTTCTATGGTGGAAGAGAAAGATTCTGTCGTTATTGAAGACAGTTCATATGTATGAAACAGTTGTCAATTTCACTATGAATCATGATGACTTTAAGCATAGTGGAAATATGTCTTCCTTTTAGGTCTATATCAGCATGCTATAGTCACCACTTTTTAAAAAGGTCTCAAATTTTCCAACCCCAGAGATTTGAGCTAATGATAGCATTATATTCTATATTAATATCTTTCATCTAATGAATATTAATAAATTAAACAGAAATGTAGATACAAATAAATGTGATCATCAGTGTTTTAAAAATTGTTATTTTATTTTAAATGGTTTTATACCATAAATATTTCAAAGTTTGTAGCATGGGAGCATATGATAGCTCAGTTACAAATCTTGTGTTGTGCATTCCGTGTCTTCAATCTGTCAGTCTGAATTAGTATCCATTGTCCTTTTCTAACCAGTTAAATCATTTGTACTAAGATAATGTTTGGGATCTAAGTAAAGAAGCCATCCAGTTTATTTACCAGCCAATGAGTACAACAATTTTGTATTTGTTGATTGAGTAATTTTGTTCACTTAGAAATTATCAAAATATTTTAGGTGAGATTATATATGTCTAATATACTTATATTATACATATACATATACATATATAATATATATTACATATATAAGCATCACTCTTTCTCTTCCACCTCCATATATATACATTATATATAACGTGTGCATATATTTAATATGATGACTCTCAACATAGTGTCCGTACTTTTAGTCACAACACTTTCAATGCATTTTTTAGCTTCAATTTATTTGGATAATCATTAGTTAGACATTTCCTTTGTGTTTATCATGTTGAAATTCTATTCTGTAATCAGGTTTAAAGTCATATATCCTTTTAGACATTACACACACACACACACACACACACACACACACACACACACAATCAGCTCATTTATTCCTGTACAAAGAGTAAAACATTTCCACATACTCTGAAATACTGATATCATGAGTAAAATGTACTTTCTATGACCAGAATTTTGGCTATGGGAATTGTCAGATCATCAAATAAAGTCTTTAGTTTTCTGTCATAAGTATGGAAATAGTAAATCTTGATATTTGCCACAACTGCATGTCTCCTTGGTGGTAATTTATTTTGGCAATAAATAATCTCCTGGCACTTTTGAAGAAAAGTTTAAAGTAGAAATCCAAGGGAGCAGAAGTTTGCTCAAATCTACAAAAGACAAATCAAAACTGATTGTTCTCCAAATGTTCCAAGTCTTGGCTGGATCACAGTTGTTAATGTCCAGGGTGTCAGTGGGATGCCTGGCTTACTGGATCTTCATGTTTGTCAGCTCAGCTGGGTGGTGAAACATTCCTTCTGACCATTGACCTGAAAAGCAACAGAGGGAAGAACCTCAGTCAGCTAGGAAATCTCATTTTTGATGATCTTTTCACTGTGCCTGTGCTTTCTGGTTTCTGTTGTTTATGGGTTTTTATCCAAAATGCATAAAAGGAAACTTTTGTTCTTTAAACATTTGAATTGCCTTGATGCTTGTGTAAGATGCAAATATGAATAACACTAAATCCTGTCCCCAAGGTGTTCAAGACTCCCGAAGGTTAAGACTGCTGTTAGTGATATGTTTATGGTACTATGAGAACCAAGGGGTGAGCATGTTGTGGACATAGGTAGTAAATGAGAGCCAGCAGGAAATTTTTGAAGAAGCATAGTCTGCATGTTGAACAATGAAGAAAGACTTGTCTGATGAATAGAAGAAATAAGAATATTAACAATAGCTAACACTGACTGCACGTTTGCCGGGCATTTATTACTGCACCTGCTATTGTCAATCAACCTATACACTAACTGAAAATACTGTTTTTATTTCACATATAAGATTAAGATATTGCAGGAGGCCAAGTGACAGACACAATATTCAAAACCCAATCTATTTCTACTGAATCTTCATTTTAGCAAGGCTCACATACAAAAATGAAAAGAAAAGGATTTGGACAATGATGCTAAATTATTATTTTTCACATTTGCATGTTACAAAGTAGAAAAAATGGTATGTAAGAAAGTAGAGAAAATAATAATAATAATAATATAATATGTAGGGATAAGTCCCGCCCCTTGGGGGGTGTGTTCGCCTCAGGCTAATGTTTGCCTATAAATTTGGCTAGCATGCTCCCAGCCTTCCCTTCTGCTTTCCTGGTCTCCACAGGAATGGTGGTTCTGTAAGTCTATTTCGCCATTAAAGCTGTATATATATTTTTACAATCTGTCTGCATTCGTTTACGCTGTTACAATAATATTCAAAAGACAGTATTCTAGTCAGCTTTCCATTTCTATAAGCTATCAATGATAATCAACTTTTTATTTTATAAGCATTAATATTAAAAGTATGCTTTAAATAAAAAATAGTCATTTGTTTCACAGCTTGGGAGATTCCAGTCCATGATTTCTTGTCTCTGCTGTTCTGAGACTGTGTATGAATTTTCAGATTACCTTAAGAGCAGAAAGAATTGCAAAACTATTTGGATAATGCAGCAAGAAACCCAAGGGAAGGAAGACAGGGAGGAAGTCCTATGATTCCCTTTAAGAGCTCACCCCAATGACATACAACCTTCTCTCTAGGCTTCATCTTTTAAGTCATCCACCCCCATACAGCTGACTCAGGTCCAATCCTTTAATGCATAGTAGAGGGTAAGTCACTGATTATTGTCTTAGATGCACCAGAATATGGGTTTTACTTAGAAATCAAGGACTCCACCATGACCTCTTCTTGTATAATTATTATTGTTTTGCACACACACACACACACACACACACACACACGCAAAAAATATTTTTAGGAAAGAGCAAGCTACTGAGTTGAGATAGTGTTGCCATCTGCTGTCTGTCCAGGTATTAAGGCTGGCCGCTAAGGATTCAGAAAATTTTCAGCTGACTCACTCTAAAAAAAAATAATTTTTTTCTCTTAGCAGCTACTGACAACTTTTAGTCCTTTATGCGTTGGTGGTGCCTTGTGAAATTAACTCCCATCCAAGATGCCATGATAACATGTGTGGCCTTGAGTGGTGCTTGTGCAGACATGTGTGCATCCTTCTCTTCACATACAGAAGACACTAGCTCACAGGACACATCCTGAACACTCTTACTGAAATAAATGCCACTGGGAGAAGGTTTTTGATCACTTTAACAAGATGCTCTAAGATGCTCAACACAAAGCAAGGTAACAAGAAGCAAGAAGCAGTGGGTGGCCGTGACACTGTGAGAGTCTACTTTCCATTGAAACATTTAATGCTGAGGAAATAGGACAGTGGGACCAAGGTGGCTTGGTTTTATGCTTGTTTCCTTCCTCCCTCCCTCCCTCCCTCCCTCCCTCCCTCCCTCCCCCCCCCCCGTCCTCCCTCCCCTCCCTCCCTCCCTCCCTCCCTCCCTCCCTCCCTTCTTTCTTTCTTTCTTTCTTTCTTTCTTTCTTTCTGTTTGAATGCGAGACAGGGTCTTACAGTGTAGTCCCATTTGGCCTTGGCTAGTTAAACAGACAAGACTATTCTCAGATTACCAGAGATTCGCCTGTTTTTACTGGAGTTTAAGGTTTGGGCTGCCCTGCCTGGCCAGATTTACCTTTTAAACATGTTTGTCTCTCACAGGAAAGTGAACGAAATTAGAAAATATGTTGAGAGATAATGTATCGAGACATAGCAGTCTAATAAAAATATAGTTTCTCATATTTTCTCTAGAACAAGTGAGTAGATTTCAATGTTGTGTTTGGAGGCATTGAAAACCTGGATCATCTGGAAGATTTGAATGTATATAAAATCTGGTGTGTATCATAAAATTTCTCAAGATTTTGATTAACTTACTTGTCTCTTTCTTCCCACATTGAATTAACGTAATGAAAAATGCTGTATAAGTGAATCTTTCCAAGAACACAGTTTCTGATAAAGGGAGATATTTATTTTCTATTTATTCTTTATCTTTACTTCCTTTTTTTTTTTTTTGAGAACCATCTCTGGTTCCAAGTCTCTCTGTTGTCTACTAAAGTATGAGAAACACACAGTTTCAGAAAAGACAGGTGCTGTGGAAAATGCTGATGCAGTGTATGGACTAAACCGTATTCAGGAGTCTTGGCTCTGTACTGGAGAATAGGGAGACAACGTCTAATAGATTTGTGCTTGTCTTCCCATGGTTTACTTAAAACCAAATCAGTAATAATAAGGTACGACAGGATGAATACTGGATGGATCATAGCAGGCCTGAAAACTATCCTAATTCCTGTGCTAAATTGGTTTGTGACCTAGAGCAAGTAATTTCTTCTCTCTGGACTTATCTGTAATAGCCATGATTTTATTTACATAATCCATTTCATCTACTAAATTATGGGCTAAGAACGAGTTGTTAGAGCTGCTGCAGGTTAGTCAACAGGGAAACACAAGCCCTGAGGTTTTTGGCAAAGTTCTACTTCTGATTTCCGAGTGTGCACTCTCCTAAACCATGCTTTACCAAAGGCTTGAGTTAGGTATAGATATAGATGATATAGATATAGATATAACTTACAAGTATCTCAACTCAATTTACACACAAAACATACAGATGAATAAAATTTTATATAATTTGCTTATAAATCTCTCCCTTATTTTAAGGCATTGTTAATTTCCACAAATCTTCACTAAGCATGAAAAATGTATGGGAACACAAGGCAGTGGTGACCTCAGCAAACATCAAGGTGGTCCATTCTGATTAGCAAGCTCTTGTTTGAATAATCCCCCTGAAAGTAATTTCTTTTGAAATATAGTCAAGCTAGTACCATATCTGCATGGTTTTAATCAACTGTTCTGAGACATTATAGGGATTAATTAGCTTCAGATAGCTACTCATTTGGAGGTGCCAATTGAGGTGCCATTATTCTAAACACAACAGTGTCAGAACATAGGAAGAACAGATATAACAACTGGACCCAGGTACTAAAAGCTCAGCTCACACACATGTCTATCAATGTTCTTCTGTCGATTGTAGTGAACTGTACTTAGTAGGCTGAAGTCAGATAAAGATTTCTGGAAAGTACCTTGATTTTGAGGAAGAGAAAGTTCTAGAAATAACCATACATCAATGATATTGAGCCTCCTGGGCCTTAGTTCCTGCCCTTGAATAGACAATAGAGTTTCTTAAAGCTTTCAACAGTTTAATACCAGAGTGACCACTTGAACTAGCTTCCAAAGAGACAGAAACTTGTGCTGGACAAATGCTACATCTATTGTTACTTGAAATAAGAATTCACAGGAGTGCAAACTAGCAAATCATTTTGGCAAGTTACCTGATAGGAATTACCAAAGTTGAAGATACACACATCTTTAGACACACGAAATTTATCTCATTGGGAGAATACCCCAATATTCTACAGATTATGGACACAGAATCATGGACACAATTTTGATGACAATATTTGATATACTAACCCATCAGTATGAGAATAAATAAATCAGTTGTGATTTCATGTATTGAAATAATTCTCAGAAAGGATAATTAATTAAAAAGAAATGTATTAACACTAAGGAATCATTTAAATATATTTATGAGTAAAATCTACACAAGAAGAAGTATGCTATAGATACACATAAGCACTAAAACAGAGTTTTATGCATAATTACATAAAGATATATAGGATGATCAACACCAAGTTTACTGCACTTACTCCCATGGAGAAGGCGTTTGGAAGGTAGATTGGTGAAGGGGTATGATACGCATTAGGTGTGTATTATGTGAATTTTTGTGGTAGTTTCAATTCACTCAGTAACTTCCCATGAAGTATTTCACAATACAACTTTATATTTGGAGAAAAAAATACCTATTCATTTGCTTATCCATTTGTCAATGTATACACACACACACACACACACAGAGAGAGAGAGAGAGAGAGAGAGAGTACTGAATGTCAATGTTTTGCCAAGCAATCTTTTAGAGATAATGAGAAAATAGGTGAACTAGAGGAACAGTGCTTATCTTATAGGAGTTTACATTCTAATCGGCAAAGTACATGGGGAATTTTGTAATACAGCATAGGCATTGAATAATGGAAGATTATACATAAAATCAAAAAAAACATAAACAAGAGGATGCATTTATGCTTTATCTGGGCAAAATCTACAGAAAATAACTCTCATAAGGCATAGTGAACAAAAATATACATAGTGAATTTATTACTCTTCTGTTTTCTTGCTCTCAGTGTGCAATAACCTCTTTTAGCTAGGCTTGGGTTCTTAAGGCTAATTACTTAAATTAATTTATAAAAGATAGTGGTTTAAAGTTCTGTACAAAAATGAAATATTTTAAATAAATTTATATTTTTAGAATATAATATGATCTAATCCTGCCATGTGATTTTGTGTCCTGATACTCCACATAGAGTGTCAGTAGTGACAGACACTGTATAGGTCAAACACGCATGATGTGTTAGAGACAACTTCTTAACTGTGTTTTCATCAAAGATTTTACATATGAAGACGGGCACAAGTGGACAGAAGGCTATACCTCTGACAAGCCATGCCAATGGGGAAATGGGTAGGGGTTCTCGTTTACCTCACTCTTTGTTTGGGACTCGGTGTAGAATGTGCAGAGCAGAGGCTAAGCCACCTACAAATACCAGAAGGTCACTCAGTTTCCAGAGCAAAGCTTGCCCTGCGAATCAGCTGGTATGATGTCACCTGCGGGTGTGCAAGTGTAGGCATTGAAATTTAGCTAATGAACTGAATAATTAAAAAAATAAAAGCATTGCTTTAGTTACTATTTTTAGGTTAAGGAGAAAATGATTTTCAACTGCTCCGAATGTTTTCTTTTACAATTCGAGGTTTGTGAAAAATGACACAAAACATGACATCCTCACTCCTAGTCTGTCCTTTATAGTTGTCACACTAAAAAAATATGTTCTGAACTGATTTCTTTAGAGGTGAAATAAAATTTAAGCCATAATTTATATATTCTGAAACCTTATTTTTATAACATCCCATAATGCAGACGGCATATGTGGACTCAATTTGTTCATATGCAAAGATTAGTATGCAGGCACAGTATAATATTCCCAGGCCTGTATCCTGATAACCAAAGGCAAGTAGTACAATGTTCTTCCTTGTTTCTAGATGCCCCCCAAACTTGTCAAGATTTTCACAAAGTATGAAGTTACTATCCAGAGAATTCAGTATATTCTCAAGTCACATAAAGCATTTACTACTGGAATTTATAAACTTTTCAAGCTAAAAGAGGCATTGGGGATTACTCAATATGAAGTTTCCTACAGTAAATCTGTAGAATATTGCTCCTACGGGCCCATTATTAATTGATGCTTATCAGAAGGAAGCACATAAATGTTATGTCAAATTTCTTAGTGCTTAGGGATAAGAATGGTAAATTCCATGAGGATATAGGTCATGTACTATGTCTCAAACATGTTTGACTATCGATTTCCTTCTTGTGTTTATCATGTTGAAAGTTGGAAAGCATGTTTTAGGAAATATGAGTTTAATCCAATAGTGGGTTCTTTTCAGGAGCTGAAAGTGCTCTTACAAATTGTAGTCACAAAAAAAATAGACTGTTACTCCACAAGAGAAGAATTTCTCATTTATTTCTTCTCTCCCCCAAGCCCCAATCCTCACCACAGATATGTGATCCCCTATTCTAAAAGCATAGATGATTTCTTTTGTTCCTGGCTTCATATGCTCAGAAATATGCAGCTACAAATTTGTCATTCTTGTTGCGGAACTGGAACCCAGCGGGAGGGCATGCTCCTAATTATTCATCTGCTCAGCTATTGCCTGGCACTTGAGCACTTTCCATGTTTATTTTGTTTTCCCTCATTTTGTTTGCTTTTATAAAAACTGCATTAGAAATATATATCACATCTCTCTCTGTTGTGTATGTGTGTGTTGTCATTGTTATATAGATTTACTTTAAGGATTATTATGTCTAAAGTGTTAGTGCTCCATTTCCACAGCAAATACCTAAGATAATCAACTCTAATCTTGAGGTGACTGAATTTTCTTCAGACTTTGAAATGGAAAAATGTGTTATGGCAGAGAGCTTGACATCAAGTAAACTCACTAACTCCATAATCACTAAGTGAAAAAGAGGAAGGGAAATTTGGGGCTGAAATTCCATAACCTTCTTTTGATGAATGTTCTCTATGATCTGAGGATATCCCACGGGGCCCCACCTCTCCATGATTCCACCAACTGTCATAATTGTTACCCTTGGAGTGTGCCTTTTACTTGTGAGCCTTAGAAGGATAGGTAAATTCACAGTATCAAAACTATGACACAGTATTCTTATCTCATTTTCTATTTTCACAATATACTTGAAAAGTCATTCTGAAAGATGAACTAATTGTGGAAACTTGGAAGATCATAAACTGTTTCTTTAATAGTTTAGAAAAATGGAAGGCCATATAAAGCTAGCTCACATCACATATCGCCATTCATATTAGCACACATGGAGGCTGGCAATGCTAGTAATAACTCCCACTACATTTAGTACTGGTTGAGAGGTACTCCAAACTTCTTACTCCAAATTTGACCAATCAGTTTTGTTTATTTTGCTATTGCTGTTTAACATTGCTGTTTGTGGGGTTAGAAGCTGTAGTTCTGTGGTAGATTGCATGCCTAAAAGTGTGAGTCTCTGAGTTCGCTCTCAGCCCCACACATACAATGCTACCTTTTCATCCTTTTTTTTCCTTTCTTCTCTTAGGGATATGCAAAGACTTGAGATTGTAAATTTCCCTCTAAGGTTTTGATTTTATTTAAATTGTCTGAATTATGTTGTATGACCGAGGATATTTTATTCTAGACCTGTCAGGTTAAATATGATTTTTTTAAGAGATCCATTATAGAAGATGTTCTTGATATTGGTTCTGGTTTTGTGGGATTTTACTCAGACTTTTGGTTGAGCTTTATGTTTCTTTTATTTATAGAGATATGGAGGGCTAGAAAGACACTATGTATACATGTAAATACAATTTTCCCCTCTTTTGTTCTATACCTCCCCTTCTCTCTGTTTACTTTTAAAGCAATTCATAGCATCTTTGATGACAAGTCTTGTAAAAACTCGCCCATTGCTGTGCTGGAAAGCATCTCCATGTTCGTGTTCTCATCCCTTTGCTAGGGTGTGAGTTCTTGAGTGAAAGAAAAAGTTTTTATTTGTGCAGTCTTTATGGATTAGAGCTAGGGATGAAATAAAAAAGGTTAAGAAACATCAAACTAATAATAACTTCGAGAAACTGGATAGGAGAAATGACAGTATCGTTTATATCAATATGCAATAATTTTTTTAATTTATTATATATAATATACAATATTTATTATAGCAGGAACAGGAAGTTAATATAATAAGTCTTATGGTTTAAAAGGACAGAGCTAGCCCTTTCTTACAGTTACCAAAATCTGCAGTTCCACAATCTAAATGCTCCTGGGGAGATAGCAACCAACTTTAACCAGGAGATATTTGAATAATGATTTTACTTAAAAAGAATATAATGAGAGATAAGAGGACTCTAACACCCATGTTACAAGCTCTACGTGGTGCTCAGTACCTGGTCTCTTGGGTATGTCATGGTGAGCAGAACTGAAAGTATCTATGAATGGGAAGAGGCTGTTCCTGTTAGGATGTGCACAGGGGTCAGTGAGCCGACTCAGCAGTTAAACGCACTTGCTGCTCTCACATGTGATGTGGATTAGGTTTGTAGCACCCACATTAGTGGCTCAATATCACCTGTAAATCATGTTCCATGTTTGTGCTCTTCTGGCTTCCACATGCCCATGATGTACATACATGTACTGAGGCCTTCACACATAATATATACACTTAAAATATTAATAAGCATGTGCATGCAGCCTCCTGTTTCTGAAAATAAAGGAAGGGCTTATCTCACTTCACTTGCCATTGCGGACATGTGAAAGGGTTGCTTTTTTCTTCAGGCACTAGACAAATAACCGGAAGATATGATTGTTAAGTAAACAGAAGGGCTTGAAGTAAATTCTACATTCATATGAATTGTTTTCCGTAGCAATTACCAAATGGAGAGATACTGAGATAAAGCTCAAATAGAACATGGACTCTGTGGACAGAAGGAATACAGGAGTTAGGACCAGATGCTGGCTGGAAGTTTGGAAAGCATATGTGAAGGAGTCGGATGTAGAGAAAAGCATTTCTCTTTTTCTTTGTCAGCCTCTGTGTATCTGTTGGACGTTCCCAACAAGACCAATCCAATGATGCATGGCAGAGGTGAGGGGCTGAGCTTAGGTGTGAGCTTCTAAGAGACTTTATACGTCATTCTTTTTGTGAGACATACATTTCAAATTCACCAGAGACAAACATAAATGAACAATCCAGGTATTATTTCAAATCACAGAAGGGCAATGTTTTAGGAAGAAAGTTCCTTCAGTTCTTTTGTGGCCTTCCTGTGAACCTTTTTCAACAATGACTCAAACCAAGCTTCAACAGGATCAAGACAAGTCACCACTGACTCAAATTAAAAATGCCAGGGCTCACAGTGGCAGTTGTGGCCGTCTTGGAAATTCACAACACAGGCTTCCCTTCAGAAAGCAAATGTTGTATAGTCTCAGGCAGCAGAGTCTGCAGCCATTTAAGGAAAGGTCCAACCACTCCCTGGGATGGCTGACTTTGGATGCCTCAAGTCAAAATATGAGATTTCCTTTGGCCTTTTTTCTTCTTTGGTTTTGTCTCTCAAGTTCTGATTGGTGGTTACTTGGGAGAGTTTCAACAGTCTTGAAAAGTGGAGTAATAGATTTTACTCTAAAAGTTTATGTAACACTTAGACACAATTTATATAAAAATACACCCTTTAAATAATGTTTATTTTGGAAAAACAGAATAAAACCATAAAATTTCTTGATAGAACATGAACTGTTTTATAAGCTTTCTCTTATAAATATTACTATGATCAGACCAATGAATTAAAAAATCTCACATTTTGAAATAAAATTTTATGCTCTACTTTTTTATTATTACACTGAGTTTTAACCTGAGGATTATAAATAATGTTTGACATCATATATATACATATAAATAAAAATATATCATCTTTGAGTTTTATCAATTTTGAATATTTTGTAATGTTAAGTTTTCTGCTTTTGTTTGTGTTTTGTCTTTCATTAAAAAAAAATCCAGCCATTTTATCAGAGGACAAAAAATATTCTTTCATAATGTAAAGTTTCTTACTTCATTCCAAGTATTTTATTTGCATTTAAATTTGCATACTAAAAATATTTTTGCATATTTGCATCATTTTTCATATCTCTTTCTCCTACTAATTGAATCCTTTCCAGTTTAGTTCTTTTCTTAATATACTATAATAATTTTTATGAAAGATCAAGTAATGGGGGAGAGAAACATAAGAAAAATGTACACATTATTCAAACAGCTAAGTAAAAGTTATATTTACATCATAACATAACATGCTAAGCTGATTAACTTAGACAGTTTGAAAGCATACAGTATTGTTTTGTAGTAGTCTTCAACATCACCACAGATTGAATTTCCAAAAGGCTCTTTCATTTGCTGCTTCCCCTTGGACTCACATGTGTCCAAGAATTACAGAATGCTATATTTCAGCAGAATAGTTGAAATTCCTAATTAAACCTGTTGGAATTAGCAAGTGTGTCTTGGTAAGAAAGGGCAGAAAAACTAGAAAATGCAGAAAGCTAACAATTTATACGTATTTCATAGCTTTAGCCTAAGTTGCAAAATTCTTTACTTCCCTGAAGAACCCAGGAAGAGAGCAAATGATTACATGTTCCTTGGGGAACAAAAAAGGGATAGAAGATTCCAGTGATATGGTTTATGGTGGACTTGTTGCCAGCTTCATCAACAGCAGAATGGCCCCAGAGCATGTCTTTTTCTTGGACCCAGGTAATTGCTGGTATTTAAGAACCTGAAATATATCCACCTGAATGTGTCATTTAGCCTATTATTTGTCTTTCAACAATTTTATTTTCCCTTTAGAGTGAAATAGGATGTGAGAGTAGACACCCAGAGCTTCCAGGCCATTTTACAGTCCTGAAAATACGGCCAAATTCAAGGAAAAATGTTTCCTAAAGACTTGGCTCTTTAGGAAGGAGCCGAGAGATAGGGAACCTCTCACTGTGTAGAAACAGGCAAAGAAAAGAGGCCTGCAAAAGTCCTTTGCTGCCTGCCATTGTTGCTATTGCCACCGTTTGAATATTGTCGCTAGTACTTATGTTTGTTACTATTTATAGAATCTTAAAATTTGTCCATGTTTGAACCAGATGGTTTAATAGCATTGTGTGTGTGTTGTGTGTGTGTGTATGTGTGTGGGCTGTGTGTTATGTGTGTGTGTGTGTGTGTGTTAATAGCTGTGGATAAGAAATTACTCCATAAAGCCCCAATTCTTAAATGCCATAGACACTGTATTCTGAACACTTTTAGAGTAAGGAATTATGTTATTATTTACTTGTTTGTGTGTCTATATATGGAAGCATATGTGGAGGCCAGAGGATTGCAGGATTTCAGACATTTTCAGGTTACAGTGCTTCTCTCCATAGGTCCTAGAGATTGAACTCTCGTTATCAAGGTTGGCAACAAGTACCTTTACTCTCTGAGCCATCTTGTTAGACCTACATATACTATCTTTGTTTTCTAACTAAAACCAAAACCTTCTCCCATTCACAGGATTCCTTAGTTGCCTCTAGTCCTTTGTGTAGGTTAAGGCTTTATCTCATTCATGATAGCATTGAACTTGTTCAGCTGAAATTTCCTTACAAATACCATTATATAAACTGAGCAGTTTGTATTTAGGTATTTAGGAATGTGTGTGTGTGTGTGTGTGTGTGTGTGTGTGTGTGTGTTATATGCATGTATTCTTGCATGTAACAATTAAAGAATAAACCATTAATATAAAAGAGAGCAAGGAAGGTTATATGGGAAAACTTGGGGATAGAAAAAGAAATGGGTAAATGAAGTAATTATATTACAACCAAAAAAAGTTTTTTTTTTTAAAGTCTAAACTGGCTTCGAGTATTTTAGACATGAGTGCCATACTTACATCATTTCTTCACCTCCCTCCCCCTCACACTTATGGCGTCATTTCCTTTAATTAATTGTTACTATATATATATATATATATATATATTACTTTAGAAAACTAAATTTCCCTCTTTTAGCAGACATTAATTACTTGTAGGTCCTCATCTGGGGCAAAGCCTTGAGAGATTTTTCCTACTTCCATGTGCATATCAACTAGCATAGTCATTGTTCTGGTCTTGTTTAAGTGACTATGTAATTGATATTTCACTGGTACAGCAAGCTCCCTGTCATAGAAAGGGAGAATAAAGACACTACCTCACAGCAGACATTCCATTCTCTGGTTCTTACAAGACTCCCTCTGCCATGATGTTTCTGAACCTTAGGTATAGGTATTGTATTGCAGATGTACAAATGAAGTTTGGTACCTCTTGATCGGTTGTTCTCTGCATTTTGAGCAGTTGTGGGTCTCTATGATGGTATCTGTATATTAGACAAAAGGCATTCTATCATGTTGGTTGAATTCCCAACTCGTCTGAGGGTATAAGAATAAGTATACAGAATACAGGTAGACATTATACTGATTTTAAAAAGTGATGGAAAAAAAAGTGATGGAAATAGGTTCTCCTCTATGACCTATGGTCTCACCAGTAATGGATAGTTGCCTCGGATTACAATAGTAGAAATAAATTTACTTCTATTGGATATGCTTTAAGTCCAATTGGACAGCTGCTGGTTGCTGCCAAGATATAAGTGTCAGTACTATGCCTCTTGCTATGATTGTCGTTGTTGTGGGTCATAGACTTTACAGAATCTGGATAGGATGATTAAGTGTTTTCTGCCTTGCTAGCTTGCATAACAGAGTTGGATATATGAGAGCTACACCCCGGCGTTTTAGTTATAGGGTCTCATCTTCCAGTTCTGGAAGGCAACCAAGGAAAATGACATAACCTATATTGTTTTGGGAATCTATTGGACAACTTTGATGAATAACTCAAAGTGGGGTGTTCCATGTTTTGCACTGGGGCTTTTGTTGGATACTCATGGGGAGAATGTTCTCATCTCAAGTATTATAACTTCATTTAAACTTTATAAATATATACATATATGTATACATATATATGTGCACATATTTATGTTTTCGGTAAATATAAAATTATACATTTTCTTACAAAATTATCAAACATCCTCAGTGTTACTGATATCTTCTCCCATAATACAAAGACAAAAAATAATATATGTTGAGGTTTATTTTTTTTTTTATAAATGAAACTAATGTTAAAGATTGGATAGCCCAAAGTTATTTCATAAACAAAATTCAATAAGTTGTAAAATTTTCAAATTATTTGGTAGATAAAAGTGGAATTGGAATAGAAGAATGGTTTGTTTCTATTTGCCTCCCTAGTTTGTCATTATTAAAACCCAGATTTTAGTTTCTTTCAGTATCCTCTGTTAGTTCATAGATACTGTTAAGAACTTTGGAGCAGGCTCATTATAGGTCACTTTCATTTTCTTATACTTGTGTGTATTTCCAGTGACTTTGGATTTAAACATATAATAGACAGGCAAATAAAGTACTGAGTAAGAAATGCTCCAAAACAAAATATGTTTTTCTGTATTTTTTAAAAAGTCACTTACTCTCTTAAAATTATTATAAATATGCAAAATTGCTGTAACATCTTGTGTGTAATACTTCTGGTTCTGTATTTATGCATAGCAAACAACAGATAATGATATATAATGATGTATAACAATACATTGATTCTCAAACTAGCTTAATGGATTTCTCAAGGAAGAAAATGCATAACTTAAATTATTATTATTTTAGTGATTCCTTTTTGTTCCCCTGAAACAATGATGCATTGTAATTTATGTGTGTGCATTTCTTCCAGAAATAAAATAGCATATTCATGCTAACTTCATATATCAATACTCAATTTTAGAATTTCACAAAATCATATTAGCCAAATATTTATAGCAGAAGCTGTATTTACTTGTGTAAGAGTATTGTAAAGAATATATTTAATATTTAATCTTCATAGTAAAAGTTCTATTATAGAATAATGTTTTCAGAAGTCGGCACCTACAACATGAAAATTCAAAGTTTGCTTGCCCGTGTCCACTGTCTTATCACATGTGGATTTCCACTGGGTAGAGCTGGCATTTGATTGTTTTTATTTTTCAATCAGGCAAACTGATTCACAATTTAAGTTCTCTCTGCCCAGCATTTAAAGAGGCTGCTGTTCTTGCATGCTAAGCAGTAAATCTACAAGAAAACTGCCTATAAAACCCCTTGCATGGTGCTTAGTGAGATAGGCTTTCACAAAATAGAAAATCTGACCTACATTGATTTTATGTCCTATGAGAAATAGGCAGTGAAAGCTTGATTAATGAGCATTTCCCACCTCATTTATGTCCAAAATTTCTACAATTGACATCTGAAAATTTGTGTATGTTGTTCCACGTAAATTATGCTGGGTGTTTTATCTGGTTGAGATGTCACTTTGGCTTCAATGGCCAAATGTATTTTTGGCAGTGCAGTGAGGAAGAAGTAAAAAGAACAGAACCAATCAAACAAAGTACAGCAAGCAAATGCCAAAAAATATCCTAGCTTAGTTTGTATTACACAGTATAGCTATTTTTAATATGTCCAGGCCCCTCCTTAATTTTTGAACAACTATTTTTTTACTGGTTTTTATTCATATCTAAAGCACAGAGATATTGTCAGTATGGTTTAACCATGCTTTTGGAGAGGATGGATTGTGTGTCATTGTTTTAAGATGGAAGTTACATTCTCTATTTTGTGAGTGTAACTTACACATGCAGTATTAGTAGTATGGAAGACTCTTAGAAATCTAAGGGTCACATGTTATTTACTACCCAAATAAGGCAGCATTAGATTCTTCTATGTATATTTATTTTCCACAAAATACACATGAAATATATGGTAGAATAGGGGTTGGAAATCATTCTCTGTAAAGTCCTAACTATCTATTATCGTAAGTTTCTTAGCAGATTTTATTTTTTTTTATAACAAAGGCTCTATTTTGCTGTTGTACTCCAAATAACACACTTAATCCTGGGAAAAAAAAGGCATGTCTGTGCTACTACAGAATTTTATAAAAGATTGCTTTAGCTTTGGTTTGGGAATATATAATTCTTTAACTGTCCTGCTTGTTATTTTGTCAGTTTCACACAAGGTAGAATAAAATAGAGAGAGGACCTCACTTGATAAAAATGCCTCCATCAGACAACCTGCAGACGAGTCTTTGGGGAGTTATCTTGTTTACTAATTTAACCCACTGAATTAGTGTCCACATTTGAGCAGGTGGTACTAGAGGGTATAAGAAAACAGACCAAGGAAACCATGGAAACAAACCAGTAATCGGCACTTTTCCCTGTCCTTCACTTCTCCTGCCTCCAGGTTCCGATTGACTTCCTGCTTTGGTTTGCATCAGGGATGGACTATGCCATGACAGTGTAAGCCAAATAAACCCTCACTTTCCCAATTAGCTTTCGGTCAGTGTTTTTAATCACAGCAATAGAAATCTATGTACCACTCTGACATCAGTTGTATGTGATTAATATGTAATATGATGTACCCATGATTTAATTCCAACAAAAATACAAAACCATTGGTCATCAGAGGTTACTAAGATGCCTTTCCATTGCTCAAATTGCCTGGCATAAATAAAAAAAAACACTAGGCAAAAAATAGAAAATACTACCATAAATAAGGACTAATTTTAATTTTCAGTAAAAGCTTCCCAAATTACCCAGATGTTAAAATTAGCAAAGACTTTGAAAATGACTTTAAGATGAATGAAAAGCACATTAGAAATGATGAATTTAGAGGTAAAGAGATTAAGAGCTTTAGGAGATACAGTAAAACATGAGGAATCAAATTTAATTGGGATTAAATAAAACAATAGCTGCAGTGAACAGTAAATATGAAGATTAGACAAAAGAAAAATGGGAATAAGAAGGAGATGAAGTGAAAACAGAAAGTCAACACAGCATTGAAAATTCTATGGGCCAATGGTCAATGTACGGACACTCATGAAACTGAAATTCAAGGATGACTATGAGGGGGAAACTCAGTGATGAAATACAGATTGTCATTAACATTTACAAAGTTCCATCTACAACATTATCTCTTAAATTTAGGAAGCTCTATTGAATGAAGGCAAAATGAATGAACAAATAATTAAACAGAGACTGAGAAATATATCTCTCAGCCAACTTCCGAATGCTAACCATGAAGAAAGGTTTTAAAAGTAAAAATAAAAGCTAAATAGCAAACAGATCCAATAATAAGTACACAACCGCAGTTTATCTCAGTGGATCATATACACAG
This sequence comes from Microtus oregoni, assembly GCF_018167655.1. Lineage (NCBI taxonomy): Eukaryota > Metazoa > Chordata > Mammalia > Rodentia > Cricetidae > Microtus > Microtus oregoni. The sequence goes on from NW_024543071.1 coordinate 9,029,132, forward strand.
CAAAGACATGAGAATACAAGGGAAAAATTGTTGGGAGAAGATGGTTTCAACATAAGAGAAACAGCATGGGAGAGGGAGAGCAGTGAGGTGGGGGATGACTAAAACTCACTATACACATCTGCAAATCTGTCAAAGACCAAAAAGTAGTTTCCATTCATTTTTATTACACATACACACACACACACACACACACACACACACACACACACAAGACATATTGTATTTATGTCATCCCCTCCTTCATTCTCTTCTCTCTGACTCCAAATAAGAACATTCTCATCAGAATCTGGAAGACAGCAGACAGCAGAATGGTTCATTTCCTTTTGTACTAAAAGGAGATAACAATGCCTGCTAAGAGAAAATATTGTATCTGGAAAGTGTTACACTGCTATCATTTTACCAGAAAATATCAGAGCAACATGAATGAAAGTGAAGTTTAAGTAAAAATAACTGATGGAGGAAGGTCATTGGTTAAGTAATAAAGAAACTGCTTGGCCTCATAGGTTAAAACATAGGTGGGAGGAGTAAACAGAACAGAATGCTGGGAGGAAGAGGAAGTGAGCTCAGACTCAACAGCTCTGCTCTCTGGAGCAGAGGCCATGCTCCCCTCTCCCGGGCAGACGTGATTCAGCTCCAACCCAGGATGGACGTAGGCTAGAATCTTCCCGGTAAGCGCACCTTGGGGTGCTACACACATGATTGGAAATGGGCTAGTCCAGGTGTGAGAGTTAGCCGAGAAGAGGCTAGATATAATGGGCCAAGCAGTGTTTAAAAGAATACAGTGTCCGTGTAATTATTTCAGGGTATCAGCTAGCCAGGCGGCCAGGGTGCTGGGGACGCAGCCCCGCCGCTCATATTACTACAGAATGGCTCCTAACACTACAAATAACAGTTTGCTGAGTGAATCTTACGTGGAAAATAAGAGAGCATGCTCGGTAGAGGGAATAGGCTAAGGGGTCACGGTAACATTAAACAGAAGCACAACCGACACAGATTTGTCATGGAGTCTCCTGGGCAGCGTCGGAGGCAGTGCCTGCCTCAGAGTTCACAGTGCTTTACACAGCCCCCTTCCCAGTTGTGAGTGTCCAGGACTATGCCAAGTTCTGCTGTGAGCTTACTGAATAGGCTGCTGCCTGATCAATAGCCCACCAAATGGGTGCTCAGAGAAAATGCCACCTTAATTTTACACCTGAAGCCACAGTGCCTCTACTATGGGAAGCTTTGAATTCATGCTGGTAGATTAAAACTGTGATGATTATGGCAATAACATCACTTGCATAATCAAATGCAATTGAGAAGAAAATGTACCCATTTAAGCTGGACTTGAGCTGCTGTTATGTGCATTTATGCTTAAAGCCCTTAATTTTTGCCCGTATGCTTTGATGGACTGACTTCTGCAATTTTGTTTTATTGGCAATTCCCTGTACCTCATTGTCTGTGTCATTATATCTGAAATGAAAAAGAACCCCCTACCTCACGTAACCTGATTATAACTAGCCATGGTGGGCTCAGGTAATTAAAGGTGAGTGATTATAATAGCATGCACACTATCATCTCTGATAAGCCTGCGCTGATCTCCTTAGCTATGAGATGCCCTTTAAAGAGGGCAGCAAAGCAAGTCTGTCCAGGTCCAGTGAAGGGCATGAAATGCAAATCTGTACATTTGTAAACTTACATAAATCTTGCTGAATAGGCTAGTTGATTGCAAAGCACATTCTTCAATTTTGGTTGTTCTATAAAATTTGCTGAAATTTTCAAAAAATTCTGTGCAGTAAAAGGACAATTTGCTTAGAGATTGAGCATCAGGACTTGTGCCACTTTTCCGTGCAATGATGTAACTTTTATCTGTGCTGCATATTTATTTCAGATGGACTGGAATTGGCGAGCTCAGCTCAGGCAGCCTGATAGCGGTATCCCAGGTCACCTGTAGATAGTCATCAATTTGGGGGTCAGATTATCTTCCTTTCAACTGTGATTGACCTGAACGTTTAGGTATATTCTAAATGATCAAACCAGGCATGACATTTGTTTCTGTGACAATTATATCCATAAATATGAACCCATTATCCCCCAGGCTTTACTTCTCTGTCTTAGAGAAGTTTAGATAGAACTTTTTTACAGTCATTTCCAATGGTGACCTGTAAGAGCTGACATTTCAAAGCAAGTGCTCTGAAATAACTAATTTTCATTTTATTCAGTGAAGAAATTCTAGAGGCCATTAGATGAACAGTTCTAAAAATGAAGTTGTTTACTGGTCTAAACACAAATTACTAAAAATTCTGAGATGTTCTTCACCAAGAAATCTAAATATCTTGGCATTTCCAATGGTATGTTCCTTAACAGAACCTTCTGTTTTCCTGGGTCAAAGGAAGAAATACTCTTATGTATTCCATCCTGTGGCTTCCTGGGATAAAGTAAATGGTGGAAGCTTACTTTAAATTTCATTAACAATGTCCCGAGACATTACTATAATCAACCAGAGGCAATTTTTCCTTTACCAAATTATAGGGATGAAATAACAGTTAAGGATTACACATCAGATATTTCATTTCTTTAGTAGAGTTAATCTGAAGTTCACTAACCAGGCAGGTAAAAATCAAAACATTGCTTACTTCTTAAGCACATTTATTTTAAAATTAAATTTTGCTGATAGTGATTTTTTAGTTTAGTGAGTTGTATGGTAGGTTTTCTCTATTTATTCCTTGTATATTAGTCAAATATTGATACAGGAATTTTTTAATTATGTAAAATATTGATTTGTTTGTAATGAAAATTTTAAAATCTTTTTGTAAGGATTTTGAACTTTGTGACACAATTTTGTGAACTACAGTTACCATCTGTGAAACAAAACATCTGAACTTACTCAGCCTTCCAGCTGCAACTTTGTGGGCCTTAACAAACCTCTCTTTTTCTCACCCATCTTAATCCTCTGCAACCAGCAGAGATAATCATTCTGTACTTTGTTCCCATGGACTCATTCTTTGTTCATTTTCCAGGACATGATGATCTCCAATTCCACCTGCATTGCTATAAATGCCAAGAACCCACTCTTTTAGGAACAGAATTCTCACACATACAGGCTAATGTTTACCTGGCACCAAGCCAAAATGTTAGTACTTTTAATGTAACTTTATGATGCTATGTAATGTAAATATTATTATGATAGTTAAGTAGACAAAAGTGAATCTGTTCATACTGTTCAAGACAGTGATTACCAGAGATCCTACAGCAATAAAAGTGCCAACATCCAAATTGTAGTATCTACAAATTATAAAGACTAAATATGTCTAACACTTGCTTTTATGTAAACTGAAACTCTTTTCAAATGACTTAAAAATCAAAAGAAGAAGCTTTAATATCCATGAAATTTAATAAACCCCCAAATTAACATCTCTAAGGAAGTTCTTTGTTGCAGAGCTGTGTCTTCTGTTCTCTTTCTACAATGGAAGAGATTGTAATGGAAGCTAGAAAAAGACTACCTGAGGGGTTTGCATGACTGCTCCTGCCTTTTTCCTGCATGAAATCTCACAGATGCAATTCCAATGCAACAATATTTTAAGTGCAATATATTTTAATATATCAGATGGTATGCGTTTTTATTGTAGTACCTAAGCATAATATCAAAACCAAAGGGAAGAAAGCATGTACTTCTCACATTATGTGTTAAAAATACAAAAGAGTCTGGATTGTTTTTAATCAGTTGAGTGACAAAGTCCTCACTATGCGATTATATTGTAGCTAAGTAATGCACAATACACTGGTGTTAATAAACTAACTTCTCTGAAAACAACCAGTATAGAAGATTGACCTCATTTCTGGGTACTCCATCCCAGTCAGACAGAAAGTTAAACATTTCACCAGATTTTTCTGCTTGGTTTTTCAAAGGTAATTTTAAATTGAGATTAACATTTAGTTTACCGGACTTTGAATAAAGATTGTCTTTCATAAAAAGATTTTAGCCTTTAAAATAATATTTTTATTTAGTCAATGAAAAACTCATATATGTATATAATGTATTTTCATTATATCAATTTTCTACTCCCTCCATAAACTCTTCCCATGAGCTTCCACATCCATGGGCTCGACTGTGATATTTCAATACATATATACAAAGTATTGTGAAATTGCATTTATTTCGTTCTAAAAATCAACCATTGCTTTATGTTAAAAATATTAAAATATCCTCTCTAGATGGCTCAATGGTTAAGAGGATTGCCTGCTCTTCCAAAGGTCCTGAGTTCAATTCCCAGCAACCACATGGTGGCTCACAACCATCTGTAAAGAGATCTGGCGCCCTCTTCTGGCCTTCAGGCATACACACAGACAGAATATTGTATACATACTAACTAAATAAATATTTAAAATATCCTGTCTAAAAAAATAATAATAATAATTAATAATATGTAAATAAATTAAATGTTCATCGCAATGTCTTCAGAACAGGAAACAGTGATTAGAAAAATAACAAAATAAAACTATCATGTTTTGGCAGTGGGTTATCTTCATGAAATAAAAATTTTATCCTTAGTAGTATATCTTATTGAAATTAAATCAATCAAAAATTTAAAATTAAATAGAGTCAATATGTAAAATTTTTGCTAGGCATCTGTAGTAAATAGGGGCGCCAATCTGTAGTAATATGAGCGGCGGGGCGGCATCCCCAGCACCCCAGCAGCCTGGCTAGCTTATGCTCCGAAATAACAACACACAAACTGTATTCATTTAAACACTGCTTGGCCCTTTAGCTCTAGCCCTTACAGGCTAATTCTCACATCCTGATCCACCCATCTCTAATAATCTGTGAGCACTGGTCTTACCGGGAAAGGTTCAGCATGTCTAACCTGGCGGCTTGCTTCATCGCGTGCGTCTGCCCCGGAGAGCGGAACATGGCATCTCTCTGAGGCGTCTGGTTCCGAGAGGAGAGCTGTGGAATGTTCAAAATAAATCAAATTATTTGAAGACTAAATAATGAAAGCCAACTTATACGTCTCATGTTGACAATGATAATATTTGTATTTCCACACCTGTTTAGCCATGTCACCGATAAGCTTTTAGCTATCTTTGAACTACAAGTGATCAGCCTGACATATGCTAAAATATAAATACAGAGAGGAGTTGAAAAGAATCCTGATACGTCTTCAGGCAATAATTGTGCCCACTGAAAATCTTATTTTCCTAGGTTGCTATTGTCTGTGATACCGGCCTGTGTGATGAGACATTTTTAAAGACAAAAGTCATAAAACCATATTGTATGCCAAAATTAATAAGGGGGCATTTTCAACCAACACTGGTGTTACTACAGAGATTTTGAATCCAAATTAATCAAACTGTTACGACTCTGCCCCTTATACTTATCATTCTTTTGTAAAAGCACCCGAGTTATTTAAAAGTATTCAATTTGTTTATTACAGTCTAGATTTCATAAAAGTATGAGAAATTATTTCTCTCTGGGTCTATAATGTTCTCATACTGTTCTCTGTTTTGTTTCTTCATAAAGTCATATGACTTTCTTCATAAAGTCGAAACTAAATTGCTCTCTGCAAACTTACTGAAAAATATGCTGATACTTATTCTATCATCAGGACTTAGAAAAATAATAATTACTGACTTTTCTTTGGCCTTTCAGTGGTGTCATTACAGAGAAGACTAGACTCTTCCCTTTGGTTTTACTCACCAAATACTCAATATTTAAAAGTATTCACCCTGTAGTTCTAGTATACATTGCAAGTTGGTAGAGCTTTTATGCAAGAAACATATTATATTTCTCAATTCTTAGAGTGAATGTATTTGAGAACAAACCCTTGAATAAGCAGACAAAGTATACCTTTACATTGGTGGGGTTGAACGGAACAAAATCACATGCATTGATGAGTGGTCAGCAAAGCTGAGGTACTGAGACTGGGTCTCAAATCTTCTCGTCCAGACCCCAAGCTCAATCATACCACCAACTAACTTGATGGATAAGGGTACCACTTTGGAAGGTACCAAAAATTCTAATTCTGGTTTCCTGATAAAAGCAAAAGTGACTAGGATTTTCCTAATACGGCTAGAATGTAGGGAGAAAGAAATTGAAGTTGGAAAAAAAAGTATTTGACTAATTCAAATAATAGAATGGAGGCCATTGCGCCAACCTAGGAAATGGCAGTGGGCTAAATAAATTGTATGGAGATAGAAAGTTTGTCACAGATATTTAGTAGCTTTGCAATCCAAAGCAATTAGTTACACATGGTGGGATGTTATTCAACCTTTGAAATAAAGGAACTTTCATAGGTAAAAGGAAGCCTAGTCATAAAGGAAAAAAAGAATTTTTTTATGTTAAGACTATTTTTTAAAGAATAATGAATTGACCGTGAGAATGCAAATATTCAAGCAAAGAATTACACCTTGCCTTGGCCAACTTTAGAAAGTTCACCAATGAAGGACTATGTCAGGTGCCTTACTGTTGCCATCTTCTCTTGATTAAAGCAGAAAAGAGATTCATGGGGCTGTGAAGCCTCGAGGGAAAATATACTCAGGAGTGTTGCGGTGTGCTTACTTCAGGGAACAGTGAGCATATGTTGAGTGCTAATTGGCAAACATCATATGGTAAACATCATATTCTGCCCTTTAAGATGTTATAATCTAAAGGAGTAAAGATAATATGGGTTTTACAACTACTGTTCCTAAGGATGAAGAGTAATAAACAATTTAAGGAATTTTTACCAATATATTGAAAAGATTATGTATTTTTATTATTGTATAATTTCCAATCTTTAATTTTACCTTTCTATTCTTGAATAGCACCAACTTCTCAGCTTTCCTCTAGTACATTTGAACATGGCGCTCTCTTTTGGATAGGTCTGCTCTTGATTGTAGAAGATATAGTGTTTGGAATTAATTCCCATATAATTATTCTATAGTGCACTTACTGACAGCCATTGTCTATTTCCATTGCCATATTTTTTTTCTGCTGGTGATGTTTGGATTAGAGATAAAATCTAAATGGAGAAGATACTTGTAAATATATATTTGTTGTTGCTGAGAGACCATTGTCAGGGTTTTAACAGTGGACAGATATTCAATGAGAAGTTGCTTTCTTGATGAAAGGTATTAATTGAATGTCTTAGTTAGTAAACCAAAAAGTAAGAAAAAAAATCAGTGAGGAAAAAATAAGTAAATAAATCATTACATAAATAAACCAGTAATTAAATCAATAATTTTAGTCCATTACATATAACATCCAGGTCAGTCAAAAGGACAAAATATAGATAGAAATATTTAATACTCAAGAATTCACTCAAGTTTCTCTATTGAAAGGGCATCAGAAGATATTTCTAAAGAGTTGTGAGCACATGATTTTCTGTATTGGCTAGTAGTCTTTACAAAAATGTAAATTACTAATGACCGCATTTATTTCTGAGATGAGCTTTCTAGTCTGACATACTCGAGTGGAGAACCAAAACCAGCACAGGGGCTTAGCTTGTAGAGCTGTTTTTGATGAAAGCTGCCCACCTGAGTTTAGAGCCTGGATCCCAAAAGAAGAACCTGCTTCTGAAAGCTTCCTTTTGATTTCCACAGGTGCACAGTGGTACACACACATGCACACACACTCACACATACGCACACATACACATACGCACACGCACATTTTCTCATAGTAACACAATAATTGATAAATAAACATCCAAATGCATAATTTTAAAAGTTATCTCTAAATGAAAAAAATCCCTTTAATGTTAATTTAGTCCACTGGGTATTATGCAATCTGTAATGTGTAATGCAAGACTAGAGAGATGGAAAAATGAGTCAGAGATGGGGACCTGAGCTTGGTTTCAGCACAGGGAGGCAGAGGCAATCAGATTCTTGGAATGCATTGGATAGTTGATCTAGATGAAACTACAAGCTGATTTCAAGAAGGTCATTTGTCCTAATGCAAGCATGCTGAAAACAATACAGTTATCTACATTCAGCTGCAGCTTTACTCATGGCTCTATCACACATGTTCATGGATCCCTGCCCCCAACTAAACACTCATAACACGTATGTATATGTATAAATTATATCTCTTACCATGGAAACTTTTGCTTTAGAAATCAATATGGGTGGTGCAATGAAATGATAGACTACATATTGAGTTGTGATATAGCAAAAGTGGCTGGTGATTATGTAGGGGGCCTGACTACAGTTATTATATGATGCTCATTTGGAGAAATGCTGAAGGTCTGCTTCAGTATGGCTTATGTAGAACCAGTCTAGCCTTTGATGTACTTTAAGGTCAGTATGTATAAAACAACATCTATATAAATTATTTCTGCAGCCACTGATTTATCTATCTTGCTTCTCATGCCAGATCTCATTAGGAGCGAAGGGTAGAAGTGCTAGTTTTACAATCTTCTTTCTAATAATAATTTTTAATGTAAAATATTTGTCAATATTTATAACTCACACTATAAAAGAGAGAGGTGGAATAGATGAATGGCAAGAGCATTGTTAAAATTTGAAACAAGAGGATTTAGATTTGTTGAGAAATATCTGCTGAAAATCTGAGCAAAATTTCACCTTGATACCAATAACTTGAAGTTGTTTATCCTTAACCAACAGCAGGAATAAATATTTTTAATCCCAAAAATTATTTTAAGGAAAGTCTAAATTGAATATAATTCCCAAATTGGCTTTATTTTAATGGAGTATGTTTTGTTTAAAACTAACTCAATTTTATATTGAATATGTAAGATATTTTATAGATGCTGATTGTGATTCTTCCTGGGTAAATTAAATGCTTTTAAAATGATACTTTTCTTAGTCCTTCTATTACTGGTATAACAATAATTTAAAACAATTATTCATAACATACTACTCATTTCTGTGGCTGTCAGTTTTCTTGACTTACTATTATGATTTAAACATATGGCATCATTTATTAATTGTTTCTCTCAGTGTCTGTACTCCTGGGGTTATATTTAGGAAGTTGTCTCCTGTGCCAATGTGTTAAATATACTTCCCACTTTCTCTTCTATAAGGTTCAGTGTGGCTGACTTTATGTTGAGGTCTTTGATACATTTGGACTTGAGTATTGTGCATGGAGATAGACATGGGCTTATTTTCAGTGTGGCAATTTCTCAGAAAATTAGAAAACAACCTTCCTCAAGACCCAGCAATATCCTTTTGGGTAGATATTCAAAGAATACTCAATCGTGCCACAATAACATGTGCTCAACTATGTTCATAGCAGCATTGTTTGTCATAACCATAACCTGGAAACAACCTAAATGCCTCCCAACCAAAGAATCGATAAAGAAAATGTGGTACATTTACACAATGGAGTACTACACAGCAGAAAAAATAATAACATCTTGAATTTTGCAGGAAAAATGGATGGAGCTAGAAAACATTATTTTGAGTGATGTAACCCAGACAGAGAAAGACAATTATCACATGTTCTCACTTATAGGTGGTTTTTAATGCAAAGAAAGCCAGCCTACAATCCACACTCCCAGAGAATTTAAACAACAATGAGGACACTAAGAGAGACATACATAGATCTAATCTATGTGGGAAGTAGAAAAAGGCAAAATCTCCTGAGTAATAGGGAGCATGAGGAACTTGGGAGAGGATGGAAGGGAAGGGGAACAGAGAAAAATGTAGAGCTCGATAAAAACTCACCAAGGCCAGCTGGTCTGGGTCTGAAAAAGCCTGGGATAAAACTGGACTAGCTGAACATAGCGGACAATGAGGACTACTGAGAACTCAAGAACAATGGCAATGGGTTTTTGATCCTACTGCACATACTGGCTTTGGGGGAGCCTAGGCAGTTTGGATGCTCACCTTACTAAACCTGGATGGAGGTGGGTGGTCCTTGGACTTCCCACAGGGCAGGGAACCCTGATTGCTCTTTGGGTTGAGGAGGGAAAGGGACTTGATTGGGAAAGGGGGAGGGAAATGGGAGGTGGTGGCGGGGAAGAGACAGAAATCTTTAATAAATTAATAATTAAATAAATAAATAAATAAATGAATAGTCAGCAAAAAATGTGCACCATCCTTAGCCATAAAAGAAATGCACACTAAAAATCTGTGTGACTTCATCTTTAAAAAAAAAAAAAAAACACAGGGTACCCCATATACTCAAAGCATGCTGAACTAAAAAGAGTTATTATTGTTTTTTTTGCTTTAATTGCATGTTGAGCTTAATACCAAAATATATGTATTTATGTTGTATTTTAAGCAGTATATAATCATTTATAAAATAGATAGAAAACCTGGAAAAGGCTAATTCTTACTCTCCCAGATGTTGTTATATTGTCTGTAGTTCTTTGTCTGCAGATGGGATCCCTTGAGATTTTCGTTACGACATTGCATTAGTATAACTATTAATAATGTTATTGTTCAGTTCCTTCTGAGAAGGGACATTTCACAGGAGACTTATTGGTATTGTGCCTCAGTATACTTTTCTACTATCTTCTCTGAGTCACAGATGCAGCAGCTATGGTAAACATATATCTGTGGGGTGAGCTTTGCACAAATCATTAATTTCTGCATTGTGTCCAGTTTTGGGTTTCTGTTATCGTTGTCATTTGCTGTAGAGACAAGTTTCTTTGCTGAAGATTGAGAGCTCCACATATTGGTGGAAGCTTTGCCTTATGATTTACTTTATTGTTTATTCATTAATCCTTTTATATAATCACTTCATATTTTAAGTTCAGAATCATTAAGGAAAATAATAAATAATAAAATAAAGATATGAAATATAGATAACAAATGCAAGGAAAGAGCAACCTCAGGTTGCAAAATCTAGATTCATCATCTGCATTGTCCTTTTATGTGTATTTTATGTGTATTTATGTGTATGCTCAACTTTACTCATAACAATTGTTTTAACACTGGACTTGCCATGGAGTAGATGTCATTCAGTAGCTTCAGCTTAGCTCATTCTCTCTAGACTGCTTAAAACTGAAGCAAATGTTGATCTCTAAATGAATGTGAAACTAGCTAAGACACAATGTCCTAGTCTCCTTCTGTGAATATACTATTCTATGGCTACTTTAAGAACCCAACAACCTCATCTCTGAAATAGAATGCCCAAGTCATGATACTGAATGAAAATTAGATTTTGTTCATTATTATACTCTCTCTTTGGGGCTGGAGAAATGACTCAATGTTTAAGATCACTAGCTCTCTTACAAAATTTCAGTTTCCTACCAGCTATGTTTTATGCCTCTCAGCTGCCTTTAATGCTAGATCCATGGAATCTGATGCCCTCTTCTGGATTACATTGTCACTTGAACTTATATGTGCACATACCCACACAAGGCACACACATATAATTAAATGTATATATAAAAAATAATGACTATCATGAGTATGAAGTAACAGTCCACTCACAAGGGAGAAATCCTCATGATCTACATTTGTCCTATGTCTTACTTCTTGGTACTAGTGCTTTTGGAATAATAATTTAACACAAATTAAGGTATGAACACTTTCAGACCATGGAAAACCTTTTGTGGATACATCACAATGCTGTATTGTGGGTTTTCTTTCTGTTCTTGAATCACAATCACCAAGAAGACTCCGGAAAGATCAATGATGATGATTTTTAGCAGGAATGTGAAGAAATAGTTAGTACACTTTGAGCTTATCTTCAAGGTGGTGGGTAGTAGGAGAATCAAACACTACAACATTCCTTTGTAAAGGAAAAAAAAGTAAGTATCTTTTAAAATCTTTTCATCTTTTCTTCTTCCTGCTTGCCAATGGTTTCTTTTTATCTTTATCTCATTAAGCGATCTGTAGGTTCAAAAGTTAATTCTCACTATTGCCTTTCAACATGTGCCCATGATGACTTAAAAGTCTGCTTTACAAATTTATGAAAATACACACACACACACACACACACACACACACACACACACACACACGTGCCTTTTAACATGTGATTTATTATCCACAAGCCTATTACAATGTGAATGTTAGGAATATAGTTCCTGCGGAAAAGTAGGTACTTATTAGCCATTTATCATATGTTTAGAAAGTAGGCATATTTGTCAAATAAAATTCAGACATGTTATTGGTAAGTATCATCTGTGATTTGAAATGGAAGATGTTCACTAAGATTTTCTGTCCTGCCCAGTCCAGTCTTGCAGCTGTTAAGTCCCAAAGAATCACACAGAGTTCTACATTAGTTATAAACTGATTGGCCCGTTAGTTCAGGATTCTTATTTACTGATTTTTATAACTTACATTAGCCCATAATTCTTGTTTGAGTTAGCATGTGTCATGGTTCCTTTTTTGGCGAGGCAGTCACATCTTTCTTGCTCTGTGGCTGGGTCATGACTGTGGACTGAGCTTCCTCCCCCAGAATTCTTCTATTCCCATCATTCTCCCTCTACTTCCTGCCTGGTAGCCATGGCTATACTTCCTGCCTGGCTACTGGCCAGTCAGCATTTTATTAAAAGTAATACAAGTGACAGGATAAAAGACCATTGTTCCACAGCAGGAAGATCTGTCTCCAACTGAGCTGTTGTACTGGAGAAGATTGATAATGGAAACACATTTGCCTAGTCTTGTACCATGGAAATTCAGTCATGGTTTTTGTTTAACTTCCATATTGTTCCCAATTTTAATAAGGTAGTTTTCTGCTTTTTAATACTATAAACCTGAATGATTTTTCTTTTTCCATTTTATTAGTTAGAATTAGCAAACAGTGTTCAGGTATCGTACATATATTTCCTCACAAAATGCATTATAGTGAATTCTCCCCTTCCCTCTGCTCTCCACATACATCCCAGGTGTCCTATTGCATTTCCCCCAACCTCTTCCTCAGCACCCCCTTTAAAACACTCTCGGTATTATTTTCAGTATTTTAGGTTTTTCTCATGATTGTAAATGTTAATGTAGACATACACATTACCGGTAGGGCTCACATGGAAGAGACCATGAATGAAGTTGAAGTTTTTCTGAGCTTGGGACGCCTAAACTAATGTAATATGTTCGGGTTCCAGTCATTTTCCTGGAATTTTCATAAGTTAACTTTCTTTACATATCAGTAAAACTTTTAATAGATACAAGTTTCCCTGAAAAACAGTAACAACAAGAGCAAAAAAACCAAAATAAAACAAAAACAAAAAAAAAGACTTACCAATCTATGCACAGTATTGATTGAGTTTTTATTTTTCCTTTGAAGCCATTTCATGCAGTCACAGTAGTTTTTGATGAAAACCTGGAAGTCAGTTTATAGATCATTACCCTTGCAATCTTTCTACTATATAAATCTTTTTCCTTCATTGAATTCTTCCTAAGTGAAGAAGTTAGTGACAATGATGGGCAAGAATATTTTGTGCCTTGTCAATTCAAATAAATCTGGAGTTAGTAAATGACAAGCTCTTTTGTCAGCAAGGATTAACATCTAGTGATGTATAAAAGAAGACCTGTGTATACATAATTGCAAATAGTTATAATAGCATTTTTAAGAGTACTCATAAGAAAGCTACAATTTTTTTGGCATAATTCAAGCACACTAAGTACCACTTTCTCTTTACTTTCCAATGGTTATATTTGAAATTGTCAGAGATGTATGACATGATCTCTTAGTCATTATCAACCGAGTATTTTGTAAAGTTTTATAAAAACATAATTTTTATTATACAACCTATTGTATGCTTGAAGGTAAGATGAAAGGAACATTATCTACTGCCCAACAATACAGCATAATAGGAGGAAGAGATTACCTGTTGCCCACACTCTAGGCTTACAAAATGAATGAACAGGTATTTATTTCGTTGTTCTTTCACCACAAAAAAACTCGAAACACATTTTTTCTCCCTTCAAAGAATTTTTATAACTGAAGATATCATATAAAAGTTATTAACAAAGAATGAGTATTGATTTATGTGGAAGGGTAGGTGGGGAGAATTTGAGAAAACTTGGGTGAGGGGAAATTACTGTCAAAATATATTTCCAACATTTGAAAAGGTAATTAAAATGTCTTTGAAATACATATTAGTGTCTGGAAATAATAAGTGAACAGTAATTTTTACCTGGTATTAATAAAGCATGAAGTTATTTTACCAAAGTCATTGTATGAAATAACTATGTAAGTACATGTTAAGAAAAGTAAATTGCTAATGTTTTAAAGACAAAAGTGTGATTTTTGTGCTTTTGACGTGATTTGAATATGTGCCCAGGGACAAGCTGTTAGTGGTTTTGAATGAGCTACAGCTATACTAAGGTGATAGAAGTTCTCAGGGTTGGGGGTCTGATGGAAGACAGCACTTTGGTTATAGGGCTTCATTATCAGAATAAAATGATGGTTTTCTTGAGGGAGTTCATTCTGGTTCTTGTAGGACAGGGCTGATACAAGTGAACTTGTCACCTTCCCTGAATCTCTATTTTCCTTTTCACCATGTGATTTTTCCTCTTGCTCATTTCTACCATACCACCCATCCTGACATGCTATAGTAGAAAGTCTTCATTAAGGCTTAGCAGATTTATGTTCCCAGTCTCTAAGAACTGTGAGTCAAATGAATCTCTTTAATTCATACATCGACTAGCATGAAGTATTTTAAAATACAAGCTTGTTCTCTTAATTTTATTCAATATATATTTTTTCATTTCTCCCAAGATAATATAATCATATTGAAGGCCTTCTAGTAGAAAAGGGATTATGTGTGAGTAAAGGAGACCAGAGTGCAATGTATAGAAAGAAAGGTATAGCTGCTATAGCTTTTCATTTTGAAAACTTATATAATGAGCAATGTTGGTGCTGCTTCTGATGGTGAAATATCAAAAATTTTAAGATAGACTTAGGGTTAAATGGCTATATCCATATCCTAGCTCATATCAATAATTTTCTTACATAATAATTATTGACTTTACTTTTATTCATGTGGTCTCTTAAAATTTAATGAGTTTGTATGTTAAAACAAGGAATGGAAGAGAAGCAATGGTGGATGGAGGAAATACAGAGAGGTACAGCTAAAACTATGGGTCATTTGGGGTATCCCAATTATGGATATATAATACTGAAGAAGTTTCCTAAAATATATACATATGTGAACATGATCTAAATGGAATCACCAAATAACAACAGGAAGGACAGAGTCCCAACTAGACATCTCCTATCAGTAAATAAAGCCTCTGGTTCTAGAGGCGAGTTACATCTAATCTATTTGTTGGCTTAAGTGGTGCCATGGTAATATCTAAACAAACTAGGCTATTGCCAATGCTACTAGTTACTCTCCACAAACTGAATGTAAAGACCCATTTCTGAAGACAATAACTACACAACCTATTGAAGATGAAGAAGTCAAGTTGATACCTATCTAGATTATTTGCCTCTACTGCTCATGATACTGAAGGTACTATGTATGTTATCAAAGGAGAGAAGAAGACACAAACCCAGGTACAAAACCTTGGATCTACAACGATGATCTCCCTGCAGAAAGTGCTAGGTGGAAAAAGATTGCAGGACTAACTAACCAGCATCTGACTGGTTATAAGGCTTTTTATGAGATGGAACATATCACCAGCACTGCTCAGGTGTCCAAGAACTTGAGACTAGATAAGCCCGGAGCTAAAGGGAAAACCAAATACTACTGTTCTGCTAAAATTACATAGCAATATGACTCCTAACAACATTAATCTGTACTCATAGATCACCGCCATGCTGATCCATCATCAGAGAGGCTTTCTCCTGAAGTTGATGAGAACAAATATTGAGATCCATTGATAGACAACATGGAGAGAGTGAGAAACTTTGGAATACTTTCTCCCAAATGAGAAAATTTCCATCAGATCCCTCCCCTTTAGGGATCAGGGAGCTCTGAGTAAGAGGAGATAGGACAGATGATAAGAGCCAGAGTGGATGGGGTACACCAAGGAAACAAGACCCTTTAAACAGCAGGACAGACCCACTTATGAACTCCCAGATTGTGGCAGCAAGCACAGGGCTATAGAAGTGGCATAATCCTTCATCCCTAAGGATGAAAATGAAATACCAGTTTCTCCAACAGAGTCTCATTGGGAATAAAATGATTCTTTCGGTCAGGCTCCATGCCCAGCAGTAAATGGCCAACATTAAACAAACTCAGTGGTGTCTTTTGAGGTTATTTGCTTCATAGTTTCTTATTAGGGGCATTGTATTTATTTATGTTAGTTTACAGGTTCTTTGTTATTTATTATGGTTTCCAGCTTTGTGTTATTATGGGATTCCTCTATGTAGGCATGTTTGGGTATGTGTGTGTTCATGAGTTTGTGTGTGTGTGTGTGTGTGTGTGTGTGTGTGAATGTATGTATGCATGCATCCATATGTGTTTCTTGTGGTTTTCCAGTGTTTTTTTCTTTCATTTGTTTATTTTGTCCTTTTCTAATTTATTTGTTTTGTAGTATTTTATTTTATAGAATGTTATTATTATTCATTAGATGCCTATTTATTTCTAAGGAGAGACAGAAAGGATGTGGATTTGGATGGATGGCGACATGGGAAGGATGTCGGAGGATTGGAGGAAGGGAAAAGCAAATTCAAAACATATTATGTGAAAAAAAACTCTATTTTTCTATAAAAGAAAAACAGAAAAAAGCATGAATTAGATGAGTTCCTGTTTCTACATGATTGGCAAAAGTGTTGGTTTGAAAAATCTGTGATATTTTCACTTCTGTTTATTGATAGAGGTGAGTAGGTAGTAGAAATGAGCTAAATCAATTACAGTAACACAAAAAATGAAGCCAAGTTAGCATGCCTTTAATTTACTCTTACTTCAAATCAAAGCCAGAAAATGTTAGAAATTCTTTATCTTTTAGTAAATTGGGATGAGACTGATCTGAATTATTTGTTCTGGAAGGAATAATTGGGGTCAGTGTTCTTGAGAAAGTGAGAGGTCTAATCTTTGTTGGTAGACAAAAGTTCAGTTATATCTTTAGCTAGTTTATGAGGGAGACATTACATGTTAGAGAAACAATTCAATATTATGTAGAGTCAGAATGAATCAGGTAATTAATTTTTACATATCCTGAGTCTACTTTGTTTCTTAGTCTTCAAAGTCATTGACTTCTTTCTTTCTTTGTCATTTTCAGTCCTTTATTTGAATGAATATTTCTGTAGATTTTGATTTTTCCATATAATGTTTCTGTCCTGGAAGAAATATCACTCATTAATTCTAAGTAAGGAAAGAAGTTATCAGAGCATTGAGGAAAAATATTTCATCCAACAATCTTTAAAATCTTTAGAAATCATTCAAAGAAGAGGGTGAACAGATGTCACATGCTAGCAAAATAGCTTTAATATGCAAATTGTGTTTGGGGGTGGGTAGAAGAAAGTTCTGGATTCTTTTTCCTAGCTAGACACCACACATTGAGATGCAGACCTGGGGTCCTGCAGTGAGATATTAGTAAACCGTAAAAGCTTTGCTTATGAACCTCCTCAGCTTATCTGATAGCAAGACCCTTTCTCATGTTTCCCCATCTGATGACCACTCAGATAAAGTTTTCAGCCAGTTGATTACCTTTATCTCAATGGCTAGGACTACACTGGTATTCAAGACCTAAGTGTAGCCCCAAGCATTTACACCAAGGTACTTTTAAAGGTAAAAACTGTATCCTGGTATCTCACTCAACAACTGCAGGGAAAGGTTTGCACAAGCAAGCAGTTTAACAAATTTCAGTTAGCTGGGCATCTTGACCTAGGGGCCTAGAATAGAGTAGGGTAATTTTCCAGGGGACTCTCCATCAAGAATATCAAATTCTAGTAAAACCTGTAATGGCCTCAGCAAGAATCCACAAGGGAGGAGCCTCTGCAATTTCTTGTGCTATTGCACGTGCACTCAGTGCTAAAGGAGAGCTGTCGTCTTCTTTCTTGCATCAACTTTGGTAACACTCTGGGCAGGTCTGAGTGCAGTGGATGTATGCTTTCTGTCACTCTGTTCTTCTTCTTCCAAACAGGAATTTAAAATGTCACAATCATTTCCTTTGCTCAGGAGTATGTCATTGCCCGAGGGGAGCAACTCTGCTCTGTTCCCTTCCAGAGATGAGGTAACTTCCCTCATAACTGTGACTCTTCCCTGGGGATGGTCATTTCTATGACTATCTTGTCACCTGGAGTTGGAGTACAGTCCAGTGAAAGTGTCCAAGAAAACAAGGCAGAATGTCTTTCCTCTGTCACTGTGGTGATTTGAATAAAAGTGTCCCTTTTAGGCTTATAAGGAAAGGCACTATTAGGAGGTATGGGCTTGTGGTAGTAGGTGTGGCCTTTTGAGAGTAGGTGTGTGATGGAGGAAGGTCATTGGCTAATAAAGGAACTGCCTTGGCCCATTTTATTGTTTAGAAGATAGGTGGGAGGAGTAAACAGAACAGAACGCTGGGAGGAAGAGGAAGTGAGCTCAGACTCCACGGCTCTCCTCTTGGGAGCAGACGCCTGAGAGAGATGCCATGCCCGGCTCCTGGGCAGAGGCACACGATGAAGCAAGCCGCCAGGTTAGACATGCTGAACCTTTCCCGGTAAGACCGGTGCTCACAGATTATTAGAGATGGGTTGATCGGGATGTGAGAATTAGCCTGTAAGGGCTAGAGCTAAAGGGCCAAGCAGTGTTTAAATGAATACAGTTTGTGTGTTGTTTCGGAGCATGGGCTGGCCAGGCTGCTGGGGTGCTGGGGATGCAGCCCCACTGCTCCTCTTATTACTACAGGTGTGGCTATATGGAGGAAGTCTGTCACTGAAGGTGTACTTCAGGGTCTCAGAAGCTCAAGCCACGCCAGTAGCATACTTTCTCTTTCTGTTGCTTGTCGATCTGGGTGTAGTTCCTTCCTGCAATCATGTCTGCCTGCATGCCACCATTGCTTCCCACCATGATGATAATAGACTGAACCTCTGAACTATAAGTCAGACCCAATTAAATGTTTTCCTTCATAAGAGTTGCCGTGGTCACAGTGTCTCCTCATAGCATCAAAATCCTAAGATCACACATAGTCTTGAGAATCATATTAAGTCACTTCTCTCACAGGCTCAGCCTGCTAAGGTTACCTGTATGGGGAAGGATCATGGGTGTTTCTCTTTATGTTACCTGTCAAAGCCAAATGATGGGTAAAACAGAAAGGGTAAGAGAAAAACTGCATGACTGCAGTGAATTTAGCCCAGAAACAGCCAAAAGGCTTTAAGTACTCATTTAAGATGAGGACTAACTACTGTATTTTCAGAATGTCACTATCAAAAGCACAGATGTTACATCTTTAGGATGGTTATTATGCAAGTAATAAAGGGAAAATAAATATATAAAAGAAACAAAAAGTTTCTTACTTTGTGACTCTAATTTGTATTTTGGTATGGTTTGTTTAAATAGATTTATTATAAACATTAGACTTGTCAAGAAATTAGAATTTCATTTAGTTACACACAGAGTTTCATACTTTCTTCTTTCTTTCTATGTTGCCTTGTCCCTCTCAGTGGAGGAGAAGAACACCTTTGCATTGTAGGTAGAGACTGTTCATTCATTTTCCAGCTGCCCAGACCTGAATATCACACAGAAACTGTATTATTTGGAACACTGCTTACCCAATGATTCAGGCAGATTTCTAGCTAGCTCATACATCTTAAACTAACCATTTTATATTAATCTGTGTATCTCCACAAGGCTGTGGCTTATCGGTAAAGGTTCTGGGTGTCTGTCTCCTCGACAGCTGCATGGTGTCTTTGACTCCACCTACTTTCTCTCTATATATATCTACTTTCTCTCTACTATATCTCTGGATTTCCTGCCTGGCTTTGCTCTGCTAAGCCATTGGCTGAAACATCAATCAATAAAACCACACATATACAGAAGGTCTTCCTCCCTCGTGCATCTCTGATATGTTTGTTTGAGTACACAGAGAAAACAGGGCTCTCTTGAAGCCCCCTCCCCACGCACGCGTGCGCACATAAACACATACACAGAGCACTATGAAAGTTTCTGGAGTCCTGTGATTTAAGTGCAAAGAGAAAATAGGATTCTCCTGTTGTGTTATATTGTGTTTGTATTCTCACAAATAAAACTTGCCTGGTGATCAGAGAGTGAAGTTAGCCACTAGTTAATCATAGAAATCTAAAATTGTGTACAGACAGGAGACAGAAAGTGCTAAGGCTGTGCAGAGAGAGCAAGTGATAATGAGGGCACGGAGACAGGTTCTTGGGTCTTTTTGGTCTGAGGATTCAGAGAGGTAAGAAGTCTTTGGTGGTTGCTACTTTGCTTCTCTGATCTTTCAACGTTTACTATGATATCTGACTCCATGTTTTTATTGAGAAGACTAATTAGTCTCATTCATCACCCACCCCCCCCCCCCACCATGCCCCTTCTTATCCTGTTCCACTCACCTACATTGAATGTTCCTGAATTCCTGGATAACAACTTCTGACTTTGCATGGTCACAGAGAACTGCAAAGCTGATGAGGGTCCGGAGTTCTGAGTTTCCTCTCGAGTGTGTCCCTTATGACCAACGTCTCTTTTTAAGTGAAGCAGTTGCCTCTAAAGACAGAAACTCTCTCACTGACCCTTTTTTTTTCTCAAATGGAGGTCAAGTCCAGAGCTGCCTCTCCCACAGCTGCTTTGCATGAGTGCATACATCACCACTCAGGTCTGGGATCCAACTATCAAAAATGGGAAATTTGACAGCAGAACCATGTTTCTCTAGCTGTGCTCTAAGGAAAATGTGCTGTACTTACGGATGCTCACCATGGCAGAGTCGGGAGAAAGAAGGGTATGCAAACCAAGAGAGTAAAACCCATCTAAGCCATGTCAGAAGGCGTTGAAGCTAATCTGCTACAGTTTTGATCCAGTAAAAGACTTACCACACTGACAAATTGCAGTGTACTCTTGTCTTCAAACCAGAATAGAACAAAACAAAGGCATGCAAAATGAGTAGAGAAAAGGCTTCCTAGCTCAATGCAAACAGGTGACAGATGGAAAGGGTGAAGTCAACAAGTATCAAAAGTATGATGGAGATGGAGGAGGCCATTAGATGTAAGAGTTTCTGTAATTTAATTATTTCACTGCTGTTCTTAGGAAATATAATTGTTAGTTGAGAAAACTGTATTCACCTTTCCCTTGCCCACCTTTTTCAAATGGCAAGTGTCCAGAGAATTTATAAAGAACAGACACATTTAATTTCAACTTGCTTCTTGTTAAATGCAGTTCCACTAGATTGGTACCTTTCCCTGTTTCCAGTGGCAACTGCCAGAACCCTTTTTAGCTCAACCAGGCTGGTACCTTTCCCTGTTTCCAGTAGCAACTGCCAGAGCCCTTTTCAGTTCTTCTAGGCTGGTACCTTTCCCTGTTTCCAGTGGCAACTGCCACAACCCTTTTTTGAAAGATGCTGTTTTATTTCATTGTACTTCTCTTCAGCTTTTTATTTTAAAGTCAAATTTGTTCACATTTCATCATTTAAAACTGCTTTTCAGTTTTAAATTTTTGGGGAAATAGATAAATACTGTAAATGCTAACCATGATAATGGCATTTAGGGTGAGATCAGCTACAATTGCCAGGCAGTTCGGCTTTTGTATCAGAGGTTATGATTTTACACCATTCTTGGAGTAGTTTTATCAAATAATTGAATCAGAAATTCTTTCCATTTAGATTTGAAAGACTATTGTCTTTATTTCCTAACTCCATCTCCCATCTTTTTTATCATAACTATGAAAATTAATCCAGTAATTTAAACCTGAATGATTTCATACTAATTGAATAGCTTCCTGGGGACTTTAGTAATTAATCAAAGTTCTGTATTTAAGTAGAAAATCGAAATTTATGAAAAAGGTAAACCTTTAAAATACAAGTTTGAAAAGTTCAAAAATGTGAATTTGAATTACATTCTCCTTTTAATGTTATCAAGTTAGACACAGATGTCCTGGTCCTGAGAGGGGACAGAGATAATATGTTCCTGTACTAATATGGAACATACTTTCTGCCCCTTTGTGTCATCTTCATTACTGTTATTTTCTCATTAGAAAATTGAGACAATGAATGTGTCTTTTGATACTGGCCAAATATTCCTCCAGAAGATTTTTTCCAGAAAAAAGAAATACCAAAACCCAAGAGATGCTGTCTATGTGAGGACCAGCCAAATCAGCGAGACTCAAGGCCACCTGAAGATGCATGACTTTCTCTTATATTAGATGATGCTTTAGTCAACAAAAATGAAGTTCCATGGTGCTTAATGTGAAAGAATAGGGTTTATAATTATTGGAATGTGAAAAAGTAGCATATATCGCATCTCAGTCTTTTGGTTAGTATCAAGTGTAAGAAAAGTAGCATATGAGTATTCTTTAATATAGTCATGGTTCATTTCTATTTGGAAATGTTTTAAGATATCCAGAAGAGCACAAAGATCCTGAGGACTCTAAGCACTGTTCAGCCAGATTGCCTGAATATTATCATCTTACAAATTGACTTCAGATTATTTAAAAATAAAAGGATGACATTAGTGCCATTTTATTGACTCAGATATAGGCCTTATGGGGTGTTTACAAACTTTTCAATTTATTACTTGCTTTAGCAAAGACTCATCCAAGATTCTGTGTTGCATTTCGACATTATGTGCCTGCCAATCTGTGAGATATAGCCCTTTCTTTCCAGTTCATCATTCCATCTGGATTCCAGAGAATCCGCAAGCACTTTGTTTCTATGCTGCCACAGCTTAGTTATAGCAAAAAATTTACTACAGTCTGATCTAAAAGGCATAATCAGAAAGAATGTCCTGAACATATACTGATTATTTCAAGTGTTCCAGTTTGTGTGCTACTACCCATCCAGTGTTAAAGGTGACTCTAGGAAAACATGGGTCACCATTTGTGTGAAACCTGCCTGCTCCACAAATATGACTGCTAACGTCATCAAAGGGAGCAGATGCTGTGTATATCCCTTGTCATTGGACATCACAGGTTGCCATTTTAAAAGCTGAGTCACTTTATATGACGTCGTCACTGGCCCAGCTCACTAGTAATACCCTAGTTATGGTGAACAGTACTATTATGCTATGCTATCGTGACACTAAGATTTTTAAAGTTCAGAGTTTTAGCGTTGAAAAATGGAGTTCTGATAAACTGATGGAGCCCTGACTATTTACTATTCAGTCACAAGCGCAAGGTTTTAAATTTCCTTTGGTTGTCTTCTAAGTTAGACATAATGCATTTCATGGGACTAAAACATATCTCAGGCTCTCTAGAGACAGAAAAACAATCTTCATGCTTTTTAGTTGAAAGTCATAGTCTTTGCCATGACACCAAGGGGTAAATCTGTTCCAGCTATTGTATAGGCATCTGTACATTCCTGGGGAAAGAATGTTGCTGCTACATCAAGGAGTCTGGGCTGGTGGAGACTCAGATCCAGTCACTCCAGGAACTGGGAGAGAACCTCAGGTGGTGTAACCAACCTACTTCCTCTCCCTCATTCTGGTGGTATCCTCCCTTTTTGACTGGCTTGACCTTATTATGGAACCCCCTTAACCCTGTTCTCAACTACCTATTTTTTTTTCGTTGTGCTTCTTCCCTCCTGTGCTTTCTCCAAGAATGGATTTGCAAGGTTTCCTGGGTAATAATCAACCAAATTCTTCACTCATACCTCCTGCTGTGCATCAGCCCACTGACTCCTGATCCCCCCTCCCCATGTTGTCCTCTGCCACCAGGAAGTAGCCAGATATGAACTTGTGCCCATATAGTCAAAAACATCAGGATGCTCACTTGGAGCCTCCAGCTTACTCCAGCTTTGTCCAGAAAACCCCATTCCTGTCTCTGTCTCTCCAAAATCCATCTGAGACCAAAGAACCTGCCCAGAAGTTGCTCGCCATAGATTTACTGTTATAACTTTCCAGTTCAGCTTGATCTGGTTTACTGACTCTGTAGAGGAACTTATTGGGAGCAAGAAATCCAATCAGTCAGCTTAACAGCACCCGTCTGAGTGAAACCCTCCTTCCCAGTATGCAGTTGTACTTGGAGCCATTTAGCAGCCACTGGGGTTACAGGCCCTGCTGACCCAGTCTGCCTTGGATACAAACTTGTTTGTAATTAGGAACATTGGTAAACAGCTTAAATTTTTATATTTGGAAAGAAAAGCAAGTGACAACCAGGTGGCAGTGTTAAGTCAGGGTCAAACTGTGGATTTATTTATGACTCTTTCTCATAACTTGTGCTCACCAAGCACACCCAGACAGACCTAGTAGCTCCACTGGACACTGACCATCTGCCCTGAGTGTGTGGGAGAATCTTTACATGTGACACTTTCCAATCTCTGATCTGGTTTTTTTTTTTTTTTTTTTTTTTTTTTTTTTTTTTTTTTTTTTGGCTGGGGCATCTCAGAGAGAAAACCTACAAGGAAGTTAACGATAAGGTGAACACACAATCCTTCACTATGCCCCTGGATACTAAGAAAGAGGGAAATCTGAGTTTAAGCCTCTAGCATCACAAAACTCTACAAGCAAATATGCCTAGACCTGTATTTTCTTTCAAAGTCCTTATGCCTAAAAACATTTAAAAGGTAAAGCTCAATAAATAACATCTTTTTCTTAACTCTGAAAGAATTGCAAGGTCAGGGATTAGATTTAAATGTAAAGGAATTAAATTTTGTCTGGACTTCTTACTTTTGAGAGTGTCAGAGTCCTATAGATGATAAATATTTTAAAATAAATAGCCTACCGAAGAAAGAAAGTGCTTCGCCATCTTCTCTGAATCATTCTTCCCTGCTGTTAAGCTCAGGAGCTTCCCTCTGTTGAGAGAGGTTTAAAATCCCACCTTAAAATTTATTTTGAGCATAAAACATATAAGCAGATATAGCAGTGGTAATTGCTTGGAAAATATGTATTTAAAGGTAGATATGCCCTTCTCCGTGTATAGCAGAGCTTGACTCTGCTAACATTGCTCATCTCTCAGCTTGGATTAATCAGGTGCCAGCTGTGTGCCACTACCCCAGTGAAAATGTGGATAACTAGTGTAGATATGATTCCCTCTTCCAGAGAGTTAGTTATGTCCTGGGAGGTCACATGGCAACACAACAACTGGATTATCACTCAGAAAGGGCACCCCTCTCTTTACATTCTGTTTTCACTCCTTCACTTCATCTCTTCTGACCTTCTTCAATATCCTGCTCCTTCCCTCCACCCCACCTGATAATGCCTTCCGAGTCTACAGAAGAGGACAGTGTGTGCCATTGACCCGTCTGACTGGGGGAGTCTCACATCTCCTAAAAAGAAATTGGGTGAAACTACATGAAGTAAGGCCAAAATCTCAGCCATGGCACAGAGTAGGAGGAACGGGGCACTGAAGTAAGACTGAAGAAGGCACTGAAGGTGGATAACAGAGAAAGAAAGGCCTCGCTTCGAATATCTGAAATTACTAGTCCTATATATGTGCCTAAATAAAAAGTGCAGTTTTAAAACCATGTTTTTTTTAAATTAAAAAACAAGCTAAAAGCAGAAAAATTATCACTTAGATAGTGAGTTTTGGGTTCAATTCATGAACTGAGGTTAAAGAAGCTCAGTATAATTATGAAGGAATTGTTCTACAGAGAATGTGGGACATGATAAACTTCAAGATTGATGGTTTAGCCCCTTCTTCTGCCTCAAATCAACCCTTGATCCGTTGTCAAATGTCAACTAGTGATTCTAGATAGTAGAATCTAGATAGTAGATAGTAAATAGGAATACAATAAGAATCATGAAATATATATATGAGAGTGTTTTAGAACTGTGGAGTATAAAATATTTTCTCTTGTAATTATTTGATTCTTCCTTTGAAAGTTCTGAAGTCATTGTGTGGTTGTGTTCTAACAGAAAAAAAACCTTTTCTTACAAATATTGTTATTGGCCAAAATGTGGCTCATAGCTTTAACTTGCTGTAGCGGTAAAGGACAAGGGTCAGGGAGATGCACACATGCAGCAACATAGGAATGAACCCGAAGTTTGCTGCCAACTTACTCAAGAATAATTGTGGGGTAGTTGCATTATGTCTTTAAGCATTGTTTTCCCAAATAAAACATTGAGATTTTCTTCACATGCAGTCAAATATAATTATCTGGGGGAAAAGTTTTTCGAGCTACAGAAAATCCTAAGGACAGAGTATCTTACTGCTGGGCTTTTGAGGGAGAAGCATATGAGTTCATAGTGAACGGAAACACCTGCTTTCTATCTCCATGAGCACCCTTCAGTGAGATGCACATCTCCTTCCCACAGTTTCTCTGTCCTCTTAGGAGTTCTCCTCCTTGTCTTTGTGTCTCAGGCTGGCTTGAGAGGCTGGGTCTACTCTCCCTGAGAGGCCTCCAGTTAGCACACAAACTTCTCCGTGGTCTTGCATGAATATAGAGCCTGTCCCCTTCATCACAGATGGCAGTAGCAGGCATCCCACATGCTTTGATGGTAGCTTCTAACACAGACTGTTTAAACCACATGTAGAAATGAGGGGGACATAGTGGTTGACAGGAAGGCTTTTTTTTTTTTTTAAAGATCACAATTCACTCTTGATTTATCCCTCTGCTTCTCTTAGGGAGCAGCCAGGGATCCATTAGACCTTGTGTGACAAGTCAAAAAGCAGCTTCTTCCAGCCCATACCCACAAATACCATTACTATGAGTAAAGAGTTCTCTCCCTTCAGGAAGAGGCAAGTTAAGGCTGTCTCAGAGGGGTCGGTGCTTCTGTGCTCCTCCCTCTGCCCTGTATTTTCAGTACAGAATGGGAGCAGAAAAGGGACTTCCATGCTACGATCCTGGGAGGGGCCTTTTAGCTTAGGCCTTAAGTCACTGACCTTCCATTTCTGAAGCAATTTGTAATGGTAAGGTTGCTCTCAGTTCTTTATATTCCTTTGACTTTCTTTCTGACTCCAACAAAGATAAAACTAAAATTCTATTACAACTTTGTTTGTTTGTTGGTTAGTTTGTTTGTTTTGTCAAAGGTTCACACTATTCCAAGACAAAATTGCAAATGGAGAGACCAGGACGTCCAACGTGTCTATCCACCAGTACCAGGACCTTTACTGCACTAGAAATCTCATTTTTGGGGTATTCTTTAAAGATCTTATTCTTTAAAGATCTCTGGGCTAGAGGGCTGAAAGCAAACCAGATTGTCATAGGCAACCAAACTCTTGCTGTTGTACTGGGCCAACCTGAAACACAGGGAAACAATGCATTCAAGCTAGCACCTGCTTCTCAGTGGCACTGGACATATTGATACAAAAATAAAGATTATGCCTTCCCTTCCCCATACTTCTGTTTGCGGATAACTGAGTGATTGCACAAGGTGTGTCCTGGTCTGAATGATTCCAGGCTTGCTTGGTAACCTAAGTCATCTACAATAGATTGATTTGACCGTTCTTTAATTTACTCCTGTCTTCTGTATCTATTGAATATCATTGTTTAGGGCTTATGATTCAACAGAACCTATCAGCTATATTCCTCACTGGTTTACTTTGCGTGTGTATTACCATATATTGCTGGACTATCAAAATAAACAATTGCTCAACCTCTAGTTTTAGAACTCCTCTAATAAGAATAAGACATGTCCAAACTTGCTCTTGCCAAGGGGTTCACCTGTACCTCTAGAATCTGACTTTTTTAAACACAAAGGTAATATGGTAAATAACAGTCCCTTGTTATAAAACCAATAGAATACATCTACTTCATATAGCACCATAGAGGACTATACTGGAATTTTATTTGATAAATTCTAGATCAAAAGAGAAGTGTAAAGCAAGCTTAAAACAGATGTTACCTCTCATGTCTCTGTTTTATGTATTTATTGCTGCATTTTATGCCTGTGTTGCAAAATCTCCCAACCTGGACTTTTAAGACATCCTTGAAGGAGTCTGTCTTGAGGGTGGAGTTAATTTCTACCCAATGAATTCCTCGTTTTCTCTTGGATGTTTTTCACTAAGCTTCATTAATTCTTGTGTTTTATTTTTTAGATTATTTAGTTTTATTATTATTGTGTGTATATGAAGTGTATTCATATGTGTGTGTGTCTGTGTGTGTGTGTGTGTGATTTTCAGGTTGGGAGATTTTGTGCTTGCAAGTTTTGTTATTTGCTATTTTAAGAAAAGCAGTAATGAGGTCCTTAATTTGTATCATTGGTTTTTGCCTAGTATTTCCTTTTGGATAAAATGCTGAAATTCACCTCATTGAAGCAAATTATGCATATCTCTACAACCTTAAGTTCTGTTCTATAATGCTGTAGTATTCATTTAATTTTTTATATGAATACTGATTTTGTTTCCTTACATAGTAACTGTTTTGTATTTGTATCTCAATGTAATAAAATGCTGTATTTGTCAAGTTTCTGAAAACATGTTGTACCCTATGTGCTAAGAAATGAAAATTGAAGCAAGCCTTAGAAACAACTGGTTTTCACTGGACCACAAGTCAAGCTTGAGTTTTTTGATCAGCATTCTTATCTTGCCATTGATACCTTCTTAAAGCACATACCGTATCTCTTTTTTAATTTAAACAAGCTCAACAACTCCAGTGGAATCTTTCCATTTTTAAAAATCAGAATAGCAGCAGTATTTTTGAAGAGCTGCTAAGGGTGATTGTGTGTGTGTGTGTGATTATTGTTGTTGTTCATTCTTTCCCTGCATCTTCTTTGCCTCTACATCATTTTGTGATCATGAATGCCAAGGAAAAGTTTAATGTAATTACAATTTGTTTAGGAAACTCACTTCATGATGAATAATAATAATGACTAATTTTTATTTCTATCCTTGACATTCTCTTTAGTGATTCTCACTTTAACCGTCCTTTTTTTTCTTGCCTTCTTTCTTAAGCAATCACTTAACTCCATTGAGTTATTCATTGTAGACTTATTTAATGTGACTTTGTTTTTTACTTGAAGGACAAATGGAGTCATCTGGGAAAACACACATCACTGTTAATGAGTTTTCATTTAAAAATATTATAGTCAAAGATAATATGTTATCCATGCCAGGGAAGTGCATGAAATATTTGGTCTCTCCTTGATCTTCTTAATGATGGTGCAGGCTCCAAGAGAAGTTTGATCTTGGATTAGAATCCACTTCATTCTGGACTTTATTTGAAATTCTTTCATTATTTCCTGATTTATATTGGTTGATTGAAATAATTATCCATTATCCATGTAAATATTTCAGAGGCTTACTGTTACAAGAAATTCAAGTTTACTTCTGTGCCAAAGTCAATAGACATAACGTCCTGGTTATTTTTCCTGCTTCTATTATTTCCTGGTCTTGTAGGCAGAGCTATGACTCATCACCCTAGGCAAACTCTTGCATGAAATGCAAAATTACTTTTATTTTCTTTATTACACTAAAAATAAAAACAAATGAACCACAGCAAAAAGGTATTTATTATTTATCTTTATTTGCTTTAAAAGACAACATTAGCAATTTTCTCTTAGAAAATGTAATCTGCAGCTCCTGCCAATCTCTTTTTTATTGTGAATCAAGGATGTCAGTAGTGGAAGGAGATTTTGTCACCTTCAGGCCTGGCATTTGATTTTTATTCCATGGAGTCTGGATTCAATAACTTTTCTTGATCATTGGGTTATCTGGTCAACAATGATCTCAGACCAAACAAATTCATGTCTAACAGTCTGTCCAGAAAGGTTGTTTCAGACTGATACCTCATTATGTTTTTATTACATGGTGGTTTATCCATCATCTTTTCTAATATTTTTCTAGGACCTGTGTGCATAGACCTTGCTTCATGTTGTTAAAAATAATGCCTTCCTCAGAACTTTCTACTCACTTTGTTTTTTCAAGCCTTAATTTCTTCTTTTTGCCCCATGGATATGCCTTTCTAAAATCAATCTCCTAATCCCCACAATTCCTGCAGTGGCTCTGTTCTTGTTTTGTTTTTGTTTTTTCGCTTATTATCACTGAGACAGGATGCATAGAAATATCAGAAATACTGGACAAAGGAAAATGCATTTGACGCCACTAGAAAGATGTACACAAGCCCTTAGGAGTGCATGAAATGAGAAACACCCCTAATAGAATACCCATCGGAACCTAGCTTTCCAGACCCTTGCATCTAGCCCAGGTCTCCATTTTAAAGCATTATAGTTACTTACTGGGCTTAATTGTCATATTTTGAGAGGGAAAACGAAAACAAATAAAAGGCTTGAGGGATGAAACTGTAGTCATAAAGAGGCTTAAAGGAAACCTCTTCATGTTTCCAATATGAGCCTTATATTGAGCTTTGGACACTTTAAATTTTTTCAGTTTTCCTTATGTGGTTGTCTGAAGAGACCACCTTTATGCTCCCAATTTTCTATTTGTAGTTTACTCAGCCCTATGAGAATAAAAGTCAACAGTATAACATCTGCATCATGGAAAACACTATTCTTTTCGATCATCCAGGCACGGAATGGTACCTCCTCACCACAAAAGCAACGAGGCAGGATGCTTGTTTGTTCCATCACTTTCCTCTATTAATTAATGGAGGATTATTGAGCATCTGTTTACTATGAGGAGTAGTCAGTCAGTCTAAACTATGCCATTTGTTGTCAGATATGTGGTCTTATCATTGTCTGTTTGTTTTTCAATCAGTCTGGCAGGGGACTCTGCGTTTGTGTAAAGAAACCATAATGTAGAAAGTTATTATGAATTTGAAAAAAGAACAAGGAGGTATGTATGGTAGAGTTTGGGAAGAAGAAGGGAAAAAGAAAAATGATGCAATTATAATCTCAAAATATAAAAAAATTAAACGAATATTTTTGGTAGATACAAATATATAAGTAAGAGATCACTAGGAAAAGAAAATGAATCTTTAAAATAGTTTCTGTATGCACAGATCCTAGAGAGATTCATGTTGCATGTTAAAAGAGGTACATGGAAGAGCGTCAAGGAGACCAGGGAGTGGGAGACAGGAAGAAGGGGGAAAACCTGGACCATTACTGTGCTGCATTACTGTGGGAAAGACAGAGCAAGGTAGAGTGAACAAGGTCAGCTTGAAGACTGAGAAAGTCAGAGAACTCATAACATAAACTATTATGAGGGCTATGTCTAGAATTACATATGGGCTGGAGATATTATTTCAGAATATAAGTGTTAAAATAATAGCCTGTTGGGTGTGTAGGCTCAGTATCCAATGGATGGTAGATAAACTATCTTTATAAGCAAATTGTTATTATTAAGAATCTTCTGACTCTGATAATAATAGTTTTACACCAGGAAGAATGTGAAAGCAAAATTCAATAAGAAAACTGGAACTATATATTAAATTGAACATGCAAGTATATCCTATATTACAAATCAGTCAAACAGGCATATATATATAAAATTTTATCATATGATGAAATTTAGAAACATGCTTTGCTATTATTTCATGAATATTTGAAAACAATCATGTGATACTGAAAAAATATTCAAATGAATAGAACATTGAAAGCATATATAGGCAGAATATTGATATTGACAATTTTTTTTTCTTTCCTGAAAGAAGCCATTATATCTGAGTCAAAAAAGCTTTAAAATATCTCTGAGGTCAGGCAAAATTTTACAGGAGGAGAAATGTTCAGAAAAGAGAGGTAGATTGTCCTGGGATAGTGTAGCGAGAGTCAACACAGGAACTGGATGTTCAGTCTCTTATTCCATTGTTATCTAGCCTCTGTGTTAGAGTGCACATGGAACACTAGAGGTCAAACTTTAACTGCAGTTATTGTATTCTAGACAAAGTTTTGTTTTGAATTTCTGTTCTGCTTGTGGTCGTTAAGAAATCCATGGTTTTGCTGTTCCCATTTGGAAGACAAGGTTCTGTGAAAAGCTAATTTGCTTGATCTCACCATTCAGCTAATACATTAAGAGTTGATAGACTATTTTGAATTGAATATTTTGATAGATCAAATATTGAGTTGCCTATTAGTAGCCTGAAAAGCCAGCTTGCAAGGCTACCGTCAGAGTTTGAAAAAAAAAAAAAAGAAAAAGAAAACTCCACAGATTAGCAAAACTGAACTTAAGTTTTTATTTTTTTGTCTGAGGGGTGTGAAATAAATTCACACACATGCTGCTCAGATCATGTTCTTTATTTTCCTGTCCTCTAATTTTCTTCTAAGTTCTAATTCTTTCTAGTTCTTTGTTTCATTTATCTGTTTCAATTCTCTCTTCCTTCTTTTTCACCCAGCTTAAATACATTTCTTACAGGATGCTTAAGTCAATAAGAAAAAAGGTATAAGAATTACATCTCCTATGCCATAGCATTCTTTTGGTAAACAATAGGAGTCAACTCATTCACCGTGGCAATGTAAGGTCTCAGGTTCCAGGTGCAAGACTGTCCCAGAGGCTGGGAACACAGTGCCCAGTGAGACAAGCTGCAGAGAGATCTGCACAGAGAATCAAGTCTGATCAGCCAGATTTGGCAAGTGAAGAATTGGCCTGGTTCTTTTAGGTTGCCTTATGTTAATAACCTTAGTAGACAACTGCAACTCTGACCTTATGTGTTTTATAAAATTTTAAACTTATGATCCATATACAGAAGCATTTAATCTAGTTTGAACTTGCTCTAAGGTAAAAATGAGATAGTTGTGTGTAGTTTGAGCAAAAGGCATGAAGGAGGCTTTTAAGTGTCTTACAGTCTTTGTGAGATAATAGATCTCGCAACAAAGCATATCCTAGTGTATTTTCTATATATCACAATTATGCAGCTAAATGAGACGTCATCTGCCTGATGATTCATGGATATATGAGCCCATAAGTTTGAGATATAATCAGGAGATTACACATACATATCATATGAAATTACACACTACAGTGAGGATATTAGGGAGACTCCATAGCTGCTTTTGCACATGTGAAATTACAGATGGGAGCTACAGTTTCTAGAGGCAGTGGTGCCACAGGCCTTTCCTGGATGGGATTCTCCTCCATCAGATAATCACTCCTCTGCTGGGTTGACATCTGAACACTAGTTGTCACCTGCTGCAACTTCCACAGTCTCCGACAGTTACCTTTTGAAATTCTCACATGAAACAATCTCCAAAGCTGGTGTCACTTCATTTTGTGTTACAGAGATGCGGAGATCAAGGCACAGGGAGCTTTGATAAGCTAACTTTGAACATCACATATGGTAAATGATATGATCAAGTTATGAAGACTGCATAGTTGACCTCAGAGTCCCCCAAATAATGATCCAATGCCATGAATGACCTGCTTGGTTGTAGGTTAGATAGCTGAGTGCACATGTAGATTCAGTTGTATTCTTTCTCTCAGGTTAGGGGAAAAATCTCTCCAGGGACTGATGGAAGGAGTCAAAGGAAAGGAAAGCTGTTGTGGGAGCTCCTACTGCTCCTTCAGCCAATAGCCGCTGTGGAAGCTGAAAGAGAATTTCAGATTCCTGGGAGCTGGAGTTTCAGGTGGCTGTTAGGTCAGTCTCTTTGGGCACTGGGAATTGAACTCAGGTTTTACGAAAACAACAAATGATCTTATCTGTTGTTCCACCCCTCAGAACTGGTTGTTTCCTCTTAACAAACGAACAACAAAAATAGTAGGCTTAAATTGGTACCATTAGGAAAAACTCAGAGGTATAACCATGCTAATTTTTTATAAACAGCAATTTATCATGTCTGATTCATGGTTATAGTTTCATTTTCCAACAGAAGAAACTGACACACACTGTAACAAAGTAGTTCAATTAAAATCTAATAGTAAGTACTTTGACAGGAACTCAAACCTGAGGCTGGCAGGAAAGTTTTAATTTTAATTGTGAAACTGAACTTTTCTAAAGCTTCAATTATTTAGGTAAGGCACGACTCATCATGTAATGAAAATGATCACGAAACCCTTGAATCTGAGGATGCTGGCTGAGTAATAATAGATGTTCTTGCTCTGCTGTCAGGCTTTGCTCTAAACATTGTGGGGGCTAAGTGGATATACAATTCTTAGTCTCCACAGTGTAAAAAGGATGGGACGAAGTGTGTTTTCAAAGAAAGAACACATAGGTAGACAAAAGAAAGCACACATAAATTGCTGTGGTGAGGCAAATTATAAGTCTCAAAATAAGTAATATACAAAGTTTGTGTATTCACAAATACAGTAAGGAGCCTTTTCCAAAGACTATGAGCTGAAGTTCTGTTGAGGGAATGTTGAATTTTAATGACAAAAAGTACAGGGAAATTCTGAATGTAAATGTAAAAGAATCGATACAAAACACTGCCTTGAGAGGTTGTATTTTATAAAGTAGTAGTATGAAACAAATGAAATTTGATCACTTTTACTACTGTGCAGGGCAAAGGTAAAATGAGGTGGTTCTAAAGATGAAAAAAGACTAACTTATTTTCAAGAGTCCATTGTTTTATCAGTGCTCTATCCTATGCCTCAATCAAAAACAATACTGCAAAAGTTCCTTGTGTTATTTCTGAGGGGAATTTTAAA
Organism: Microtus oregoni; assembly: GCF_018167655.1. Classification (NCBI taxonomy): domain Eukaryota; kingdom Metazoa; phylum Chordata; class Mammalia; order Rodentia; family Cricetidae; genus Microtus; species Microtus oregoni. The sequence continues at coordinate 9,063,442 of NW_024543071.1, forward strand.
ATGCTTCATAAAGTTTGTTATAACCACTCACAGAGAAATTAGAACCACTAAAACGCATGAGCATAAAATGTGGACATGGTCGTGTGACTTTCAACATGGTCTTATTCAGGGTTACTACCAGTCTTGCTCTTTCTTGGAAAAAGGAACTGTTGTTGTCAAACTCTCTGACTTCTACACACAGTCTGCATCCCTCAACTCATAGTCTCTTGAGTTACCACCACAAACTCTGCAACACACCAAGCCAGTCACAGTTCAACACGAGTGATTCCTTATTGTAGCAGTGTCATGAAGGTTATGGGACAACTATTTTCTGATTGTATTTAAGGTATGTTCTACAAGAAGGAATTTCAAGTCTGGCACTGTAATCTTAGTAAAACTTTCATGGTTGGGAAGTTATAAAGCCTAATGTAAAACTTATTACTGTTTTTTTTTGTTAAATATCTATGCTGTCAAGTATTTATGCTTATGTTTGTAGACCTAGATTGCCCTTGGCATTTGTCAGAGAAGCTTTTAGCTTTTGGTTTTCTTCTTCACTGGACAATAGACAGGGGGAGATGCCTAACTGGAAAACTAGATACAAAACTTAGAATAAGAGGCTAGATGATCTGATCTAAAGGGGGCTTCTATATTAATTCTTCCATCATGAAGAGTCCTGGAATATTCTAGAAAATGGAGATGGAATGTTAAGAGTTGTAAGGTAGGGAGGAATGTTGTGGGATGCTGACCTCTGCATATGGCATGGCTATCACAATTATAAAGTAATAGCATGTATGGTTACTTACACAAGATTAAGCCAGCAAGAATCTCAGCACACCTGGGACAGAACATCTCTGGGAAATACCGCTTAATGAAGAGCTTCTGGCAGTGAGTAGTTGCAGGAGGAGGGAGACATTGGTAGGCTTCCCGTGATACCCACAGGGTGACTCCAGAAACATGCATGAATGGGCAGCACTAGCTGGTCTTGATGTGTAATGAGAAAATACATAAATTTGGGATGTTTTGAAGAATTATTTAGGGATTTTTCCAGTAAGAAATAGGAGGTAGATATGATTATATTTAATTTTATACATGTGTGAAATTCTCAAAACTAGAGAAAAAATAAGAGCTACAAAATTTTCAGAGAATAAGCAAAAAAAAATTAAAGTAAATTCAAAATTTGAAAGCTGTTTTAGTGTTGCAGGAAGCAGGGCAGTTGAAGGACAGGCCTGACCTCTTTGAGATATTTTCTTACTGAGTATTCTGAATTGTAGAAATGCTCAGGTGAGCTATTGCATGTTGTTGGTTATTAAATGTCATTGTTTGCTCCTTTCTCAATTTCTTTGCTAATAGACTCAGTTTTAAGGGATATAACTCTGATTCTATTTTCTTTTAAAAATTGTCTCTTTTTTATTTTGAGATTATATTATTATTACATTATTTCCCTCTTTGCTTTTCTCCCCCTAGAGTCTTCCATAAACCCTTCCTTGATCTTTTTCAAATTCATGACCTCTTTTTAAAAGTAATTGCTACATGTGTATATGTTTTTGTATATACATATACAGTTCTAAATGCATAATAAAACTTGCTTTGTCTGTAGTCTTACCTATATGTATGTCAGCTCTGTTCCCTTTTGCCACGTTTTTTAATTGGCATAATTCTTACTTATTCTTTGGGAATTTCATACCATGCATCCCAATCCCACTCATTTTATAGTCCATGTCCACACTTGTAGCCCCACAAAAGAACATTAAAGAAAATTTAAAAAGGGAACAACAACAAACTCCTACTCTTCTCCTCCATCTTTCCTGCTTCCTCCGCACATACACATTTGTTATAGTGGCCTTAGGAGCTGGGTGTTTAACACAGTGTTCTCTTTTGCCCAAACATTACTTACAAATGCTCACTGAAATGATTTTCTGTTTAGTTCAACACCCCCGGCTTCTTATACACCATCAATACTGGGCCCTCACTGAAACTCCTCTTGCATATGCCCCTTTTGCCCAGAGTCATGGAGTCCTATGGCTATTGTTCCATAGGATGGGTCACTTCATGCATCCATCAGGTCATAGGTGGGGTGGGTCAACTTAAAGCCCTGACTGTGGGTCTTAGTGGTAGCTGAGCTGGTCAGTCTAAGCCTCTACCAAGACTGCCCACCTCAGGTGAGGGTCAAGACCAGCTCTTCTGCACATGAATCATCTGTGCCAGCTCTCCCGCATGCATGGAAAGGTGTGCAGCCAGCTTCCTGTGTGCAGGGACAGCTTTCCAATTGCAGTGGTTGGTGAGAGTGAGCCAATTCTTCAAGGCTGTCGAAGGTCATGGCTATTTCTCCTGAGCCAGGTGGGGGGACAGCTCTCCTGCTGAGGTGAACTATGAAAGGATTATCAGTTCTCTGGTGCCCAAGCCACTCTCTCCTATGGCCTCCAGAGGTAAAACAGGCCATAGGCATCAAAAGAGCCATGGCCGCAATAGAACTATAGACTCAGACTTAGCTCTCGGGCCACAGCTCAGACTCAGATGTCACCATGAGCGCCTGTGACCTAGATGTCACCAGTACCTTAATCAGTTCAGTAAGGCACCATGGCCCTAGGATACCAATGTGACCCCTGGTGACAGCTGAGATCATGGGAATCCATGTAGCCTTTAGTGGTAACACAGTTCATAGATATCAACACAGATGCCAGCTGTCATAGGGTCATAGACCCAAACATGGCCCTCGGATGCAGCACAGAATGAACTGCTCTCTTTCTCCTTCTCCTGTATTTCTCCATCAAACACATGTTCATCATAGTGGTACCCACCCAGGACACATGACACAGCTTGTCACTTGTTTATTTTCCAAACTTCTTTTGAAAATGCAAAGACACCAAATGACCAGTTTGTTTTTAAATTTTCTACTTTTATTATAAATAGGTTTTTTCCTCATACAATATATTCTGATTACATCCTCCCCTTCCTCTACTCCTCCAAGTTTCTCCCCATCTTCCCTCCCATTCAGTTTCTCTCTCTTTATTTCTCTCATTAGAACAGAACAGGCTTCTAAGAGGTAGCAATAAAACATAACAAAATAAAATTAATATTATAACAAAAATTATAACTTTAAAGTCAGAGAAGACAACCCAACAGAAAGAAAAGAGCATCAAGAGTAAGCAAAAGCAAGAATCAGAGACCCACTTGTTCACACACTTCAGAGTCCCATAAAAATAATAAATTGTATTTTAGTAATATAAATTACTGTAATATATATGCAGAGGACCTGGTGCAGACCCGTGTTGACCTGTGTTTGCTGCTTCAGGCTCTGTGAGTTCATATGATCTTTGCTTAGTTTATTTAGAAGGCAATGTTCTTCTGGTGTCCCCTACCTCTTCCCCTGCTCTTACACTCTTTCCAGCTACTCTTCCATGGGGTTCCGTGAGATCTGAGGAGAGGGATTTGGTGGTGACATCCCATTTAGAGCTGTGGGTTCCAAAATTTTGAATTCATAAATAGAACATATTTTATGAAGATTATATGAAACAATGTGATTTCTAAAACAATATAAAGGGAGAAATTTACTTTAAAATTTTTATTTTTATCATTTTTAATTATGTGTACATATGTGAGGATGTGTATGAGTGAAGGTACTCCAGGAGACTGGAGTATTAGATACTCTTTCAAGTCGGGTTACGGATAGTTGTGAGTTTCTGGGAACTGAACTTGGGTCCTTTAGAAGGGTAGTAAGGGCTTTTAACTGTTGAGTAACATTTTTAGTTCTCTGAAATAGAGACTTCTTACATGTCTTATCAATACCATGAAAAATAAAGTCCCCAAATTGATGCAAGGGTGAGCTTTTCTTTTATTCTTTCCCCTTCTTGCATTGGATCTCTGATTTTGTCACAAGTGCCTTTTTGAGAAGATAAGATAAAGGCAATAAGAATTTTTAAGCAATGTGTATCCTGAGGCACTGTCTAAAGTTTAAACCACATTCTTCCAGGTTAAATCAATGATGGATGGGCTATGTCAAGAGTCTTTCTGTCCATTCTCCTGTCACTTGCAATTGGAAACATGATTGACATGTGCCTTTTTATATTTGTTACTAGTTCTTCCTCATTTATTTCTTTAATTAATAATATCAGTAAGACATATCTCACTAAAGCAGGGTGTTTTCTGGCTCCTCCATAAACTCTTGTATTTGGCTGGCTTGTTTTTGTCTTTATTGACTGAAATAGAAGGACTTTTTCCCATATTCTCCAGGATGTGTGGGGTAGGCTTTTCTTTAATCTTTTACAAAGAAACTTTCAAAATAAAAGACAGATTGGCACATACTATACACATAAAGCTAATTGGCTATAACCCCCATCCATTTTCCAATTGTAATTACCACTGAGATTAGTTGAAAGCACTCCTCGTGCATTTTGAATAGGATCTCAGTAGTAAAGAAAAACATGCCCCATAATTTTGAGTAAGACATCCATTCAGTTGATTGAGGTTCGCACTTTATTCCCTTGGCTCTGTTGCCTTCCTGAACAGCTGGGAATCTTGTTGGCAAAAGGGCTCTCAGAAACTGGATTGTAGCTCCTCCAAGCCCTGGGAGTATAATTATATAATGATGTATCTTTAGCATTTAGGGGATGCAAAGCTGAGATATGCTTTAAAGCAACTGCAGGCTCTTTGTGGTCTTCTCATTTATGGACATCGGTATGCACAGTTGTCCATGTAATCTTTACCATCTCCTGCTAAATTTATTTAGCATTTACATTCCAAACCATCAGTCTGGTCATGTGTTGCTGTTTTCAATGAATGTGGAGCGACCATGGTCTGAAAGTTTAGGAAGGCAAAAGAATCAAAACATAAATGATATGGACAAATTTCATCTGCCTATCGACTCACTATCTAGGGTTGCACTAATACTTTTGAAAATAAAGTGAAACATAATTTAAACAGGTTCGTTTACTATGTGACAATATACTTTTAATAAATTAAATGAGCGATTAAAATAATGTGCGAGAATAGGGATAGGCATGTAGTTCAGTGTTGTGATGCATTCTCAGTATATATGAGCTCCTTAACTTAAATCTATATCACCAATACACACACACACAAAAACATTTAAAAGAGAATGAAAAGAGTGAGCTTTTCATTTTATCAAATTCTACATGCATAATTGCAGCAACAAATTAAAATAGATAATATTTATAGAATTAGATTGAAAAGGGCATTATTTCATTCATTTAGTCAGGTTGAGAATTTGAAAAATACACACAGATGTATTTGAATGTGTTAAAATTTAATAACAACATCATAATTTATTTTGAGCATTTATTTTTCAACAATGTGTAATCCAATTTGGCGGTGGAATTCTTTGGTTCATCTTTAAATAAAGAAATCCTTACTTTAATTTCTAAACACTCCACGTGAATCAGCAGAAAATTATTAAACAGAAATTGTAGACTTGTACTATGTTAATAAAAATTCAAATAAAATAATGCTAGAAATTTCATGTCTGTTTGACATTCATATTAGTGATTTTCAAATGCTTGGGCTATGAAAAATTTCTACTATATTATCTTCTTCAGAAAATTCATCTGGTTTACATTTGGTAATTTATGAACATTTTTCTTCTTTAGGAAAAAAAGTAGAAATCATAAAATGGCTAATCAGTATGAAGGATCAATATTTATTTATTTACTTGAAATAAGTGTTTGTTACTGACTGTAAGTAGTCAAAAACTTCAAATATGTTCAAATTCTTCCTCTTATAGTATGAGTGGTAGTTTTCTTCCACAATGTCAATCACTGCCAAAGGATCCCTGACCTTTGCTCTCCTTTGTCTCTAGACTTAGAAACTCTGACCTATGCTTCTCATGGCTTTTTTAGCTTCTGACAGTTTTGGTTCCAGGTACATTTCCAAGGTAGTATTGAAAGAATCTATGACACTAGCAATTAAGAAGAAATCTGGTGAGATGAAGCTCTGAGTACACATACTCAGTTATTGACCAGTGCATATAATTAACTTCCAATAGTGACCTTAATTAAATGTGCACGTTATGTTTAGTCATTTATAGTGCTCATATGAACCTTATTTGTTTATACATTGTGTGCGTTTAATTTTATTTTCATCTTCTATGAAGAAATTTGACCTTATCACAGAATATGGGCACCTGCCATTTATTCACCAACATTCAGCCAAGTCAGAAGGATCTATCTTTATGAGAAAAGCCAAAATAATGCAAGACAAACTCAGTTTCTTTCTAGATAGCAGAGTTTCTTTAAACCATGCATTTTTTTACACATTGAAAATTGTATAATTAAAATAAAAGGCACAAAAGGATACTTTTTGTTTCACACAGAGAAAAGAATATTATTTGGCCTTCTTATTAGTAAGTTTATTATAGATTAGAAAAGCAAATTTTTTGTGGCTAAACAGTCTGGGTGAAGGCCAATAAATTAATTGGTCTGTGTCTATATTGCTAGATAGACTTTGCCAAGACATTCTAGTGATTAATAAAGGAGACTGCCCTCTAAAAGCTAAAAGATAAGAGGAAATAGCTTGCATTATCATTTCAATATTGACACTCCCTGTGACCAGGTCGACCACCATAAAC